>NC_047037.1:112446653-113071341 GCF_011762595.2 Tursiops truncatus
CTCCTATCAGATGGTGGTGTAGAATTTTTACACATAAAGACAATTTTTTTTCATATGAAAGACGTTATTCACACATAATGGCTTCTTCGAAATCTGGTTGTGGTTTGGGAGTGTGGTATCTGTTCCAGCCGTGTTGTTTTTAAGACCTTGGTCCCTCTAACAAGGGGCAGAGGTAGAGAAGGAAGAATGTCCTATCCCAGTGAAGCTCGGTTCAGGCAGGCTCAACCCAGATCATGTATGGACTTAAAGCACTTTTCTATAAAGAGTGTGTGTTACCAGAGAAAAGGGTCAGGTTGCTGGCCTGTATTGCTTATGTTTACTAGTATTAGATAACTGCATTCTGCCTTGCTCAAAAAAAAAAAAAAAATTAGTGGCTTTCGGTTTTCATTAAATAGCATAAGTTACTTGATCAGATTAGCAGTTTTTACCTTTTGAAAGTGAGGGAAAGATACAGAACATGGAGTGATTTAATTGTGCTGTGAGACTTAGGAGAGGCTAGAAGATCAAGATATCTTCTTGGAAAGTTATGTAACAGAGGAAATTTAAATATCTGGGGAATATCATGAAATCATCAAACACCTGTTGTGAGAAGAGGGCACTATTCTTAGACCATCTGCTTCCATACTTGGCCATGAACAAGTCATGTCTGTCCATATCCAGTTCTGCACCAGAATTCCTGTTACTAAAAAAAAAAAAAAAAGATGTTTAAGTTAGGTTCTTTCTCCAGAGAGATATACAAACATATTGGCCAACAATACAAAGCAAATAATTTTGGACAACTATGTTCAGTGTGAAAACTGCTCCACTTTGGGGTTCACTTTTAATTCCAAGTATTTAATTCCAAAAATTCAGAACAAACCCTTTGAGGGGTAATTTTAGAACAAACCTCCTGACTTACCATGAAAACATCAGCTTTCATTCTGAATTATTTTTTAACAGTCTCTGAAGCTGTAGATAAATAGATGAATAATAGATGTTAAGTTGAGGAGTGAGGTGGGTCTAGAAGGAGGAGGTAGTAAGTGGAATGTTTGGGGCTAAGAATAAAACCAAACTCCTATATTAAGATTGGGCATTAAAATATTGTGTTAGAGGCTAACTATATTAAAAATTTGAAGAGCATATCAAAGAGAAACATTGCTTACTTGGTTTTGATTTCTTTGCATAATTCAAATGCCAAATCACAATAGTGCCTCATAGTACAAGCAACACAAAGGCAATAACATTCTAGGTACACAATGAAGTTGGAAGAGTTTAATTTCTTCTTTGCCTCAATCTTACTGACACTATTGTCTTCATAAGGTTTTCTTTGATTTTTCTTTTTTAAATTTTAACTCCTAAAGTCAGTTAAAAGTATCTCTTTTGCTTCTGCTGATCCATGAAAAAATATTCTTATTCAGAGCTCTTTTTCTAAAAATACCAGCAAAACTACTCTATAGGCAATTTTCCAAGCTGGTTTTAAGCTTTTTGTTGAGCCTTTCATCATAAAAGATCTCCAGTGTTTTTCTTTTTTTTTTTTCCTAAGCAAAAAGATGATATTAACTTCCCTGAAAACTTTTTTTCCTGGTCTTGTAATTTGAACTGTATGTTTTTTGTTTTGTCATTAGGTTTCCAATTTCCATTTACCTATACCTCTTTTCTTAGAGTTTGGAGCTATTACTTCTAAACCTTTTTTTTTTTTTTCCTTCAGCTTTATCAAGGTATAATTGACAAATAAAAATTGTATATATTTAGGTGTACAACTTGATGTTTTGATATATGTATATACTGCAAAATGATCACCACAGTCAACCTAATTAACATAGCTATCACCTCACATAGTTACCATTTTCTTTTTCTTTTTTAGGTAGACATTCTCTTTTGATCATACACAACTCTGGGTAAGGTGGGCAGAGGAGGAAAAATTAGCAAACGTGACCAAGAATAAGTGGACTCAGAGAAAGAGGCAGCACAAGGGACCACAGAAGTCATGCAAGGTGGAGGTTTCACTGCAGGGAGGATGTGGGTATCTAGGAGGATGAGTGCTTTTGAGGCAACACATCTGGTAGAATTCTCAGATTGGAAAGGAGTTTGTAGAGCGCTGGCTGAGAGGAGATGGAAACACCATGTTTAGAATACCATTTGGAAAATACTGGAAGTAAAGAAAATTAAAGATGGGAGAAGTATAGCTCAGATGTGAAGCTGGGTTGTTGAAAGATAATAGACTATATAGTGAAGTTCTGAGTGTTTGTTTCCCTGGACTTCTCCTCTGACGCTATTCTTTTCTCCTGTTAAATCCAGTACACTGATTATTTGTCTGCTTTGGGATATTTTTCATTCAGATATTTTATATGTCCATATATAATTTGATATAAATATATCAACTTAATAATGTATCACATACTAATTTTGTCAGTATATTCTTCAAAAACCCTTTTCCTATTTTGCCTGTCACTCCCCTCCTCACTCCTCCCTTCTTTCCCCACATTATGCTCCTCACACATAACCCATGTTAACAGACCATTATTGATGTTGCATTTCTCATATATTCATAAACACACATGTATAGGTACACATACAGGTTTGGGGGGGGCATTATTATTTTTAAAAGGAATGATATAGTCATACTTTTTTGCCCTGTTTTCCCATTCAGCTCTAGTGGAAATCTTTGCATTTCAACTAGTAGAGCTTCAACTAGTTTTTTGTTTGTTTGTTTGTCTGCTTAAAGTTCCATAACTGTTGGACTTCCCTAGTGGCACAGTGGTTAAGAATCCGCCTACCAATGCAGGGGACATGGGTTCGAGCCCTGGTCCAGGATGATCCCACATGCCGCGGAGCAACTAATCCCGTGTGCTACAACTACTGAGCCTGTACTCTAGAGCCCGTGTGTCACAACTGAGCCCATGTGCCTAGAGCCCGTGCTCCACAACAAGAGAAGCCACTGCAATGAGAAGCCCGCACACCACAATGAGGAGCCCGTTGCACAGCAACGAAGACCCAATGCAGCCAAATATAAATAAATAAATTTATATTAAGAAAAGGTTCCATAACCATGATGTATAGAAATTTACTCCACCATTTCCCTGTTGATGAACAGTCATCTATTTTTTAATTCTTTCTGCTTTGTATTTATCAATAGTGCTGCATTAAACACTGTCCTGGTATGTATATTGTACATATTTTCATTTTTCTGAGATAAAATTCAGAGTGAGATCACAGTGTCTAATTTTAATAGCTATAATGAAATTGCTTTTCAAAATGACTAATAACTCACATTTTTCTAGCAATGTGACAAATATCATTTTCCCCACATTCTAGTTAGCAATAGATATAATTGTACTCTAAATTTCTCATATTTCTTCTGTTCCTCCTACATATCACACACTGCTCTAGGTATTATATTAAAATAGTGGACAAAAGTTGCATTCTCATGGAGCTTATATTCTAGGAGGGAAACACAAATAACAGGTAAACAGGTAAATATATGTCATACGATGTTAAGTGCTATGAAGGAAAAAATTTGACAGGTCGGGGCACAGGGTGATGCATCCACCCTACCTCATTTCATTGTTACTTAATTTGTATATTCTCAATTTGAATGAGCTTGATTATCTTTCCTTACATTTATTGACATTTGGATTTAGTCTTCAGTAAACTACTAAGATCTTTATATTTTATAGGTATCAATCTTACGTCATTGCATTGTAAAAGTTTTCCATAAATATTTTTGTCTATTGACTTTCTTATCTCCTTTGTCAAATTTTATGCCATTATGTATCTATTTGTTCTTTTCAAATGTCTGGTTTGGCAATCTTATTTAAGCAGATTTCTTTTACCACTAGACTAGACTTTCTCCTAGTATTTCTAATGAATCAATAAGTATCATAATTTTTAAATAAAATTGATCTAGATGATCAGAAATAAAATAATCAGTGTTGGCTAAAAAATATTGAAAGTGCCTCTAAAGGGAGGTGAAACTCAATGCTGATCTTTGAAAGATAAACAGAATTTAAATGGGTAAAAAGGAGTTGTAATTCATTTTTTTTTAACTTGGAGTCATGCTTGAGAAGATGCATTGCATATATATTACTTTGTCTTGCAGAGATGGATCATTGAAATCCCATGTAGTTAGTGTTATGAGAATCTGAATCACTCGTTAAGCTAGACAATTACGTGATTACTACATGGTCACATATAAATAAGTTGTCAACAGCTACATAACACATATAAGTAATTATGAAGACAATAAAAGTACAGCCGTAGCTAAATGTTGAACATCTTGATATAGTACATTCTTTTTCTTTTTTTTACAGTTTTAGCATTTATTTCAAACTCAATGCATGTATGTACAAGTTTGTAATATTCAGTTTTGTAGATGTAACAGTATTTATTTACACCAGCTTCAATTTTGCACTATTACACATATGCCGGATGGCCGTCTTAATACATACAGTATTGTCCCACCCTCTATCCCCCCACACATATTTGGATATATTCACTTAGGATCATTTCTTATTCTGTTTGAAAAAATAAAAACAAGTAAAATGTCAGGGTGGTACTGCGTGCTGTAGGTCAGCATGGAAATACAGAAGACACAGGAGGGAAGTACAGACAGATCTCATAAAACAGGCACCTGGAAGCTAGTCAGGAATCAAGGAAAGCATCGAGGCAACTTTTCTTTTCTTGAGGCCACACACTCTTTCTTATCTCAGTATCTCTCTACTCTTTTATTGATCTGTTTCCCTCCTCACCTGATTTCCTCTGCTTCACCTCTTAGGATATAGCCCTACAAGGACCACCAGCCTGCACTCCACTCCTGTCGGCTGATCTTCTCATCTTTGAATTTGTAAAACAACTTTTATTGGAGTATAGTTGCTTTACAATGTTGTGTTAGTTTCTACTATACAGCAAAGTGAATCAGCTATACATATATCCCATCTTTTCTGGATTTCCTTCCCATTTGTGTCACCACAGAGCACTGAGTAGAGTTCCCTGTGCTGTACAGTACGTTCTCATTAGTTATCTATTTTATACACAATATCAGTAGTGTATACATGTCAATCCCAATCTCCCACTTCATCCCATACCCACTTCCCTCTTGATATCTATACGTTTGTTCTCTACATCTGTGTCTTTATTTCTGCTTTGTAAATAAGATAGTCTATAACAATTTTTTCAGATTCCACATATATGCGTTAATATACAATATTTGTTTTTCTCTTTCTGACTTACTTCACTCTGTATGACAGATTCTAGGTCCATCCACGTCTCTACAAATGACCCAATTTTGTTCCTTTTGATGGCTGAGAAATATTCCACTGTATATATGTACCACATCCTCTTTGTCCATTCCTCTGTTGATGGACATTTAGGTTGTTTCCATGTCCTGGCTATTGTAAATAGTACTGCAGTGAACACTGGGGTGCATTGTGTCTTTTTGAATTATGGTTTTCTCTGGGTATATGCCCAGTAGTGGGATTGCTTTTGGAAGTCCTAGCCGTCGCAATCAGAGAAGAAAAAGAAATAAGAGGAATCCAAATTGGCAAAGAAGAAGTAAAACTGTCACTGTTTGCAGATGACATGATACTATACATATAAAATCCTAAAGATGCCACCAGAAAACTACTAGAGATAATGAATGAATTTAGTAAAGTTGCAGGATACAAAATTATTACACAGAAATCTCTTGCATTCCTATCCACTAACAATGAAAGATCAGAAAGAGAAATTAAGCAAACAATCCCATTTACCATTGCAACAAGAAGAATAAAATACCTAAGAATAAACCTACCTAAGGAGATAGAAGACCTGTATGCAGGAAACTATAAGATATTGTTGAAAGAAATCAGAAACGACACAAACAGATGGAGAGATATACAATGTTCTTGGATTGGAAGGATCAATATTGTGAAAATGACTATACTACCCAAAGCAAACTACAGACTCAATGCAATCTGTATCAAATTACCAATAGCATTTTTCATAGAACTAGAACAAAAAACTTTACAATTTATATGGAAACACAAAAAACCTCAAATAGCAAAAGCAATCTTGAGGGAAAAAAAAAGGAGCTGGAAGAATCAGGTTCCCTGACTTCAGACTATACTACAAAGCTACAGTAATCAAGACAGTATGGTACTGGCACAAAAACAGAAATATAGATCAATGGAACAGGATAGAAAGCCCAGAGATAAACCCATGCACCTATGATCACCTAATCTATGACAAAGGAGGCCAGAATATGCAGTGGAGCAAAGACAGCCTCTTCAATAAGTGGTGCTGGGAAAACTGGACAGCTACATGTAAAAGAATGAAATTAGAACACTCCCTAACACCATACACAAAAATAATCTCAAGATGGATTAAAGACCTAAATGTAAGGCCAGACACCGTAACACTCTTAGAGGAAAACATAGGAATAACACTCTGTGACATAAATTGCAGCAAGATCTTTTTTGACCCACCTCCTAGAGTAATGAGAATAAAAACAAAATAAAACAAAAAAAACAAATGGGACCTAATTAAACTTAAAATCTTTTGCACATCAAAGGAAACAACAAACAAGATGAAAACACAACCCTCAGAATGGGAGAAAATATTTGCAAATGAAGCAACTGACAAAGGATTAATCTCCAAAATATACAAACAGCCCATGCAGTTCAATATCAAAAAACCAAACAACCCAATCAAAAAATGGGCTGAAGACCTAAATAAACATTTCTCCAAAGAAGACATACAGATGGCCAACAAACACATGAAAAGATGCTCAGCATCACTAATTATTAGAGAAATGCAAATCAAAACTACAGTGAGGTATCACCTTGCAGCGGTTAGAATGGCTATCATCACAAAATCTACAAACAAATGCTGAAGAGGGTGCGGAGAAAAGGGAACCCTTTTGCATGTTGGTGGGATTGTAAATTGATATAGCCACTATAGAGAACAGTATGGAGATTCCTTAAAAAACTAAAAATAGTACATTTTTTCCTAATTATGATCAAAACAGAGAATTATTCCAACCAGCCGATTGATCTAGAAAGTTCTCTGATATAGATTATTGGGTGTGTTTTCTAGTCTAATTTAAAAGCTGCCAGTGGTATGTTTTTCAACATCTTTTCTAGGCAAGTTAGACCGCAGTGCTACAAATTATGGAGAAATTTTTCGTCTATCATAAGATAAATCTGAAATTTGAAGCTCTTTTTAAATCAGGAAATAAAGGTTTTTCTTTCCTTTCTTTTTTTTTTAATTAACGTGTAGATTTTTCTTTTCTTTTTTCCCTCTAAGTCCTTCTCTTATAAATAAAGCCTTCTAAATATAACTAAGAAATTCTTTTCCTACCCATCTTTTTATACCTGGGTTGACTAGCTTCCATAATAAATCCAAGTACTCATTATATTAAAAATGGTTTCATACCATTGTCTTTATGCAGGAAGACAACATATTTATTTGTTCCACAAATGTGTACTCACAGTCACATAAAAGAATAAAATTGTTTTCACAATACATTAATTTTTCCTGCCTTTGCCATGTAAAGTATTACCTTTCATATTACCTTATACTTGCATTGCAATTTAAATTTGAAAGAATTTTGTGTATTTTAACTGAACATATTGAGCTCATCATGGAATAATAGGGCTACTGTGAGTTATTTGAAATGATTTTCTACTTTATTTGCCTTGTATTTCTTTTAAATGCTGATATATTGTTAAAATATGGATTTCAATATCATGTAACTAAATAGACATACATGCGCAAACACGTATTTTCATTTTGTACGATCAAGTTATTCAACCCGTACTGCATTTCCATAGCTCTTTTATGAGTTCCCAGAAAAGAATGCAAACTGAGCGGCTTGTTTGAGATAACTCTGTTTGTACAAACCTAAATCTCACTGAATTTTATTTTCTGCCTTATTGCGTGCAATTTGCTTCTTCTCCTATATATTTTTTCACATCATTACTCCTGTTCAAGTTTAATCCATTAAGCGTTTTGTAGAATTTTCTTTCAGTGTAATAACCTTGTGCATTTAGAATACAAATTGTATGCCACACCCATTTTTCTTACCACCTACTGTGCATTTAAAAGTTGTTTATATGTGCCACTAATGCTTTTTAGATGAAGCAGGTATGTAACTAGATTGGCCACCTAAATGGTTTCACAGAGTCCCCTAAATATAAGGTCCATATTTTGTAGTTTGGAGAGAGTCAAGACAGTTCTTATACAGAGGAGAAACTCCAAATTTTGGTTCCTCTGATCCTAGACAGTTACGTGATGATACAGTTTCTGGGACCATAACAGATTTTTTTTTTTTTTTATTAAGGACAGCACTCAGGTGATTTCTCCACAACTCTTGGGTTCCAGCTTAAAAGGAAATAACTTGTGATTGTGACTTTAAACAGAGTCCTTCTATAATTCCTAAATTCTCTTTAAGAGCTCCTTCTTATATGCAGTCTCTATTGGCCTACCCTTGACACTTTGTCTCCTTTATAAATTTAGCATAGTTTCAACCCTAATAGTGGAGCGTCAATGTTACTTCTTTTCTTTTTGATTAGAAAATTCTAAGACATTATTTTCTAAAATTTCACACCAATTGAATGCTACTGTAAATTAGGTAAATCCAACGTACAGTATATTTCACACTTTGCTAACCTTGAGAAGATTAGCACAAATTAAATTTCACATTAACCAAGTCTAAAACCATGAGCAGGAAAGTAGGCACGTAGGTATTTGGCTGATTGTGCTAAAAATATATTCACGTTATTTGTGTAGAGCATAAATGTAGCAAAAGTATTTATTTAAATAAAATACTGTGAGTTTAATTTCTTCTGCTTTCCCATTCATTTGTAGATGTGAATAATAATGACTATTTTGGGCTTTTGCAAATCTGGTAGGTTATTGTCCACAAAGCTATTATCCTTTTATTATTTTGTAAGTGTTTGAGAGAGATATATTTGGTAGAATCAACTTTTTAAATGTATAGTTTCATTCAAGTTCTTTGTTTTAGTAATTTTTAACCATTCAGTATAAGCATACACTCAGAAAAAAGGAAAGTCATAATCAGACCAATAATATGTATACAAATTAAATGACTATTTTTCATTAAAGTGCAAAGTGCACTTGAAGTGCAAAGCCATTTCACTTTTATCTGTTACACCTTTTCAATTTAATGATTAAAAACAGAGTATTGGGCTTCCCTGGTGGCGCAGTGGTTGGGAGTCTGCCTGCCGATGCAGGGGACGCGGGTTCGTGCCCCGGCCTGGGAGGATCCCACATGCCGCGGAGCGGCTGGGCCCGTGGGCCGTGGCCGCTGAGCCTGCGCATCCGGAGCCTGTGCTCCGCGACGGGCGGGGCCCCAGCAGTGAGAGGCCCGCATACCGCAAAAAACAAAACAAAAAAAACAGAGTATTATTGTTTGTATGAATAGGTGTACATTTCTCTAAGGTTTGCACTGAGAAGGCACAAGGATTTTATTAGATTTTGCAGGGGATCTATGTCCCCAAATATTATTATATAAAATGTTAAATGTTTTCAGATACTATAACAGGTTTTAAGGAGATTTGAAAATAATTGTGATCTCAATGTTGGTCTGGAATAATTGCCAGCTCCTCATTAAGATCATCAGGTGAATCCCTAAAATATACTAAAATAGCTATCAAGCAGGTACTCTGAATTTTTACCTCACTATTCTCTCACTTGAATTTTATCAGTGACTACGCTGAAAACAGACAGTGGTTAAAGACGCTGAAAAGTTTTAAACGTAAAAAATCAACGTATTTCATCTTTCAGTATCACTTAGACTTTATACATAGAATTTTATTTTTCTTGCTACTACACTCACATTTGCTCATAGACCATTAGCCATGAAAGTTCGCTCTCTTCATTATTTTCTTCCCTTTTAATGGTTTAACCAGTCTGTGACAAGGGTGATGCTTCCCGTTTGCACCCTGTGCCTTGGATGTTTAATTTAGGATTTGAATTGTTAATATGTCTTGATTATTGTAAGCTCTAACTCATTGGATTCCATTTCTGAGCCTGGAAATAGACAACCCACTCAGTGAAAAGGAAATCAGTGGTCCATTTGAATGCTAATTACTACACAAGCCTTTATACTGTATCAAAACTTAGCATAAACATGGTCATCAGGGGAGGTGGAAAAAACCGTTAAAATGCTCCCCAGGAGTCTGAGCTCATAAAAACCTACAGTGATATCCAACAAAGAAGAAAAAGAGTTGCTTAGCTGGACTGGTTCATTTTCTGGATGTGTATTCCATATTACACTAACTGTGAATTGGATATATATTCCTTATCCCAACAAGGAAGAAGATAAAATTTTTAAAGCTTTTCAAAGTATAAAAGCTGAAGCTAGGACAAAGATGCTTCAGTGAAAAGAGGGCATACTGCACAGAATGAAGTTTGCTTAAAGTTGTGTGAAATACTTAGTTTTCTTTCATAGAAAATGAAAATATTTTACACCAAAAAATTTTCTTAAAAAAAAAGTTGGTAGTTATTGACAAAACACTTGTTTTTACTGTCTTGTATCTATTAAGCACTTAAGTATAAATATCTGTTTATCTCATCTGGATTGCCTCCTGCAGTTTTAACCAAGTTGCTTTAGACATTTTGACTAATATCTCTAGAAAGTTATTAAAGTTTTAGCTGGTACATAAAGTAAAATCTTGATTCAAGGGAAAGGAACAGGCAGTGACATTGGGCAGAAGCAGATACCAAGGCAACAATATCACCAAGCAAAAATTTTCCTGACTCTCAATTACATTTTGTTATTTTATTCAATGATCATTTAAATGCAAGATATTCTTTCCAGTATACTTTAATTAGATCTGTACCAGTTTATCCAGCATACAGTCTATGTTGTTATTATCAATTACTTCAATCAGTAGCTTTTAAATTTTGTGTGCATCACATTATCTGGGATACTGGTGAAACCAAGACTCCTGGGCCCCAGTGCCCCTGGGAATCTTCATGTTTAGCAACCACTCTAAGTAATCGTGATGTAGCTAGGACCACATTACCTCAAATAAACAGCATTCATTAAATGGTGTTATATCCGTTCATTTTCAGTGAATTTGATTTATTTGTGTTTCACAGGGAGATTTGGATGATATATTGCTGGAACTACATATCTTCTTTAAAGAGAAAAAAAAGGAACGAGAGGACTGTTTTTTAATGTCTATAGCATTGCTGACTCAAATGACTGTATTTTCTCACTTTAATTAGAAGATCTTTTTTTGTTGTGGCCTCTCCCATTGCGGAGCACAGGCTCCGGACGCGCAGGCTCAGCGGCCATGGGTCACGGGCCCAGCCGCTCCGCGGCATCTGGGATCTTCCCGGACCGGGGCACGAACCCGTGTCCCCTGTATCGGCAGGCGGACTCTCAACCACTGCGCCACCAGGGAAGCCCTAGAAGATCTTTATTTATCATATATAGCTTTAATGATCACAAATCATATTATGTAATTTGATGTAATATCAAGTTATTTTTTACGATACCCATTTAAAGGACATGATGGTTATGGTTTAGTGAGAAATATATCTGGTCTTTGTCACTGGTTCCTGGCACAGAACTCCCGAAACCCTTGGAATTTCTGAGTGATAAGAGTATCTTCTAGGGCTTCCCTGGTGGCGCAGTGGTTGAGAGTCCGCCTGCCGATGCAGGGGACACGGGTTCGTGCCCCGGTCCGGGAAGATCCCACATGCCGCGGAGCGGCTGGGCCCGTGACCCATGGCCGCTGAGCCTGCGCGTCCGGAGCCTGTGCTCCGCAATGGGAGAGGCCACTACGGTGAGAGGCCCACGTACCGCAAAGAAAAAAAAAAAAACTCCTAGAAAAGTAAAAATTCATCCTAGGGGAAAAGAGGGTCAAGATGGGTTAGGTTGGTTGAAGGATTATTGGCAAATATTGAACACAGAAGGGAAGAATGATTCTGAGCATGGTTTGTGTCCCTGAGATTATTACATAGGCCAGATCTCATTATCTCACACACAACTGCTCAGGCTAGAAGGCTGAAACATAAACTAAAAGGTGGCACTTAAAAGAGCCATTGCTCTATAATTGCTATGGGACATAAAGAGGGTGACACATTAGCAGGATTGGTGCTGATGGTGTTGGCAAGCACTGTTGGGGCATGAGACAGGCAGTGATCGCTATGTAAATGCCAGAAACACTGTTGGCAGCAGCACTGGTGACCATGGCATTGGGAAAGATGTAAACACTGGCAATGCCAATGTGATGGCTGGAGTGTCTTCCGGGCCCTGTACATTGGAGGAAGATACCAAACATGAGAGAGAAGGAAGGGTCAACAGTGATTTCCAGGTTTTTTCTTAAATAAATGGCTGTGCAATTTTCTAAAATAGAGAAGACCCTGGATAAGAAGCAATTCAAGAAGCGATAAAATTTCATTTCTGTACATACTGAGCTTGAGCTGTCTGTTTTATATATAAGCTGCAATTGGATATATATGGATGATACTCAGAATGAGGGATCATAACCCCACTTTGGGAGTCATCAATAACTGAAGATAGGAGAAGTGGTTAAGATACTCCAAGGAGAAAGCATATAATGCTAAAAGAAGAGAAAAAGTTTTAGAACAGAGGACTGAAGTGCAATAATATTTAATACCTATCTTCCTGGATTAAGTATATCTGGGCTGGGTTTGAAGAATGAAAGTAAAGTGCTCGATAAGTAGATTGGGAATAAGTCATAAAGACCAAGCCAGGCAAAAGATATAGCATGTAAAAAAAAGATGCAAAGATGAATGAACTGTTATAATGCATTTAAAGAACCAAAGAAAGTTCAGTGTCATGAGAGTAAAATTCAGTGTTGCAGGTTAGAGGACATTGTTGAAGGAGTAGGAGACAAGGCAGGAGACACAGGCAGGGACCTGATGATAAAATGCTTTATACAGCATATTCAGGAACATATGGAAATGGAGACCATTATAAAGGTTTTAAGCAGAGAAGGAATATAATCAGATTTACATATTAAAAAGATGAGTTTGTTGTCTTAGTTAAGGAAAAATTGAAGTGCTTTAGGTTAGGTAGGGAGAACAGTTAGGAGGCTATTTCTATATCTCAGGGAACCACTGATGAGGGTCTAAAAAAGTAAGTTAAGGTGACAATGAGAGGGGATAAGGCAGGGCTCAAAAGAAAAAGATAGCTCACACAGTACTTTTACCGATCTTGTCTTTATGTAGAAATTTGTTGTTTTATCCATCGTGGATTTTTTTGTTATTTTCAATCAAACAATTATTGCATTAATTATTATTTATCTTTAAAAAAGAATGAAAGGAATGGAGCTGTTGAGGATGCCCTTGTTTCTGATTCAGGAAAATGAGTAAATTGGATTGCCCTAAGAGAGAAATATAGGAGGAAGAGGAACTTTGAGGAAGCAGATGCAATATAATGATGATATGAATGTGATGTGAAGCGGCTCAGATAGCAGTTGGCTTGAAGTGTGGTTCCTCAAGAAAAAGTAACAGAGTGGAATGGATTGCTTAGGGGAAAGTGTATGTGAAGAAGGACTTCTAAGCACCTTAAATGTGCTTCTATTGCACAACACGTAAATCATATTCAAATTAGATTATGTAAAAAGTTTTTATGGTGTTTTCTTAAAAGATTCAGGGGTGGGAATGAGCCTGGACCAGAGGGATAATGGGAGATAGTGATTCAAACACTGTGGTCATGGAACAATAGTAATAGCAAAAACACTAACATGGGCTCAAACAAATTACCTCAGTCATATGCACTGTCCATTAATAATAATAATACCTTATTTCTTAATGGTGCACTCAACTCCCAGCTCTTAGAGTGTATGTGCTGTGGCTTATAGCCTTCTTTCCCCTCATTATACCATCTCCACACTCCTGTTCCACCCCCGCCAACTCCCCCCACCACTGCAGATATAAATTATTGGTGCTTGGGGTGGGAGCTTTCAAGAGCTGAGGCTAGAAATCAAAAACTATTACATGCAAGCGTTATATTCTATTTCATGGTTTCTCAAACGGCACTATTGACACTTTGGGGCTGTATAACTGTTTTTTAGGGGGGTTGTCCTATGTATTGTAAGATTTAGCAGCATCCCTGGCCTTCACCTACCAGATGACAATAGCAACCCCAATGCCAATTGTGGCAAACATGTCTCCATAGGTCCCAGAGATGCAAGAATGGAAGGGGACAAAATAGCCCTGGTTGAGAATCACTGCTCTATTTAGTTTCACCTTCTTTGGAATATTCTCTTGGATATCTCCTCCTTTGGGATAACTTTCTTCTCTGTTCTTTTATCTTTTTGAATGTCTGACTACTGGTAAGTATCCCATACTACCTCCTGTTTAAGAAGAGCGCTTCCATCAGTCTATAATATGATTGTCCCGGAAAGGCATAGGCCTAGTAGTAGGCTAGAGAAGGAAGTAAGAGCACCTTCATTAGATTGCTTCTTTGCCTCTCTTTGCTCCTTCCACCAAGTACTGTTTTGAAGATAAAATAGGGTAATTTATGTTAAAACATGAACTCTTCTCAGCAAATAATATGCAATGAGTTGTATCCACATAAATATTTAAGATTCTAAGCACCGAATGTGTAGATGTGTACGTATAGGATAGCTGCTTAAGCTGTTCAGTCTAGACAAAAGTCCTTGAGGCTCAATCCAGCTCATGACCATTAGAAGTTCATCAAAATTTCGGATCTAGGACTTCCTTGGTGGCACAGTGGTTAAGAATCCACCTGCCAATGCAGGGAACACGGGTTCGAGCCCGGGTCTGGGAAGATCCCACATGCCGCAGAGCAACTAAGCCCGTGCACCACAACTACTGAGCCTGCGCTCTACAGCCCATGAGCCACAACTACTGAGCCCATGCGCCTAGAGCCCGTACTCCACAACAAGAGAAGCCACCGCAATGAGAAGCCCGCACACTGCAATGAAGAGTAGCCCCTGCTCCTCAACTAGAGAAAAGCCCACGCGCAGCAATGAAGACCCAATGCAGCCAAAAATAAAATAAGTAAATAAATAAATTTATTAAAAAGAAAAATTTGGATCCATTTTGGAAGCTTCATAAAAATTTTGGATCCCATGTATGGACAATAAATTCTGCCAGATTTCTACCTTGAGGGTTCACATTTCAAAAATGTGGTGGGACGGTACAGAATCCAATAACCTTCTGATATTTATTTATCATCAGACTTGTTCATTCTTCCCTCTTTCCTTCCCATCAGTGGAAATGAGGTCCCCTCCTGTACTTGACTTTTTTCTCCATATGCTTATTCCTCCACCCAGTCCTCATAGCCAGGAGTCACATAACAGCTGCTTTTCTTGGGCGCAGCATAAGCCCATGTACCATCAGTCATCTTCCCACCAGCTTTCTCTGCTACTCACACAAGCATTTCAAAATGAGAGTGAGTAAAAGTATTACAAACGTAGATTATAACTTTAAATTTGTATAAATAAACAAGAAAAATATCTGTCAACTTTAGAACTTTTCTAATATTACTAGCAAATAACTTATTACCCATCCCACTACAGATCACAACATACCATTGTCGTATAACACTGCTCTACCCTGCACCTCCCACAATTACCAAGCTTTATCTGAAGTATAAAAATATCTGCATATATAAACAGCCATTAAGTGCCTGGTGATTTACATATATGTAACATTTAATCTTCACAATAATCTTGTGAGACATTTTTTTTTTATCATCTCCAATCATTAGATGAAGAAGCTGCAGCCCAGAATGCTTATGGAATCAATTCAAGATCACACTGCTTGTAAATGCTACATGAAGTCAAACTCAATCTGACTCCAAATGTATGCCCTCATTCCCCACGCTATGACATCTGTGCTAGACAGCAAGAAAAGTATGATGAATGATTTCCTTTAATCTACATGGGTATGTGTCTATAATTGATTCTCCTTTGTGTTATGTGAAATATTGACATAATTTTTTTTTTTTTTTTATGCGGGCCTCTCAGTGTTATGGCCTCTCCCGTTGCGGAGCACAGGCTCCGGATGCGCAGGCTCAGCGGCCATGGCTCACGGGCCCAGCCGCTCTGCGGCATGTGGGATCTTCCCGGACCAGGGCACGAACCCGTGTCCCCTGCATCGGCAGGCGGACTCTCAACCACTGCGCCACCAGGGAAGCCCGCGTGAAATATTGGCATAATTTTCATGAAACATACTTAAATCCTCAACATGGATGTGAATTACAGATAGCTTAACATGAAAGATCATCCATCTTGAAATTGAAAAAGAACATCATTGGGTATAAGTGCATCATACAAAATAATAGCAAAAATGGGTAAGTGACATACCCACATGCATGCAAGAAGTTAACTTGCCTATAAACACTGGCACATACACCACTCCCACATGAATATTTTCAATTCTGTATTCCCCGGGCTTTCTGAGTGGGTTATGACCATACTCTGTGTCTTTAGATGCTTGTATGTGATAAAACCCCCTTTCCATAGGAGAGAGACTCATCTGATTGGGAGAAAATGTGATAAAGAAAATACACATTTAGAATATTCACTGAGAGTAATGACTACAAGCCTTTCCTGATGTGAGCAAATTGAGGAGAAATAGGATTTTGTATACCTGGAAGAAATACTGAAATTGGTCCATAAGAGAAAACTGTGAGCCAAACAGCCTTCAAAGTCATCCTGATTTTGAGAATGAGAATGCAGTATGTGTCATGTCTAACCACTGTTGAGATCTTGCACAGGCTGGCATTCCATCTTCAGGTTTTATATTACCAAACAAATCTACAGTGTTGTGACCTTGCAAAATCTCTTTGAGCCTCACTGAGTTTTAAAGCCTTAAATCAAGACCCTGCCAAGATGAAATGATTCTTGCAAGAATGATAACCCACAGATAAGACAAAATGAAATCTAGTTGGATCTTGAAATGACTTGAGCTAACTCTAGCAATGGAAATGTCAATCAAAGGGCCTCAAGCCAAGGCTAAATCCAAACTTGTGTTTGACTCCTAAGACTAGATACCTTGGTTATTATTGCTTCTATTATCTTTATTCATTTTTCAACTTCAAATGTGAAAATGAAAAACCATAAGCCTGCAATGAACAAATATCAGGGGCTGAGTACATCAGTAATTTAAAGTAAGAAAAAAGAGGTTGTCTCTAAATCCAGAGCATTTGTACCTTGTAAATCAAGTCTGGGCATTAAAGGCTCTGGTGACTCCTCTCGTTTTTTGTTTTGTTTTCTTGTGGTGCTGAATGTGGCTAGTTTTGTAGGGTCACTGAGGAAAAACAGCAAACACATTCTTCACGTAGTTCTATTTTAATCTTGAAATATTATTTTGGGCCATTAAATTCTGACATATTTTGTACTGACAAAATTATCTAGAGAATACATTACATGTATTATTTCAACCAACAGATGTAACTTTGGCCTTTCTCCCTGTGTAAGAAATAGGGAATTTTCTAGTGTTATAATACTACACTGGTGTGAAATATTTTTAAAATGTGTCACAGCCTTGACAAGAAATCTTACACTATATAATTCTCTAAATAAAATGGAATGCTATGCAACTTTTGATTATCTAATTCAGATTTTCTAATCTGAAAACACGTGGTTTGGGCTTCCCTGGTGGTGCAGTGGTTGAGTCCGCCTGCCGATGCAGGGGACACAAGTTCGTGCCCCGGTCCGGGAAGATCCCACATGCCATGGAGCGGCTGGGCCTGTGAGCCATGGCCACTGAGCCTGCGCGTCAGGAGCCTGTGCTCCGCAATGGGAGAGGCCACAACAGTGAGAGGCCTGCGTAGTGCAAAAAAAAAAAACAAAAAACAAACAAACAAAACCATGTAGTTCTACTTTTTAGCAAAATATCAATTGCCTCTGTAGCAGAAACTGCTAATTGTTTTTCATTATCCATTCTCTCCTTCCTTTTAGTGATAGAGTCTCCTGAATTTTAAAGGGGTACATGAATGCCTGACATATATTATTTTTCCTGGTCTCCCTTGCAGTTACTTGTGGCTGTACTACCAAGTTCCAGGCACTGAGGTATAAGCAGCGGTGATGCGACTGCCTTGGTTACGTCCTTTAAAGAGGTAAGGATTTTCTCTTCCTGAAGGCTAGGACAGAGAAGTGATACTCATCAACCCATTTGAAGTATGAATCCCATAGAGAATGGTATATTTGGAGTAGTCCCAGAGCACCTAATGGAGCAGAACCACTTCCATGTCTCCAACCTCCTATCTCAGGAGCATTAGGTGACTGAGATACCTGGAAATATACATATATAGGAAAATGACGTAAAGTGAACTATTTTAAAGTGTGCAATTCAGAATTTAGTACACTCACACTGTTGTGCAACAACTACCTATATCTAGTTCCAAAGCATTTTCATCACCTCAAAAGAAAACTCCACACTCATTAAACAGTCACTCCTTATTCCCACCTCCCATTGTCCCCTGTCAACCACCAATCTGCTTTCTGCCCATCAGCACTTTGCTTGCCTATTCTGCACATTTCTTGTAAATGGAATCATACAATATGTGACTTTTTGTGTCTTGACATCTTTCATGCGGTGTAATATTCTTGAGGTTCATTCACATGTGGCATGTATCAGCACTTCATTCCTTTTCATGACTCATTATTGGTGTGTGTGTGTGTGTGTGTGTGTGTGTGTGTGTGTGTGCTGTGTATGCTACATTTTGTTTATCCATTCATCTGGTAACGGACATTTGAATTGTCTTCAACTTTTTGCCGTCATGTATTAGTAGTGCTGCTATGAAGACCCTTTTACAGGTGTTAGCAATGACTTTCACGGTTTTTTTTTTCACTTGTGGAGGCCAAGGATAAGAGACATCAGTATAAATCTTCCCTAAGGTAGCATTCTTTCATTCAGTTTATCACTTACAGAAAATCCATTGAGTTCTATGGACTGTAATGGGTGCAGAATGGATGCAGGGATTAGTGACATATGGATTCTTACTTTCAGAAATTTAGAGCACAAGAATAATCTAAATACATATTCTATTTCGCTATGATATTTTATCCCAAAGGAGTTGCAAACAAAGTCTATACTGATTGTTTCGTAGGAAGATAAGGCCACTATGGCAGATTGGGTGTATTTTATTTTGGACATTTTAACTTTGTGATTTATATTATAGTTGCAAGTGGAGGTATCAACGAGGCATGTAGATTTTTCTAGCTTGAGTCTGGAGGCCATTGGAGAAGTCTGAGCTAGAGTCCACAGCTGGAATCATAAATACAGAGTAAACACAGAAAGATGCTATTTAAAGTCAACAAGTTGTATGAGATTGCCTAGGATGAGCTTATATATGGAAAAAGGACTTAGTCCTGCAGCACTCAAAGGTTTATTTGTTGAGAAGGAGGAGTCAGAAGTGACTGAGATGGAAATGTCACTGAACAAAATGGAACCCAGGGAAATGCGATCCCCTGGAAGCCAAGAAAACAGTGTTTTAATGAGAAGGCAATGAGTAAAAGTGTTAAATGTTACTGAGATGTTAAATAATATATGGATCACAAATGACTTTTGGATTTGGCAACATGGAGGCCATGGGTGATTGTGGCAAGAATAGGTCTAGTGGAAGGGTAGTCATGGAAAACAGGATAAACATCCAAAGGAGGAAAGGAAATAAAGACATCATTATTGATCACTCTTTCAAGAAGTTTTCTTGTGAATAGAGGCTAAAGACATGGGAGAGTCTTAAAGTGGCGTGAGATCAGTGAATGACTAACAGCTAACTCTTATAAAGCACAACCACATGTGGGAGTTGTTCAAACTATGTTTACATATATTAACTCATTTCATCTTACTTCAGCTCTATTAGGTAGATATTATTCCCATTTTACAGATGAGGAAACTGAGGCCTTGAGCATTCAAATAATTTGTCCAAGAGCATATGGTAATAAGTGGCAGAGCTGAAATTCAAATCCAATGAGTTTATTATTCTAGAGTCCATACTCTTAACTAATTTTATTGTTTTTGACAGACAGGTCTCTTTGATAACACATTTTTATTCCGTTGCCTTTTACTTGACAAGGACCCACCTCCTGGACCACAGAAAACAGCTAAGAAGTAGAACTGCAAAGCTGATGGTTTGATAATGAAATGAAGTTCAGACCTATGGTCTTTGATCCTGGCTGAGTTTTTTTTTTGGAGGGGGAGTCAGTTTTATAGTTTTTATTGAAGCTATATATGCTTGGGCCTATTTTATAATTTTTAGAGAAAAATTGACATTCCAAATGGCCTTGGCTTCTTATTCATTTGTCAGTTGGAGGTTGTGATGCAATTATTCTTCCAATAACTAGCAGGAAGAAAGGAGATAATGAAGTCGACTGTTGAGGGGTCTTCAGACAGCAAGGAGATTCAGACATTGGCTATTGTCAAAATAATGTTTACAGGCATACAGGGAATCCATAGGATGCCTCAAATTAAGATTAAAACAGAATAGCCAATCTAGAGTGCTTTTAAGGAAGGTTTTCTTTATTTTATTTATTTATTTTTTTGCGATACGCGGGCTTCTCACTGTTGTGGCCTCTCCCGTTGCGGAGCACAGGCTCCGGACGCGCAGGCTCAGCGGCCATGGCTCACGGGCCCAGCCGCTCTGCGGCATGTGGGATCCTCCCGGACTGGGGCACGAACCCGTATCCCCTGCATCGGCAGGCGGACTCTCAACCACCGCGCCATCAGGGAAGCCCTAGAAGGTCCGGGAGGATCCCACGTGCCGCGGAGCGGCTGGGTCCGTGAGCCGTGGCCGCTGAGCCTGCGCTTCCGGAGCCTGTGCTCCGCAACGGGAGAGGCCACAACAGTGAGAAGCCCGCGTATCGCAAAAAAAAAAAAAAAATCCCGCACAGTTGATTTGGCCTGAATACAAAAAAAAATATTTTTTTTTGCAGGTCAAAAACAAGTATGAATATATCCCATTAGAATTTATCATAACAAATACCGTGTTTGTCTGTATTTCTATGTGTGAAATGTACTCGAAGGTGGACAGTACTACCGAAGATACCTTAGTCATCTTCATTAACTTAGTTCTACTACTTATTAGCTGTGTGGCCTTGGGCAAGTTACTTAAATTCTCAGTGCCTCAATTTCCTTATCTATAAATGAGAATAGAAATGAGTATCCATTTATTGAATGCAGAGCAGAGTTAACATTCTCAATTTGTATTGGATGAACAAAAGATCACATTTGACATTTCTTAAAACCACTACATATAAGAAACACACACACACACACACACACACACACACACACGCACACACACACCACACAAAATCTGACCTTTCCCTGACATTCTCAGACTTGGCAGATGTAGTTTGCTCTAACCAGTTCCAAGTCTCTCCTTCTTTACAGCATGCACTAACTTAGCAGCAGTTTTCCTTAACCACTTTTAACGTCTTGCTTTTCCTCCACTCAAGAACTGATAATAGCTTTCCTACTATCTGCATCAAATCCCATTTATTCTACCTGTATTCTAACCCTCCCAAATTTGAGGATCACTCTGTTTCCTAATCTTTAACTTTCTTTGATCCAGTTTCCTCACTTCCCTACATGTATAACATTCTCATTCTACCAACAATTTACCTCTACTCTTTTCTCAAATCTGTTCTGGAAACTACTCTTTTCTCAGATGTGTCCTAGAAACTCCTCGGGTTTAAATCCCATCTCCTACAAGATAAAGTTCAAACTTCATATTTATTATTGCAGTAAATATGCAGGATTGAACCCACATTTATTCTAATTTAATTCTACCCTAACTTCTATACTATAGAGATTAAAAACTCTGTCTTCCAAGTTCCTTGGGGTTAGGCTTCTGAATGCAAATTAAGGTCCACCAGTTAGAAATACTATTTTTGCATGGCATTTGGAAAGGTGACATGACAGTGCTGGGAAGATAGCCTGGACTGAAGAGGGAGCGGCAGGTGAGGAAGTGAAGGTAACCACTATTGATTATTTGTGTTTCTGTCACCTTGGTGTGTTTTCTGCCGTCATGTATGGCAGTAAAGATAATTAGGTTGTCTGTAGTGGTGTCACAATTTCATGAGTGTTGAGAGGCCATTATGGTGGCTCCACGAATGGCTTGCTTATCTTTGTATTGAATCTATGTTGCTATTGTATAAAATTAATAAGCAGAAACTTCAATTAAATAGAGCTGGGAGATCAGGAGGGGAACACTTAAACCCTGAAATAATATCAGAGTCCAACAGGAAGAAGAACGACTCCTCCATTTTCCTGGCAAGAACTCAACCAATGAAATACGGCTGACTGTTTGTTTACTATAGCCCTCAAACTTCCTTTTTCTCTCTATAAAAGCTGTTCTTCTTCCCTTCCCATGTGGGACTTGCACATGACTCATCATGGCTGCAGACCCGGGATTGCTCTTCTCTGCCTCTCGTGAATAATACCATCTTTGTAGTGGAAGTATCTGGCCGTCTATTTGTTTTAGGGCAACAGCTTGGTTTTGGGAGTCATTCCTAGAAATAGCCTAGAGCCCATTTCATTCAATTTTGTAAGCTTTTAATCTGCTTATAATTGCTAGAATATTTTGTTGTTGTTTTCTTTTGTTTGTTTTTTCTTTCCACCACAGGTCCTCAACTGAGTCAAATTAATAAGACCCTTTACAAACTGTTCCCAATCTCACTTTCCTGCCTGATTTTCTATAATTGTCATGTCTTTCTTTCCTTGTCTCAAACAGTATATGCTCTAAACTGCTATCATTTCTCAAACATTCGAAGGAATGTGTGTCTACTCTATTCCCTCTGGATAACATTTACTCTTTACTTATGTAGGAAACTTCTATTCCCTTTTCCAGGATTTTAAAGACTTTCCAGATCTTTCAGGCCAATTAACTTCTCTCTCTCCTAGATTTCAACAGCAACTCCTACGTATATTTTTCATAGTCTAGCACTGATCTCACTGTGTTCTGATTATTCATTTAAATCCAGGCTTATCAGACTCTAAACTCAAAGAAAGTGGGAAGAGGATCCCAGCCATTTTTGCATTACATGGTAGGTTTCTTATCTGGACAGTTCTAGCTAATTTTTGTGTTTTAAAAAGCCTATTTCACATCACAGATCCTCTTGGAATCTTTGTCATTAATTCTAGCCACAATGATGTTATGTCTTTTGTAATGACTCAAACTGCAAAGGGGCTGAATTTTAGAGCTGGAAAGAAATGAAGATATCCTTAGGTCCACACTATTGATGTGCAGGGACATTTCAAAGTCATATAGGTTGACAATAGATCTTAAGTTTGTTTCCAAAGTAATTCCCAAAATGCTGCCTCATACCCAGTGCATTAAAGTCTAGTTCATTATTTCATGAAAACTGTATTAATATTTGCTAATAGTAGGTAATGTTAATAGAACACTGTTTTTATATGATTTATACCTATTAACCTATTTAATCCTGGCAAACCCCCTAGAATTTGTTAGTTAACCAACTTTGTAATCCCTTCGAACACAGTAACCATTTTATTCAATCATTTATTTTTCAACAAAAATTGAGCACCTACAATGTTCCAGGCAGGCAATATGTGCTGGAGAATATATTACCAGAGGATATAATACCAGCTAGACAGAGTCCCTGCCCTCATGAAGCTTAATTATAGATGAGGGGAAACGTGGACATGTAGGCAAAATAATGTCAGATTTGATAAGTGCTATGACACTGAAAATAATGAACAATGCTTTAGGTGGGATAGTTAAGGACAGCTAAACCTGTGACAGCTAGGGGAGATGAGATCCACAGTTTTGGTGGAAATGTGAATTTTCATAGAAGAAAGGACACTTTATTGTAACCACAGTGAGAAAAGAAAAGGAGGAATTAAATACAGGTGGGTTTGTTGCTCTGATTATAGAAAAGTAAAAAATTCCATATTGATGGCTGTCATAGTCACTGCAGAATTAAAGGTCAATGAATATGTAGAGAAGTGTGTGAGGTCAGAAAACAAAAAAGGTTTCTCTTTAGCCTCTGCCAAATGTCCATACACTATCTTCCATACAAATGTCTCACTTACATTCTGTGTATCAGAATCTCATATCTAAATTTTCATCCTGTTTAATTCTGAGCACATTTTGGCAAGCAATAAAGAAAGTACAATCACAAGAGCTGCTAATAACATCCTTGTTACTCAGATTTAACAACCAGTAAACTGGTTGGCATTGAGCTATGAAGAGAAATGGGTGGTCTTTGATGGATGTTTATACCTATACAAATAACTCAATTGTGACTGTCCAAAACTGAAAGCTTTTTCAAGGCTTTGTACATTTATACAGAAGTGCAGCTTTTGTTTGCTGTGAGTTAATAGCTTTAGCAAACATGTAGCCAGGATGGTTTTGAATGGAAGGTGACCCTTGAAGCTAAGTCACCTTGCTCGACGTATAAGAAGAGAAATAATTATGTATGCGCACTATAAGTCAACTGTTGTTATTTTGTGCACTAGAGATACAATGCACTAGGGACATAATACTCCTTGATTGAAGTTTGGATAAAGATAACCACTTCCCCTTCTGGTTATCTCCAAAGATATTCTTATAACATGTTTTTCTGCATGTGCCCAGACATTTGCTTAACACCAGCTACTGACACAGTAAAAGATTAGCTCTTATAATAATTGCCATAAAAATACTGAATAGAACAAAAATGCTAAGAGGGAACTTCTGCTTGACAGCCTGAGATGGAAGATTAGTCTTTTCTGGTCTTTGTACTTAGACTGGAACTGAAACACTGGCTCTCCTTAGGTTTTGAGACTTTGGCTTTTGGACTGGAACGGATACATTGGCTCTCCAGATGTGCACCAAACTAGACTCAAAGGATCAGTCTAACCAATAGTACTAACTGGGGAGAATGTCATGTGCAAAAAAGAGAAGTATAAGAGAATGGGATATTGCAGCTGGAAAGTGTGAGAAGCCTGACTGTTCAGGAAGGCAAACAAAGAATGAAGAGCCTTTGGATTCCATATGGATAGCCAATATTGCAAAACTCATTTGTTCATGGAAATATTTTTAAAAATCATAACATATTGGAGGAAAACCAACATACGGGATAATATGTATGTTTAGATTACAGTAGACAGCAAATAAAAATGGTCTTTAGGACTAATTAGTTACTCAGAAATAATAAACATTTGAGTCATATAATTTTATATACAATAAAACCCAAATATCAAAAATATTTTTTGAAATATTAAGATATATAATATAAGCAGCTATAACCAAATAGGCAGTGCAATATATGGCAGTTAATAACACGTTGCTGCCCCTGTCATCAGTGCACAGATTTCATGAATAAAATGATGTCTTATGCAACTTCCTAATGTTCTCTATTCTGGAAAGCCATTTCCTAAGATCAACTGTAGCATGATAATAGTTTTCTAACACAAACACTTTACATGAGAAGAAAAGATATTGTTTATATCAACCTTTTTTATAGAACATATTTTAATATCTCACAAAGTAAATTATCCTTGGGAAATGCTACCATGGGCAATGGGAGACTTCAGTCAGAAGGAGTAATATTATTAAACTATGATTTTAAAGAGTTCAATGCAGTGACTGTGTTTAGAAAGGAAGGAGGCAGACAACACAATCCTTGGGAAATTAGTTAGAAAATAGTTGGGAAAATCCAAGAAAAGCAAGATGAGCCCTTGGACTTTTTTGGTCATGTAAATAAGGCAAGGAAATAGATTAAAAAGATACTAACAACTTAGAATAAATCTGATTTAATAATCAATTGTATCTGGTAGAAAGAGAAGGAAAGGAACCAAGAAAACTTACCCCAGGTTTCTGTTTTAGAAGATGGACTATGTTGTGTTGCCATATTTCTTTGTAGATACTGATGCTTTGAGTTTGGGGAGAATGAGTAGGGAAAGGGAGAAGGGAAACACAATTAATTAATGTATGAATACTTAGAGTCTGAGAAACTTACAGGATGTCTGGCAAATAGTAAATGCTCAGATAATGTTCACTGAATATATGAATATTGTGTTTAGTGCCAGAGAGGGAACTAAGTTAGAGGTACAGGTTTTGAAATTATGGACACTCAGATGGTAGCTGAAGTCCTGAAGATAAGTGAGTGAGAATATGAAAAGTGACATATACCTTGTGTTTAATATGTAGGACGCCTCTTGTGTTTGGAAATTTAAAGTAAGGCCTTGAACAGTAGAGTTTTGGTGGAGTGATGGAACTAGAAGCCAGATTGCAGTTGAATCAGAAGTAAGTAGAAATGAGGAGGTGGTAATAAGACTGTTGACCTGCTTTTCTCAAAATACTGTACCAGGTTTGTACCCTGCGAGATTGTGATTTAATGGGACTGGTAGAGCAGTGGGGCTCACTCACAGTGCCACCTGTACTGGTGTATTTTTATCAGTAGTGGTATGAGTAATCTTAGCTAAAACTGTAAAGTTTATAAATGATTTACTTCTCTTTTGTTTATTAAAATGAACATTTAAAAATTATCTCTGTAATGTCTTTTTCGTGCTTTTCCATTCCAAAATGCTCTTGTGAATATAGAGAGAGCCCACACATTAGGAATTAGGCAGGGGCTTGTGCTGTGCCTACAAAAATCAGCTGCTATATGAGATCTAGTCAATGAAAGTTTAAGAACTGTAAGTTAAGGACAGGTGGACGTGTGGAGAAGCAGAAACCAATTCACTCAAGTGAAAAAGAAAAGAAAGAAAAATAAACTTTCTGTGGATTGGATATGCACAGCTGAGAGTTTCATAGGTTTAAGGATTCTCCTTTGTTAAAAGAAATAACCTCACTATATTAAAGGATTTGGGGTAAACAGTTTGGGCAGGAGCCTTCATTCTTTCCATAGCATTCTTGTGTCAACTCACATGCCCAAGAGGCCAGATGTGACTGGAAGTGTTTCCATGTATCTAAATGGTAGCACTTGCAGGCACAAGTCAATGATTGGACTAATGGCTCTTGGCGTGATGTCATCTAATCTAATTGAATGGGTGTTCTTGTCCTGCTGTGAAAAGAAGTAAGACCTGCCTTATTATTTCACTTATTGAGGTATCTTCCCATGAATTTGAAACAGGAGTTGTATGTTCTCATTAACTTTCATTTTCTAAATAAACATCTAACTTACTTATTGAAGCCAACTTATATTGACCTATATATGCATAATCATTCATTTTTATTTTTCAGCTTTAAAACCTATATTTATGAGGCATTAATTTTAATATTACTAATTTAAGATTTATTAAACTTTAAAATCAAAAATGAGAAATTTTACTGATCCTAGATACCAAAATGTCTTTTATAACGTGAAATCATTTTTGAGAAGACAAACATTGTTAGGTGTATCCCTTGAAGCAGAACCAGGACCCTGCCCCAAGGCTGCACTATTGTTTCTTGGCTGCCCCTCCATTGTCTTTGCATCGCTTTCCTTCCTGGATTAGCAACTGTTTAAACCTGCCCTTTGGAATTCAAGGAGGGTCATGGGGCTAGAGGGGGACAGAAAGGCTTCCATGCTCAGAAGCCCCACAGAGTCTTGCTCGGGCTTCACTGGTGGTAGAGGCCAGTTTTGGGAAGTTACCAGAATAAGCGCAGTAAACAAGAGTAAGGTTTGTTATGCAGATTTAAGTCCCTGCCTCCTCCATTGATGAGTTTTTTGGGATTTAGAGTTATCCTTCTTTTCCTGGTACAGAGAGGCAGACACTTACAAATGGAGATTTCCCTTATAAATGTAAACGTTCTTTACAAAAGGGTAACTTTGACTCTGTTTCAGAGATGCTCCTGTGTATGCAGTTTGTCAAAATAACCCTTATACCAAAGAAGCATATTTTGGGGTGGCACATTCTGCTGCCATCATTAGTTTTGGGGGGTGGGGGGAAAGCCCAGTTAGTCAAACATTCTTCTCCTCTCTGATCTCCCATACTTTTCTCTTGGGATAGGGAAAGAGAGGGCTGTTTTGAATTAAGTTAAAAACAAATAAGCCAAAACACACCTTCTTAGGAAACATATATTAAGTTGACAAGTTACAGCTGTTGTATGTACTAATCAAATAGTACCAGAAATGATCACAGCATAATATTTAGATAAACTGACTAGGCACAGTGAAGTTTCATAAAAGAGCCAAGTCATCAAACAAAAAGTGGCTCAGAATTTGGTGACTACAAAGAAAGAATTAGAAAATAATTGTGTCTGTCTAGTGTTTGACTGACTTACTGTAGTTTGTGAGTGCATGTGCATGTGTGTATGCACACATTTTAATGTGTCATTTTAATTCTGGTTGACAATATACTTAAAAAAATAAGATTGATAACTAATGATTGTATATCATTCAGGTCCTTGGAGTTCATAGTTTAATATATTTTAAATAGCTCAAGTATATTCATTTAGTCATGTTTTGCATTGAGATAGAAAAAAATGGCAAACAAAATTAAGCCAAATATTTTTCCCCTTTGGAGACTGAAACAATTGTGTGACTTGTGGAATAACCAGCAAAAGATTACAATAATTACTCTGTGTCATTGGAAGGCCTATATATACCTGTGGTTAGAAGAGGTCAGGTTGGGACTTCCTTGGTGGCACAGTGGTTAAGAATCCGCCTGCCAATGCAGGGGACACGGGTTCAAGCCCTGGTCTGGGAGGATCCCACATGCTGAGGAGCAACTAAGCCCATGTGCCACAACTACTGAGCCTGTGCTCTAGAGTCCGCGAGCCACAACTACGGAAGCCCACAAGCCACAACTACTGAAGCCTGCAAGCCACAGCTACTGAAGCCCACGTGCCTAGAACCCATGCTCCACAACAGAAGCCACCGCAATGAGAAGCCTGCACACCACAACGAAGAGTAGCCCCCGCTTGCCGCAACTAGAGAAAGACCGCGCACAGCAACAAAGACTCAACGCAGCCAAAAAATAAATAAATAAATAAAATTAAAAAACAAAAAAGAAGAGGTCAGGTTTTCTGGAGGGAAGTCATTTGTCCACTTCCACACAAACTGAGCTTCCAGCAAGTGATGGAGGTTCTTTGAAATTAAATACAATTTTAATAAATTGGTACAACCTAAAATCAATGCCTGAACATGAGCAATCAACAGTTCTAAGGCCTGGAGCAAGATTGAAGCTATTCAGAAACCAACTCACTCAAGTGAAAAAGAAAAGAAAGAAAAATAAACTTTCTGTGGATTGGATATGCACAGCTGAGAGTTTCATAGGTTTAAGGATTCTCCTTTTTAAAAGAAATAACCTTACTATATTAAAGGATTTGGGGTAAACAGTTTGGGCAGGAGCCTTCATTCTTTCCATAGCATTCTTGTGTCAACTCACATGCCCAAGAGGCCAGATGTGACTGGAAGTGTTTCCATGTGTCTAAATGGTAGCACTTGCAGGCACAAGTCAATGATTGGACTAATGGCTCTTGGCGTGATGTCATCTAATCTAATTGAATGGGTGTTCTTGTCCTGCTGTGGAAAGAAGTAAGACCTGCCTTATTTCACTTATTGAGGTATCTTCCCATGAATTTGAAACAGGAGTTGTATGTTCTCATTAACTTTCATTTTCTAAATAAACATCTAACTTATTTATTGAAGCCAACTTATATTGACCTATAAATGCATACTCATTCATTTTTATTTTTCAGCTTTAAAACCTATATTTATGAGACATTAATTTTAATATTACTAATTTAAGATTTATTAAACTTTAAAATCAAAAATGAGAAATTTTACTGATCCTAGATACCAAAATGTCTTTTATAACATGAAATCATTTTTGAGAAGACAAACCAACTACTAAATCACTATCATTAGAAATACCTAAAAAAAAGCTAATTTTTGTATCAATTTCTGAAAAAAGGAATAAGATTTAGAAAAGCACTGACATTTTCAAATTAGTGACAATAAATTTTTCATGTAAAATACTTCTAATAATACAATCAAGAATTCACACAAAAATGTTTGAGCCCTTTTTCTCTTTTTTTTTTTTCTTCCCTTAGTGTGTATATATATATATATATCCTTTCAGAGTACTATGGATTTAAAAAATAATTCCCACTACAAATATTCTGCCTATATGCTTGTTTGACAATTTTAAGAAGAACACAAATTGACCCATTGCCTGAATTTCCAAAGAATGTCATTGACTAAATAAAGATTAATATTGGAATCTCTGTCTTTTCACTTGTGAGTACATTATCTGTGGGAGACTACATTCTAGTGACAGATTGTTAATTTATTTTTACAGCTTGGTTTTTAGTTTCACATTCTAAAGAGTTAAAGTACTTTTATAATCAGAGTATCTCATTATTAAGAAGATTGTTTTAACTACTTTTATCCACTTATTCTATTTTTGTGAATCTTCGTATGTGGGCTTAGAGCAATTATAGACATTTCTAGTTGTTTTAATGTTTCTTCTGGATTTTCTAGCACCAGGATATCACCTAGATTCTATGAAAACAGCTGGACACTTCTGACATAGCCTTTGAACACTCCTTGTCTCTCCTCATTTTTAGTGGAATGTTTTTCCTTTCCTGAAAATGATTAGGACTTGATTGTGCACAGCATCCTCACTGCCAAACGTACAAGTGCAAGTGCATGAATGTATACAAAAAATTATTGCTTATAAACATCACGTGTGAAGCTCACAAATACTTTGTGTTTTCATTCTGTATCTGATTAAAATACATAATGCCATTCCATTCTGTATCTGATTAAAACATAAATGCCATTCCAGTCAGCTTTGGAAAGTTTCAAAGATACTTCATAAGATCAAAATTTAGTGGTTGCTTTCTCATAAAAAGATAAAAACTCTCCCTTTTGCTCACTCTGTGTATGAAGGAAATGTCATTACAAAAACTTCATTAATATGTAAATTGCAGCATTTTGATTAGCACTTGCAGACCCCTTTTGTTAAGAAAAAAGATGGAAGGAGCTAACCAGATTGCAATAATTTACATAATAAAAACTCAGTGGTGGCAATGCCACCAAGTAGAGAACCTAAAGAAGGCTAGAATGTCTTTTTTAAACAGCTTAATAAAGTATTAGAATCACAAAGTACAAAAGGAAAGAAAATATTTTTCTGTTAACTGACAAACTCTATTTTAGGGGAAAATTACAGGTACTACAGATTATATTAAGATGATATGAATGAACATGTAGCCAACAATATCAACACATACACATATTTTCAATTTAGAAGTGAATGTTTCTATCACTGCTGTGTAGGGACTTAAGTATAAAATACAGGAATCTACTCATGAACTTGGTTTTGATAAAGAGAAGATAGCCTAAGATGAGACTTCAGTTTGTTCTAGAAATTGCCAATGTTCATTTAAGGGATTAAAAGCTGTATTTCAACTTGATGTAAAAATTTTAAAAACACTAAACTTTTAAAAAACACTAGATAAATTAAGATATTTGATAATTCAATTTGTAGTACGTATTGTTTTGGTACTTTGTAACCCAAGGGACATTTTGTGATTAGGTCATCTAAACAGAGAAAGCCAAATAAAATAATGAAAACAATATTCTGGGTACTTTGACGGGAAACAATTTTTCTTGGAAATATATAGATAGCACTGTAGGGTAGGAAAATATTCTTTTCCTCTACCCATCTTAGGTTCATTGTCTGGGTTCCTGTAAATTAGACTAACCAAAGACAGATTATCAAGAGAAAAACAAAAGTTTATTAGCATGTGCATGTCAAATACAAATGGGAGTACTCAGTGATGAGTAACTCAAAGTGGTTGTTAGAACTTGGGCTTATATAGCATCTTAACAAAAGAACCATACATTTTTAGAGTAATGACAGGATAAAGGAAAAAAAAATAGGCAAATTGTGGGAAGGCAAATATATGGAGATAAGGAAGATAGAGCTAATTAGTAAAGTTTGCTATGTAGATTCTTCTGGTGCTATCTTTGGGCTCACAGGCGTCTAGAGTTATCTCCAATGATTAACTTTTGTCCTTCCTTATAAAGAAAAGGAGAGGAACCCCTTTACAATTTTATATCCTCCTTTTAAGCAAATAGGGAGAAGGCAGAAATATTTTCTTATATCTGATTCTTCTCAATTGCCTTCAGCTCAAAATTATCCTTATACCCAAACGTCGTATTTGGGAATGGCATATTCTGCTATCCTACAACACAAAGTGGGGCTAATGCATGGCTTTTTCAAATTATTGACTTTTTCCCACTCCACTTTTATTTGTTAAATGTTACATCTACATATTCATTCAATGTACATTAAACAAAAATTCAAGACTATGGCTTATGTGAAAATATGACACTGTGGAGGTAAAATACAAAAATATTATTTAGAATTTTTTTGAAGGATTTTCTGTCTGGAGAAGCTTGATAACAGAAACTGTGGACAGGATAGAAAATAGCTGGGCATGAGGATATGTTAATGAGACTGTCTTCCAGTTGAATCTAGCAAAGCAAAAACCATACTTGGCAACAGCAATTTGTTTATTGCTCAAAGGAGTTCAAGAATTGCCTTTAACAGCTGATTGCTTCCTAGAAAGGAGGTAATTCTGATCTCAATGCTTTATCTTTTGTAATGTTCTTGTCTTTAGTGTCATAGCAATTAGGTTAGTACCAGAGAAACCTATTAATCATTTCTGTAACTGCTAAATTGCATAAGCATGTCGATTTGGAATCTTGGGGTGAAAATAGAAGATTAATGAGTTGACCTCAGCTCAGTGTGAGAATACAAGAACTAAATATCTGGTGACTGTCTTGTTTTACAGAGTTGATAATACAAATTTTACTCATTCTAAACTCTACCTTAATATCAAGTAGGAAATGGGGTAGGGGATTGTTCAGAAATAGGAAAATAAAAAGAGGTAAAGGAACATTAAACCAAGCAACACCCAATCAACAGATTTTTGGTGGGGCAGGGAGGAGGAATATAGACTAAAATTAATAATGGCTTAATGTGTTGCAGAAAGTGCAAAGGTCTTTCCCTCCACATTCACTGTGGCAAATTTGATGAGTCTTCCAAGGAAGGCTGGCCTCTGTATCTGTGACTTGACTACCTTCATGTTGTACCTATGCATCACTTGGATTCTGAGTCGTTATTAATCCTAGTCAGGTGCAAACTACAGAGTCCAAAATCAACTTTAGTTATTCAACTCTCAAGAAGGTTTTAATAATTATTTTCCACCCTTGGTCTCCCAGTGCTAATGACTATGTCTGGCTTTGATATATTTTATAGTTCCAAAAAATATCAACTCCTTGGTTAAAAAACTGTTCAAACAGAAGGAGAAAAAGGAAAATATTTGACAGCCAAAGGACACTAGTCTTGGGACTTCCCTGGTGGCCCAATGGTTAAGAATCTGCCTGGCAATGCAGGGGACACGGGTTTGATCCCTGGTCCAGGAAGATCCCACATGCCTCGGAGTAACTAAGCCCGTGTGCCACAACTACTGAACCTGCGCCTCAGAGCCTGCGAGCCACAACTACTGAACCCACGTGCTGCAACTACTGAAGGCCGCACGCCTAGAGCCCGTGCTCTGCAACAAGAGAAGCCACTGAAATGAGAAGCCTGCGCACCGCAATGGAGTATCCTCCGCTTTCCGCAACTAGAGAAAGCCCGCGAGCAGCAATGAAGACCTAAAACAGCCAAAAATAAATAAAATAAATTTATATATAAAAAAAGAAAATACTAGTCTAATTTATCACAGCTGGAAGTGTTGAGATTATTCCAAGTGCATACCTCCTCAAATGTATAGATATCTTTAAAAGTATATAGTTTGGAGGGATTTCCTTTGTTATAATTTTGAAAGTATGTTTTTCCCTCAGCTGGCTTCTATAAAAGAAATTCTATTATAATATAACCAAAGCAAATGTTGGTGTAATGTCTAAGAATAACAACATCTTTTTATTTCCTTGAACCAAGGGGCTATTTTATTTCATTGGAAAAACAGTTCATATGAAGTAGTGTACCCATGGGGAACGTAATACAGATTAAAAATTTTAAAAAAAGAAAGAAAACCTGCAGAAAGGTTTGTGGTTTAGTGAAACCCTCAGAACATTTACCAACATTTTTGACATTTTAGCCATAACAGAACTTTGAAAAACCTTCTGTTCAGAGGAAATTACTCATAGCATGGTTCAAAAAAAAGGCAAAAAGAGAGGAAAGAAAGCCTATTGCCTCCAGCATCCTAAGGTCTTGTATATGAATCAAATTTTACTCTGCAACCAAGTGATAGAAAGGTAAAATATGAATATTCATGTTTACTTTAAAAATCTTTAAGGATACATAAAATTGGATATTCCCTTTGCATGTATCTGTGTACTGAAAGGGGAGAGGTCAGATTAATTAAAGTTCTTATAAAAGCTAACACTAAGAGTCAGAACAAAAAAACAAGAATAACTGAAAATCCCTCTTTTTTCTGGATGTTGAAATAGTTCTCTGGTATTTATATTTGTGACAGAATTAATTGGATATGTATTTCTGTTTGAAACTTCAGCTTGCATATTTAAGCACAAGTCATGACATTTATGATGATTAAATACAGAGTGAATATATAAGAAACTGTACTAGCATTCTGCTCTACCTCTTTGCTCAAAAATTGTATATTCCTTTGGGAGCATGAGCTCTTGATATATTTGGAGATTAAGGGACCAAGTTATGATTTTACATCAGTCTTTTGCAAAATGCAAGCCACAAATTATTACATGCATCAAATAACAGGTAGTGTTTTCCACAATAATATAGCTAGTAGGTAAGAGATAAAATATGAACCCAGGTTTCTCTAACATTAAAGATTCTCACCTTAACCTGTATATCTACACTGCCCAGCAGTGTGGCTCAATCGTGAGTTATCAGGAAAGAAGAGCACCCCTTTTCTCTTATCAGCTTGTTTTGTTTTCAAGGTGTTGAATTTATGGAGCTGATGAGAATGGGGTATTCTTTAATAGTGATATATTTGAAATTTATTTGTAATTTGCAAGTATGTTTGGTTTTAGGTTAATTAAATTACTTGATAATTTTTTATTATTGATGGCTAGCTAGTGATATGGTCGTGAAACTTATCTGTTCTGCAAAGTACATTATCACTGGTTCTAATAGAGTTTGTAAAGAATAGTTTGAGAAAATGGAATTCTTGAAAGTTATATTGTAGATAATTGAAAAGACATTGAAATTTTCTAACAGGGCAATAATACAATGATGGCCGTACGTAAGAATATTCTAGTAACTTTGCATGGGATATATTGCTATTGGAAGAGAGAATTGTCAGTCAAACTAGCATACTCATCCAGAACTCAAAGTCTGCATCCAGGAGAGGCCACAACAGTGAGAGGCCCACGTACCGCAAAATTTAAAAAAAGTAGGTTATATAATTAGGATCTTAGAAGAGTGCTAAAGGAGGAGGATGAGGCCTGTGTTCATTATGGGTTTATTATAATGTGATTCCATCATTAAACACAAGACTTTGCAATTATTTTATTAAACTATACTAGTTTCCACACCTGGAATAATTATACTCAGCTAGTGAATAGAAAACAAACAAACAAACACTGCAATATTCACATGAAGGCAAAAATCTAGTTTTCTTGATCTCAAAATATATACTGTAGAAATGAAAAAACATAAACAAAAGCCCTGATTATTAGCCTTAGGTATAGAAATGCACATTCCTTCACTCAGTTGTAGAGCTGAACTCTTTTGACCTGGGAAAGAAAAATAATAAGCTACAGTAACAACGTGTTCAGAAAAATTGGAGTCAGCTAATCAATTTTCAGTAATTCTCTGATTTATATGTCTAATAACATGACTGGCAATTTATAGTCCCTATCACTAAATCTCAAAACACAATTTTCTGCAGCCATAAGCAATTTGTTTAGTGTAAATGGCCTTTAATCCCATTGATGATTGATTAATCTATAAATCACCAAAAGAGCCACATGAGCCTGAAAATAATGTCCTAGCTTTCTTATTTATTTTTAATTTTTAAGTTCTCTGTTATTACCAATAAAAGAAAGTCAAGTCTTCTAAACATCCAAGATAAGAATGTTAATTAATAAAATGTGAAAACTCTGGTTACTATTACCATTAAACCATTTTGAAACAAACTCGGGAAAACATACAGAGTTTTTGAGAGTTTTGGAATACTTTAAGACAATATAATTTACCTGAAAATTGAATAGAATTGTGTTTGATTAGGTAGGCCATAAAAAAATTCATCTTATTTCTTCTCTAGAATCTGAAAGTTTCTTTGTCATTTTGGTGGGAGGTAATCAATTTAACATAAAAATATTTTTGAGGAAGATAAAACACAAAGTAGGACATTCATTTAGAAATATGAAAGGTGGTCATTTATACATTTAGTGACAACATGTAATGTTTTAACTCAGCTTATACTTAAAGAGAGAAAGTAACTAAAAGCACAGTGTGACTAAACAGGAAGAAGAACACATTTGAGTGACTTTTATTTCCTTCTATGAGGGGGTGGGGTAAAGCACATAGAGCAACATGTAAACGAGATTTTCTTATGGTTTTGGTGAATGAGCTTGTAGGTAAGGACAGTTATTAGAGGATGATGAATTTGAAATAAGAGTTGTCTGTTCTCATTATATTCATCAATTTTCTATACATATTGAAAATTCCATAATCTTGTCGCTATCTTAGGGTAATCTGTTTAGGTAATTTACCTTCTTTGCTTATATTCCAATACAGAACTGGTTCAAGGTCATTTCCAACTTTACCCAGCTTAAGGAAAAAAAAAGCATATTTGTGTGAAACATGACTTGCTCAGTTTTTGCCAGTTTCATTGTTTACCACCAATGTTTACCTTCATCTTTTTCTCCCCGTCAAGGTGGCTTCAAGTTAACATTGGACTTTCAGCAGTACTTAAAACTTGGTGAGTTTGGGTATCATACTTCCTCTATGCTGAAAGCAAGCTGGAAAGAAATTTGATTCTGTTGCTTCCTGTTAGAACATTTCAAAATACTTGGATGTCAAATGGGAGAAATTGATTTTGATAGAATTCTGGGCTCAGCTTGCCTAGGCATACTTTTACAGGGTTGTGTTCACTCCCATTCTAATCTTTCTGGTGAGCAGACTGCTAAGGCATTATTCATGCATTTCATAGGAAGTTGGTAGTTCCATTTAGTGATTTACTGGCTTGGTTGCTTTTTGTTGAAGCCTGAATAAAGTGACAGGGATCTTTTTTATTCGAGATTGTTCTTGGCATGGCAAATGCAAGATAGTCAGCTAAAATAAATACACGTGAGAGTCATAAATGGCATTAAGGACTTGGATTCAAAACGGAATTCTTAAGTTAGGCTTGAATAAAGAGAAAAAGAGGATTTCATTGTTACAATTGCTGACGTTGGCAGATATAATTGTTTTCTCAGATGCATTCTCTTTACTATCTGTAGGTTGTCAGTTCGAGAGGAAAGAGGAAAAAAGGTTCGGTCCCCCCCTCACCTCCATCACCCACCCCCTGCCTAGAGAAAAATATCTAAAACCTGAACATCAGTGAGAGGCCGTGGGCTCCACTGGGGGCCTTGGGAAACATGCAGAGCTTTAGAGATTCCCATCTCTACCCTTCTCTCCTCTCCTTTCTTCCCCTTATAGTCAGTTGATAAAGTATATTTTACTGTGTAATTATTCACTGGTTTCTTGTCTCTTCATGATGTGTTTTTTTAAAAAAAGAGAAACAAATAATTTTCTAGCAGGTGGTGACAGATTTTCAACAAGGCAATGTGCAAAGTGACAAGATAGAAAAGTTTTTTTTCTTTTTCTTTCTTTCTTTCTTCCTTTTTTTTTGGCCTGCAGAACCAAGACTTTGAGCCCTTTGTGAATTGAATATATTAGGTTGGCTGGCAGAACATTATATCAAGGACGCCAAACCAGTGTAAAGACATAGTCCATAACCTCTAATCTTACAGACATGAACTCTATTATTTCCCATTAAAATTAGAGGTTACAAAATTGTAACAGATGTCCTTAATAGACATGTCTTTATTACTGGGGAACATTAGGTAAATGAAAATTGAACCCCATATTTTAAGTTGCAGCTCATGAAAATACAAAGCTCCGTGGCTGTATCTGGCATTTTAAGCCTAAATTATAGAAGCCTTTATACAATTTGCATTAATTGATGCATCAGCAATTTTTCTAAATCACAGCAAGTATGAAATAGTGGGAATTAAAAAAAAAAATTGAATCCTAGCTACTCTAAGCAAACTACAATATTTGACATCCCCTAATTCATAGAGACTATACAGTGCATTTCAATAGCAAGAATATTTTAATTAACTGCTAAGAGAATGGGGCTGAGGGTGGAAATCTTCCAATAGACCTATAATGAAGACAAGCTGAGGGATGAATAACTTGATAATAAAAGAGCTTTATGACTATGTGCTGCTGCAGGTGTCTGAATATTTTAAAATAGATTAAGATGATCTTTATGTATAGGACAGTGAAGCTACAAACACACACACAAAATGGACAAAAATAAGAGACAAAGCTGCTTTGCTAAAGTCACTAAAATTAGATATCATGTCACTATGAAATTACTCCCATTGACATGCTTAATTAAATGTAAATATATTAACATTCTACATTACCTGGATAAAATTCTATGTAACTCCAGTATTGTAACCAAGCAGGACCCCATGGGACCTTCCTGGAACAGACCCCTCCCCCATATCTTCTACTTTAGCTCCTCTTTGAAGTATCAAGATAACAGTATCTGATGCACATTTCCTGAGTTGTGTTACAGATGCTAAAACCCCCATCAGGGGTAATGGTGGGATGAACTGGGAGATTGGGATTGATATGTATACACTAATATGTATAAAATGGATAACTAATAAGAACCTGCTATATAAAAAAAAAACTTAAAATTCTAAATAAATAAATAAAAAATAACCCCCCCACCAAATGGAAGACACATTAGTTACTTGATGACCATTGGCACATAGCCCTCATGCCTACTGGAGCCTAAGGATTGATAGTGTTAACCCCTGTAACACTGCCCTGTTACCTCACCATCAACCAATCAGAATTTTTCATCAGCTGATCACACACCCTGGGACTCCCCTCCCTCACCTGGCCTTTAAAAATGCTTTTCTGAAACCCAGTGGGGAGTTTGGGTGTTTTGAGTATTAGCTGTCTCAGATTCCTTGCTTGATGCCCGGCCAATCAATGCTGCATTTTCCTTCACCACAACCCAGTTTCCGTAGATCGGCTTTACTGTGTGCAGGTGAGCAGACCCAACTTTTGTTAGGTAACAGTATCATGTTAGAAGTTTTAATTTTACAGTTCAGTTTTCCTCTGCTTAACAAACTGCTTTCAAAAATAATTGAGAGTAGAATTTATTATGGTGCCTACATATAGGTGGGTATGGCATTTAAAGAGGTGAAAAGTATTTAGTGCCTAAGAACAAGAAGAAATGGTTTTTAAATGCATAGATTTTTTTCCTCACATGTATAACTCTTTATGAAAGAAAAGATGCTGTACTTGTAGCATTTTTCCATTAATAATAGTATTTCTATTTAATATAACCAGAAAAACAGCATGTTTAGATTTTAAAAAATTGTTTTCCCAGTTCTAGAAGTGGCAATGGCAATTCTGGGTCAATCTGGAGAGAATGTGTGAACTATATACAAGTGGGAGAGTTTGACAGTAAAACCACACAGTAAAAACCACAGAAGGACTTCCAGTCCAGCATGTAAAGAACTTGGAAGTTGTCACTGTGTTCTAAAACACAAGTAAAAAGCTGACGAAACTGAAAAATCAACAACTCTTCTTGGATCTGTCAAAGAAGTGATGTCACAGGGCAAACCACTTTCCCCATAATTAGAAAGGCAGACAGACAGATACAGAGACTCACAACTTATCAGAGCAAAACCCAGGAGTAGAAACCTCTGTGGGAATCAGTGCCAGGTAGGAAAACCTGAAATGTAATTGACAAACTGTGGAGGCTCAGTGTAAACAAGTCTAGAGATAAAACGGCCAGGGAGACTCAGTCATTGGAGATCCACACACTTATGTGAATTTTAACTCCAGGAGCCCTACCAGGTTCTCACAGTGAACATTAGGGAAAAATTCCCTTGTGCTTCCAGTAGGAGGATGGGAAAAAGAACCATTTTGAAATATGTTGGAGCACTATACTCTTCTTAACAAGGCCTGCACTTACTCAAGAGAACCTATTTCACCAGAGCCTAAACTATTGGGATTTTATCAGAGCCCAGCTGACTGAGGAAAGGGAAATACCCAAACCGAGCCCACCTGAGCCCTCCTGTTCCACCGAAGGGAGGGGGAAACTGAGAAGCACAGAGGCATAGGGTGACTAAAGGACTAAGGCCTAATCACAGGACTAGAGAACGCTCCCCACCCACCACTTTACTACCACATTACTAAAGATCTGCTTGGGAATGCCCTGGCACTCCAGTGGTTAAGAATCTTCACTTCCACTGCCGAGGGACCGGGTTTGATCCTGGGTGAGGGAACTAACATCCCACAAATTGTGAGGCAAAAAAAAAAAAAAAACAGAAAAATGAAAAAAACTAAAGGTCTATTTGCAGCAGTTCCTTTTACCCAGTGTTTCATATCTAGCTAATAAGAAAAAAATTACAGGGCACATAAAATGTAAAAAGCACAGTTTGAAGAGACAGAGAAAGCATCAGAATCAGACTCAGATATGGCATGGATGTTGGAATTATCTGATCAGGAATTTAAAACAACTGTAATTAATATAAGGCTCAAATGGATAAAGTAGACAGCATGTAAAAATAGATGAGAATGTAAGTAGAGACAAGGAAATTCTACAAAAGAATGAAAAAGAAATACTACAGATTAAAAAACCCTGTAACAGAAATTAAATGCTTTGATAGACTCATTAACAGACTGGACACAGCTGAGCAAAGAATTTCTGAGCTTCAGGATATGTCAGTAGAGAAAAAAAATAAACAATATCTAAGAACTGTGGGACAACTATAAAAGTTGTACCATATACTGTGATGGATAATTTTATGTGTCAACTTGACTGAATCATGAAGTGACGAGGTATTTGGCTAAACACTATTTCTAGGTATGTCTATGAGCATGTTTCTCGATGAGATTATCATTTGAATCGGTAGACTAAATGAAGGAGATTGCCTTCCCCAGTGTGGGAGGCCAACATCCAATGTACTGAGGGCCTGAACAGAACAAAAAGGTGACAGAAGGGAGAATTTCCCCTTTGTGCCTGATTGCTTGATCTGGAACATTGTTCTTTTCCTGTCCCCAGAATGAGACTTAAACCATCAACTCCCCTGGTTCTAAGGTCTTCTTAGACTGAGCTATACCATTGGCTTTCCTGGGTCTCCAACTTATAGACAGCAGATTGTGTAACTTCTCAGTCTCCATAATTGTGAGACAATTCCTCAAAATAAATATCTTTATTTTCTATATATATATACACATACACACACATATATATACACACATATATACATATATATATTTCAGTGTGTATATATATTTCATTGTGTGTGTGTATATATGTATATATATATATACATATATATGCATGTATATATATATATAAACATATATCTTCTTTGCTGTGTTTTTCTGAGGAACCTTAACTAATACATATACATAATGGGAATACCAGAAGGAGAAGAAAGAGAAAAAAGAACAGAAGAAATATTTGAAGCAACAATGACTGTGAACTTCCCCAAATTAATGTCAGACACCAAACCACATATCCAGGTAGTTCAGAGAACCCTAAGCAAGATGAATGCAAAAAGCAAACAACAACAACAAACACTATACTTAAGCATATTATATTCAAACTTCAGAAAATCAAAGATAAAGAAAAAATCTTGAAAGAAGCCAGAGGAGAAAAGCACCTTACTTATATTTTCAGTGTTGAAAGAAAAACCCCACCCACGTAAAATTCTGTATATTGTAAAATTATCCTTCCAAAATAAAAGAGAAAGGGGAGAAATTGTGGGAGAAGGTGGGTTTGGGCCACATTAATATAAGGTCCTGTGACAGGTTGAGGATGTTGAATTTTTCCATCAGGTGTCTGAAGGGATTTGGTCAAGGAATTACAAAATCCGAGCTTTGTGGGATAGCTGCATAGGGGAGAATGAAAGTAGGGGTGACATTTCCGAGACAATTCTGGTGTTTTAGAGCAACTGTTGGTTGCTGTGAAAATCAAGAGGCAATGGGAAACTCCCTTAAGTGGATTTGATGGCTATTGAGATGTAAAGAATCAGAATGAAGTTGAAGAGAACTCTGAAATTGGAGTGTGGAAAACTTAAACCAGAACCTGCAAACCTCATACAGTATGTCTCCTCAAATAGCTCAATGTCTGATTTTAGAAGTTGGGAGCTGTCTTTCACAGCAGTCCCAAGAAATGTGGCTATCTTAAGTTATAGCTGCTCATTCTATTAAAAAAAAAAGATGATTTATTAGGCATCCTTGGAATATTTGGCTCTGAATTTGATGCTTTCAAGTTATGGTGACTAGTCAGGAACTGGCAACTAATATTCCTCCAGTTTGGCTTGGTTTGGTATATTTTTCTTATTGGAGCATCATAACTTTTTCTTCTATCTCACATTTGCTTCTTTATTATTTGCATATATGTGCTAAAAAACAGCATCCTGAGAAAATAACCATTCCAATTTAGTGATATAGTAAAAAAAACTGGTCCATTTTGTACTGATTTTCATATACTGCACATCAGATCATTTGTCTGAAAGACTACCCAGTATACACTCAGTATAATTTGATTTCATGTATTAACTTTGGCCTCGGTTTGAGCTTGGATTTGGAATCATAGAATCTCATTTTGTCATGACTCTGCAACATTCTTGTTTTGCTATCTTGGACAAATATTAGTTTTGGTTCTCTGAAATATAGTGCACTCGTCTGAAAAAAGAGGATAGTCAAAATTTCTGCATCCTAGTATTATCAATAGGAATTATATAAAGTTTTCTGTGTGCTTTAATGTGCTATTTGAAGTATCATATTATAAACTTCATTGCCAAAAAAAAAAAAAAAAAGAAGGAGAAATAAAGACTTGGTCAGACAAGCAAAAGTTGATGAAATTTGTTGTCAGTAGACCTGCCTTGCAAGAAGTGTTAAAAGAAGATCTTCAGTGAGAAGGAAATTGATATAGGTCAGAAACTCAAATTTATATAAAAAAAGAAAGAACATTATAGAAGGAATAAGTTAAAGTAAAATAAGAACTTTTATTTCCCTTATTGTTAATTGATCTGACATATAAAGTTTGTTCAAAATAATATTAATAACAATATTCAATTATATATGGATATGTATAATAAATATACAAATAAACACAAACACATGCTTAGGTATAAGTGAAATAAATGACAGCAATTGTACAAGGGACAGGAGGGTGAAATTAGGATTATTTTGTTATAAGGTACTCATACTATATGTGAAACAGTATAATGTTATTTGAAAATGGATTTGAAAATGTATATTACAAATTCTAAGGCAACTAATTTTTTTTTTGCAACTAATTTTTAAAAAGTTAAAAAAAGGAAGCTTAACAGACATACTGAGAAAGGAAAGAAAATGAAACCACTTAAAATGCTCAATTAAAACCACAAAGACAGAAAAAGAGTGAAAAATAAAAATAGGAAAAAAGAACAAAGCAACGAGTAGAAAACAGTAACAAATTAAGTAGATATTAATCCAACTATATCAATAATCACTTTAAACATTCATAGTCTAAATGCACCAATTAAAAGACAGAAATTTTCTAAGTAGATCAAAAAACAAAACCCAGCTACATGTTGTCAACAAGAAACCTTCTTTAAGTGTGAAGACACATATAGAATAAAAATAAAGGGGTATATCCACTATGGAGAACAGTATGGAGGATCCTTAAAAAACTAAAAATAGAGCTACCATATGATCCTGCAATCTTACTCCTGGGCATATATCCAGAAAAAAACATGGTCCAAAATGATACGTGCACCTCAGTGTTTATGGCAGCACTGTTTCCAATAGCCAAGACATGGAAGCAACCTAAATGTCCATCAACAGAGGAATGGATAAAGAAGATGTGGCACATATATACAATGGAATATTACTCAGCCATTAAAAAGAATGAAATAGTGCCATTTGCAGCAACATGGATGGACCTAGAGATTGTTATACTGAGTGAAGTAAGTAGACAAAGAGAAATATCATATGACATTGCTTATAAGTGTAATCTAAAAAGAAATGATACAAATGAACTTACAAAACAGGAACAGACTCACAGACTTAAAGAACAAACTTATGGTTACCAGAGGGAAAGAGTGGGGGAAAAGGATAGTTAGGGAGTTTGGGATTAACATGTACACACTGCTATATTTAAAATGGATAATCAGGAACAAAGACGGTGAAGTAGAAAGACGTCCTCTCACTCCCTCTTGTGAGAACACCAGAATCACAACTAACTGCTGGAAAATCATTGACAGGAAGACACTGGAACTCACCAAAAAAGATACCCCACATCCAAAGACTAAGGAGAGGCCAAAATGAGATGGTAGGAGGGGCACAATCACAGCAAAATCAAATCCCATAACTGCTTCGTGGGTGACTCACAGACTGGACGACACTTATACCACAGAAGTCCACCCACTGGAGTGAAGGTTCTGAGCCCCACGTCAGGCCTCCCAACCTGGGGGTCTGGCAACAGGAGGAGGAATTCCTAGAGAATCAAACTTTGAAGGCTAGTGGGATTTGAATGTAGGACTTCGACAGGACTGAGGGAAACAGAGACTCCACTCTTGGAGGGCACACAGAAAGTAGTGTGTGCATCAGGACCCAGGGGAAGGAGCAGTGAACCCAGGAGAGACTGAACCAGACCTATCTGCTAGTGTTGAAGGGTCTCCTGCAGAGGCGGGTGGTGACTGTGGCTCACCGTGGGGACGAGGACACTGGCAGCAGAAGTTCTGGGAAGTACTCTTTGGTGTGAGCCCTCCCAGAGTCTGCCTTTAGCCCCACCAAAGAGCCCAGGTAGGCTCCAGTGTTGGGTTGCCTCAGACCAAACAACCAACAAGGAGGGAACCCAGCCCCAGCCATCAGCAGTGAAGCGATTAAAGTTTTACTGAGCTCTGCCCACCAGAGCAACACCCAGCTCTACCCACCACCAGTCCTTCCCATCACAAAACCTGCACAAGCTTCTTAGATAGCCTCGTCCACGAGAGAGCAGACAGCAGAAGCAAAAAGAACTACAATTCTGCAGCCTGTGGAAAAACAACCACATTCACGAAAAGATAGACAAGATGAAAAGGCAGAGGGCTATGAACCAGATGAAGGAACAAGATAAAACCCCAGAAAAACAACTAAATGAAGTGGAGATAGGCAACCTTCCAGAAAAAGAATTCAGAATAATGATAGTGAAGATGATCCAGGACCTCGGAAAAAGAATGGAGGCAAAGATCGAGAAGATGCAAGAAATGTTTAACAAAGACCAAGAAGAATTAAAGAACAAACAAACAGAGATGAACAATACAATAACTGAAATGAAAACTACAGTAGAAGGAATCAATAGCAGAATAACTGAGGCAGAAGAACAGATAAGTGACCTGGAAGACAGAATGGTGGAATTCACTGCTGTGGAACAGAATAAAGAAAAAGAAAAGAAAAGATATGAAGACAGCCTAAGAGACCTCTGGGACAACATTAACCACAATGACATTCGCATTATAGGGGTCCCAGAAGGAGAAGAGAGAAAGAAAGGACCCGAGAAAATATTTGAAGAGATTATAGTTGAAAACTTCCCTAACATGGGAAAGGAAATAGCCACCCAACTCCAGGAAGTGCATCGAGTCCCATACAGGATAAACCAAAGAAGAAACATGCCAAGACACACAGTAATCGAATTGACAAAAATTAAAGACAAAAATTATTGAAAGCAGCAAGGTAAAATGACAAATAACATACAAGGGAACTCCCATAAGGTTAACAGCTGATTTCTCAGCAGAAACTCTACAAGCCAGAAGGGAGTGGCATGATAAAGTGATGAAAGGGAAGAACCTGCAACCAAGATTACTCTACCCAGCAAGGATCTCATTCAGATTCGATGGAGAAATCAAAAGCTTTACAGACAAGGAAAAGCTAAGAGAATTCAGCACCACCAAACCAGCTCTACAACAAATGCTAAAGGAACTTCTCTAAGTGAGAAACACAAGAGAAGAAAAGGACCTACAAAAACAAACCCAAAACAATTAAGAAAATGTTCATAGGAACATACATATCAATAATTACCTTAAACATGAATGGATTAAATGCTCCAACCAAAAGACATAGGCTTGCTGAATGGATACAGAAACAAGACCCATATATATATGTTGTCTACAAGAGACCCACTTCAGACCTAGGGACACATACAGACTGAACGTGAGGGGATGGAAAAAGATATTCAATGCAAATGGAAATCAAAAGAAAGCTGGAGTAGCAGTACTCATATCAGATAAAATAGATTTTAAAATAAAGAATGTTACAAGAGGCAAGGAAGGACACTGCATAATGATCAAGGGATCAATCCAATAAGAAGATATAACAATTATAATATATATGAACCCAATATAGGAACACCTCAACACATAAGGTAACTAGTAACTGCTATAAAAGAGGCAGTCGACAGTAACACAATAATAGTGGGGAACTTTAACACCTCACTTACACCACTGGACAGACCATCCAAAATGAAAATAAATAAGGAAACAGAAGCTTTAAATGACACAATAGACCAGATAGATTTAATTGATATTTATAGGATATTCCATCCAAAAAGAGCAGATTACACTTTCTTCTCAAGTGTGCATGGAGAATTCTCCAGGATAGATCACATCTAGGGTCACAGATCAAGCCTCAGTAAATTTAAGAAAATTGAAAACATATCAAGCATTTTTTCTGACCACAACATTATGAGATTAGAAATGAATTACAGGGTAAAAAAATGTAAAAAACACAAACAAATGGAGGCTAAACACTACGTTACTAAATAACCAAGAGATCACTGAAGAAATCAAAGCAGAAATCAAAAAATACCTAGAGACAAATAACAATGAAACCACGACAATCCAAAACCTATGGGATGCAGCAAAAGCATTTCTAAGAGGGAAGTTTATAGCTATACAAGCCTACCTCAAGAAACAAGAAAAATATCAAATAAATAATCTAAACTTACACCTAAAGGAACTACAGAAAGAAGAACAAACAAAACCCAAAGTTAGCAGAAGGACGGAAATCATAAAGGTCAGAGCAGAAATAAATGAAATAGAAACAAAGAAAACAATAGCAAAGATCAATAAAACTAAAAGCTGGTTCTTTGAGAACTTAAACAAAATTGATAAATCATTAGCCAGACTCATCAAGAAAAAGAGGGAGAGGACTCAAATCAATAAAATTAGAAATGAAGAAGGAGAAGTTACAACAGACACCACAGAAGTAGAAATCATCCTAAGAGACTACTACAAGCAATTCTATGCCAATAAAATGGGCAACCTGGAAGAAATGGACAAATTCTTGGAAAGGTACAACCTTCCAAGACTGAACCAGGAAGAAATAGAAAATGTGAACAGACCAATAACAAGTAATGAAATTCAAACTGTGATTAAAAATCTTCCAAAAAACAAGAGTCTAGGACCGGATGGCTTCACAGGTGAATTCTATCAAACATTTAGAGAAGAGCTAACACCCATCCTTCTCAAACTCTTCCAAAAAATTGCAGAGGAAGGAACACTCCCAGACTCATTCTATGAGGCCACCATCACCCTGATACCAAAACCAGACAAGGTTATTACAAAAAAAGAAAATTACAGACCAATATGACTGATGAATATAGATGCAAAAATTCTCAACAAAATACTAGGAAACAGAACCCAACAGCACATTAAAAGGATCATACACCATGGTCAAGTGGGATTTATGCAAGGGATGCAAGGATTCTTCAATATATGCAAATCAATCAATGTGATACACCATATTAACAAATTGAAGAATAAAAACGGTATGATCATCTCAATAGATGTAGAAAAAACTTTTGACACAATTCAACACCCGTTTATGATAAATATGCTGCAGAAAGTGGGCACAGAGGGAACCTACCTCAACGTAATAAAGACCATATATGACAAACCCACAGAAAATATCTTTCTCAATGGTGAAAAACTGAAAGCATTTCCTCTAAGATCAGGAACAAGACAAGGATGTCCCCTCTCACCGTTTTGGGAGTCCTAGCCTCGGCAATCACAGAAGAAAAAGAAATAAAAGGAACACAAATTGGAAAAGAAGAAGCAAACTGTCACTCTTTGCAGATGACATGATACTATACATAGAGAATCCTAAAGATGTCACCAGAAAACTACTAGAGCTAATCAATGAATTTGGTAAAGTTGCAGGATACAAAATTAATGCACAGAAATCTCTTGCATTCCTATACACTACTGATGAAAAATCTGAAAGAGATATTAAGGAAACACTCCAATTTACCACTGCAACAAAAAGAATAAAATACCTGGGAATAAACCTACCTAGGGAGACAAAAGACCTGTATGCAGAAAACTATAAGACACTGATGAAAGAAATTAAAGATGATAGCAACAGATGGAGAGATATACCATGTTCTTGGATTGGAAGAATCAACATTGTGAAAATGACTCTACTACCCAAAGCAATCTACAGATTCAATGCAATCCCTATCAAATTACCAATGGCATTTTTTACAGAACTAGAACAAAAAAATCTTAATATTTGTATGGAGCCACAAAAGACCCCAAATAGTCAAAGCAGTATTGAGGGAAAAAAAAACGAGCGGGAGGAATCAGACTCCCTGACTTCAGACTATACTACAAAGCTACAGTAAGCAAGACAATATGGTACTGGCACAAAAACAGAAACATAGATCAGTGAAACAAGACAGAAAGCCCAGAGATATACCCACACACCTATGGTCATCTAATCTATGACAAAGGAGGCAAGAATATGTACTGAAGAAAAGACAGTCTCTTCTATAAGTTGTGCTGGGAAAACTGGACAGCTACATGTAAAAGAATGAAATTAGAACGCTCCCTAACACCATACACAAAAATAAACTCAAAATGGATTAGAGACCTAAATGTAAGACAATACACTATGAAACTCTTAGAGGAAAACCTAGGAAGAACACTCTTTGACATAATCACAGCAAGTTCTTTTTTGATCCACCTTCTAGAGTAATGGAAATAAAAACAAAGGTAAACAAATGCAACCTAATGAAACTTAAAATCTTTTGCACAGCAAAAGAAACCATAAACAAGATGAAAAGACAGCCCTCAGAATGGGAGAAAATATTTGCCAGTGAATCAACGGACAAAGGATTAATCTCCAAAATATATGAACAGCTCATGCAGCTCAATATTAAAACAACAAACAACCCAATCCAAAAGTGGGCAGAAGACCTAAATAGATATTTCTCCAAAGAAAACATACAGATGGCCAAGAAGCACATGAAAAGCTGCTCAACATCACTAATTATTAGAGAAATGCAAATCAAAACTACAATGAGGTATCACCTCACACCAGTTAGAATGAGCATCTTCATAAAATCTACAAACAACAAACACTGGAGAGGGTATGGAGAAAAGGGAACCCTCTTGCACTGTTGGTGGGAATGTAAACTGATACAGCCACTATGGAAAATAGTATAGAGGCTCCTTACAAAATAGAAATAGAATTAACATATGATCCAGCAATCCCACTACTGGGCATATACCCAGAGAAAACCATAATTCAAAAAGACACATGCACCCCAATGTTCATTGCAGCACTGTTTGCAATAGCCAGGTCATGGAAGCAATCTAAATGCCCTCGACAGAGGAATGGATAAAGAAGATGTGGTACATACATACAGTGGAATATTACTCAGCCATAAAAAGGAACGAAATTGTGTCTTTTGTTGAGACATGGATGGATCTTGAGACTGTCATACAGAGTGAAGTAAATCAGAAAGAGTAAAACAAATATCGTATATTAACGCATATATGTGGAACCTAGAAAAATGGTACAGATGAAACGGTTTGCAGAGCAGAAGTTGAGACACAGATGTAGAGAACAAACATATGGACACCAAGGGGGGAAAGCTGCGGGTGGGTGGTAGTGGTGGTGTGCTGAATTGGGCAATTGGGATTGACATGTATACACTGATGTGTATAAAATTGATGACTAATAAGAACCTACTGTATTAAAAAAAAATAAGATACAAGGATATATTGTACAACACAGGGAATACAGCCAATGTTTTATATAAAAAGAAAAAAGATTAAATAAAAATAAATAAATAAATAAAATGAATAATCAACAAGGGCCTACTGTATAACATAGGGAACTCTGCTCAATATTATGTAGCAACCTAAATGGGAAAAGAATTTGAAAAAGAATAGATACATGTATATTTATTACTAAATCACTTTGCTGTACACCTGAAACTATCAAAACATTGTTCATCAACTATACTCCAATATAAAATAAAAAGTTAAAAAAAGGGATGCAGAAATATATCATGCTAGCACTAATGAAAAGAAACTGGAAGTAGCTATATTAGTTTCAGACAGAGTAGACATCAGAGCAAGGAAACTTATCAGTGATAAAGAGGAACATTACATAGTGACGAAGGGATCAATTCTCCAAGAAAATATAACAAGCCTTAATGTCTATGTGTTTAATAACAGAATATCAAAATAAATTCAGCAAGAACTGATAGAACCACAAGGAGAAATAAGGATGAATACTCTATTATAGTTGGAGACTTCAACACTCCTCTATCAGAAATGGACAGATGAGCAGCAGAAAAATCACTGAGTACATAGTTGAACTCAACAATACCATCAATCAGCTGGATATAATTGACTTCTATCGACTATTTCATCCAAGAATGGAGGATTATATATTCTTCTCAAGGTTATATGGAATACTCGTCAAGATAGACCACATTCTGGGTCATAGAACACATCTTAACAAATTTGAAAGAATAGAAATAATACATTATCTGATCTAAGACCACAGTGGAAATGAATAGATATCAGTAACAGAAAGATAAATGGAAAAGCCCAATATACTTGGAAATTAAACACCTCTAAATAACAATAATGACAAAGAAGCATACTCAAGAGAAATAAAAATTATTTTGAACTAAAAAAAAATGAAATTTATCAAAATTTGTGAGATGCAGCAAATCAATGCTTAGAGGGAAACTTATAGCATCAAATGCATAATTTAGAAAAAAGAAAGATCTAATAATATCAATAATTTAAGCTTTCACCTTTGGAAACTAGACAAAGAAGAGCAAATTAAATCCTAAGTAAGCAGAAGAGAAGACATAGTAAAAACTAAAGCAGAAATGAATGAGATTAAAAACAGGAAACCAATAGAGAAAATCAACAAAACCAAAAGCTGGTTCTTTGACAAAATTCAATGGAATTGATAAGCCTCTAGCCAGGTTAACAACAACAACAAAAAAAAAAAAAAGAGAGAAGAAACACATTACTAGTATCAGAAATGAAAGAAAGGACATCACTACAGTTCCTACATACATTGGAAGAATAGTAAAGAAATATTATGAGCAACTTATACCACAAATTTGAAAACCTGTATTTAATGGAACAATTTATTGAAAGACAAAATTTGCCAAAAGCCTCCTAAGAAGTAAGCAATTTGAATAGGTCTATGTCTATTAAAGAAGTTGAATCTACAATTAATACCCATCTAGAACAGAAAGCACCTGTTATGTAATATTTTCCTATAGGATACTAACAAATTTTGCATTAGAAAATTTATTTCAGCATCCCTGGCTGCACCTTTGTTTCTCAAATTCTCCTTTGAACCAGTCTTACTCATTAATTAATGAGTTTAATAAAATTTTTGACACATGTTCACCTTATATTTGCATGAGTTACATTTTACACTGTTTGAAATATTTTTTAAGAATTCAGTTTGGAAATGTAATTCTTGCTAAAAACCAGCATGGTTTATAAAGCCCTGTTTGTTATATCACAGGCCAAGGGTAAGAAAAGCTTTCCCTGTTACATACAGAGAGCCACAGCATCCATTTTCTCAAGTTTATATTATAGAGAATAAACCAAAATGACAATAATAGCTAAATTGTACTGAGTGCTTACTATGAACAACCGCATATTTTACATAATTTGTCTTATTTATTCTTTGCACAACCTTATGAGGTGGTGTTAATTTTAGTCCCATTTTAGAGATAATTATAATTGATTATGATGATGGTGATGATGATGACAATGATAGCAAATAACATGCTGGGGTCTTACCTCATTTAATTTCGAAAACAGTCTCATTAGGTTGATACAATTACTATTCCAGTTTAACAGATGAGACCACTGAGACAGAGAGAATAAGTAACTTGTCTACAGTCAGGCAGATATGTAGTTCTGGAATCCATCCCTAGATGAATTCATGTTCTTTCCCTGGATGACGCTTCTTACCTGGAATAGATACCAAGGCATCTGTGAACTGTTTAATGTGATTTCCAGCTATGCATAGGTGCATTTTTCTGGGGGAATGTGTTCATTACTTTCATTATATTTCCCATGAGGTATAAGATCCCAACATATATGTGTTGCTATATGCTATATCACATGGCACCATTCTTCCTACTCCTTGTAAAAAAAGGGAAACATTGGGAAAAAAAACTTGAAATTTAGTCTATTATAAAAGTCACAGAAAATAATATAAATATAAGTCATCCACATGTTTATTTGATACTTGTTCTTTATAATTTTGCTAATTGTTAAAAAAGCAATATCTTCTTATGTCAGGATAATTATTTGTCTCTTAGGTTGACAAATACATGAAAAATGGGGTATTTTGGCAGCTATAAGGGGAGTATTTTTTGCACATTAGTGAAAAACTATAGTTAAAACTAGATCTATAGACTGATATATCTTGAAATAATTTTTTAAAATTTGCAATGACAATTTCATTACAATTTGGATGTGCTTTGTAATATGGTAGTATGAGCTGAAAGAAAAAAAAGGAAGAGAGGAAGGAAGGAAGGAAGGGAGGGAGGGAGGGAAGAAGAAAGAAGGGAAAAGTTGACATATACTTCATTGGGCAATATGCAATAATCTTCTAGGGAAATTCAATATTGCTTTCCTAACTGAATGAACCCCTATCTGTTCTAATAAATATTGTTTCTGCTATCTCTGCTTGCATTTTGAAGTTAAAATGCATTCAAATTTAAATCCTTTTTTTAGTTAAGTAGTGATTTAATTTAATCAGGACAACAGAATGATTAGCACATGCGATTATATTAATCTCTAACCTCCTGACCAATACAGATGTCATTCTTTTATAATTGCTCAAAGTCGATTGTTCCTTGTGTGTACCACAAAATTGTTTTGTATGAAGATCAAAACTCCACACTCTGCCATGTTAACTCACATCTATCCCTCACCAAACTTCATCTGATCCTCTAGGATGTAGTTCTGGTCCTTGTTTTGTATTTACCAGCTCCCTCCCCTATTTTTTGGCTTTTAAAATTCTTATCACATTACTGTACATCAATTATTTAATGTCTGTTTCCCGCAATTAAAATGGTAAGCCTTTGGAATTCAGAGATATATCTTGTTTATCATCATTTTCATAGCATCGTAGTGCTAGTCACATAGTAGGTGCTGATGAATTGTGTCGTATCAATAGAAACCTTTTTATTATTTATGTTGAATGAGGAAAACCTACAAAATCCATTAACTTTAAAGCATTCTACATTTACAAACAATATTTTTGTTGTGTAAAAATATTCATGCCCTGGCCTACTCTCTGGGATTCCAATTTAGTCATCCTATAAAATAATTTAATGCCCATATTTATATTAAGCCATATAGGCAATTCTGAGGCACCTCAACTTTGGAGTAAAACTTGGCTGTGTGTTCTCAAAGTTTCTCACAATATTATGAATATGTTTTTCTTCAGTGACTTTAAACTTGTATATAGAATAATGAATCCCTTTTTATTTGTCAACCTCTATAATTTGCTAAGACCATTATGATGTTTCAGTATTTGGTTCCTCAAAATACTAATTTTCAGTCTGGGAACATTACCAATTTTAATAAGTATGTTCACTTTTCATAATCATTTTAAAGTATTTTAAAGTAGGTTACTGTGCTAATGTTCTATAAAACAATCAAGATTTACAATTGTTCTCTACTGGGGACAGAACTGTCCCCTTGGGTTGTCATACGTTTAGTGGGCAAGGGTCAGTGATGATAAATTCCTGCTATGCTTGGGACAGTCCTGTATAATCAAGACTTATCCCAATCAAAATACCAAAGGACTGCTTTGAGAAAAAACATTAGAATGGGTTCCAATTAAAAAGGAGAAATGGTGACTCAAGATGCCAACAGAAGTGGATTAAAGGAATCAAGGGTCTAGTAGAAAAGTCATTGGTCATTTTTTATTAAACTGTACATTATTCCCTCAGGAAAGGACATGTTAAAATAATATGAGTGATATCTTTTGCTTTCTGTATTCACACATGTGAATTTTAGAGTAAATTTATTTCTGAAGTGGGCTTTTTTTCTGACCATATCTCAAATCCATTGCAAATGCACAGACACTGTGCTAAGTTTTTATGTGCATTACCTCATTTGACCCTCATAAAAATATTCCCAATATACAGATTAATAAACGAAAACCAGAGAGATTATTATCATCTGTAGTATTTTAGGAGGTGAAATAATTTACCTGAGTTCACTCAGCTTGTACATAGCAGAACTAAATGCCCAAAGAGAATTAAATGCCCATAGAGAATTAAATGCCCAAATCTATCTAAGTGTGCAGTCAGGATTTGTAGGATTCTGGGTGGCAAACTACAAAAATTCAATCCTGGTTAAATAAGCAGGAAAGATGATAACTTGATGGATATGAGGTAACTTGCAGCATCCAGGGGAAAACTATAGAATTGGACTCGGATTTTGGACTTGAACCAAGGGAGAGTAGGCTGATGAGAAAAGAGCCAAGATCAGGTCTTTAGTAGTAAAGCCATTATCATTGGACACATAGCCACCACTGCTGCAGGGCAGACAGATAACAGCTCACAGCTGAATTCTCAACACTGCCACCATCGCTGTGAATTTTTTGTCTTTGTGTCTTTGTTTTTTGTTTTAGGATTCAAAACCCCAGATATGAGTACCAAGTTTGCCGATCCAATATCCCCAAGAGCAAGAGGGGAAGGGCCTGAATAACCCCATTCTTCAACTTTTAATTTCTTTAAGTGCGTGACAGAGATTTACTTGCCACTAATATGGCATTTCCCCCGGAGAGAAAGTGTTTGAATATTAACACTCTTCACATCCTAAATAATGCAGTAATATTAAGTTAGTTGTGGACATGAATTTCATTTATATTCTCCCATTATTTAACATTGTCCCATTAGTTTTTAAGTGTACATAAATGTCAGCAAACCCCTATGTAAGAACAAGTTGTATTACAAACTTTTATATTGAAATAGATTGTTTAGAACACAGAGTATGGAAGAGCTAGTAAATTATATAGGTCAATTCATGGATGTCTTCTTAATTCTAACACAGTGATTATTTCAATATTTTTTACATATGTGATGACCACAGATACAAAGTTTCTTTCCATATATTCTTTTAGCCATGAGTTTTTCAAACTTCTTTGCCTCACGACCCCTTTACACTCTTAAACAAATATTGAGGACCTCTAAAGTGTATATATAGTTTATATATATATATATATATATATATATATATATATATATAGGTTATATTTATCAAAGGTCACTCTATTAGAAATTAAAATTGAGAAATTTTAATTGAGAAATTAAAAAAATTGTAACCTCATTCAAAAGAAACAATAATAAACTCAATACATATTAATATAAATAACACATTTTAGGAAATTTTTGAATAATTCTCCGAAACAAAAAATAAGTGCTGAGGAGAGAGGCATTTAAAAAAAATATTTTGGAAAAGCTCCTTACTATTCAGAGTGTCATATCTGCTTCTGCATTTAATCTGTTGCGATATCATGTGCCATGCAGCTTCTAGAAAAATGCGCTATACAGTCATGATAGAATGAGCCTGAAAAAAGCAAATAATTCTTTGTAGTAGTATTATCTGTATAGTTTTGATCTCATGGACTCCTTAAATGATGTGGGGAACTACAAAGTGTTCCTGGACCACACTTTGAAAACTGCTGTTCCGCTGAACAATTATGCTGGGAGGATTATAAGCGTTATTATTTCCAGTTTGTAGAATGAAAGCATAGTGATTTTTAAATGCTCTATATTTGTAGACTATTGTTTGATTTTCAAATTAATTTCACACAGAGTTTATTTTTAAGCCTTATACTAACACTGTTAAGTAGGCAAGAAATAGTATTATCCCCATTTCATAGTTAAGGCCAATGAAAGATATTAAATTAATTAAATATTAAAATGACTAATGGTACTTCAAATTTTTCTAAGAATAATGCTTAACTGATTCTGTGGGAAAGTGTGGGTTCCAGTGTAATCCATGTTTCATTTTATGATAGTGGTATAAAACAAGGAATGCCACTCACCATCTGGTTCTACACAGATTAAGTTATTAGCCCCTGCAATCACTGACCTACAGTACATTCTGAAAGGAATTTATGACAAAGAACAGCATGAGGCACTCTGTGCTTTGAGAAACAGGCAAAACTGGCCTTTAGATAGTTAGATATATTTCAGGAAATATGTTTATGAACGTGGATTCTTGCATATTCTCATACTTAGAAAAGTATTAAAATTATTAACTGAGATATCTCTTACTCATGCCTAGCACAACCTTCCACCAAGATGTATGCTGGATTGCATGTACCCCTTAGCCAAAATCACCATATACACTGGCCTCTCCCCTACCTCTTTGGAGCAGTTCCCCAGAGCTAACTTAGAGGCTGTCTCCCAGGCTATTGTCGTCAGTAAGGTTTCCAAATAAAAATGAAACTCACAACCCTCAAGTTATGCACTTTTATTTTAGTTGACAGTGGTAATAGGAAGGTGGTGGTGGTGGTCCCTTCATAGGGGAGTGGAAATCTTGGAATTGGTAATGCAGCTGGGGAATGCGGGTATTTTATTGGTGATGTGGGGCTGGACTTAGGAGGAGTCTGTTAATTCTTCTAGCCTGAGTGAATGTATAGCACTTTCTCCTTCTAGATGTTCAGAATTAGGAAACAAAGCAGCCTAGGCTTTGAAAGTCTTTAGACTTAGAGTTTCCTGACATATCCTACAATAGGTTTCTCTCAGTTGTTGTAAATTTGCAAGTGACAGTGTTTTCTCATAAAGAAAGAATATAAGCTTCGCGAGACAATGGCTGCCTCTTTTGTTTACTGTGGATCACTGAAGCCTAAATCAGAGAATCAATAGGTATTTGCTTCATAAATGAAGGAAAGGTATACATAATAGTCCATCCATGTTTTTTTATGGAAGGAGAGTAAATGTGATTTAACCTCTCTAGCCAACCCAACTGCTGAGTATAAAATTTGTCAATTAGAGGGCTGTTTTAACCTTGCTGTGAGCTAAGCCACACCCCCCTTTTATTCTGAAAGGCTTTACAAAAGGTGGTGACCCCAGGATAATTAACAATTCTGTTGACATCTAATTGGTTTCAAGAGGTTTGCATATACCTAGACAGAGTGAATAGGCTACCCCTTTCCTTTCCTTTTAAAATACAGGCTTCACGCACTCACATGATGAATTAAACAAATAAAAGTGCAAATGAATGAAAATTAGAATGACACCCTATCTCCTCCCTCACTCCCAACTCTCAGGAATAGGGCTGAAACTGTCAATAGGTGATGAATAGGCTTTGGCATCTGAAATTCTAGATTGTTTCATCTACCAGTAGTGAGTGGTGTGTGTGTGTGTGTGTGTGTGTGTGTGTGTGTGTGTGTGTGTGTGTGTAAAATATACCATACTATTAGGGACTGTATTTTTCTCTCAAACCTATATGTATGATCAGAAACTAATAAGCAATGGAGATATTAAAAAAATAATAAAACATTTAAAATCTATAACAAAGCATATTGATATTAAAGAGGGAAAGCTCTACAGGAAAATAAATCGTGTTCCTATGAAAATCTATTAGAAGAGTAAAATATCCCTTAGTAAAAAATACTTGCAGTTATTCTATGAAAGTAATCAAAATAAAAAATCCCATGAGAATTGTTCTTAAGAATTAAAGATTCTACCCCCACTTATTACACCTGAAAAACAGAATTTGTGAAGAATCTTGATCGTCAGCTAACATAATTTTCATGTTTTGAATTTTTGAATTTAAAAAAAAATTATTAAAATATACTTCATTTACAATATTGTGTTAGTTTCAGGTATAGAGTAAAGTGATTCAGTTATATGTGTATATATACAGTTTTTCGGATTATTTTCCATTATAGCTTATTACAAGATATTGAATATAGTTCCCTGTGCCGTGCAACAGTAAATTCTTGGTGCTTATCCATTTTATGTATAGTAGTTTTTCTCTGTTAATCCTATATTCATAATTTATCCCTCCCTCCTCCCTTTCCCCTTTGGTAGCCATAAGTTTGTTTTCTATGTCTACGAGTCTGTTTCTGTTTTGTATATAGATTCATTTGTATTATTTTTTAGATTCTACATATAAGTGATATCACATATCAGTATGACATTCCCTAGGTCCATTCATGTTGCTGCAAATGGCAATATTTCATTCTTTTTTATGACTAATATTGCATTGTACATATTTGAATATATATACCACATTTTCTTAACCCAATCATCTGTTGATGGGTACTTGTACTGTTTCCATGTCTTGGCTATTGTAAATAGCACTGCTATGAACATTAGGGTGCAAATATCTTTTCAAATTAGAGTTTTTGTCTTTTTAGGATATATGCCCAGGAGTGGGATTGCAGGATCATATGGTAACTCTATTTTTACTATTCTGAGGAACCTCCATACTGTTTTCCATAACAGCTGCACCAATTTACATTCCCACCAATAGTGTAGGAGCATTTCCTTTTCTCCACACTGTCTCCAGCATTTACTATTTGTAGACTTTTTGATGTTAGCTATTCTTTATATATTTTTTTAACATCTTTATTGGAGTATAATTGCTTTATATTGTTGTGTTAGTTGCTGCTGTATAAAAAAGTGAATCAGCTATATGTATACATATATCCCCATATCCCCACCCACTTGCATCTCCCTCCCATCCTCCATATCCCACCCCTCTAGGTGGTCACAAAGCACCGAGCTGATCTCCCTGTGCTATGCGACTGCTTCCCACTAGCTATCTGTTTTACACTTGGAAGTGTATATATGTCCATGCCACTCCCTGACATCGTCCTAGCTTACCCATCCCCTTACCCGTGTCCTCAAGTCCATTCTCTACGTCTGCATCTTTATTCCTGTCCTGCCCCTAGGTTCTTCAGAACCATCTTCTCTCTTCTTTAGATCCCATATATATATATGTGTTAGAATATGGTATTTGTTTCTCTCTCTCTGACTTACTTCACTCTGTATAACAGACTCTAGGTCCATCCACCTCACTACAAATAACGCAATTTCATATCTTTTTATGGCTCAGTAATATTCCATTGTATATATGTGCCACATCTTCTTTATCCATTCATCTGTCAATGGACACCTAGGTTGCTTCCATGTCCTGGCTATTGTAAATAGTGCTGCAGTGAACATTGTGACACGTGACTCTTTTTGAATTATGGTTTTCTCAGGGTATATGCCCAGTAGTGGGATTGCTAGATCATATGGTAGTTCTATTTTTAGTTTTTTAAGGAACCTCCATACTGTTCTCCATAGTGGCTGTGTCAATTTACATTCCCACCAACAGTGCAAGAGGGTTCCCTTTTCTCCACACCCTCTCCAGCATTTATTTTTTGTAGATTTTTTGGTGATGGCCATTCTCACCAGTGTGAGGTGATGCCTCATTGTAGTTTTGATTTGCATTTCTCTAATGATTAGTGATGTTGAGCATCCTTTCATGTATTTGCTGGCAATCTGTATATCTTCTTTGGAGAAATGTCTGTATAGGTCTTCTGCCCATTTTTGGATTGGGTTGTTTGTTTTTTTGATATGGAGCTGCATGAGCTGCTTGTAAATTTTGGAGATTAATCCTTTGTCAGTTGCTTCATTTGCAAATATTTTCTACCATTCTGAGGGTTGTCTTTTCATCTTGTTTATGTTTTCCTCTGTTGTGCAAAAGCCTTTTTCATTAGGTCCCATTTGTTTATTTTTGTTTTTATTTCCATTTCTCTAGGAGGTGGGTCAAAAAGGATCTTGCTGTGATGTATGTCATAGAGTGTTCTGCCTATGTTTTCCTCTAAGAGTTTGAGAGTGTCTGGCCTTACATTTAGGTCTTTAATCCATTTTGAGTTTATTTTTGTGTATGGTGTTAGGGAGTGTTCTAATTTCATTCTTTTACATGTAGCTATCCAGTTTTACCAGCACCACTTATTGAAGAGGCTGTCTTTTCTGCATTGTATATTCTTGCCTCCTTTATCAAAAATAGGTGACCATATGTGCCTGGGCTTTCTATCCTGTTCCATTGATCTATATTTCTGTTTTTGTGCCAGTACCATACTGTTGTGATTACTGTAGCTTTGTAATATAGTCTGAAGTCAGGAAGCCTGATTTCTCCAGCTCCATTTTTCTTTCTCAGGATTGCTTTGGCTATTCAATTCGTTTGTGTTTCCATACAAATTCTGAAATTTTTTGTTCTAGTTCTGTGAAAAATGCCATTGGTAGTTTGATAGGGATTGCACTGAATGTGTAGATTGCTTTGGATAGTAAAGTGATTTTCACAATGTTGATTCTTCCAGTCCAAGAACATGGTATATCTCTCCATCTGTTTGAATCATCTTTAATTTCTTTCATCAGTGTCTTATAGTTTTCTGCATACAGATCTTTTGTCACCTTAGGTAAGTTTATTCCTAGGTATTTTATTATTTTTGTTGCAATGGTAAATGAGAGTGTTTCTTTAATTACACTTTCAGATTTTTCATCATTAGTGTATAGGAATGCAAGAGATTTCTGTGCATTAATTCTGTATCCTACTGCTTTATCAAATTCATTGATTAGCTCTAGTAGTTTTCTGGTAGCATCTTTAGGATCCTCTATGTATAGTATCATGTCATCTGCAAAGAGTGACAGCTTTACTTCTTTTCCGATTCAGATTCATTTTATTTCTTTTTCTTCTCTGATTGCTGTGGCTAAAACTTCCAAAATTATGTTGAATAATAGTAGTAAGAGTGGACAACCTTGTCTTGTTCCTGATCTTAGAGGAAATGGTTTCAGTTTTTCATCATTGAGAATGATGTTGGCTGTGGGTTTGTCATATATGGCCTTTATCATGTTGAGGTAAATTCCCTCTATGCCTACTTTCTAGAGGGTTTTTATCATCAATTGGTGTTGAATTCTGTCAAAAGTTTTTTCTGCATCAATTGAGTTGATCATATGGTTTTCTCCTTCAATTTGTTAATATGGTGTATCACATTGATTGATTTGAATATTTTGAAGAATCCTTGCATTCTTGGGATAAACCCCACTTGATCTTTGTGTGTGATCCTTTTAATGTGCTGTTGGATTCTGTTTGCTAGTATTTTGTTAAGGATTTTTGCATCTGTGTTCATCACTGACATTGGCCTGTAGTTTTCTTTCTTTGTGACATCCTTGTCTGGTTTTGGTATCAGGGCAATGGTGGCCTCGTAGATTGAGTTTTGGAGTGTTCCTCATTCTGCTATATTTTGGAAGAGTTTGAGAAGTATAGGTGTTCGCTCTTTTCTAAGTGTTTCATAGAATTCGCCTGTGAAGCCATCTGGTCCTGGGCTTTTGTTTGTTGGAAGATTTTTGATCACAGTCTCAATTTCAGTGTTTGCGATTGTTCTGTTTATATTTCCTATTTCTTCCTGGTTCACTCTTGGAAGGTTGTGCTTTTCTAAGAATTTGTCCATTTCTTCCAGGTTGCCCATTTTATTGGCATATCGTTGCTTGTAGTAATCTCTCATGATCTTTTGTACTTCCTCAGTGTCAGTTGTTACTTCTCCTTTTTCATTTCTAATTCTATTGATTTGAGTTTTCTTCTTGATGAATCTGGCTAATGATTTTTCAATTTTGTATATCTTCTCAAAGAACCAGCTTTTAGTTTTATTAATCTTTGCTAATGTTTCCTTCATTTCTTTTTCATCTATTTCTGATCTGATCTTTCTGATTTCTTTCCTTCTGCTAACTTTGGAGTTTTTTTTTTGTTCTTCTTTTTCTAATTGCCTTAGGTGTAAGGTTAAGTTGTTTATTTGAGATGTTTCTTGTTTCTTGAGGTAGTATTGTATTGCTATAAACTCCCTGCTTAGAACTGCTTTTCTGCATCTCATAGGTTTTGGGTCATCGTGTTTTCATTGTCATTTGTTTCTAGGTATTTTTTGATTTTCTCTTTGATTTTTCAGTTATATCTTGGTTATTTAGTAGTGTATTGTTTAGCCTCCATGTGTTTGTATTTTTTACAGTTTTTTTCCTGTAATTTATATCTAGTCTCATAGCATTGTGGTCCGAAAAGATACTTGATATGATTTCAATTTTCTGAAATTTACCAAGGCTTTATTTGTGACCCAAGATATGATCTATCCTGGAGAATGTTCCATGAGCACTTGAGAAGAAAGTGTATTCTGTTATTTTTGGATGGAATGTACTATAAATATCAATTAAATCCATCTTGTTTAATGTAAAATTTAAAGCTTGTGTTTCCTTATTTATTTTCATTTTGGATGATCTGTCCATTGGTGAAAATGGGGTGTTAATGTCCCCTACTATGATTGTGTTACTGTCGATTTCCCCTTTCATGGCTGTTAGCATTTGCCTTATGTATTGAGGTGCTCCTATGTTGGGTGCATAAATATTTACAGTTGTTATATCTTCTTCTTGGATTGATCCCTTGATCATTATGTAGCATCCTTCTTTGTCTCTTGTAATAGTCTTTATTTTAAAGTCTATTTTGTCTGATATGAGAATTGCTACTCCAGGATTATTTTGATTTCCATTTACATGGAATATTTTTTTCCATCCCTCACTTTCAGTCTGTATGTGTCCCTAGGTCTGAAGTGGGTCTCTTGTAGACAGTATATAGATGGGTCTTGTTTTTTATCCATTCAGCCAGTCTATGTCGTTTGGTTGCAGCATTTAATCCATTTATATTTAAGGTACTTATCAATATGTATGCTCCTATTACCATTTTCTTAATTGTTTTACATTTGTTATTGTCGGTCTTTTCCTTCTCTTTTGTTTCCTGCCTAGAGAAGGTCCTTTAGCATTTGTTATAAGCTGGTTTGGTGGTGCTGAATTCTCTTAGCTTTTGCTTGTCTGTAAAGACTTTAATTTCTCCATCAAATCTGAATGAGTTCCTTGCTGGCTAGAGTAATCTTGGTTGTAGGTTTTCCCCTTTCATCACTTTAAGTATGTCCTCCCACTCCCTTCTGGCTTGCAGAGTTTCTGCTGAAAGATCAGCCGTTAACCTTATGGGGATTCCCTTGTATGTTATTTGCTGGGTTCCCTTGCTGCTTTTAATAGTTTTTCTTTGTATTTAATTTTGATAGTTTGATTAATATGCGTCTTGGCGTGTTTCTACTTGGATTTATTCTGTGTGGAACTCTGTGCTTCCTGGAGTTGATTGACTATTTCCTTTCACATATTAGGGAAGTTTTCAACTATAATCTCTTCAAATATTTTCTCAGACCATTTCTGTTTCTCTTCTTCTTCTGGGACCCCTCTAATTCGAATGTTGGTGCACTTTATGTTGTCCCAGAGGTCTCTGAGACTGTCCTCAATTCTTTTCATTCTTTTTACTTTATTCTGCTCTGTGGTAGTTATTTCCACTATTTTATCTTCCAGGGCACTTATCTATTCTGCTGCCTGAGTTATTCCGCTATTGATTCCTTCTAGAGAATTTTTCATTTCATTCATTGTGTTGGTCATCATTGTTTGTTTGCTCTTTAGTTCTTCTAGGTCCTTGTTAAACATTTCTTGTATTTTCTCCATTCTAGTTCCAACATTTTGGTTCATCTTTACTATCATTACTCTGAATTCTTTTTTGGGTAGACTGCCTATTTCGTCTTCATTTGTTTGGTCTGGTGTGTTTTTACCTTGCTCCTTCATCTGCCGTGTGTTTCTCTGTCTTCTCATTTTCCTTAACTTACTGTGTTTGGGGTCTCCTTTTTGAAGGCTACAGGTTTGTAGTTCCCATTGTTTTTGTTGTCTGCACCCAGTGGCTAAGGTTGGTTCAGTGGGTTGTGTAGGCTTCCTGGTGGAGGGATCTGGTGCCTGTGTTCTGGTGGATGAGGCTTGATCTTGTCTTTCTGGTGGGCAGGACTGCATCTGGTGGTGTGTTTTGGGGTGTCTGTGACCTTATTATGATTTTAGACAGCATCTCTGCTAATGGGTGGGGTTGTGCTCCTGTCTTGCTAGTTGTTTGGCATAGGGTGTCCAGCACCCTAGCTTGCTGGTCATTGAATGTAGCAGGGTCTTAGCATTGAGATGGAGATCTCTGGATGAGGTTTCGCCATTTGATATTATATGGAGCCTGGATTTCTCTGATGGACCAGTGTCCTGAACTTTGCTCTCCCACCTCAGAGACACAGGCCTGACACCTGGGTGGAGCACCAAGACCCTGTCAGTCACACAGCTCAGAAGAAAAGGGAAGAAAAAAAGAATGAAAGAAAGAAAGAAGAGAGCATCCAAACCAAAAAACAAATCCACCAATAATAAGCGCTAAAAACTATACTAAAAAAAACCCCAAAAATGGACAGACAGCACCCTAGGACAAATGGTAAAAGCAAAGCTATACAGACAAAATCACCCAAAGAAGCATACACATACACACTCACAAAAAGAGTAAAAGGAAAAAAATATATATATCTATATATTAAAAAGAAGAGAGCAACCATATCAATAAACAAATCTACCAATGATAATAAACACTAAATACTAAACTAAGATAAACATAAAACCAGAAAAAGTTAGATGCAGAAAGCAAACCCGAAGTCTACAGTTGCTCCCAAAATCCACTGCCTCAATTTTGGGATGGTTCGTTGTCTATTCTGGTATTCCAGAGATGCAGCGTACATCAAATTGATTGTGGAGATTTAATCTGCTGCTCCTGAGGCTGCTGGGAGCAATTTCCCTTTCTTTTCTTTGTTTGCGCAGCTCCTGGGTTTCAGCTTTGGATTTGGGCCCGTCTCTGACTCTAGATCACCTGAGGGCATCTGTTCCCCACCCAGACAGGACGGGGTTAAAGTAGCAGCTGACTAGGGGGCTCTGGCTCACTCAGGCTGGGGGTAGGGAGGGGTACGGAATGCGGGATGAGCCTGTGGTTGCAGAGTTCTACATGATGTTGCAACAGCCTGAGGTGCGCCAGTTGTTCTCCCAGGGAAGTTGTCCCTGGATCACAGGACCCTGGCAGTGGCGGGCTGCACAGGCTCCCGGGAGGGGAGGTGTGGATAGTGACTTGTGCTCGCATACAGGCTTCTTGGTGGCTGCAGCAGCAGCCTTAACATTTCATGCTGTGTCTGGGGTCCGTGCTGATGGTCGCGACTCACGCCCATCTTTGGAACTCGTTTAGGTGGTGCTCTGAATCCCCTCTCCTCGCGCACTCCTAAACAATGGTCTCTTGCCTCTTCGGCAGCTCCAGACTGTTTTCCGGACTCCCTCCTGGCTAGCTGTGGCACACTAGCCTCCCTTCAGGCTGTGTTCACGCATCCAACCCCAGTCCTATTCCTGGGATCTGAACTCTGAAGCTGAATGTGGAGCCTCAGCTCTCAGCTCCCACCTGCCCTAGCTGGTGAGCAGACAAGCCTCTTGCGCTGGTGAGTGCTGGTCGGCACCGATCCTCTGTGCAGGAGTCTCTCCGCTTTGCCCTCTGCACCCCTGTTGCTGTGCTCTCCTCCGTGGCTCCGAAGCTTCCCCCTCGCCACCACCCGTCTTCACCAGTGAAGGGGCTTCCTAGTGTGTGGAAACCTTTCCTCCTTCCCAGCTCCCTCCCAGAGGTGTAGGTCCTTTCCCTATTCTTTTATCTCTGTTTTTCCTTTTTCCTTTTGCCCTACCCAGGTACGTGGGGAGTTTCTTGCCTTTTGGGAAGTCTGAGGTCTTCTGCCAGCATTCAGTAGGTGTTCTGTAGGAGTTGTTCCACAGGTAGATGTATTTCTGATGTATTTGCGGGGAGGAAGGTGATCTCCACATCTTCCTCCTCCGCCATCTTGATGATCTCTCCTACATGACTCTTTTTGAATTATGGTTTTCTCAGGGTATATGCCCAGTAGTCTGATTGCTGGGTCATATGGTAGTTCTATTTTTAGTTTTTTAAGGAACCTCCATACTGTTCTCCATAGTGGCTTTATCAATTTACATTCCTACCAACAGTGTAGGAGAGTTTGCTTTTCTCCACACCCTCTCCAGCATTTATTGTTTGTAGATTTTTGATGACGGCAATTCTGATCGGTGTGAGGTGATACCTCATTGTAGTTTTGATTTGCATTTCTCTAATAATTAGCAATGTTGAGCATCTTTTCATGTGCCTGTTGGCCATTTGTATGTCTTTTTTAGACAGATGTCTCTTTAGGTCTTCTGCCCGTTTTTTGATTGGGTTGTTTGTTTTTTTGATATTGAGTTGTATAAGCTTTTTGTATATTTTGGAAATTATGACCTTGTCAGTTGTATTGTTTGCAAATATTTTCTCCCAGTCCATAGGTTGTCTTTTTTGTTTTGTTAATGATTTCCTTTGCTGTGCAAAATCCTTTAAGCTTGATTAGGTCCCATTTGTTTATTTTTGCTTTTATTTCTTTTGCCTTGGGAGACAGATTTAAGAACATATTGCTACAGTTTATGTCAGAGAATGTTTTGCCTATGTTCTTTTCTAGTTTTATGGTGTCATGTCTTATATTTAGTTATTTAAACCATTTTGAGTTATTTTGTATATTGTGTGAGAAATTGTTCTAATTTCATTGATTAACATTTAGCTGTCTAGCTTTCCAACACCACTTTTACCATTGTATATTTTTGCCTCCTTTATTGTAGATTAATTGACCATAGGTGTGCAGGTTTATTTCTGGCCTCTCTATTCTGGTCCATTGTTCAACATATCTGTTTTTGTGCCAGTACCATGCTGTTTTGATTACTATAACTTTCTGGTATTGTCTGAAGTGTAGAAGGGTTAATACCTCCAGCTTTGTTCCTTTCCCTCAGGATTGCTTTGGCAATTCTGGGTCTTTTATATTTTCATATGAATTTTAGGATTATTTGTTCTAGTACCGTGAAAAATGTCATGGCCATTTTGATAGGAATCACATTAAATCTATAGATTGCTTTGGGTAGTGTGCCCATTTTCACAATATTAATTATTCCAATTCAAGAGCACAAGATATCTTTCCATTTCTTTGAATAATCTTCAGTATCCTTTATCAGTGTTTTATAGTTTTCAGCATACAGGTCTTTAACCTTCTTGGTTAAGTTTATTACAAGTTTTTTTTTAATGCAATTTAAACAGGATTTATTTTTTTTTTTTACTTTCCCTTTCTGATATTTTATTGTTAGTATAAAGAAATGCAGCAGATTTCTGTAATTAATCTTGTATCCTGCTACCTTGCTGAATTAGTTTATCAGTACTAATAGTTTTTGTGTGGAGTCTTTAGGATTCTCTATATATAGAGTATCATGTCATCTGCAAAGAGTGATTATTTCACCTGTTCCTTTCCAATTTGGATAAATTTTATTTATTATTTTTGTCTGATTTCTATGGCTAGGACTTCCAGTACTATGTTGAATAGAAGTGGTGAGAGTGGACATCCTTGTCTTGTTCCTGAATTTCAAGGTAAGGCTTTCAGCTTTTCACCATTGAGTATTATGTTGGCTGTGGGCTTGTCATAAATGATTTTTATTATGTTGTGATATGTTCCCTCTACACCTACTTTGGCAAGAGTTTTTATCATGAATGGATGTTGAATTTTATCAAATGCTTTTTCTGAGTCTATTGAGATGATCCTGTGGTTTTTGTCTTTTCTTAATGTAGTGTATTACACTGATTGATTTGCATATGTTGAGCTGTGCTTGTGATCCTGGAATGAATCCAACTTGATCATGGTGTATGATCCTTTTTATATATTGTTGGATTTGGTTTGCTAATGTTTTGTTGAGGAGGTTTGCATCTATATTCATCAAAGATATTGGTCTGTAATTTTCTTTTTTTGTAGTGTCCTTGTCTGACTTTGGTATCAGGGTGATGGTGGCTTCATAAAATGAATTTGGGAGTATTTCCTCCTTTTCAGTCGTTTGGAATAGTTTGATAAGGATGTACATAAATTCTTCTTTGTGTGTTTGATACAATTCCCCAGTGAAGCCATCCTACCCTGGACTTTTATTTGCAGGGAATTTTAAAGTTACAGATTCTATTTCACTCCTAGTGTTCGGTCTATTAAAATTTTCTGTTTCTTCTTGATTCAGTTTTGGCAGACTGTATGTTTCTGGAAACTCAGAATTTTTACACAGAGTATTGGTTGAGAGTACAACCCTGGTAGTAAACTGTCTGGATTTGAATCCAGACTGCAGTACAAAGTAGTTTTGGACTCAGGACATTTAAAAAATTTCCCAGTGCCAAAAGTCCCTAATCTGTAATATGGAATAATATTACTTGGAAGAATAAATGACTTAATGGTAAGTGCTCAATACATTTTAGACAATACTACTATCCACACAAAGGATCCCAAAGAAATGAGGAGCTTTGCTCTCACTGATTTAGCGTCAAAGGCAGAATCAGACCCAGGTCTTCTAATGTTTTTGCCCGAGACATCCTATTACTCCAGGGCCAAAAACATCTAGAACCAAACAATTTTATTAATTTTAATGTCAAGATAAAAAAAATTTTCCCAAAACCAAAATTATTAATTTTTTTTTTGCCTATTCTATTCTCTCTTTGACTCTCTTCCTCTTATATGTATTCTTCTTGAATTAGCCTAATTTGGAAAGTCACATACACATGCACACTCTATCTTGAAAAGAGAATCATATGCCCATTCAATAAATATTGTTTATTGAATCCAAATAAGAGAAGCTCAATCTTTCTGGTCTTAACATATGAGACAAAAAATGCAAGACATTTTTTTTAATGTGCAGAAAAGCCTCTTCTAGATAATAATTTTCTATTCACTTATTTTCATATAATCTATAAAACAGGTTGGATTCATAAGCAGTTTAGTCTATAATAATTATGTTTTCAATAAGCTATGTTTATAATTTCCTGTTTATCATCCATGGTTTTAGTGTTGTAGAAAATGATAATTATTTGATCCAATAAATATGTATTATATCTTTCTCTAGTAGAATGGGAAAGTTTAAAACCAATATTTTTGATGTGCCAAAAATTTGATAATTCCAATTCATTTAACCTTCATAATGACTCTGAAGTGCCAATGATAACATATACTATTGTGTGTGCATATATCATGTCTTGGCACTGTGCTAAGTACCTAACGCTCATAACAATTAATCTTCATAGCAACACTATGAAGAAGATTCCATTGTCATTTCCAGTTTATAAAGGAGGAACCACAACCCTAACAAGTTACATAATCAGTCCATGGTCTTACAGTGAGTGAACTGGAATTTAAATTCAAGTTTGTCTAGTGGCAAAGTGCATACCCTTTTGCATACATTCTACCTCCTTAGCTGTTAGCACCTAGCGTAGTACCTGGCACCTAATATGATGCCTGATTCATACTAGACAAACCATAAACATTTGTGGAATAAGTAATTGCAGGAAGCAGTATGGTAGGGAAAGAACAGAGGGTTTGGCTTCAGACAGCATTGGTTAAAAATCCCTGCTTTAGTGCCTCTAATTAACTAACATCATATTCTTTTATCATGTCTACAACTTGGTGTCCATGTCTGTAAAATGGGCTTAACTGTAGATGTGTTAAGTTGTGAGGATTAATGTACATTTACAGTCCTTAGCCTAGTGCCTCTATATTCTTTATTGGATACTATTGTAGTCACCATTATGTCTGGTATAAAACATCAGTGTAAAATGCATTAAATATATTTTGTATATTATCATAATGATGCAAAGAGGCTAGTAAAATTGTTCAGTAAGAATTTCCTATTATCTTTTATTGTACCTAACTACTGAGTTTTTGTTCTAAAGTTTCATTATTCCATATATAACCTTTCTTTATTTTTATTCAATCAAAAAATTCTCCTTTGAATTCTAAATTTCTTCTCTAAATTATAAGAAAAGCAAAGTTACAGTTACTTCTACATAAATATTACCAGTTATATCAAGTACATAAAAAGTATTTTAATGAATATTTTATGGGAAAGGTATGTGAGGTTTCACAGAAATTAGAAGAAAAATGTATTTATACTGCATATATATAAATTAGATTATAAATTAAATAAATAAGTTAAAATATATTTATAAATTAGAAGATTGACATATGCTGATTATTGATGATGGAAGTATTTCCTAGAAATAAACTGCCCATTTTGTAGTAAATGTGTTCAATAATCACTAAATTCATCCTTATTAGTGATATTTAAATTGTTAATGACTTGCAAATTTGTAGAGCATATCATACAATCACTATATTTCCTTTCCTTGTTTAAACTAATATTGCTGTTTATTGATTTAGCCAGCTAACTGATTATTTCAGGCCTTAGATATTTATTGTCATAAATGTTGATCTCATGTTGAAGTCGTTTAAAAGTGAAACAGTCTGTTGAAACTAGATGTAAAATAGGTGGATATTTTAAGTCACTTCTGATAAAAGTCGCTTTTAGACAAACATCTTGTTATTCTTTCCCATAACATATGGATCAGAGTTTCCCTTTATCCCTCTGGCAATTCCGGCAAATGTTCTAAGCACCTACATTTATTTCTTATTATTTTCTGCTTCTCATTAGTGAACAGTTCCCAGTATATCACAGTCCATGGAATATTTTATACTGAGTGGCTCTTGTTACCAAGTCCTTTGAGGGTTTTTGGACATTCAAAATGATGTTCTACTACAACAGTGAAATCTTTTTCTTTATGTCAAATTCCCAGTGTATAAACTACACAGTTAAAAATAACATCTCCAATATGTTGGGGCTTCATTCTCTACAGACATTTTGTAATATTAAAAAAAAAAAAAAAGGCTTTCAGGATACAATGTACAATGTCTGATACATATTGTCTTTGAAAAAATAAGCTTTGGAGAAAATCATTTTATTCAGCTCTGCTATGATATTTGATATTTTGAAAGGCCTTTACTATAATTAAACTCTCTTTTCCCATGCTAAGCTTAACCTTCGTTCAATTCTTTGTATATTCATTCATTTATTCACTTGATTCATTTGTCCAAAGTTGTGTGATGGCATTAAAAAAAAAAAATCCCTCCTCTGTATCATAGCATTATTTTCCTTATCTATGGAGACATCAAACATTTTCATGGCTTCATTAACATAACTCTTGAAATCACTTGGCAAATGTTTCCATATTTGATCTTAATTAATGAAAAAAATTATCCTGAAATTCCTAGAAAAGCTTGTCAGATTTCATTAGACCCTGAAGTAAATCCTTTTGTATGTCTGTACTCTTCATTCAGTAACTTATGCCAGGGTTCTCAGGACAAAGGGATTTCTTCTACTTAAGCTGGAAATTAATAGAAAGATGGACACAAATGGTACTATCACCTGCCAATAACAGGCAAAGAGCAGAGTAGGTGAACTGTTGCTCTGAGTGAAATTAGTAAAATTAGAATTAAAGTCAAAGACATGCACTTGTGTATTTTGTTGTTTTGATTTTGTTGCTCATGTTGTGACAAATTTGAATTTGCAAGACTGATCCAGCAGGCAAATTCTTAAATAAAACAATGGCTGATTTAAGTTTTCAAAAGCATAGTTCATCTTTTTTAACTCAATTTGATTTTGTAATGTCTGGGAACTATATAAGGTGAGCACTTATCCTGCTTAGGGACTTTTGCTCATTTTGCTTATCCACTACCTTTCTTTTAGAAACCATGCAGATACTATGGGCATATCTGTTTTATTATTAAGATATTTTTGATCTACTTTTAAAAAGATGAGGCATGCAGAAAGATATAAACTGAAATTTACTTGAATCACTCACTAACAAACCCATTGAACTCTGCAAGGACATTCTCAACGCTCTCAATTAAAATTTTAAAACCTATTTTGGAGACATGTAAAAGGGTAATAACTATTAGGGAGTTTATTAATATGCAATGATTATTTGAAGTGAATTATTTTTTAAAATAAATTTAGCCATAACCCATTAGTGCACCCTTTCAAATGATGGATTAAAGACTACTAATACAAAAATTTTAGATAATATGATGGTTTGCGTCACAAGAGAGTTCATACAATGTTATTATTAGGAAGAGTTTATTCTATAGGCTAAAGTATAAATATTAGTCCAAAGCGAGACAAGGCATTTCAATATTCCAAATTTATTGCAAATCCCATGAAAAAGAGAAGGTGTAAATAACCTTAACGTAGGAGATGCGATGGTTGTAACGTGCAAGCATCAATTTTGACTATGATTTTTGGTAGTCTCCCTGTTATTCAGGTAGCATTGACCACTTTTGATCCCCAGGATCTTCTCCTCTTCTAAATGTTTAGAAATTTAGACTCTGGCTCCTTTTTTACTAGACTTTGCTTGTGTACATTGTGTTCCCAAGAAGGCATTTGGGTGATAGTAGGATAATGGATTTAAAACATATAATTTTACTTAGCTGAGAAAATCTGCCTACCCTTTGTACCAAAATCATACCCTGTATGTAGAACCAGAATAAATAAATTAAATTTCTTCACGTTTTCAAGTAAAAAACAAGAAACCCAATTGACATTACATTTGCTTGAGCATGTATATAATTACTTGAACTCGTATGAAAACCTTTACACTCAAAGCAAAGTCATGCACCATTTAAATTCTGTAGTTGCTACAAGTCATCCTCTCAGACCTCCTTTCATTTCTATGCTCTATTCTCCATTGCATAATGATGTCACCAGAGAATTAGTTTCCATTTACTCATCTTTGAGAAGAGATCACCATATCTTCAACATAAATTTGCTCTGAGGATTAAATTAGACAATGCATATAAAATACTTAGTGTAATGCCTGGCATATAGTAGAATATGATAAATGGTAGATTTTATCCTCTGTTCTCTTACTTCATTTTAAGGAATAATCCTACCAATTTTTATTAAGAATATATGAGGGAGAGACTTTCTTTTTGCAGTCTAAGAATTTCATTCTTTGACTATAAGAATAAAAACATTGTGATGTTGTAGAGATGTGTAGTAGCTTTTAAATAGAAGTGGGTATTTCAGTAAGGCTTGAAGAAGCAGGACGTTCATATATAGGAGTGAGTATTTCAATAGGGCTTGGTGAAGTAGGACGTTAACTTCTGGGGATATGATCAGTTATTTACATTAAAAAAGCAGCATCATAGATAGCAACTGTCATTCAGAATTAGACTAAAATCATGCTTCTTGCATTGTCAATTCAGACGTGCACTATAGTAGCACAGCTTGTGTTATTTTTGAATTTTCTATAAAAAGACTTTTTTAACAGTAGCATTTCGATAATATTTTAAAATTAGATTCTTGTTTCTTATGAAATTGAATTTTGCATTCCTAAAGAGATGGTGATACTGGGAAAACTGAAAATTAAATCCAAATTCTGGGAAATCTGTTATATCAGTATGACTAATATCTGGATCTAATGTCAGATGAGATATTACACAAGACAAATCAGGGATTGTATTTTTATCTATAATGGTATCAAGGTGGCTAATCATCATTATTAAATTGAGGGCAGATGAGTCATGTGTGTGAAATGAATGTGTGGACTCATTCCAATTCCTCTGAGAAAGACTCTATAATTGGCATCAATTAGTCCTCTTGTTGGCAGTTTTAGTAAACCATCTGAAATTTAATAAACAAAGACTGAAATGCATTCTCAATGAAAGACAGTCATCTTGGACATTTATGAAAGCTGATTAGCAAATTGGCAGTTGGCATTCACCCTCCCTCTTCAAATATTGACTCAGTTGACTTAATGCTTTTCACCCCTTTTATCAGCATAAGACTTCATTTTTACCACCTTCAAAAATAAATTCTCCTAAATAAATATTTATGTGATAGTTTTACTTTAACCCTTTTTCATATACCCTGATATAAATGCATGTGCTTCAGATAAATGGGGAATCCCCAAGGTATCACTCACTGCATTGTTGTTATGTATGTTAAACAAAACTATGATCTTGAAGAGTTGATGCATTATCTCAAATGCTTAGTTTAGTTATGGGGAGTAGAGCTATTCACTGAGAGATTCTGAGCAGTGTTTTCATTTTAAGCTTACAATTTTGTAAAATAGGAGACGGCGTTTGTTTCCTAATTTATCTGTGAGGTAATATGAGGTATGAACTCTAAGAGAAATTAGATGAAGGAAACACAGCAAATTATTATTTTGTTTTAAAAACTAATTTTATTTTTTTTTTAACCTCACAACCACCAAGTCTATGTTTCCAGACTTGACTCAGGCTCTTGACTGAAGATAAATGCATGTGTGTTCTTTCAAAGAGTCATAATTTGCGGGGGTATGTGGAGGGAGGAGTCTGTAGAAAAATATGAAGGAAAGTAGTAAGAAACTCATCTGTCATGTTTGTCATTTTATAAAGTTGATTAGATAATTTTTACATCTCCCTTTCTTCACTGTTAAACAAGCTACTTTTAATAATGTATTAGCTTATTGTGTATGTTTTGTTTGAATTACCTAAAAATTTTATTCTCTCTTCTTCTCTAAGAAATACAGATGCCAATACCAAATCTGTTGAAATTCAGATGTAATATTCACTTTTAAAATACCTGCTGAACAATGTAATAAACACTGAAAAAAAATAAGGTATAATATGAACTAGTTTGGGATCCATTTATATCGCACACTTCTCACAAGGCATAATGATGTTCATTAGTGGGTAACATTTACCGAAGTCTATATTAGACATATTATTTAGATATTTGTATTTAAACTAACCACATTCCAGAAAATTCTTCAGTTCACTCACTAGTCATTGCAATGAGATCCAAGATACAGAACATGTGAGCTGAAGCTGAGTTGAGGAGTTACATTCCTTAAGTGGAGATGAGCCACATACATACTCATTTGCATTTTAATGTGTAATAGTGACTCCCCCCCACAAAAAAAAGGGGGCTACTAGAAAGTAACATAAAATGTGTAACATATGATACCAATAAGGCACTGATATCCCAACTAAGTTAAAATTTTTTAGTGATTTAAAACTTCATGAAGCTTATAACTTAGAGAAGTAACCTAGATATCACTTGAAGTCATCTTGCCCTATGACACTGGAATAAAATGGGCTGGGTCCACTACCCCGGTACTGTGGGAAGGCCATCCCCCAATATATGTGATTTTTAGAGGTTTATAGTCACAAGGCCCCCTCTTATTCCATGTTTCAACTTCTAATTCACTCCATTTTACTTCTATCTCATCCTTCAGGCTGCTCTCACTTTTTTGCTCTGCATTAAGGCAAATGTGATTACCTTTGCATTGATTCTGCCCAAGTACTTGGCCTCATCCTTAAATCTCCCAAGCCTGTTCTCTGGGATGCATCCCAATTTAACTGTGCAAAGTGTTTTAGCTCTCCTGCTGTGTATAGCCATAGGTTCACCGTTTTATTCTGCTAAAATAGGAAGTCTGTTCTAGTGTCATTGTTTCTCAGAGAAGGAATAAAAATGTTAGTCTTTCCTTTCTTAATTTCTCCTGGTGACTGGAAATAGTACAAAAGAGAATTATAAGGTAGAGTGACCTTCATCAACTTTTATTTTTAATGTTTTTTTTTTTTTCCCCCAAGATATCACATTGATCTTCAGCAGTTTCATTGCTGTAACATAGAGGTCAGATTTCATAATAAATGGCAAGTTATCATTTCTGTTGAGGATATAGTATTCTTTTAGACAACAAAATCAATGTTTCCTGTATTGTAGATTCAGTGAAGAGAAACACACTCACACACACACACACACTCACACACACACACACACACACACACACACGGATGACACTTAGTAGCATCTACACAATAGAAGAAATCCAAAGACAAATATATCCATGACTTCAACAGAGGTGGATAAGCTCTGGGAAAAATAATTCTGACGTTAAAAAAAAAAAATTCTTAGTGTGTTAACTGTTTATCAAATTGTTCTTAGGTAAGAACCTCAGATTTTCACAGAAGTAAAAGATTTGAAAAGCATAGTAGCCCCCATCAAAATACAGTGCTATTTGTCCAATTTCAGGGTCTATCTCTCCAAATCCTGTTTCAAAGCCCACCTGGTTTCTCTCCCTAGGGACGAGCTCTTTGTTGAAGACAGTAGTCTTCCATTACTCCAGGACTTTGTCCTCAGCTAATAATGCTCAAGGTTTTAGGGGAATTTTAGGGGGAAATTGTTTGAATTGAAAAGCTTTTCATAACAAATGAGTGAATTATTAATGCAGGAAATTGGGGTAGTAAGAAAGGCATTTTTGGTGTAAAGCCCTACAGACAGTTTTATCATGTCAAAGAAGTAACCTCGTAGTCTACATATTTGTATCAAATCCAAGTCAATGTCTTACCAAATATTCTGAAATATATTACCTAATATCTAATAACACAGGGTAATATATATGTATAAATTATGAATTGTTGTATCCAATAATATTTATTAAAACTTTAATACTGCTTGTCATTGTTACTTGTCTTTTGCCATCTCCCTATCTAGTTTCTCTTAGCATGTATTCCCAACATTTCCACCTTTCCTGACTCCCACCCACCCCTCCTTTAGCTGATGACCTTGCCTTCCAGCACACAGAGAAAACTCAGACATAGCATGCCTTCCATTAAATTCATGTCCATCACCTACCTCAGATTTTCTAACAGCCCTTTTTGTCCAGAACCATAGAATGGTTCATAGAATCATTCACAGAGTGAGTTCTTTTTCTTTCTATTCAAAGACAGTCTCCCCATGTACCCATCTTCTACTTTTTCCTGAATCTTCCTCATTCAGTTATCTCTTGCTTCTCTTGTAGCTTCTGTCTTTCCTTGTCTACTGTCTTCTTGCCTTTAACCTGTACACATATGCTATACCTCTTCTTTTTCTAAAAACCAAGCCAAACCAAAGAAACACAACTCTCCTTTGAGTTTACATCCTCAGTCTAGTATCTACCTCCTCCTCTCTCATGCACATTTTTCAAAGTAATAATCTTGTCACAGGTTCCCTTACCATTAGATGAACCCCCAACTAGCTCCTATCCTGTTTCTGTCTCTTAATTCTGCTGAAACTGCTTTTGTAAGATTCCCATTGGATAATTTCCTGCTGATTTGGCTTGATCTTAAATTTAACAATATCTGAAAGATATTTTTTGTCCACCAGGCAAACCTCATGAAAAATTTTGGTTGCATTTGATTATGATTATAGCCTGGGGAGTACCTGGAACACAGTGACTCTAAGATGGCTGCTGTTTCTCCATTCCCTGGAGTTTGTCTCACATGGAAGCGGAGATGTTGTTCCTCCATTGCTAGCTCCCTTGCCTATATGTCCATTTCTTAGATTGACAGCTTTATCTTCAGCTTCCCTCCTTCTAGTCCTTTTCATAACCTGCTCAAGTTGTTTCTTTGTCTTCATACCATCCTATTCTCTCTAGAAATGCTTCTGTCATTCCAGTGGGATCTTCTCTTCCTCTGGAACACAAGCTTCTTCTTTATATTTCTGAATGTGTTCCATCTCCCTGCTGCTTCTTTCTCTCTCTTCTGCTTGCCTTTGCAGTTGCTCTTCCTTCTCTTGGCTTCCTTAGCTTCTCAATGCCAGAATTCTTCCTCAATGTGAGTCCACTCTTCAACCATCTTTGAGCCAATTTCTCTCCCTTTTGTCTTGTGAGTTCTTCCCTCCTTCTCCTCCTCTCTCTTTCCTTCTTGGCTGCTCCCCTCTTAGCTAGAAACTTTGTGTCCTCTTGCAGAGGGCTTAGTAGAAGCAGGGTCAGTCACACTGGATGACCTGGTGGGGGCCAAGGTTGGGGGTTGGAGCTGGGGCTGCAGCTAGTGCAACAGGGGTGGCATCTAACATGACAGGTGACCACTCTGCAACTCTGGTTTCTTCTGCCTTCACTAAAGCTGCTCTGCCCTTTGGAGAGGGCTCTCTGGCAACTTTCATTTCTTTCTCTCAGTTTTCTTTCTCAGGCAACACTCTGCTTCTCTCTTGGCAGAGCAGATGCCTGGAGATAGCACCAGGGATGAGGGAAAGGAGAGCCAGAAAAAAGCCAGGAGAAAACTGGTCTGCATGTGCCCGGCAAAGTAGGAAAGGACTTGCATGGGAACCAAAGATGAGAGGGAGCTGGTGATCCAGCTTTTGGATTAGGTGGGATTAGATAGAGCCTGCCTGATGCCAGATGTAACATAAAGTAGAAAGGTACGTTCGTTCTCTCTTTCTACAAGCCTGCTGTGTGTTTACTTCTTGCCAGGAACCAATGTGTGGGGGTCAGGAGTATATTAACAAAACTGAAGGAGGAATATGCAGGGTCATGGAGTCAGAAGTGACCCAAGGAAGGATAGCCAGCGTTGAATAGGAGCTGGTGATTTTTTCCCTAATCCATCCTCTTTGAAAATTAGCCTGTGGTATGTTAAATGTTCTCATAAGGTTTTTATAAGAACTGAACCTAATGTGTCTTAGAAAAGTGTCCAGCATGTAATAAATGCTCAAAAATGTTAACCATTATTACTTATTAAGAGTTTTCTATTGATTACTGTGAGAAAACAGAAAATCACAAATAACATGAAAAAAATATAGAAGTTTAATAATTTCTTACAGGACTATAATTCTTCTTTTTTAAAATTATTTAATTAATTATATTTGTTTGGTTGCACCAGATCTTGGTTGTGGCAGGTGTGCTCCTTAGTTTCAGCACATGGGCTCCTTAGTTGCAACTCATCAGCTCCTTTGTTGTGGGATGCGAACTCTTAATTGTGGCATGCATGTGGGAACTAGTTTCCTGACCAGGGATCGAACCCAGGCCCCCTGCATTGGGAGTGCAGAGTCTTAACCACTGCGCCACCAGGGAAGTCCCAGGGACTATAATTCTTTACTTGCTGGTAGACTTGACTTTACAGATGGTAGCTGGAAGCTTATGGGTTTCTGGTCTAAGCTTTTATTGCTGGAGATGAGATTTCTGAATCCACACCCATCACCTTTATGACATCTTTTACTGGAGTCAGAACAATCAATGTGGCTTTGTTTCAAGAGGGCAATTTATATTTCTGAAGCCTACCATCCCAGCAGTGCCCTATTTATTAAACCTGGGATAAGCTCAAGAATGAATTACACTCAATACTAACTTACTTTAACTGACTGAGTGCTGTGCTTAAAAAAAAAGAAATGAAACAGCTTAAAGGTATTTAAAATATTTTTAGCAGATTCACTTTTTACTCCATTCTTACTTTTTCTTTTAAAGTGTGTTGTGTGTGTTTACACTACAGCTAATTTGTGTAAATAGAAAGAAGAATGCATTAGAAGTTCGCTCGAGATTAAGTGTTCCTTCAGTGACAAGAAATAAATTATCATTCAAAAAATCTCTCTATGTTTAGTGTTTTCAGCTAATCCAATTCAAAATTGTATGTTTAGGTCCTATGAAATGTCACGCTCTGAACCAGATGCTTTTAAGCCTTTTTACTAAGTACTATATTAAAGAACTGTTTTGGATGTAACAAGTAACTTGGCAAATGTTAGCTTTTCTGCCTTGTATGTAGCTTAAAATGTAGTCATATTGTTATTGGTAAAATGTAGTATGAATTGAGTCCGTATGATTTATTTATACTGAAAATAAAATGTATTATTTACCCTTTATCTAAAGACATGGGCAGTGGGCGCTTTGTTATAAAATAAATAAATAATCCCATATTAAATATTAAACCATCATTTTTACTTTTTTAATGTATCAGAGCTTTTATAGACCAAATACTCCAAATAGTAAAACATCAACAGTAGAAACCCTTGTTATTGAGATGATAGTGAATAAGACTTATGGTGGAAGGAACTGGCATATTCTATTTATTTATTTTTTTAATTTATTTATTTCTCCAATCCTTAAGGCCTTCCTTTGGGTTAGAGCTGTAAGTTGAATAAATACAACTCCAGGTAGCCCTTCCTCTCAAAGATTTTGCAGTTCATTTTTCATCTTGTTCAGAGCAGCAGAGCAGATCAACGGCTGAAGCCCAGAAAAGTACATCACCCAGACTCCAGCTTCAGAGGAATAAGGCAGAACAACAAAAGATAAGCAACTTTCAGAAATGAGATTCACATGGAAGCTTAGACTCCCCTTAAAGTTTAGTTGTTGATAAGTAAAGCTGAATATGTTTTAAAACTGCATCTGGTTACAGGAGAAAGCAATGGTCATCACATTTTTTATAAGCACTTAAAACAATGTATTTTTGATTTTAAACCTGTATATAGTTAACACATATATCATACACCTGCTATTACTAAACTGTGAACTCCAGGCAAAGAGAAAAACTCATCATCAAGTCTTTGGATCCTGATGGCAATTCTATTGTGAAAACTGATAATGTCCACTAAATTTCTCAATTTCCATCCTGACTGCTAGTAGAATGCTGACAGAGACCTACAAGATAATTTGCCAGTTTTGAAATTCAAGTTCTTGGACTTTTACCATGGGAAATAATAACTCTAAATAATCAAATTGGTGTTTCCTTTTTTTCTAGCAGGGTAAACATGACCCTAATTAACAAGTTGCTAACAACGGTTCTCATTTTATAGGAGATTAGTTAAGTCTATAAAGGAAAATACACACACACAAACGCACACCAGCTATAAAGTTTCTTGACCATGTGGCGTAGGGAAAATTTAAACAAATTATCTGAATAAACTCTCATCTCCTTTCAGGTTCCAAATTAATTAATAGGTTCTTTGGCTAAGGTCATAGGTGAAAAATACTCGTATTTTTTAAACAAAGTGTGTTATATACTCAAAACTTCACTAGTAATAAAATTGTATTTATCAGTTTATTAATCAAGCATATATTTTCAGAGTCTGCAACATAGTGGTTAAGGTACAGACTCTGGAGCCATGCTTTTTAGGTTCAGATCCCAGCTCTACCAGGTCTAGTTGTATGACCTTGAACAAATTACTTAACCACTCTGTGCCTTAGGTTTCTCATATCTGAAATGGAGAAGCTAGTAGTACCTATTTCATTCTAAATTAAGTAAATGAATGATGTTGTGAGCACTCTTTGAGTGTTAGTTATTAGTAGTAACATGTGCCAGGCATTATTTAGATGTAGGACAAAATGGTTAACCCCATGGAGAAAGCATTCTAATAGAGACACAATAAGCAAATAAATAAGTACTAGTGAAATGTAGGTTGTGATAATTGCTCTAAACAAAAATTTAAAAAGGCTGAGTATATGGTGTGCGTATTATTGGCAAGGGTTAGGGTGAAGGTATGGCTCTAGGCTATTTAGAGTGGCAACTGAAGGCCTCTCTGGAAAGATGATATTTGAGAGAGACATAAATGGAGAAAGTAAGACTTGTAAATGCCCAGGTAAGGCTATTCTTTTACTTCCTCTTCTCCACCACCTAATCCTTGCCCACCTTGCACAATATTTTAAGAAAAGATTGATGATCGATTGATTTCTTAGTTGATTTATATCACAAATTGAATAAAATTGGATAGGCTTCAATCAAATATGCATAAATTATATTTGAAGATTCAAGGGAGAGGGATAAGAACTTTGTCATCTATTAATAAAGGGAAGGTCAACACTTTCTTGTTATCACAGACATATAATGGTTAAGAATGTATTGAGTGAGATCTGTTTACACAATCTCTTCAGGAACTTAGAACTATGCAGACTTATTGATGGAAGTAGAGCAAATTAGAGCTGGAATGGTGATTCATTCCCCTAGGAGGGACATGCATAACAGTTTAGTATAGTAAAGTGTACTTGTCATGAGGACTTGGATTCTGTGAGTCAATGTTCCTATAACTTGGAGTTGTTGTAAAAATTAAGTAAAATAAAAGTTGTGAAAGCACTTTACAAATTATAGTATGTTCTGTATTAGTGTTTTTTTAATTGATCAATTATTCTTACTTGTAAGATGAAGGGAAAACAAGAGCTAGAAACATTTTCATTTCATGCATTGAGCCTAAGGTAAATTATCATAATGCCCTGCAGGTGGAAAAAATGTATAGTTTTTCATGAAATGTAAATACCATCAATTTTCTGTTCCTCCTCTTGGCTCCCCCCAAAATTACAAATCAAAGGAGTAGAATGCTCTCTGTAATCATTCTCTTTCCTCTCTTTTTGTTGTACTCCTAAATCCTAGATAAAGCTGTAACTGCGACAGGATATATGAGCCACTGCAGTCTGAACAGAAGGGCAATTCCTAATCAAATTGGCACTAATTTCTTTCAGTACAAATTATCATCATTCACAGCAAATTTGCTTTCAGTGAGCTGTGCCAACTTGAGGTATGGTTCTCAGCACTTTTATCTCCACCCATCAATACAACAGATCAAATCATTCTGTAGCAGCCATGTCTTTTTCTCTCATTTTTTACGATGACCGATAAGGTGAAATGTCAATTTTTTTTCCATTTATTCCAACCTTGTTCCACTTAAAAGAAAACTACTATAAATGGGGCTCTATTTCCTCATAATATTTCTTATTGAAATGAATTTAGGTAAAACATGGAAGTTAAAAAAATACAATTGCAAGTATTGTAATATTAAGAAATGTTTAATTACTTATCCATCAAATATGTATATTACCTAGCCCAACACTTTATATCTAAGATGTGTGTGTGTGTGTGTGTGTGTGTGTGTGTGTGTGTGTGTATGTATGTCAGACTACAGATTCATGTTCCCAACTGTTATGTTACTTTATATAAATTTTACAGACTTCCAGGTGTCATCATAATATTTATATATAGTTCTCTGATTCCTCATCATATACACTGTTGTAGTTTGCTGCGCCACCTGCTCAAAAAGATGCATTTTTTATAGGTTTAGAATAATGCTATCATCTAAATAACTTGCCAAATTGCAAATATTGTTAAAATATACCAGAAAGATAGAAACACTAGGCAGTGCTCTAGGATTCTGCAATCTTATTCCCATCTGCGTTTAATTACCTTTTGTTTTTGCTCAGATGTAGAGCAGTCTCATGTACAAACTAGTGGCTAGGAAATTTTCGTAATTATAGATTTATTATTTCAGTTTTGTAGTTTTAAACACAACAAGCTAAAAGACTTCATCTGAAAACAACCGTCTTTATCAGTAAAAATTGTTAATTACAACATAAATGATGTCAGTGAAAATATTGGAAAATTTCAGGTTTAATTAGGTCTACCGCAGAAATAGAACTGTCACAGACTTGGCATTTCCGCAGTTTTAATTCCTGTATGAGTTTTCTCCTTTAAGAGGACCACACAGAGAGAGTGAAAAAAATGAATGTCGTTTGTTTAAAACATATTGTTTAAGTATGTACCCAACCTGAAGTGTAATATCCATTCGTAATACGTTATAGTGACAAAATATTTTCAACCAAGGTTTCCACAAAGATACGTATTCATTCCTCAGGCGTTGCTGCTTTTTCTTTTCTTTTCATAAGATACGATGAGAAACTGAGCCTATTTAGATAAAAACAGTTCCTCAGACATATTTTGAAGAATTTGCCTTCTACATATTACTCATCTAGGTTCAATAATCTTGAGACTTGGAAATAACCATACACAAAAGGGTAGGATATATTCTAAGCGCAGTGGAATCGCAGAAACAAAGCCTTAAGACTGCAAAGCGGTATTCTTCCTGCCAATAAGAAGATCTTAATTGCTATAATTAAAAATAAGAGTCACTTTTATTAAAAACGGAACCCCCCGTTGTGCAAATCATTCTAGTAATGCTTTGCGTAACACTCAGGAATTTATAATGCCTAAGGATAATACAAAATGTAACTTTCCCTGACTACTTGCAACTGTAAATACATGGTTTGCGAGTGACGGTTTCAAGTCATCAAATTGAGATATTAAGAAATTAAATAATAAAAGCCCCAAATAAGGATGAAGAAAAAGAGAAATTGAAATATGATTGTATAAGTATATTTTAAAAATATATGATTTGGCTTTCATTCCTGTTAGGAAAACAAAGCAATTCTAACAGAAAAATGTATGACTTGTATGACTCTGTCACCCTCACAGCTCTAGCATTCAGCAGGAGCCATGCCAACAATTAAATGAGTAAGCAGCAGGATTCCCAAAACAAAGCCAATGGAGTGATGAAGAAAGTCTCATCTGTGACACGGAATCCATGTCTTCGTGATGCAAAAGGGAATAAATGTTGCATATGGATTTTGATGATACTCCTTAACTCTAAAATGTCTTGGCTATATTGTATACATAATGAAGCAGCCTTGGAAAAATTAGTTGTTCACAAGCCCAAATGAGTAAATACAGATTATTAAGGTGGCATGCTCCTGTCTTCCCCTTTGGTTGGTTGTTGTTTATCCTAATTCTGATGTGGGCCATTGCTTTAGCTAAAAAAATTCAACCTACTCCTTTCTGTTCTCTTCCAGTACCCAAATTATAGCTGCTTCTTTATCTTTGTTCTGCATAGTAGATTATTCCATTTGCAGGTGAAGAAGTAGCTCAATTACTCCAAAAATGACTAGGTGGAAAACTCCTCCATATTTTCATCAGAACAAGGCAGAACAGGCCCTGCTCTCCTTACCATCTAACCCTCCTATATCATATAAGGAGGTACCTGCAGGTGGGGAAGAGGAGAGGAGAATCAGAATCTGGTATCATCTGCTTTCAAGGAAGTGAACTATTCAATGAGAAAATATCTAACCTCTCCTACCCCTACACTTTCACTAGTCAGTGGAACTTATGCTCAGGGAGAATCATCAAGAGAGATTAGAGATCCCAGAAAGAAGGGAAGACTGGATTCTTGGCCCTAGGCTGGATGCTTTCTGTGTTGCAGTCTGCAAGCCTACTCAAATGATAACAGGGAGGAACAAGATGAAGAAGTTCTTGAGCAAGCTTGATAGCTTCCCTTTAGGGATGTGTATGAATTTAGAGTACGGTTCATGCTTCTTACCCAAAGATTTCAAAGCTGGGAGAGTTGGAGGGAAATTTTTCCCCGGTCATTTGTAACCTGGTGTAGAATGCCTGGGAAGAAAAGAGTGCCTTTCTCACACCAGGTTTCTTAAAAAGACCTTAGCAGCTGACATGTTTCTACAGGAAGGTTCACAGTGGATAAAGGAAAAAGCAAAAGCTTTTGAACTTTCTTGGTGACAGCTGAACAAAGCAACACAGCATCCATGGAGGACATGGGGGTTGGACCATTGTCAGGCCATACAGAGGTGTAGCTGCCATTCTCTGAGGGAGTACTCAGTTTGAATGGGAGTGAAGTGAAAATGTATCTGCTCAAAAAAACCACACACATTCTGAGACTACCATGAAACTACATGCCAGGTGTAGATAAAAACAGCTAGTGTGAGACCAGAAATGCCGTCTCAATCCAGGCAGATGCCCAGGAATGCAAGCAGACAGCTGTCTCCTGTCTTCCCTCCCCTTAACCACCCAACAACAGAAGATTTAGGACTTGGAGAGAGAGACATTGTTTTCGTTTCAGAATCAGACCAGGATAGAGTCTCTACTGTAACGTAGTGGAGTGAGAGGAAGAATGAAATCAGATCATGCCTTCTCCCCACTCCAGATCATTGTCGATCATCAATGGTTCATTTTTACACATAGTATGAACTTCTAAATAAACTGTTGAACTGGATATATTAATATGTGTACATGCATATTAGGTGTCATATAAATATAAATCATTTATATTCACTTCATTCTTATAATCTATTGAGCGAGTTACTATTTGTATGCCCATTGAAGAGTTGAGGAAACTGTATGGACTTGAAGCTGTATTTAAACCCAGGTCTGTTTGATTTGTTCATTTCTGATAACTCTTCTGTGATTTCCCTTTTCTCTTAGAAACAGATCTCAAATCCCCATAAGGGCTTAGAGGGTCCTTTATAAGCAGTACCCTGTTTTTCTCTATGACCAAACAAGTATCCCTTTCTTATTTTGCTGTTTTTTAATTCTAAAAATAAGGTACAAATGTATAAAGTAAGCCCAGGTACATTTTTTTAAACACGAGTAAAAGAAGAATGCAAAATTCATGTCAGTGTAGGAGAAATGATTTCTTTTTAATCCTGTGATCATGCAAGAGACTTTAGAGGTCAAAGCATGAGCAGGAACATTTGTATGCTTAAAGTCATCTGCACAGTTGAGAAAGGGACAAAGACGAAGTGTCATTGGAAACCATTAAGGATCATTAATTCTTTTTTGGATGAGATAATGAGATCCTCTTAGGAATCTAAATGAGTATGCATGAAACATTTTAGGTTATGAAGGGAACGTCATCTGTTTTGAAAAAGTTCTTACCCAAAATTCAACCAAGATGAGTATAATTTTTTTAATAATAAGAGGTTTCTAATTTTACATTCTAATTTTTAAGATATAGGCTCATTCTTTAACAGCAGGTAAAAAGCATATTTCAGTTCCATTCAAGCATTTTGGTTCATGATCAAATTTCTTCTTATGTTTCAAAAGGAAAAATGATTTCTGTGTTTCTGTATTAGTGCTTTTAAAAAAATCTGAACTGGATATCCTCATTTCAAGTGAGTTTATAAGCAGTTTTCAAAATAAGAGGTATATGACTTATCTACGGCCCTTTGATTTTTTTCATTATAGTCCTTTGATTTTTTCCATTTTTTTACTATTTACATTAATATTGTTTTTTTTTTTTAATATTCAACCAGGTGGGAATTGTTGAAGCATAGACAATTCACAAATTAGTGAATATGTTTTGAGGTCTAACCTATGCCAGGCACTTTGGCATAAGGAGATGACAGTCCAGTGCAGCAGATGGACATTGATCACATAATTAGAGTACAAACTGGTGAGTGCCGTAGTGGGTCATGTGCAGAGAGCTATGGACACACAAATCTCAGCTGAATCCACCTGCCAACATGTTTAACAAAACCTCTGCTCCTTCTATGAATATAATAGTAAACCATTCAGGAGATTAAGCGATTAGCTAAATCAGTTTGTTTTATTGAGTTGAAAGTTTTCCTTTTTTTAAAAACCTCAATTTGTTGGGAAAAAATGTTCAAGGAACTTGAACATGAGCAATTGATTCAAGGTACTTCCTTAAATGACTTAGTGCTTCGGTCAGTCTGAATAACTTCCTGCCTATTATTTGGCCTAAAAAAGCCAGAAAGAAGGAGCTGAAGCTTTTATTGCTCTAAATAATGATGCTTTATGCAAAAGATTCGAGATTACATTGTGTGTATGCATGTGTAAAGATGATGATGTCTATATTTAATCCAAATATTTACTTTTATAGGAATGATATGTTATTGCAGCTTTATCTGAGGAATGTTACTTTAAGTCACTATTAGTTTTAACTTTCTGCATATCTGTAAGTGGTGTAATTTGTAAGAGGATTTTTCTTGTGCTATATCCTCGCAGGTTCTTCCTTAAGCCATCACATAGGCTTTGTCAACATGATTTTTATTGATAATTATTATGCATGTGAGGAAATCAACATTTTCTCCTTTTGAAAGTAACAGCCAATTGCTTTCCTATGATTTGAATTACTATCTTACGAAAGTGGCCTTTCTTGGGATTGGAGGCTTTTGAAGGAGCCCTATGAGAGAATCAGAGGAGACTGATGGATGAAGTGGAAAGGCTCTCACTAGACTGGTCTCAGCCAGTGTCTGCTCTGTAAATGACCTGAGAATTGCAGTCAGCCCTCACAATGTAAACAGCAATTCTGCAGGAGATTCAAATGGAATAAAACGTGATGAGATGGCATTTGGACTGCCCTGCAGGAAAGAAATCACACAACTGTGTTGGCTTCTGCTATCAGGACCCCATGACCTCTAAGAAAGCTTCTAAAATTAGCTTAGAACAATAAACAAAGAAGACCCACGTTATCTAAGGACAAAACTACTAGTGATTGTGCTGAACAATGAACAGGTCAATGAAAATCAGTGAAAGGAAGAAGTTTTTACTTCCAAGGAACCAGCAGTGTCAAGTTTTCTAGGACTGATGGAGTTGATTCTAATAGTAATAACAATAATAATAATATCACTTATTGATTACTCACTATGTGCCAATCCAAGCACTGTGCTAAGAATTTTACATACATTATGTCATTTAATTCTCACAACAAACTTTTGTTGTAGTTACTGTTATTACTATTGTTTTTAATTAATGGTCAGAAAACTAGGTTGCAGAGATTAAGTAACTTGCTCACAGTAATACTACTAATCAAGGTCAAAACTAGGTTTCAAATCCAGGCTGGATTCTAGAACCTGTGATGTTACTCAATATTTGATAATAAGAATAGTTTGACTTAAAAAAAAAAAAAAAAAGAATAGTTTGACTTAAAGTTTAGAGCATAGATATCAGCACCTTCATCAAACAGGAAGCTCAAAAGTGAGAATTAAGTTTCCAGAAACCAAACCAGTGATTTTCAACTGGGACAGTTTTACTCTCCTCCCAGGGAGCATTTGGGTTGCCACAACTCAGAGGGGGTACTATTGGCATTTAGTGGGTAGAGGCTAGGGATACTTCTATATACTCTGCAACTTAGAGGACAGTAACTTTCAACAGATAATTGTCTTGTCCAGAATGTCAAAAGTGCTCAAATTCAGAAATCTTGAGCTAAAATATTAGGGCAAATTACATAATTTGTGGAGCCTGGTACAAGATGAAAATGCAGGGTGCCATGTCCAAAAAGCAGGAAAGAAATGTTTTTTCCTTTTTTTTTTTTTTTTAACTGTCTCTTACTTTACCTGTCATGGTGGTTTTTTATTTGCTAAGGAAAGTCACCTTTCCTTGGGCAGGATTAGTGGCTGGGCCACTGCAGGTCCTCATTGATGTCCAGGGTTCCACCCTACAACTGGGCTCTGACGTCAACTCTCTCTTTGCCCACATCCAGGCTCTGCCAGGGGAGAAGGATGGTACAAGTGATTGGTCAGAGATGGGGGAGCAGGTGGCAGAGAACCCATCCCAGGGAGGTAGAGAAGCAGCAGGAATCAGCATATCAGTGAGCCAAGGCTCTAAGCCATCAGTACATGCTTCAGTTGCACCATCAGACTTTACTAACAAAATATAAATCCAAAATGGAGTTATTAAAAATTGTAAGATGGCGAACAAACAGCTTTATATCCTTAGCATGCAGGCCTCTTCTGAATGGGAGACCCTGTGTGATTGCTTTGGTCCATCACCCATGAAGTTGGCCCAGAAACCGATAATGACAACTGGAAAGGATTAAAGAGTGCGTGGCTGGTGCAGGAATCTCAAAAGAGAAAGTTTAGAGGGCTAGTTAAGAATTGCTGTTTTTATTCAAGGGTTTAGAAGCCCATCAGGAAACCAAAATTTGAGTGTCAAGATTTGTCCCCATTAGGGACATAGAGTATATCATCAGAAAGCAGCAGCCACTTAGAGTGACCAAAGATCAAAAGGAGCAGAAACCAATAATGGAAAGCTAATTTGGAATATTGACAAGATGGTACAGAAGAGGCAGTCCTTGGAATATATTTAGCAGCACACTGTGAGTCTGAGCAGGGACCATAGAGATTCAGGACAGCTCTAGTCAGGAATGGGGATTCTTGGAAGAGCTAATCTGAAAGACAGTGTGGAACAGCTTCAAAAGTAGATACTCTAGACACTGATAGTTTGAGGATGAGTTGGGTCATTCCAGGATGCCTTCTGAAACAAGAAAAGCAGAAAAGGGAAGAGGTATCTGATTGCTTTGGCTTCATTTGGTGCTACCAGACATAAAATGCTTCTGTTAGCAAGTGACATGCTGCAGTAGGCAGGATAATGGCCCCCCAAGGTGCCCACACCCTGTAAATATGTCACCTTACGTGGCAAAAGGGGCGTTGCAGGGGTGATTAAGGTTAATGTCTCCTGACATTGAAATCAGGAGATTGTCTTGAATTGTCAAAATGTGCCCAATCTGGTCACTTGAATTCTTGAAAGCTACTCCCCTAGGGTCTCCAGGAAGAAGCATAGCCCAGGCAACACCTTGATACTAGTACAGTGAGACCATGTTGGATTTCTGCTCTACAGAACTATGAGATGATGAATTTTTGTCTTGTTTTAGCCATTGCATTTGTGGTGATTTGTTACAGCAGCAATAGGAAACAAATTCACATGAACTGAGCTTGCATGATAGACTGAGCACAGTGAGAACACACGAAATCCTGGTAAATTAGAGGTGGGATGATCACTGAGATAATTGAATCTAACATCCTCATTTTAGAGAGAGAAATCTGCTGTTTAAAGGAGCTAATTGGCATGCCAAAGGTCACACAGCCTGATCTTTCAGCCAAATCCCCCTGTCTCTACTACACTAGACACTTCTTATTAAAGGAGTTCACAGGCAGGAGATGAGGATAGATGAAAATATAGAGGCAGCACTCACATTATCAAGGGGAAAGCTGTAAGAGCCAGGGAGAAAATAAACAGAAATGAGAGGAAGAAACGAACCAGGAGAGAAGTAAATCTTCTTGGTTCAAAGACACGTTACAGTTAGAACTGAAAACACTTAAAGCACAGCCTGTAGGGGGAAAAAAAAGGTAAATTGGTGCCTAGAAGCAGAGGTAAAGCATGAAAAATGATCAAATGAGACAGGAGGGAGACGCCCTCGCCTTTGTTTCAGCACCATCTAAATCAGAGTAGCTCCCTTTTTGTAGTTGTAGTTCCTCCCATAGTAAACTTCCCCTGGATAAACTAGGTGGTGAGCCCAAAAGGTGGCTGGCGCTGCAGACCTGTGTATCTCATTACTCCCGGGAAGGGCAACAGGGGAAGATGCACCTTCCCTCAGAGAATTAGTGCTGCCCTGGGAGAGTAATTCTACCCAAGTGGCTGACCCGAAAACAGACCTTTTCTTCTAATGCCAAGTCTCAGAGGAGAGCTACCTTTCTCCTAACATTCTTTATGGGCCTTCTGTTGGTTAGAAATTAAAGAGAAAAATGTCAGACAAGAGTCTAAGAACAAGGTATAAAACATGACTCTAATAGGTTACTAATAGTGATAGTGCCATTGGAAATACCCAGAAAAGATCAAATTGTCAGGATTTAAAAGGTCAGTGGGATCTTCAATCATGTAAGTCTTGCTCTGATTTGCTACTTAATTTCTTTTAGAGGGAAGGACACACCTGAAAAGTCCAGGGGTAGATATTTTTTCAGCACAGGTTCAGTTTGTTCAGAGTGGCATTTGTATCCATGCAGTTGGTATTCCACCTCTTATGATTAAACAGTCATAGAAATGGTATGAATGAATGTATAGCAAGAAGGAAAAATAATAATTCCATGTTAGATTATTTTAGTTACACTTATATAATAATTGCACCTGAAAAAAGCCAGGTATGCAAAACTTTTAAAATAATGTTTGTCTTTGCATGTATCCATCTTGTCTGGTCTTCATTTGGCCACTTTATCTGCCATATGCCCCATGCCTTCCTTTTACTCTTTTCCATAGTTTCTCTATAGGATGTCCCCCCAGATTTCACCCATCTCACCCAACTGTAGTATCAGACCATGTAGGCTAAAACCTTTGCTATAACTGCAGTGCAACATTTAGAAAACTCAGTGTCGTCTGCTCCAAAAACAAAAGCTTTCGTCTTAAGGGATTTCCCCCCATTCTCCCCAATGCCAGACACTCTCATTCCCAGCCCTGAGCTGACAGATCTTACCGTGGTGTTGTCAACTGTCAATCAGATGACAAGTGAATTATTTATTCTCCATTACACTCTGAGAGTCAGATTTGATATATGAGTAAAAACACTGGCATTCCTTCCCTTTCTTGGCTTCTCGCCAGATTCCCCCCACCCCCCTGATCCCTTCACCTTAAGGATATCTATGATGTAGGTAGATATGGCAGAAGCCCTTATTCAGAGCTGTCTTTTTGCTCTTTTTGGTAGTTGATTTTAGTCCTCCTGTATATTGTTGAACTAGATGAAGATATCTTGGATTATTATTACATTTGATTAGAATAGGTTTTTTTTTAAATTGTGGTTTTATGTATGCTAACTTACCTCTGAGATTGTTTTAGGATAGTGTATTTAATGAAGGTAGAAAACTTGTTTGACTGTGTTGGTTTTTTTTTTAAACATCTTTATTGGACTATAATTGCTTTACAATGTTGTGTTAGTTTTTGCTGTGTAACAAAGTGAATCAGCTATACATAAACATATACTCCCATATCTCTTCCCTCTTGCATCTCCCTCCCACCCACCCTCCCTATCCCTCCCCTCTAGGTGGTCACAAAGCACTGAGCTGATCTCCCTGTGCTATGCGGCTGCTTCCCACTAGCTATCTATTTTACATTTCGTAGTGTGTATATGTCAATGCTACTCTCTCACTTCATCCCAGTTTACCCTTCCGCCTCCCCATGTCCTCAAGTCCATTCTCTATGTCTGTGTTTTTATTCCTGTCCTGCCCCTAGGTTCATCAGAACCTTTTTTATAGATTCCATATATATGTGTTAGCACACGGTATTTATTTTTCTCTTTCTGACTTACTTCACTCTTTATGACAGGCTCTAGGTCCATCCACCTCACTACAAATAATTTAATTTTGTTTCTTTTTATGGCTGAGTAATATTCCATTGTACATATGTGCCACATCTTCTTTATCCATTCATCTGTCAATGGACACTTAGGTTGCTTCCATGTCCTGGCTATTGTAAGTAGAGCTGCAATGAATATTGTGACACATGACTCTTTTTGAATTATGGTTTTCTCAGGGTATATACCCAGTAGTGGTATTGCTGGGTCATATGGTAGTTCTATTTGTAGTTTTATAAGGAACCTCCATACTGTTCTCCACAGTGGCTGTATCAATTTACATTCCCACCAATAGTGCAAGAGGGTTCCCTTTCTCCACACCTTCTCCAGCATGTATTGTTTGTAGATTTTTTTGATGATGGCCATTCTCACCAGTGTGAAGTGATACTTCATTGTAGTTTTGATCTGTATTTCTCTAATGATTAGTGATGTTGAGCATCCTTTCATGTATTTGCTGGCAATCTGTATATCTTCTTTGGGGAAATGTCTGTTTCAGTCTTCGCCCATTTTTGGATTGGGTTGTTTGTTTTTTTGATATGGAGCTGCATGAGCTGCTTGTAAATTTTGGAGATTAATCCTTTGTCAGTTGCTTCATTTGCAAATATTTTCTCCCTTTCTGAGGGTTGTCTTTTCATCTTGTTTATGTTTTCCTCTGTTGTGCAAAAGCCTTTTTCATTAGGTCCCATTTGTTTATTTTTGTTTTTATTTCCATTTCTCTAGGAGGTGGGCCAAAAAGGATCTTGCTGTGATTTATGTCATAGAGTGTTCTGCCTATGTTTTCCTGTAATAGTTTGAGAGTGTCTGGCCTTACATTTAGGTCTTTAATCCATTTTGAGTTTATTTTTGTGTATGGTGTTAGGGAGCGCTCTAATTTCATTCTTTTACATGTAGCTGTCCAGTTTTACCAGCACCACTTATTGAAGAGGCTGTCTTTTCTCCTTTGTATATTCTTGCCTCCTTTATCAAAGATAAGGTGACCATATGTGCATGGGTTTATCTCTGGGCTTTCTATCCTGTTCCATTGATCTATATTTCTGGTTTTGTGCCAGTACTATACTGTCTTGATTACTGTAGCTTTGTAGTATAGTCTGAAGTCAGGGAGCTTTATTCCTCCAGCTCCATTTTTCTTTCTCAAGATTGTTTTGGCTATTCAGGGTCTTTTGTCTTTCCATATAAATTATGAAATTTTTTGTTCTAGTTCTGTGAAAAATGACATTGGTAGTTTGATAGGGATTGCATTGAATCTGTAGATTGCTTTGGGTAGTATAGTCATTTTCACAATATTGATTCTTCCAATCCAAGAACATGATATATCTCCCCATCTCTTGGTATCATCTTTAATTTCTTTCATCAGTGTTTTAGAGTTTTCTGCATACAGGTTTTTTGTCTCCCTAGGTAGGTTTATTCCTAAGTATTTTATTCTTTTTGTTACAGTGGTAAATGGGAGTATTTCCTTAATTTCTCTTTTAGATTTTTCATCATCAGTTTATAAAAATGCAAGAGATTTCTGTACATTAATTTTGTATCCTGCTACTCTACCAAATTCATTGGTTAGCTCTAGTCATTTTCTAGTAGCATCTTTAGGATTCTCTATGTATAGTATCATGTCATCTGCAAACAGTGACATTAACTGTGTTTTTAAGGATTAAATGAATTTTGTTCTCTTTCAATCAGTCTTATCCAGAAAATGAATAAGTAACTAAATATTATTTAGTTATGGTGTTTATCTGAAGCCCTATATTTGTGTTGGTATAATGTAGAAATGAGAATCTAAGGCATGAAATTTCAAAGGGAGAAGGCAACTGAAGTTACATAAGTCACTCATCCCCTCTCTGCACCTTCTGAACACTCTACTAGGGGATAATATCTCACCCCTCCTACAATCAGAGAATAACTGGTATGTAGAATGACCCCATCGCCTTTTATATCATTGAATGTAGTTTTTGCCCAATCCTGAGGTTAGTAATATTTTTATTCCAATCTTAATTTAGAAACCTAAGTATAGGTTTACCTGTAAAAAAAAGTAGAATCGTCTTTCAAATACATGTTCATTTGACTAGAAAGCCCTTGTACTTCACCACTCTGCTATGCAGACCACAGTCATCCTTTAGAACCTGGATTCTGACTCGTAACACTTTTAGATGTAACACATAAATTTTGTAACAGGTACCAAGACAATATAAAGAGCCAAGAGTAAAGAAACAAAAACAAGGTTATAAAAGAAAAAGGATAAAATAAAAATCCTTATGGTTTAAAGACAAATTCAGCTTAGTTTTTTCTTTCCCATTTGTTCATGTCTACTGATGAAAAACTTACTAAGAGAAAGTCTTGCTGCCACTGGCCCCTGTGGGAAAGTCATCGTGCACACATTTTCCCCAGGTAATTGCAGGTATATTCTACAATTGGCAGGTGCCCAGGTCAATTCAGCAACAAAATCTTGCCCCTCCTCCTTTGCCCATATTCATCAACTGGTCTTTAGGGATTTGGTGTCAAGGAGGGTTCTTTCTATGTGTTGCGAATTTAGTGAATTCACTTATTACACTTACTACAATCAAGCAATCAAATGACTGAATAAAAATGAGAGTGAGGAGAGACTAGGTAATAAGTTATTTCAGCCTCCTACGATGGTTAATTTTATGTATCAACTTGACTGGCCTCAGGGTGTTCAGATTAAACATTATTTCTGGGTATGTTTGTGAGGGTGCTTCCAGATGAGATTTTAGCTCAGTAAAGTAGATTGCCCTTTTCAGTGTAGGTTGGCATCATTAAATCTATTGAGGGCCTGAAAGACACCAAAGGCAGGGAAAGAAGGAATTCGTGTCCTTTTCCCCTGCCTCACTGTTTGAGCTAAGACATCTCATCTTATCTTCTCCTGCCCTTAGACTGGGATTTACACCGTTGGCTCCCCTAGTTCTCAGATCTTCAGACTTGGACTGAATTACACCACTGGGGTCTTCAACTGCAAATGGCAGATGGTGCAACTTCTCAGCCTCTATAATTGCATGAGCTATTCCTCATAAAAAGTAAATAAATAACTAAAAACCTATTGGTTCTGTTTCTCTAGAGAACCGTGATTAATGCAGCCTCTGAATGTGGGCACTCTGTCTAATTTCTCTTTATTTTCTACTATAGACCATAATATGTAAGTAAGGAGGGCTCAGTAACTATTTATTAAACTGTAGTTATCGATCTATAATAATTTAGGTAGGGCATAGAATTAATAAATAGCCAATAGCTCCAAAAGCTCTTAAGTACATTTGAGCAAAACTCTCTGTTTTTCTTGGGTTAATAGTAAAAACTATTTTTGCAGCTCCTGACGACCCTTGAGTTTGATAGGGAAGAGGGAGAAAAACTGATTGAAGTGGAGTGGCAAGAAGAATCCAATCTTTCAATAAATTTCTACATAGAGATAAATAAATAAATTGTAATGTTTTCTAAACTGGAACATTTTTCCCAAATAAAGATCACATTATTGGACAAAAATAAAAATTAATTAAACTCATATTTGGGAACAAGGAGCTGTTTTATCTCAAGTTATCTGATGAAAGGAAATTCTTCTGTTATGTAGCCATGTTTACTTAAATGCATCTATAACTTACTGTATTAGGCTTCTCCAGAGAAAGAGAACCAATAGGTGATAATATGTATGGAGAAATATATATTGTATAAATATAAATTATAAGGATTATATTATTATTATATTATTTCTTTAAATTATATGAGGACATAGATATACATTATAAAATTAAAAAAAATATTATAAGGTAGTTCACATGATTATGGAAGCTGAGAAGTCCCAAGCTCTGCATTTAGCAAGCTGGAGACCCAAGACAACTGATAGTGTGGTTCCAGTTTGAGTCCAAAATCTTGAGAACCAGGGAAGCTGGTGTTCTAGTCTGAAAGATGACAGGCTCAAGACCCAGGAGAGGCGACATTTCAGTTCAAATCTGAAGATAGGAAGAGACCAGTGTCTCAGCTCATGTAATCTGGCTGGAGGACTTCCCTCACTTGCAGGAGGGTCAACCTTTTTGTTCTATTCAGGCCTTCAGCTGATTCGATGGGTACCACCCACACTGGAGAAAAGAGTCATCTGCTATTCTCAGGCTACTGATTCAGATGTTAATCTCATCCATAACACCCTCACAGACACACCCAGAATAATGTTTGATAAACTATCTGGGGACCCTGTGGCCTGGTCAAATTGACACATAAAATCACTTTAACTAACAGGAATGAAAGGTGAAGAAGGGTCTTTAGAGATTAAATTGATCATTAGGATACTCTGGCAAAAGCTACTTTTCAGAACTACATAGTAGGCATGATTTGTGGGAGAGGAAACAATACTTTTCTGAGGAAAATGCCCCTAAGTAACAATGGCTTCTCTTTATAACTTCAGTTATGTATTAGTTCACATCAGGCTTCACATCTTTCTGGAAATCTGAACTATACTGATGTATTGATCCAGGGCTCATCTTAGTAACTATATTTAACATTTCCTTTCACAAGGAAGAGACTGTTTCTAACTCTGCAGCATTTTGTGAATATATATTTTGTGAAAAACCTGGCTAAACAACTGCTTCCTGTTTGGAGATAGAAAGGGATTCCCTGGTGGTGCAGTGGTTAAGAATCTGCCTGTCACTTCAGGGGACACGGGTTCGAGCCCTGGTCGGGGAAGATCCCACATGCCACGGAGCAACTAAGCCAGTGTACCACAACTACTGAGCCTGCACTCTAGAGCCCACGAGCCACAACTACTGAGCCCGTGTGCCACAACTACTGAAGCCCACAGTCCTAGAGCCCATGCTCCACAACAAGAGAAGCCACTGCAGTGAGAAGCCCACGCACCACAACGAAGAGTAGCCCCTGCTCGCCACAACTAGAGAAAGCCCGTGTGCAGCAAGAAGACCCAATGCAGCCAAAAATAAATATAAATAAATTTATTTTTAAAAAGAAAGAAAGTACACTTAACATCGATTTAAAACGCCAAAGAGAAATGTTCTCAATAATGATTTTTCAACAAACTTGTACATTTCACAGATTTATATTATATTATAGTTTTCCTTGTGCTTAAAGGAACAAGCATTCCTCTTATAAATTCCTTTGTTCAAAAATTAATATCATAGAATCAATTCTTTAGGGAATAATTTTTCTTTTTATAAGAAAGATGAAAAATATATGTATCAATCCATCCTCAAATCATTAGACATTTGAATATGATAAAGACTCAGGGTTAATCTTAATTTGGTCCTAGGTCAGCCCTGTTAACACAGAGACTCTTTGAGAAACAGAAGCTGCCGTTTTAATGCCTATCAGATATTGGACCATACCCTTCACTTATGACTGTTGCCAAGGTAGGAAATGTTAAGTTCTTTGAGATCACACAGTTAGAAAGTGGGAAAGTCGTCAATTGCAGCCCAAGCACTAGATAGCTCTTCCTACCACGCCTCACATTCTAACTGATTACTCCAAGATGAACTTGGCGTTTCGAAGGAGTCTCTGACCAGTCTCCTATCTGACCAAGGTTATGGTGAAGAAACTCATTTAGAGATGATTTGCCTTTCCTCAAAATCCAATATTCCAGAGTATTTGCTGCGCAAAGACAGGAACTTAGACATAGGATTTTCAATTAGGAATTTACTAACAGTTCAGAGGGGCGGAATTCTGACTCTAATGAATTGAGGGCTGAATAATTTGAGCATATAGGATGGCCTAGAGCTGTGAACAGTAATTGGTTAAATTTATTCAGGAGGGGCAGCGTCAGAGCATTTACAAGTATGGAACCTGAAGCCATACTGCATATGCTGGATGTGCCACTTTCTAGCTCTTGCCTAACCTCCCTTGGAACTTAATATTATGTATTACTTAGAAATACAGTATTTATTTATGTAAAATATAAAATGTGCTCAACTTTGCTAACTGCAAGTGTGGATAGTTCAACTTATCCTCTTGTGCACCTTCAAGTTCAACCCACTTATGTGTGATGTTCAGGACAATTGAACCACAGTACAAAGCACAGTACAAAGAATTATATCTACAAAATATTTTCTTATATATTTAAATTGACTGAATTTTTCTGTACTCATTTTCTCATATTTGAGGTATCTGTGTGTTAGATAATTAAGTATAGCTTTGATAGCTGATGACAAATTCTATACACCTACTAGGCTGTGTACTGACGGTCTGCTACATCTACTCCATTAGTCATATGTATTAAAAAAATTGTCTCTCCTTAAGAAAATTGTCTCCCTTTGGTGTATACATCATTTTATAATGAGGCACGATCAGTTTATTGAAAACTATTGAACTGGTTGTTGTCTGTTCAGACATTTCTTAATTCTAACAATAGTAAGGTCAAATAAAATCAGTAGGTAATATCATGAGGAATGTCACACTTTACGATTTGAAAATCAGATTTACTTGCAACCACTGCAAATAATCCCATTGCTTGTCTCATTAAATAATCTTCATTCTATATCACTATGTTATATTTATGGGAGAAATACTGAAGGAAAAACTTAGACATATGTTGATATTTTCATCACAGTCATCCATCACCATAATGAGTAACCAAAGCCCCTTTGAAAATAATATATCTAGCACTGCATAGATTCCAAAGAATTGACTTCTTGTGTAACACACTTTGGGAGGCATTAATATGAATGTTATGCTAATTTGTCTGCCTTTTACCTAGAGTTTATTTTAAATCCTAGAGGATTTTCAAGAGGATATTGCTTCATTATATTAACTCACAAAGGAAAACTAACTTCAGCCTCTTATTTTATTAGGGCAAATTAATCTAAAAAATTATTTGAAGAATGAGTCAACGCAAGCTCTTTAAGAAGTGTAGTTCAATTTAAGCTTAGTTGCAATACTGGTTTAAAACTAGAGTCAAACACTCTTGAATTTGATTCCCAACTCTACTACTTACTAGCTGTATATTCTTAGGTATGTTCTTTACAATATTTTAATCTTAGTATATTCAACAATAAATTTCAGTAAATGGTATTGCGTATCTCACTGGCTGTTGTAAGGATTAAATATAATAATTATATAAGGATTTAAGAATAGTCTCTGGTAGTAAATATACAGTTATTATTAACTGTCTCTTAATCATTATTTTCAGAACCTGAATTTGTAACAGGAATTGTGTGGAACAAAATGCAAACTATTATTCAACTCAGAAATTTTCCTCTGGGGGCAATCATAATGTTTCAGCAATTTGAGGATATGGTTCCTTTTTGAAATCCTTTACGTATGAAATTATTAAATATGAAATTCAAAATATGAGTGTTTTAAGATAAATATTTATGGTAGCCTTTCATTGAATGAGCACTAAAAGAAGTCCTGTCGATGAGGTGGCTTTTCTAACTTCATGGTCCAGTTTTGCAGACAGGAAATGTGTACAATATGACAAGCACCCCAAATCAAGGGGTAACAAGTGACAAGTGATAAAGAATTTGAGAAGAAAGAAATCATTATGGACTCATGGAGATAATAGATCTTAAGCTTAAGTTTTAAGAAAGTATAGAATTTAAATTCATTGCTTTCATAGAAATTCATAAAATTTATATTCATAAATGGTTAAATATGAGTAAGAAATTCAAAGATAAAAAATTTCATGATGTATTTGGGAAACAAAGAATGAACTTTTTATTTAGAATGGAATTCTTATAGGAAGAAAGAGGTTGAACATCTTTGGGAATTCTTGGATAGTAGGAAAGGTATATAACCTGACTTACAGGTCAATAAGTGTGTCAATTAGCTATGTAAACCTAATAAACCAATGGGAGAAGTAAATGCAAAGATACATATTCAAAGTGTCCTTCTTAAGAACTTTTTTTGACTGATGTGTCATCTATTTATCATCACTTAAATAAATTATACTCTTTCAATTGATTATCCAGATATCAACTCCCCTCCCCAATATACATATGGCTATCATTTTTCCCACCCTTCACCAATCCTTTTTCCAGTTTCCATAACAAAATAATTATATAAAGCACATTATGCTATTTTTAGTTTTACTTCACAGGGCCTATGAGTTACTGAAACATTCCATTAGACATGTCTCTCCTTTCTTCTCTGCCACATCTCCACATTGCTAGGCAGGCCTTCTCTGTGTACTCCCCTCTCCCAGCGCGCGCGCGCGCGCACACACACACACACACACACGCACGCACATACACACCCCTTAGCTCTCCTAGCTCCTCCCTCTTTGCATCTGGCCTTTTTCACTCTTCACCTCTCCAGGGCATCCATGTTCTCCTCCCTCCTCAGGGAGGGGAGATGCCCTCTTCCTCTGGACTTCCAGTTGCCAGCCTGACAGCCAGGATGCCACTCTCCATCTTACAGTGGGGTTATTGTAGCATTTTCTTAGCAAAGGCTGCCTTCTCTCTCTTCCTAGGATTCTTGCGCTGGTTACAAACAAAGACAGAAGTTCTTCCTGAATTATGTGATAAACACAAATAAGTACTCAGTTGCTGTTAGAGATGGCTAAGTGACTAGGAAATTTTTCTTACAAATTAAGTGAAAAACAGTTACAGAATAATACCTATAACGTGGCTCCCTTTTTAGCAGAAAACGTACTCATAAAAATATCTGGCAGCATTTTTAGCAAATCGTTAATAGTGGTTATCATCTTGAGAATGATATAAACAGAGTTTCTTTTATTACTCATATTCACTTCTGAATTCTGTGAAAATTTTAAAATATGCATATGTTGATTTTATGAGAGAAAGTAACAATGTTTTCCTTTGACGTATACGTCAGATTGCATACATTGATTTTGTAAATGATTTTACAGTACAAATATAGTATGTACTTATATTTTGAACATTATAAAGACTCTGCTATTTTATTTTGTACATAATAAATACCAATCTCTGTATTAGGTACTTAAAATACATATTTGCTTTGTATCCTCCATCCACCCTAAAAATAAGTATTTTTTTCCCTATTTTATCCATAAAGAAAGAGACGCAGATCATTTAAGTAACTTGTTCAAGGTCACACAGCTAGTAAATAGTAAAGCCAGGGTTCAAATCCAGTTTTTGTTATTTTTGTTCAGCATTATATGCAGTTGTTCTTTAGAAAGAAAATTCACTCAGCGAGAAATGAAAGATGTTTTATGGATTTGGTAGCTAAGAAGTATTTATTATTTTCATTGCAGAAAATAGCATAGCTGAGGAAGGTAGTAATCAATTTTAGGAGTTTTAAGGTTTAGGGTAATTTGATTTTTTCAGTTCATTGTGACTGTTGATTGTGTCACATGGAAATCTCATCTTGCTCTATATGCCATTGAATCAGCCTGGAGGGAATTAATACAACTAAATGTTACAGTAATTTTCTAATTTGCTGATTCCACATAAACCCAGTGGGCTATATTAAGAAACCATGAAGAGTTCATTGGCATCATCAGGGTCTGCTGTGCTACACGTTGTGGCCGAATGGTACACTTATCAACACTGAAAATGTTGTTGCTGTAGTGGAAGTGATGAGTACATTGAGAAAGCAGAACTTTCCATCATACTGTTTGGAAGACATTTGACTCTATGACCTTTAGGTTTATAAATTTTTAAATGTTCAGAGGAAAGATCATTAAGGAGCTAAAGCTGAAGAATTTCTGTTGTGTTAATTTCTACTGTACAGCTAAGTGATTCAGTTATACCTATATGTACTCTTTTTCATATTCTTTTCCATTCTGGTTTATCACAGGATATTGAATACAGTTCCCTGTGCTATACAGTAGGACCTTGTTGTTTATGCATCCTATATATACTAGTTTGCCTCTGCTAATCCCAAACTCCCAATCCATCCCTCCCCCACGACGCTCCCTGTGGCAACCACAAGTCTGTTCTCTATGCCTGTGAGTCTGTCTCTGTTTTGTAGATGTGTTCATTTGTGTCATATTTTGGATTCCACATATAAGTGATATCGTCTGGTATTCGTCTTTGTCTTTCTGACTTACTTCACTTAGTATGATAATCTCTAGGTCCATCATGTTGTGGCAAATGGAATCATTTCATTCTTTTTTATGGCTGAGTAATATTCCATTGTATATATGTACCACATCTTTATCCATCCATCTGTTGATGGACACTTAAGTTGTTTCCATGTCTTGGCTATTGTAAAAAGTGCTGCTATGAATTTAGGGGTGCGTGTATCTTTTTGAATTACAGTTTTGTCTAGGTATGTGCCCAGGAGTGGGATTGCTGGATCTTATGGCAAATCTTTTTTTAGTTTTTTGGGGAACCTCCATACTGTTTTCCGTAATGGCTGCACCAGTTTACATTCCCCCCAACAGTGTAAGAGGGTTCCCTTTTCTCCACCCACCTCTCCAATATTTGTTATTTGTAGACTTTTTAATGATAGCCATTCTCACCAGTGTGAGGTGGTACCTCATTGTAGTTTTGATTTGCATTTCTCTAATAATTAGTGAGCATCTTTTCACGTGTCCATTGGCCATCTGTAAGTCTCCTTTGGAGAAATGTCTATTTATATCTTCTGCCCATTTTTCAATTGGGTTGTTTGTTTTTTTGGTATTGCATTGTATGAACAGTTTGTATATTTTGGAAATTAATCCCTGTCTGTTGCATCAGTTGCAAATATTTTCTCCCATTCTGTGGGTTGTCTTTTCATTATGTTTGTGGTTTCCTTTGATGTACAGAAGCTTGTAATTTTGATTAGGTCTCATTTGTTTATTTTTGCTTTTATAACATTATTATCTTCTATGAGCTAAGATAAAACTATCCGAATAGCTCTCCATTCCTCTCCAACTTCTGGCCCGTGTGGTCTGAGCTTACATTATGAAGGAAAGGAACTACAAAGAAAGAGAGAAACACGATAGGAGAGAAGAAAAAGTGAAATGGCAAGATTCCAGTGGAAATAGGAAGAGATGGAATATAGAACAGAGAAGAAAAAGTTTGTCTGATACAAAAGAAGTGCCCAGTTCTTGGAAATGGCTGGAAAACAATAAGAATGAGTTCAGAGATGCAGTCAGGTCGATGTAATCTTTCATATATGTTCCTAAGAGTCACCAGCCATATTAGTCAGGATTCTCCAGAGAAACAGAGCCAATAGTGTATATCTATCTGTCTGTTTCTCTCTGTCTCTGTCTCTCTCTGTTAGAAGACTGGCAAGTCTAAAATGTGCAGGACAGGATGGCAGTCCAGAGAACCAGGGAAAAGTTGACGTTGCAACTCAAGTTCTAGGACAGTCTGGAGGCCAAATTCTCTCTGGCTCGGGAACCTCAGTTTGTTTTCCTTTAAGGCCTTCAGTTGATTGGTTGAAGCCCACCCACATTATGGAGGGTAACCTGCTTTACTAAAGGTCTACTGATATAAATGTTAGCTGAAATATACCTCATAGCAATGTCCAGACTTCTGTTTGACCAACTACCGTGGCCTAACCAAGCTGACACATAAAACTGACCATCCCACAAGACACTACGATAAATATGACAGATTTACCTTGAAAAAAAAAAGAAATTTACTTGTAGAAGTAGATTTTGGAAGGGTGGCAGCTTGAGGGTTATTGTGAAGTGGCGGAAGGAGGTCTAGCTAACTTTGGCCTAAAAGTAGCAATGCCAGATGTGGATGGGTGTGGCTTATAACACAATGGGGAGACTGAGCTGATAGATGTTCGAGGTGTGTTCATGGGTGCATTTCATTTATTTCAATGCAGCTCTGTTCAACTTAGTGCAGCTTTCTGTGCTTACCTGGTGTTTCTCATGAATGAAATTGTGCATTAGCAAACATAAAATTTGCTATGCTTAAATTGTTTCTTAATGTGTCAATTGTGTTGGAACAAATTCTCATTTTAAAAACAGAAATAACTGTATTTAAATTTATGGTGATAGGTTGGGGGGAATGGATAGAATTAGCAGGATTCATGCTACCATCAATGTTCTTTGCAAAGAAGTCTAAGTCATTTGCTGAAAAAGGAAGTGATGGGCAGGAGAATCCGATAATATACAGAGGTCTGCCTCAGGCATGTTAGATGCTGAGTAGGTAGTCAGGAAAGATTTATTGAATGAGTGTACAAATGAGTAAACAAAGGAATTTTTATGGTGAATATGGTAATTGAAGCGATTTTTGCATCAGGCAGTAGAATTCTAAATTGGCAGTGATTGCTTACCTGAGTTAAAAAGAAGATTGTTGTATTGATTCAAGGTAGGGAATCGTGAATATCCTGGTAAGAGAAAGAATTGGTACACTGAATATGTCCAGTTTAGCTAAGAGAAGAAGTAAACTTAGGAGGAAGAATAACAGAGAGAGGGAGAGAGCATGAGAGGTATGAAGGCAACAGACATCCTAATGAGGACAAGAAGCTTCAGTGGAGATAAAAAGGATGCGAGCTAAAAGGTTTTGAACAAGTGGTCTAGGATATCTAGGACTCATCACAGACTTACTGCACTTCACAGCTATAGTTGCAGCAGTAATGCTTGACCGTTTGTTGGGGACTGTGGCTGTTAATATAATTCCTGTCTTGGTCAGCATTGTCTGAAAAATTGGGTGGGAGTGAGCCTGTGGTGGAAATACTCCAGCTGAGAGGTGATGAGGAAATTAGCATTTTCTATTTGCCACCAGAGTACCATGAAAATCATAAGCAATCAAATTCAGGTTAATATAACAAAGCATTTCCTAATAATTTGAACTGTAAAACAGTGGAATGGGCTGCATTGTGAAGTATGATACACACTTTTCATGTAAGACCAGGGTACACATTAGTGTTACTGTTGCAGTTGTTATTAGCTCTTACTACCGGTAAGATGTTGTCAGAAGTATTCTTCAATTACTGGGGAAATTGCATTGGATGTTCCTTAAGGAAAAAGTGAAATCATCTCTGTTTTTTACATTTTGTGGTCTTATTAAATAGTTGAAACACACAAAAAATTAAATAGTTTACAGAACTTTATTTTTCCTTAATTACCCATACACAATATGTACACCACAGTTTGGCTCCTTGGGGGACAATTTGTTACATATATGAAATCCAAATAAAGAGAACATTTTCAGATTTCTGCAGGAAGCCTGAAGAGCTGCATTTAATGTCTGAAAGAACATCCAGAATTATTAAACCTTTGGCAAGCTCTGCTTCACTCCTCCACAGCTTACGTAGCATCAGTAATTTCCACCTGACTGGATACTAGACCCCCAGGTCTTATTATAATGTTACTTTCCCAAAAAGTGAAGTTCAAGAAATACCTTAATTGCACTTTGCTAACAACTATAATTTTCAAACTTTAGCATCCACAAGAATCATCTGAGATACTTGTTTAAAATGCAGAGTCCTGGGCCCTAGCCCTGGAAATCTTTTTATTAGTAGATTTGTGGTAAGAAGCAGAATCTGTGTTTTAATCAACATTGTAGAGATTTCAATGCAGACAATTTGTGGGCCACAGTTTGAGAAATAGCAGCCTGGAATGGTCAATCCTAACAGTTGATCATTTTGGTCATGTCAGTTTGACTGATGAATTTTTCATTCAGTCAACTCTCATTTGAACTGAAATGACGCTCTGGTTATAAGCATAAACATAACCTCATTGTATGGCCTTAGATTAATATTTTAACTTTCCAACAGCTCAATTGCTGGATCTATAAAATAGTAAGTGTATTTCCTCACTATGTTGTTTAAAAGAACTATTAAAATATTACAAAACAAGTTTTAAATGCGAAGACTTAATGGCAGAATACTCTCAGTGTTTTATGGAAATTAAATAATTAGTATGAGGGAAAGTGATTTCAGTGTTATGTAGAAGTACATGTTTCTGCACGACAAGGAGTAGCTTGAATTCTGATATGATTTGATCTACTATTTTTATACTGAATATGCATTACTGGAAATAGGTCACAGCAGGAAGACAGATTAAGGCAGTTTAAAGGAAAATAGAAACTGTAGAAACTATAAAAAATAAATTTGCAATTACAATAAGAGAGCAGAGCTGTCTCCTTTTCTTTGTTTACTCAGCGGCCAATATAATCATTCTCGATTTCACATACGTGTTAACCTTTGCATCTCCTGACATCTTCTTCCACATTCTCAAAAGGAAGTGGGCATATTCTTTCCATTTTTAATATTGGAACAAAGTGCATTTAACACTCTGAGCAAACACACCATAAATATTAAACTTAGTAAAGCGTAATCCCCTACTAGGGTTAAACGTTAAGACCAAAGAGGAAAAGTAAAAGAGAAGGAGACAGAGAAGGTAAAACAGGGAAGAGTGAGAGGATATGAGTGAATGAATATGAAAAAACATACAACATTATGACTTTCTAATGGATGAATATTGAAGTGTAATCATGAATCATACTTCATGATGATTGATATTTTGATAGTTCGTCCTTTAGACATTGTATTGGAATTAACAATTGCCTGCCACACGGCTCTCCCTTCACACCATTCCAGTCCCACTTTCTTTGTTGTTCCTCTGATATACCCTGCGAGCTCTTGCCTCAAGATCCTTGAACTTGCTCTTTTCCTTTCTGGATCACACTTCTCCCAAATACCAACATGGTTCATTTTCATACTTTAATCAGATCTTTCTAAAATATCTCCTCACTGTGGCCTTCCTTGAACTCTTTATCCAAAATAATGTCTCAGGGTTTTGGGCAGGGGGGTCTTATGTGCTCTAAGGGAGCTTTGGTCTTCTTAAGGAGATTGTTCTAAGATAAATAATGCTTTGTCCATAAATGACAGTTTGCTTAGTATTCCGAGGCTCCTGGGGAGAATTGTATCAAAAATACCGATGAAAGTCACCCACTGGAGAATGAGAAATGACCCAAATACGTCTAGATAAGTTCTTGTGGTCAGGGCTGCTACCCTGGAAAACCCCTCCAGTCTGTACATTAAAACCAAGTGATATTTAAGAGATGCTATCATGACAATGGGAAGCAAATGACCTTAGATAGGTGCACCCCTTGACAAAAAGTGTAAGTCAAGCTTGAGTCAGCCCAAAAGAGTAAACACCGTAGATCTAGCTGAAAGCAGTGTGGCTGTAGTCGTTGAGACAAGGTGTCCCCAAAACTGACGTAGATTGTGATAATAATGATGACCTTGCCTCCTGATGTAAGTCTTTGCATGAACAGACAGTACTGAACATTTTTTTTCTTTAATTGAACCACCAGCAGTCCCAGTTCAGCTCAAAATCACAAGTAAATGTTCCGTGCTGTCTTAGTCCGTTCAGGCTGCTATAACAAAATACCACAAACTGGGTGGCTTATAAGAAATAGAAATTTATTTTTCACAGTTCTGGAGTCTGGAAGTCTGAGATCAGAGTACCACCATGGCCAAGGTAGGGCTTCCTTCCAGGTCCCAGACTTCGGATCATGTACTCACGTGGTGGAAGGGGCTAGTGAGCTCAAGAGCACTAATCCAATTCATGAGAGCACCGCCTTCGTGACTTAAGCACCTCCCTATCCCTTTTAATAACCCCTAACACCTTCACATTGGGCGTTAAGATTTCAACATATGAATTTTGAGAGGGCACAACTATTTGGCAATAGAACGTGCTTACTGGCATAAAGCCACTTTCTCCCTCCCTTGCTTTCCAATCCACATTTAGCTGCTTTATGGAGAAAGATGATTGGCAAGAGGCCAAGATCTCTTTGTCCCCAAGAAGGGACAAAGACAGTAATCACCCATCTGAATATGCTGGGGAACTTCCAGCAGGGGAGGGACTCAAACTTTTACGATTCTGTTGGATACAAGTGCCAAAGTCACCATCCTACCAGGCGCTGGGGAGGGACCACCCTCTTTCAACTGATGGGGAAAGAGGCTGAAGAGACCTGTGCGTGAGGCCGTTTGGCCCTATTTAGTGTGCTAATGTGGCTTCCACTGCTGAATGTATAATGATTCTCCACTCTTGAAGGAAAGGGTATTTGGACCTAGACGTTGCTCCTCAATCCATTCCTTAGTTTTTTTTCCTGAGTGGTCCAACAGAAATTATATAAAATCTCAGGAGAAGAAAAAAAACTCAGAGTTTTGATTAAGGACATAAATGTAGCAAGCATAATAAGAGATGCAGTATGTTCACATAGCAGCCCTGCATGACCAGTGCAAGGGAGCTGGAGGATTATGGTCAATTCAGTGCAGTTGTTTCTCCCATAGACCTGGCTATTCTAGCCACAGTGATTGTACACATAGTGTGTTGCACAGACTGATCACACTTGATACTACTTCCTGTCTTGGATGTTGTCAGTGCCTTCTTTTCTGTTTCACTGGCACTAAGGATCAAGATCAGTTGACAGTTATTAGCATGGCTTTCATGCTGAGAGTGGCCATTAGAAAACCACTTAATGGTCTTAAATAGGAGAGAAATATGAACAGGTAACTGAGGGGCAAGACTCTCAGTAATGTGGAAAATTCAGTGGAGGTGGGGGGATTGAAACAAAGGTCCTGCAGGTCCACCTTATCCAAGACACTAATGAATGTGGCTCAATTATGCAAGTGCATATGGGTCCCCATAGTTAATGCCACCAGCCTCAGAATTAATCCAGATCACCTCGTATTTGCATTCTTCAGAGAATAACTACTGCTTGTTTTCTTTCTTATATCTTTATTTTTTTTAACATGTTTATTGGAGTATAATTGCTTTACATTACTGTGTTAGTTTCTGCTGTATAACAAAGTGAATCAGCTATACATATACATATGTATATGTATATGTATATACATATGTATATGTATAGCTGTATATGTATATGTATATATACATATACATGTATATGTATATGTATATATACATATACATATATCCCCATATCTCCTCCCTCTTGCGTTTCCCTCCCACACTTCCTATCCCACCCAGCTAGGTGGTCACAAAGCACTGAGCTGATCTCCCTGTGCTATGCGGCTGCTTCCCACTAGCTATCTATTTTACATTTGGTAGTGTATATATGTCCATGCCACTCTCTCATTTCGTCTCAGCTTACCCTTTCCCTCTCCCCATGTCCTCAAGTCCATTCTCTACATCTGAGTCTTTATTCCTGTCCTGCCCCTAGGTTCTTTAGAATCATTTTTTTTGTTTGTTTAGATTCCATATATATGGGTTAGCGTACAGTATTTGTTTTTCTCTTTCTGACTTACTTCACTCTGTATGACAGTCTCTGGCTCCATCCACCTCACTACAAATAACTCAATTTCATTTCTTTTTATGGCTGAGTAATATTCCATTGTATATATGTGCCACATCTTCTTTATCCATTCATCTGTCGATGGACACTTAGGTTGCTTCCGTATCTTTAATCCTACATTGCTCTACCCGCTTCTCCATGCTTAAATCCAAACCAAAACATTGCCTCACCTTATTTTTTTTTTTTCCAATTTGACCTGGGTGTTTTCTTTCCAAACAATTGTTTCTGGTATTGTTTGGTTTTTGTTGTTTACCCTTGGTCTAGCTCACAAACATCCATGCTTGCTCTTGCAAGCCTTTCTCTCTGGAAATGCAGTTAGATAAAGAAGAGAGGTGGTGACATCAGAATTAAGGCAATAGGAATGGAAAGAAACGGGTTGTGAAGATATTGCTGCTTTCATGCTGATGCATTGAAATGAACAAACTACAGTTAGAAAACAGATGTGGGGAAAGAGGGAAATGGGAGGATATAAAATGACTTACAATATTCTAGCTCTAGTGCCAAATACACCATGGTGTCATTTGCTGAGATTGAAAATACAGAAGAAAGAGCAAGGGGGAAGGCGGTTAGTTTAGTTTTGACCTATGAGAATAAACAGGCTTACATGGTCTTCCCCCTTAGCTATAACAATTCCTGTCACCGGATGTACTAAGAGCTATATATTTTCTGCAGGGGCACTGTTACTTTTAAGATATATTGAGACAACTGCAAAAGAAGCCCACTTGGGAGGACTACTCTTGACCCACTCTATGCCCAGAGTTTTGTTCCTTGAGGTGATCTGGTTATGTGAATTTTATGAATCTGGCTGTTCCTTGAACTTAGAAATATAGCAAGGTCATCCAAAGATAAATTATTCATTATGCCTTTTATTTCCCCAAAAGTACGTTATGTAGGGCAAGAATGGTTTCTACTAAAACAATAACTCATGATGAGATATTTACTTGACTTTGATGTCTTTGTAGCACATCTCCTTAGCACCTAAGACACTGACCTAAACAACCTTGCCTGAAATTGTGAACAGCACTTGTATGACAGGAGGCGCTTTCTCTATATACTCTTCTCTCAGTGAAAACAGTTTAATGATTTTGAAAGAAAACCAGATAATATCCTCTTAAAACAATTTTTCCAGGTTTTATTTACTAATTCAAAAACTATGAATTATGCATTTACTGGGTTTCTTTGTGTCTAAACTCTAACTTTTATCCATAGTTCCTCTATTCTAGCTTTTATCTATAGTTTCTCTATTTTAAATGATCAATTCTTCTTCTAGGCTCTCAATTCATTTTACATGCTGCTTTGAATAGAACACTGTAGTACATTGTACAGGTCTTTCTCCTCCGTGGTCAGTGGTCTAGAACTTCCTTGAGAGCAGGGTCTCTAGCTTTTGAGGTCCATGCATACGCATCAGGACTCTTTCAGTTGTAAGTGAAAGGCAGAAATACAATTCAAATTATTTTAAGAAAGAAGAAAAATAGAACAAGTAAGCACATTTTGCCTCACCTAAGGTGAAGACCAAGGTGTATACGCTGGTTCCTGGTATGGATAGATTTAAGTGTGTGTGAAATTATATGATTCTATAGCTTCATCTCTTGACTCTGCCTCTACTTGGACAATCTTAATTGTTACATATAAGATGCCAATAGAAAATTGATCCATGGAACCCAGAGGGAGTTATATATTGTGGGCTAGGAGATTTAGAGAAGACTCGGGGATCAAAGCATGCTTTAAATGATGCTCTAGATGTCAGTCTTACTTTAAATTATCAATAACAAACTCAATTAGCTTAAGGGATGTCATTGGCTTATATAACAGGGAAGTATCAGGGAGAATGTGATTTCAGACCCAGTTGCTTTTAAGGTTCACACAAGATCAACAGGACTGTATCTCATTGTTTCTCAGCTCTGCTTCCTTCTAATTTTTGGTTTCATGTCTCCTTCTGCAAAAAGAATTCCTCTGTGGCAGGTGGAGATGGCTATTACCATTAGCTACAAATTCACATTCTACCAACTTAGCAGCCCATGTGGAAAAGAATGCCTCACCCTTAGTTTCATATGTCACGTCTGAGAAAAATTCAGGTTGGCCTTAGTTTAGTCAAGCAGCTATCTCTGAACAAACCATTGTGTCCAAAACAATCCATGACTAGGCAAGCCTGAATCACTTTCAACCTTTAGTTAAGATGGGGAAAAAACATGCCAGACAGCCCCAAATCCACCGAAATGTAGCATATTCATAGAGAGAGAATAGTTGAACAGACTGTCCAGATAAATATTGGCATGCTTGAAGTATTAAATAGTTCAATAAATATTTTTTAAATCTTCTACTTTTGTCACATTTTATGTTAAGTGCTCAGACTACAAAGTTGAATAAGAAACAGTACTTACCCTGAAGTAACAAATTTTCTGTTTACAGCTATAGACATAAAACATATGTTTGTAGCACAATGTAGGGAATTACCTGGCAGTCCAGTGGTTAGGACTCGGCACTTTCACTGCCAGAGGCCTGGGTTCAATCCCTGGTCCTGGAACACAGGTCCCGCAAGCCACCCAGCACAGCCCATATATATATATATATATATGGCACTATAGCACAATGTGGCAAATACAAAAATAAACATATACTCAGGACACTGAGGATACCACTTGGGCACCTAATCCGTGTGGCTGAGACAAAGCCAGAGAGAAGTCAGGTAAGTCTTCTTGGAGAAGGTGATTTCTGAGCTGAGTTAGGAAAAGCTGAATCAGAATTTGCTAGAAGAAGGACTGGATATAGGAGAGGGTGTGTGGTTACATAGTATATAATAACACTCCTGGTATATATCTGTATGGTGTACAAGGTAAGAGCGAGAGAGAAAAAGGTCTGGAAAGTTAGTTAGGGGGCAAATATGGTATTAGACTTTACCTCATAGGGAATATATTAGGAGCAGAAGTGACTTGGCCAGACTGTTCTTTACACATACCATTTTGACCATTCTGAAGAAAGAGAAGACAGGAGAAATAATGATCATATAATAGTTGCCAAGCCAGAGGAGAAGAAAGACTGAGACAGTATGAAGGCAGTAGAAATGGACAAGACAAAGATTAGGAAAATATTTATAGGAATAATTTGACAGGACTTACTGACTTCTTGAATATGGGAGGCGAAGGAGAAGAAAGAGACAAAAGTGCCTTTCAGGGTACCAGCCAAAAATGTTGAATGCATATTGGAGTAGTAACCAGGTAAAGTGTGATGAGTCTGAGGTATTGCAGACCTTCTAGGTGGAACTAGATATTCAGCATGCTTTTGGATATACAAGTCTGAATTCATGGTAAAATCTCAGTTGGAAATATAGATCTGTAATTTACCATTATGTAAAAAGTGAATGAGCTTACTCAGGGAGAACCTGTATAGTGGGTAGAGCATGGACTGAGGAAGAGAGAAATACTACCATTAAAGGTATGGATAGAAGTCTGCCAAGAAGAGAAGGTAAGAAAAGTTGGAAGACACAAAGAAAATCTGAGCAATGCAATATCAGAAGACCATAGAATAGAAAATCTGAAGAAAGTGGAGACAATCAGTTTAGTTAAAGGAAGCAGAGAGATCCTCGAAATGGGTCATACAATGTTTCTAGGATTAGCAGTTAGAAAACCCTGTTAGAGCCCCACTGAAGTTGGTTTGGAGGCCAAGAATGTATAGAGATCCTTCTATTTAGAACTGTGTGATTTCCTAGCAGTACTTAACTACCTTGCAGTTTTGCTGGGAGGATGAAAAAAAGGAGATGTAGGAAGGTGTAAAAACAAACAAACAAAAATAGACATGCTTCTATATAGCTTGGCTTACTGTTCTTATAATAAAATTGAGGTCCAAACTAAATAGGGACGAAATAGAGGCTAAAATAAAACTGAGAGATCATAGAGCTTATGAATTGCTCACAAAGAAGAAAATGAAGGGGTCAAAGTATTAAAGGTCCCTATGAGGTCCTTGAGGTTGGGGGGGGGGGATAGGAAAGAACTCAGGAGTTGAACAGGAAGACATATGAATGGTGGTAAGGGAGTGGACTACTGGATCTTCAGATTTTGTGTTAGAACATCTTAGAGGAAGGTGGACCAGAGGATGGGTGATTGATGTAGAGGATATGTGAGGCCACTGAATTTAAGAAGTTGTAGAAATATCAAGGTGAGTTTATCAGATTGCGTATACATGGAAATATAAATCTCTTTAAGAGAGAGCAAAAAAAGGTCTACTAGACTGTGAACTGGCCCCAAAATCTTCAATAAATGAACAGGAGGGAATGGAAGTTTGTTTGATAGTAGCATTAAGAAAGAGTATATATGGAGGGCTTAAACCCCAAAGACATTTTATTTTTCTTTTTTGTTTTGTGTATTGCAACTGAAAAAGTAATCAGAAAAAAAAAAAAAAAAGACTTATGCACAAAGCCATTGGGGGAAAAAAGGTGGAATAATAAAATAAAGATCTACTTAGTGTCAAATTCATGTGAGAGACATTGAACCTGACTCTTTGAGTTATACTACATTTGGATTTATTTTCCCACTTCTTAGCATTGCTGTGAGAGGAAAAAAAGCCCTCTCTGCTACCAGTTCAAAGATTTCACAGACAAAGAGGGTAAAATGAATTCCTAAAATCAGGTTTTTAGACAGTTAATTAAGTGTTCAATCAACCTTCATTCAACAAATATTTACTGAGCAACTACTACATGTAAGAAAAGTGTGTGCTTGATGCTGTGCAAATCTAACTTTGCAATGGGAAAGTCAGGGTTGATTTCATCATAATTTTTCACATCTGAATTACTAAATAACCTTGGGCGTTTCTCAGATGTCAAGTGCAAGGAACATTAAAAATTTCTTTTTGTCTAGGAATAGAGATTAATAAGTAAACCGTAATAGAATTATGGTGCCATGGTATTTTAAAATATTTTTATATAAAGTCTTATATTAAACAAAATATTTTCATCATCATTTCTTTGCCATATATAATTTGTAGTTACAGGAAAATTATGTAATTTTATGTAGTTTTTAATTACCTGTTCTACCCCTAATTTGTTGTCTTATTTCCTTTTGATGAGTTATTTGAATAGCTTTTGTTAAATATATATAGTAACAAATTTGACATTTAGGAAAATTTTTCGGCCTTTATCTTCCATTAAAAGAAGATTAAAATAGTATGCTATATATAGTTCTATTTTATGGATTAAATAAAATAAAAACTGCTAGTATATTTTCATCTCTTGGAATACTTATTGCATACTAATTGAAATTGAGAATGAACAGACTTGCTAGTCATTACATATATATCTTTAGCAAAGAAATTAACATATGTAGCAGTTTCCCTATTATTTTGGATATTAACTTTCCCAGCAGGTGTATTCACAGCCACTAGTGCTATGAATACTATGTCAAGAGACTAGTAAACTCAGATGTTTAGGGAATGAGTAATTGTTTCCTCATTATTTGCACTTAGGGAATTTGTAAATTTAACACAGTATGCATTAGTTATGGAGGAATTTCCATCACAAATATTTGAGTGTCTATCATATGCCAAGCACTGTTTTAGGCCCTGCAAGTTGTGAAAGTGAATTAGATAAGCACTCTGTCTTCCTAAAACTTCCAGCTCAAGTTGATGGAGGAAAAACAATAAACAAGTAGATAAATACCTTTGTACTATGAGGAAGATGAAAGAGTATAATATACCAAAGCATGTCTGGGGAAGGCGTTAGAAAAGGCCTTACTGAGAAGGTGACGTTTGAGTTCAGAACTTAATGTTGACCTAGAATGCGCAATGTGAATTTTTGGAGAGAAACACTATACCCAGAAGTACAAGATCCCTGAGGTGGGAATAAATTCAGTGAGTTTGAAGGACAATAAATAAATAAATACAGCCTAGTGCATCTTGCCCAGGAAGAAATGTGGGAGAATGGAAAGATTTGTGATCAGAGAGAGAGAGAGGGCAAGATAATGTCGGACTCTCTAGGCTACGTAAGAAGTTTCAACTTTATTACAAGTAAAATGCAAAGTCTCTTGTTAATCTGTCTCATGTCACTTTAATACTTAGACCAGACATATGGAACCTTGAAGGGTAGAGGAAAAGTTCTTCCTTCCCCAGCACAGCACAACACATTTCATTGGCAAAGCATATCACATGTCCACATACATATCAGTAGGGTGAAGACATTCTTCTCCCACAGGGAGGAAGGCTCTAAGTATGTGAAGTCTACTGTGAGCTGTCTTTTCTGTATTTATTTTTCTCCTTTCTGTACTCAAAACACATCCAGATCTTCCCCCCAAAAGAACACCCAAAAGGTTCATCCAATCATGACATCAAATTCTAGTTCTGGGATCTCATGGCATCCTTTATATCAGATACTATGATCTAGAATCCCATGACCCGAAAAGACATATTATTTACCTCCCCTCAGTCCAACATCCTGCTGGGGAGGAAGAAATTTTCCTCTAACCTTCTAGGTTCTTCTGCCTGGCCTAAGGATTAAATGGACATGGGACAGATTAACAGGAGGAAATAAAACAAAGTTTAATAACATGTATACATGGGAGAGACCTAGAAAAACTGAGCAACTCACCAAAATGGCCAAAATTCTCACCTTTTATAGCATTCTTAGCCAAAGAAAAAAGAGGATGTTGAGAGAGAGGAGAGTCAGTTATGGGAGGTTACCAGGAAAAGCACAACGAACAAGGATGATTGTGATGCAGTTTTAAGCCAATGCCTTCTGCACTGTTAAGGTTTTTTAGAGATTTGGTCATTCTCCTCTAATTATGAGAGGGAGACACCTTTATCAATGGAGATTTCCTTTAGGAATGTAAATGTTTCTTACAAAACGACAACTCCTACTTGGTTTTTAGAGCCTTTCCGATGTCTTCTGTTTCTCAGAAAATAACCAGCTTAAAACAATATGCTAGGGACTTCCCTGGCAGTCCAGTGGTTAAGACTCCGCGCTTCCACAGCAGGGGGCATGAGTTCTACCCTGGTCAGGAAACTAAGATCCCCGCATGCCCTGTAGTGCAGCCAAACAAACAATATACTAAAGAGCCATATTTTAGGGTGGAAAATTCTGCTTCCTACAACTCATATCCAGTGGCAAAACAAAGAGAGGGTAACTACATCAATTACTTCCTTTCACAGAGGAAGAAATGAAGATGCATGGCAGTCACTGATGCATGGCCATTTAAAAAAAAAAATCCCTCTGGGAAAACTTGTTTGGAGCACTTACCTTGGTCATGGGCGATATTTCTTGAATAGGCCCTGGTGGTTCGCTTAGCTGGGAGTAGACTCCGAGTCCATTGATCTCCATTTGCTTGGATCCACCCGACAGTAGTTTCTAATATTATTTTTCATGGCTACATCATAAGAGGGGTTAGTATAATACACTCTCTTTACAGGTTGAGCACTTGTCTAGGCTACTGCCTGCCTGAGAAAATTTGGAAGCCAAAGGTCATTTTACATTTCAAACAGCCAGTCTTTCTTGTGTTTCATTTTATCTATTTGATTCCAATCAGCTTCATGTGCCAATGGCCAATCCACAGCCTCTTTGGGACAGTCCTTTTTCTAAAGATAATTATAGGCCACATATTGCGGGGTCCACATACTTTGTCTCTTTTTGCTCAGCCGTTCAGTGTAACTGAAAGGATTTCTTAGGGGCCACCCTAATCCATTCAGAGCCTTTGAAAAGGGGTTTGAAGATTTCACCCTTGATTTGGTCTTTGCCCAAAGACTGAATCTAAACCAACGTTTACTGCTCAAAAGATGAATATTTGTATCTTTCAACAAGTCCTAAAATAACCTAAATTCTCTCTTCTCACCTTTCACTGTTTCCTGAAAAATGATGGATCTGAGAACATCTCTTTTTCGTCATGCTTTGTGAAAAGCAACCATTGGCAACCAAGGGATATTGGTAACATTGAATTTTGCAAATTCTTTGACTAAAGCCAGGTTTATCACACCTATCATTCGCCATCCAAGTTGTTTTGCCATTGCATATTATGAGATATTATTTTTCCAGACTGCAATAACAATTTTCTCAATCCAGACACCTGACCCCAAAGCCAAAGCCACATAGTCAGAGTTTTGTTATACAGTCCCCTACTTTTTTTTTTTTTTTTTCTTGCGGTAGGCGGGCCTCTCACTGCTGTGGCCTCTCCTGTTGCGGAGCACAGGCTCCAGACGCGCAGGCTCAGCGGCCATGGCTCACGGGCCTAGCCGCTCCGTGGCATGTGGGATCCTCCCGGATCGGGGCACGAACCTGCGTCCCCTGCATCGGCAGGCAGACTCCCAACCACTGCGCCACCAGGGAAGCCCATGTCCCCTACTTTTAAGTATCAATTTTTGTATTAGTCAGTTTTCCTGAAATAGCAAACAATACCAAAATCTCAGTGGCGTACAATACAAACACTTATTCTCATTCACATTAATTATATACTGACTACTGTACTTTGGTTGCTGCTTATCTCTGGTCAGCTCTGCTCTAGGACATAGGCTGAAGGAGTCCCCTTAGGAGGGACATGCCAGTTCTCATGTCTGAAGGAAAAAATCAAGAGATCTTGTGGTAGCTTTGATGCCTGTTTAAGCTTCTGCTAGAAAGTAGCTTAGTCGTCTCTACTCATGTTCACTGGCCTAAGCATGTCAAGTGACCTAACCCAAATTCAATGGGGTGATGTATTCTCTCACAGAAAAGAGAAGGGCCAATTTTTTGCAAGCAATATACAATCTGATACACAAACTAAGTCTCACCTACCCTGTTTAGTGTTACTTAAAATTATTTTCATCACAGAGTTGCTCTTCAGAGTTTATTGGATGTGACACACAACTGAGGCAAGTTAAAATAAAAAGAGCTGACATCTATTACTTTTCTTTAAATTTCGGGACTAAAAGAAATTTATAAATATTATTTTATTGATAAGTTAGGTAAGGTCATACCTATTGTGTAGAAAAGGAAACAAGCTTGGAGCCCAGCAAGGGCTCGTTGCAGGACATGCACAGAAGTCACTACTATGGCACCAGGTTCTGAGAAAAGAAAAAGCTTTATTTCAAGGTCAACCACCAAGGAGACAGGAGGCACTGCTCAAATCTGTCTCCCCCCTCTGGGGTTCGATCCATTTTTATGAGTTAGGGGAGGAAGGTTGGTATGCAGAAGCACTGGTGAGGCAGGTTTCAACTGGAGGGCTTTGGAACTTGGTCGTTATGGTAAGATAGGGTAAAAGGGCGTGTTAGCACCGCATCTTCCCGAACAACAGACCCTTTGCTTCTGAAAGGGTTCCGGTGTTCAAGTTCTGGTCATGTCCCAGTTCTTTTATTCCATGGGGCAGGTAGAGAAACTTTGACTCCAGGTGTTATATGAATTCAAGATTTTCTCATCTGCTCGTGCTTCACCTGCATGACTTGCAGTTTTGTTTCTGTTGTCTCTGAAGAACAGCTCAGCGTCTTGCTAGAAACAGGACAAGGGCCAGTTTGGGCTGGTTCTGTTGTTACAAAAGTAGTTTAGTGACTTACCCTTTGTGGTATAGCTAGTTAGGGGGGAGACTTAGGATCTAAACTTAGGTGTGTTTGACAGCAGAAATTATGCTTTTTAGCCTCTATGTAACCATGCATGTCAAAGTCACTTGTCCACAATGGGTTCCAGTTGGGAAACCACTGTAGAGATGGCTATGATACAGGTAATGTTGATAAAACATGCCATAATGACAACTATTACAATGTTTGGTTGTGTCCACACATCCTGAACTAAAGTAGAAAGAATGAGTGGAACTTTTTGGCCTGAATTACATATCTGTAGAGCTCCTACTCTTTGGAAAATTACAAATTTATGGTAAGTAGCCATAGTTGTTGAGTCTAACCTCATCTGCAATTATCAGTATTGTATGTGAACCAAGAAAGAAAGAAAAGAGAGACATTGAATCACTTAACAGAAAAATTATTCAATAAAATTGCCAGTTTAGTATTTCTTTCTGGTCAGTTACTGCCTGCAGCATTTGCTTCTACATGTACTGTCTGTATATCCTGATAGAAATTAATTGTTTAATTAATCAAGTAGCTGCTTTAAAGAGACAGCATAATCTGTTTTGATTCTTTTATTCCTGGGGAAAATCTTGGATAAGTGGCATTTTCACTGCTCTCAATTCCTATATGTATATTTCAGTCTCTTCTAAATGAAAGCAAGCACTTAAATGTACCATCAAATTGAAGATAGATCCTCAGGAGAAGTGGGCTAATTTACATGCAGCTTATAGTGCTTTTTGTAAGAACATGTTTGACTTTGCACTTTTCCTTGTTAGCAAATGGGAACAGAATAAGTGGAGTGTGCAGAATTTAATTGACAGCTTAAAAACCTTAATAGCATTTGGTTCTTTTTATGCTATATATTCCTAACAACGCAAATTTTATAGGAGAGTAAAATCTCTGGTATTTTAAAGAAAGACATTTGCATGATTTCAGATTAAAAAAAAAGTTCATGTGACATACACAAAGTATAGCAAATATATTAAAAAATAGAGCCCACTTGTTTAGTTCTCATTCAATTAAACTTAAGTAGAAATTGATTATTTGCAAATGTGCATGCTAAAGCTGGAAACAACAGGTTTTTCTGAAAAAGGATCATCACTGACTTATTTGATGGACAATTACTTAAGGATCCTATAAGAAACTGAAAAGTGATGACATTTTCTTTGTTAAAGAAGGACCCTAAACCATTTCTTTTATAAATAAAGTCAGAACAAAGAACATTTTGGTTTTTTTGGTATCCTAAGAGAATTTTATTTTCCATTTTGCCATCAAGAAATATTAGTAGGCACCCAGAAGTCAAAGATAGTCAAGAAATGTGTGAGGGGGAACAAGGTCTTTGGCTACTTCATAAGGTCCTAGAGACTGTTCCTTTTTTACTTTTTTTTAGCTTTTTATTTTATATTGGAGTATAGGCAATTAACAATGTTGTGATAGTTTCAGGTGCACAGCAAAGGGACTCAGCCATACATATACATATATCCATTCTCCCCCAAACTCCCCTCCCATCCAGGCTGCCACATAACATTGAGCAGAGTTCCCTGTGCTATATAGTAGGTCCTTGCTGGTTATCCATTTTAAATATGACAATGTGTACATGTCAACCCCAAACTGCCTAACTATCCCTTCCCCCTACCCTTCCCCCCTGGTAAACATAAGTTCATCAAAGAACATTGTTTTAAATGTTAGGTAGCAATTACAAATGAACTTCAGCTCTCTATCATGAAATAGTTATAAGAGTAAGTCCAAGCATACCATAAATTCCAGTCCTCATACACAGTATATGCTCTAAAAACACTGACATGAAGTCATATATAAAACTACATGTAAATGCGTCTTCATTACCTTAACTGAAACCAGCAGGCATTTTGATCCTCCTATGAATGCACTGAAATCAGTGGAAGTATTGGAGTACCTGGAAAGCCATCACTGGGTATTGAAACCAAACGCAGTGCCCTTGTCAGTCTCACAGTTTGCATCAGAATCTATGTGGGCAATGACCTTTGGATCCTTTTACATGAAAGTTGACTCCCATCACATAAATATGTAATTCTTTTCTTCCTGTGGAAGACATCTGCTCGTTTTATGGACAGATGACCGATAGCTTTGGAGTGATCACTGGTACAGTAGTCACAAAAGCAACTTTGTTTTTTGGAACCACTTTAGTTCCTTTCTGAATTGGAAGTGAGAAAGGAGCAGTCTCAGTGACTTGTTTATAACTAATCAAATAGTCTTGACTTTTGGACAGCCCCTAGCAACTTTCATCAATTCTAATTTCTCTTTCATCAACTCCCTTTTACTCTCAAAAGTTGCAGGTAGCACACCTAAATTTGAACCCTTTATTGCCTGGGTTTGCACAGATTTTCTTCTCAAAAGAACCACAGTATTCTGCCTCAAGGTTATTTCAAAGTTGTCAGCACAGTCAGATCCTAGCTATCTGTCACTGAGCAAATTCACAATGATTCTACTGTTACTATACTTGACCCCAATAGAAGTGAGTGACATAAGGAAATATTTTGAACCATCTCAAGTAGTTGCCATAATATGTCCCAGTGTTGGCAACTTTCAGTTATGAAAGAAAAATGACTTTTTTATAATTATAGCATCAGACATGCTTTTTTATTTTTTAACTTTTTGAGATCACTGTAAACTCACATATAAATAATATAGAGAGATTCTGTATACCTTTTACCCAGTTTCTTTCAATAATACATCTTGCAAATTATAGTATAATACCACAACAAAAATGTTAACATTGATAAAATCTACTGGTCTTTTTTGGATTTTCCCAATTTTACTTGTATTTATTTGTGTTTGTATGTGTGTATTTAGTTCTATGCAGTTTTATCTCACGTGTAAGTTCTGTAACCATCACCACAGTCAAGACACAGAACAGTTCCATCGCAATAGAATCTCTTCTGTTAACTCTTTTAAAACCACACATCCCTCTCCACCCACCCTCTCCCTTGTGATTAGCCCTTGGCAATCACTAATCTGTTCTACAATTCTATAATTTTATCATTTCAAAACTATAACATAAATGAATTCCTAGAGTATGTAAACTCTGGGGACTGGCTTTTTTTTTCACTCAGCATAATCCCTCAGAGATAGATCCAAGTTGTTTCACGTATCAATAATTTGTTCCTTTTTACTGCTGAGTACTATTCCATGGACTAGATAGATGACAGTTTCTTTAAACATTCACCCATTGGAGGAAATATGTAATCTTTCTAGTTTTTGGCTATTACAGACAGTACAGCTTTTTGTATTTGCATAAATTTCCATTTCTCTGGGATAAATGCCCAAGAGTACAATTGCTGGGTCATATAGTAATTGCATATTTAGTTTTATAAGAAACTGACATACTGTTTTCCAGAATGACTGTACCATTTTACATTCCCACCAGGATTGTATGGTTGATCCAGTTTCTGCATCTTCATAAGCATTTTGTTGTCACTGTTTTTCATTATAGTCATCTGAGAGGTATCTAGTGATATTTCATTGTGGTTTTAATTTGTATTTCTGTAATGGCTAATGATTTTGAACCATTTATCATGTGCTTATTTGCTATCTGTGTACAGTATTCTCTCTAGCGAAATGTCTGTTCATGCCTTTTTCTTTTGCCCAGTTTGTACTTGAATTACTTTTTTTAATTTTTAGTGTTGAATTTTGAGAGTTCTTCATATATTAGTCCCTTATTGAACATGTGGCTTGCAGATATTATCTGTTGGTAGCTTGCTTTGTCATTCTTTTTTTTAAGAGCAAAATTATTTAATTTAATAATATCTGATTTGTCAATATTTTCTAGTATTTCTAGTCTCAAAACATTTAAACATTTTGGCTAGCCCTAGATCCTGAAGATTTTCTTTTTTTTCCCTAAAGTTTTATATTTTACATGTTACGCTTAAGTCCATGATTAATATTGAGTTAATTTTTGTATAAGGTATAATGTTAAGGTTACTAATTATTTTCTGCATATACAGAAATCCAATTATTACAGTACAATTTGTTAAAAATTGGTCCTTCCACCATTGAATTGTTTCTTGCCCATTTGTCAAAAATCAGTTGGTCATATTTGTGCTAGTCTATTTATAGTTTCTCTATTTTGTTTCACTGATCTATGTGCCTACCCCTGTGCCAGTGTCACACTGTCTTGATTACTGTAGCTTACAGTAGGCCTTAAGATTAGGTATATAGAATGATTTCTCTCACTTTATTCTTCTTTATCAAGACGGTTTCTGTTCTTCTAGGGCATGTGTTTTTCCATATAAATTTTAGAGTAAGTATGTCTATGTCTACAAAAATTTATGTAATATGTTTAAATTATGTAACAGTCTGTTTTAAGGACATAGAATGATGAGATAAATGAAGATTATTCAGGGAGAAACTGAAAAAAGAAAAAAATAGGAAAAGAGAGTAGTGGAGGGAAAGTTGTTTTGTTTATGAATTATTGATGACAAAGGCTTTTTTGTAACTAAATAATGTGATTCAGTGCTAGAGCTATGGCAGGTCTCTCTGGGAAGATCGTTTTACCTGTCACTATTGTAATCCCTCTATTTCATTCTTCATTGTCATTGGCTTTAATTGTCTCGAGAGTAACCCTCTGGAAACAGTCATAGAGATTCCCCATCTATCTGGGATCTATAAGCTTGGAACTTGAACACTTCTTTAAAACAATTTTGTTTCTCTGTTATGTTTTGTTTTGTTTCTCAAGAAACTAGGCAAAGGTCATGTTGCTAGCACCACTAAACTCTAACCATCCTAAATTAAAAGCATGCTGCGTATCATAGGGTGAAGTCTGAACCATCAAACCTTTGTGCAAAACAGGCTCGAAATTATCACATGCCATAAAGTAATCTCTTGCCTTTAGGCCAGTACCTGGATTACCTCTTAACCTTAATATGTATTCTGACCCAAACCTAGATTTTTAAAGTAGATAGTTTCAAAGGGGAATCCAGCATTAAGAATTGCCAGGGTTTTTAAGTTCTACGATGTATTGATTAAGTCAACACAAAAAATAGTCTAATGAGCTTACCTATGTTTATTAAACTACATTACCCTCTACAAAATGGAAGAGAGACAGGTCATGGTTTGTGAGATGTTAAAGGAGAGTAACTTTTACCATCTAATAACACTTAATGTAACTGAACTCTTGATAGTCCACAGACTAAAAAGCCTTTCTCATAGTCTAGGAACTGTAAATGGAAGAGAAATAAAAAATCAAAAGATTGATGCATACAATTCATGAAAATGGTTGACATTATTTTTATTTTCATAATGAAGAATTTAAGCCAAAGTTATAACCATTTTCAAGCATTAAGAAACTATAGGGAATAATACAACAATCATCAATATCATTCACCAGCCTGTTTTGCTGACTCAATATTTTGCCATGCTTGCTTCAGATTTTCTCCCACAAAAATCCTTACAGAGTGATATTCCCTGTGTATCCTTCCCTCTTCTCCCCTCTCTGTCTCCTCAGGTAACTACTATCCTGAATCATGCCTGTGGATGTTCTTACACTATTCCAAATGTCTATACTACATACCACATGCATATTTAGAAAAAAAAATGTAATCTTTTTTGTATGTCTAAATGCTTTATATAAATGATCTAATATTGCATATATATAGGCAAGTACTGCATCTATATATATATATAAATGCACATGATGTTTTTGAGTTTTTAAGTTTTTATAAATGTACCTCCAGTTCATGCATTTTAACTGCATGTAATTCCACGTAATTCCATTGCATGAATATTTTCATATTAATTTATCCTTTCTCATGTTAGTGGGCATTTAGGATGTTTCCCATTTCGCCTTAGAATAATGGTCCTGCAAGAAAAATACTTGTGTTCACAAATTTTGTGTACATGTAATGTTATTAATTAGTGTATACCTAGATGTGGATGTGCTGAGTTATAAGATCAAATTACTCTCAAAAGAAATTTTAGTCATTTATATTTTAAAAATTCAATTTCTTTACATTCTATTTTTAACTTGAAATTGTCACACTTTAATTTTCCCAGTGTAGTGTGTGTAAATTGTATCTCATTTTAATTTGCATTTTCCTGATTCTTTGACAGTGGTCATTATTGCTACCTTTTCTTTGGCGATAATGATTGTTTGCTTATTCTCTTTCTTTCTGGTTACTTTTAAAATGTACTCTTTTTTTCTTTTAGTATTTTGCAGTTTTATTACCATGTGTATAATGTGGAATAAATTTCTCCTATATTTCTCAGGATCCCATCTTCTTCCTTAGTCTGAGGATTTATCTTTTACCAATTTTTTTTAAAAGTCAACCATTGTATATTTAGATATTGCTTCTTTTTCATATTTTCTTCCTCTGAAGTATCTATTTTATGTGATTTGGAAATTTTAATACTTCTTGCCTCTCAACCTCACCTCTGTGTTTTCCAATGATTCATCTCTCTGTTCTACATACTATTTAATTTCTTTAGGTTTATCTACCAAGTTACTAACTCATTTATTCAACGGTGTTTAATCTTCAGTTTAGTCTTTTCTGTTAGATTTTCTTTTTAAAACTTTTGCTGATAAATTTGTCTCTACTTTTTTCATTTTTACTTGTTCTTTCTGGTACAGTCTCAAAACCTGCATCTCTTCTCATATCTTGTAATTAAAAAACATTTTTTTGTATAGTTCAGTTGGTTCCTTCATTGACTGAATTCATTAAATAGTTATTTAACCATTACAAACTAAGGGCCAGGCATTGTTCTAGTGATTAAGGAAAAATTGTTGAGCAAATCAGATGTAACCACGGCCCTCATGGACCTTACATTCCAGTCCGGAAGGAGACAATTAACGTCTCATTAATTTAATGTATCTCAACAATCACATTAATCATTAAGAATTGCCAGTAAGCTGTTCAATTATCCAAAATTATTGGAGAATCAATCCTAATTTTTTATTGTGCAGGGTAGGCTGGTTCCTGGGGACAGAGCTGGCCATCTTGCTTTTCCATTCCATGAGTTCATTTGGATCACCCCTTCCTCCACCAAGAGCTAAAGCTCAAGGACTCCACCTTCTCTCCAGTTTCCACATTACCAGAGGAGAAGGGATGACACCCAGAAGAATTTGATGACACTACAGGAAGAATTTTCCCTCTCCCCTTCTCCCTCTCAACTCTCGCTAGCTCTTTGAAACCCACAGGAATAATATCACTGTTATCTATAACCTTGCTTGTATCCATCACCACAAGAAACACAGGACTCTAAGGTTATTCCCTGGATTCAAATCTCCATTTTGCTCAAGCCAACCCCTTTATTATTAACCTCATCTTACATCTCTTTCAACCCTTTAAACCCTTCCATTTTGATCTCTAGAGCTCAGGATTTGTCATTCCCCAAATATGCTACATCATCAGATTCTTCTTTGAAGGATCTCTTTACCGTCTTGCTCTAATTGAAAATTGGTTCTTAATGTTTACTCACAAATTCATTGTAGTATTGGTCCAGAAAGGGGGAAATTGTCTTCATTGATCCTTAAGGCTGATTACATATCATTTGTGCTTTCTCTTCCCTAGAACCCTCAAACTTTGAATTGTACATAAAATTATACCACCCAGTTAAGTTTGCCAGATGAAGACTAAATACAAATACAAGATGCCAAGTTAAATTTGAATTTCAGATAAATGAATAGTTTCAATATAATTATATCCCCCCAAATATATTTTGTTTATTTGAAATTAAAATTAAACTGGGTGTCCTATATTTTTCTGTAAATGGTACACCCAGTGCATTCATTTTTGTTGTTATCTACTGCTATAATTTCCCTTTCCTCCACAAAATTTAACTTTTGTGACTCTGTTACTCCCTCCATCATTGTTCCTGTTGCTGTTCTTGATGATTTCGTTATTCCCATAGATGATTCTTCCAATATTCTGTACTCTTATTTTTTGACTTCCTCTTCTGCACTAATTTCATACTTCACCCAACCTCATCTAATGACTATACATCAAATTTCACCGTTACTAGTGGCTACAAGAATTTCATAATCTCAATTTCAATCATCCTGTTCTAAATCTATCACCTTCTGAATTTCCAACTCACTGCCTTATTATACTAATTCCTAAAATCATACAATGTCATCAGGACCTAAATAAATTGATTTCATAACTTTTTACTCTTCTTTATCACCCTCATAAATTCATTTTGCTTACCCAGCTTTAAATTACGGTATATCATGACATGATAACCACTTTTCACTCCCTTGTACATACCCTCATCTATCTTGTTTCTTCTTGCTTTTTAGTTACACTTGCCTAGAAAAACTCTAGTTTTGATTAAGTTTACTGTCTACATATTCCATACTTATGCCACACAGCTAAATATGGCTGGAAAAAAAAAAAAAAAAAAAAACAACTATAACTAAACACCCCAAAACAGAACAAAACCAAACAAACAAACAAAAAAATCCCAAACACACAACCGTGTTACATGGTCTCACTATAAAGCATGGCCACTAATCTCAAGTGGGTCCAGAGAGATTTCCAACATTTTCCCCACATCCATTCATAATTCTAGACAACTATTTTATATAGTCTCTTTTCTTTCCAAACTTTCAACAACCCCTGCCCCCCACCAATCTATTTTCAGTTTAGCTAGTGACTTTGCATTCTATTTCACTATAAAAATGTAATTAATCAGACATTTTTCACAAGCTTCCCCATTATATATGGAAAGTTACCTATGTTTGAGTCCACATGCTTTGGCCCTCTCTCCTTACAATATGGTTCAATTGTACATGCTCTTAGCTAAGACCAACCTTTCTACTTGTTCAATTGAGCCCATTTCCTCTGCCTACTTAAGAATATGGCCCTAGTAATTGCTCCATTTCCTATGGATTAATCAGTTTTTCTTTAACTATAAAATCATTTCTATCAACATAGAAGTATTCTATAATTTATCTCATTATAAGAAAGGGTCTCTTTGACCCATAATTCTCTTCAACTACTGTCCCATTTCTCTCTTTTTGGTAAAAGTTTTTAAAAATTTGTCTACATTTAATTTCTTATTTTGTCTTCAATTTTCTTTAGATTATATTATGATAAGGCTTTCTCCCCCAGAAGTCTAAAGAAGCAGCTCTTATGAAGGTCATCAATTACTTTCACATTGCTAAATCCAATGATTTGTTCTCAGTCCTCATTTTTACTTGGCTTACAGCAGGATTAGCTGTAGTTGATCAATTCCTCTTCCCTACAATTCTCCAAAATCTGATCTTTTTCCCACTTTCCTGACTACTTATCAGGCTGAGTCTTTTATGTACCTTTATTTACTTCCCAGATGGTCGTGTTCAGACTTTAAATATCATTCATACACTGATGTCTCCAAATTTCCATCTCCAGCCTGTACCTCTTCACCTAGTTCTAAATTTGCATATCCAGATGCTCATTCAACATATTTACTTGCATAACACTCAGCATCTGAAATGTAATACATATTTCTGAAATTCAGTTTTATTCCTCTTAAATCTACTTTTCTCCCTTTCCTCCAATCTCAAGTTAATTGTGACTTAATGCTTTGTTACTTTTTGTTCAACTCAAAAATCTTGACTTCATCTTTAAAGAATTTCTCTTTTTCTGGTGTCCCATGCTCAACAGAGGAGGGATATCCTACTGTCTCTATATTCAAAATATTTTCTAAAATTTCACTATCTCTAATCTGGTCCTGCCACTGTCTTCTCTTTTTTGGATTATTACAACAGACCCTGATTAATTTATCCTCTTATTTTGATTCTCCCCAATCAATTTTGGACACAAAATCTAGATTAATTATTTTAAAATAAAAGGCCAGTATAGTCCATGAGGACTGATTTGTGGTCTGCTTTGTTTACTGTACATCCCCAATATCAAGCACAGTGTCTGGGACTAAAAGAATGTGTACTCTTCTTAAGTTGAACTTTATTATTGGAATTCTTGAAGTTTGCATTGAGGGCCTGTTTCTTCAAAGAGTTTTGTCTTTGTTTCTGCTAAGTGCCTTTGAGCTATCACCAGATTGGAACTTTATTTTTGGCTGCAGTGGCGGGGGGTGTTACTGTCTTGGGGGAATTTCTTGACTATGTAGATTACATAAATTCTAAGTCTGAATCCTTAGTCTGATTCTTAAGCTGAATCTCTGATTATGGCATCCTAGTTGAGACTTTTTTTTCCTTTATGAACCCAGGCCAAGAGTGACAACTTCCTTGTCATCTTCCTTTCTTTTTCTTTCTTTCTTTCTTTCTTCCTTCCTTCCTTCCTTCCTTCTTTCCTTTTTTATTAATTATGGTTTTTACTGAGAGTGAGCACTTAGAAGAATTGAGGGGGAGTCTGGAATTTTTGTAGGGAATCTTGATTCCAAACTTCCATCTTGCAGAAGTCCAAAGATGACCCAGACTGACACAGACCATCAGTCTTCCCACCAGATTTAGTGCTGTGATTTTCAACATTTTTTTCTATTTATAATCCTAGGATATTTCCCTAATTTTCTTATAAGCTTCACTGTTAATTTGAAATGATAGTTATAAGATTTGACTTAAAATTTCTAGGTGTTTATATACATCTTATTAACAATATTTCTGGAATTTGTCTCTTAATTTTTCTTAATTCTTATTAAATAACATTGGTGGTAGAAGATCTAAAACTATTTTGTACTTAACCACCTGCTGTTACTGCATGGGTTAAAAACAAACAAACAAACAAACAAATCCAAAGAGGTCTTTCATTAGAATTAGAATAGAGTAGTTAAACTGAATATGACTTTAAGTCTAATCATGTAGACATTAGATTTTGGCCTTTCAAAGAGGACTTAGTTTAGTTCTGTTTTAGAAAAATAATGACAGGGATGTTAATCTAAGGGAGAAAGTTAATAACAACAAAGTTATTTCAAATGCCGATGATCAATGTACTCACTTTCTCTATTTTGAAAACAGAAACATTTACTTCAGGGCTGAGAACTGAGTTATTAGTCAGCACAAACCATACATTGATTTGAGAAAGTCACCTCAAATTCCTAGTAAATGATGATTCCTAGAGATTGTTCAGTAAATACTTGTTCACTATTACAAACTATGGGTTGTTATAAAATGGTAATGTTTTGTGGATAAGGAACATTTATTTCATAATTTTTCAGATGAATAACAACTGAAAAGTGATATCTGCTTATAGAAAATTCTTGTTTATGTGATAAAACTCTACACTAAAAAAGTGTCTCATAATATATATTTATATACTATATATGTATACATATATGTATATACACATTATAAAATTGGTCTTGTATATACAAACAATGGAATGGATACAAATTGATAGAAAAAAAAATTAGTATATCTCTCTGGGAGATAAATTTGAGTTAAGGGCAGTTATCTAAAAATTATCCCTAGTCTGATATATATTTAAACTTATGTTAGTGGAATATAACATATAGGGTATTGAGAAAATAGAGTCACATTTCAGAAGGAGACAGGTTTTAATTTAGAATTTTAGGAGATATAATTAAACAATGCAGCACTTGAGAGTCCAGTGCTGTTTCACCTAACTTAATGAAAACACTTAATGTGGTAGAACTTTTAAGGAACTTACTGATGGAAAGGGGGGGAATTAAGTATAAATGCAATTATAATGAGTCTTTTAGATGATGAAGATACATAACCAGATTCAATTATAAAATCATATTCATATTTATATATCATACTGAGGGGTACTGGAATATGCTATTCTATTCCAAATACACCTCTTTGGCATTTATTTTGAGATAAAGGCCATTGAGAATCAGCAGATTCAGGAAAAGCTCTAAAAACAGGACACAAGTTTTCTTTTTGTAAAGGGATTTTCCATTTGTAAATATGTCTTCCCCCATAACAGAAAGAGGAGAACCCTTAACAATTCATCCATGACGAAGGCAATGACTTAAATCTGCATAACAAATCATACTAAATGACCCTTGTTTATACTTTTCTGGTCATCTTCTCATGATTTACACACACACACCCCTCCAAGTCCCTCCCCTGAAGCCCAAACTTTTTCCTTGGTTTAGCCTAAAATGGTATAAAAGTGCAAGGTCTACTCATCACTGAGTGCTCCCATATGTACAGCATGTTGCACATGTTAATGCATTTCTGTTTTTCTCTTCTCAATCTGTCATTGCCACTCTAATTTATAAGAACCCAGCCAGAGAACCTAAGAAGGGTAAAGTAAAAAGATTTCTTTTTCCTTTCCTACAATGTCATAGAAAAGTAGAAATTATAGACCTATACATGCTATAGTGGAAGGGAAAGTTTTTTTAATGTCAATTTTAACTTTTTCACTTATTTAATCTTGGTATTCTACATTTAAAATGTAGATGATCAATCTATAATATATATTAAGGCTGTTGAGAAGATTAACCAAGAAAACCTGCGTAATAAATTGTCTGCTTGAAAAAACCTAGTACCAAGCTATAATTTTGGGTCTTTGACCAATTTCAACTTTTGAGATTGACAAGGAAGTATCCTCAAGAGTTTTATGAATTTCAGATATTGAAGGGCACCAGACTATGCCACACCAAAATAAGTCATTTTGGCATAAGGATTATTTTGAGCTAAAGGCAATGGAGAATGAGCAGATGTAGAAAAAGTTTTTTTATCTCTCCCTAACTGACTTAAAAATATAAAATTTTCCTTTTGTAAAGGAAATTTACATTTGTAAAACTGTCTCTTTGTCAGGAAGAGACCTACTCCTGAAACAATTCTTAACACTTGAGAAACTCCTGTCTGCATTACAAGACATCCCTCACCTACCATACATTTCTTCCTTCACCTTCCCATAATGTTACCAGACCCAAGTTCAGCTAATTGCTGCTCAACAGTCAATACTCAAGAGACAAGTGTTGGTTAGAAAGGAAAGGTTGCTTTACTCAGGAGGCCAGCACCTGGGAAAAAGGTGGGCTCGTGTTTAAGAACCAATTCCAAAGATTCTGCTCAACCTTGAAAATTTTTAAAGGGAAAAAGGGGGAGTGAATTGCAGTTAATCATTTGGGGAAGGTGTCAGGGTCTTTGTTATCTTCCACTGTGTGCAGACTTTCTTCTGATTGGTTAGTGGTGAGATGACAGGTTGGTACTCCAGGACTCTTGTGCTCAACCTGAAGTTACCTTCCTCCACTTGGGTGGGGGGCCTTAGTTCCTGCAGAAGAACTCAAAGATATTGTTATGTATATTCCTTGAGGAGGAACCAGGATCCTGCTTTATCAGGGCACTATTGTTTCTTGATTGCTCTTCCATTTTTTCTGCATTCCCTCACTTTTCTGATTAGCAATTGTTTGAATCTGCCCTTTGGAACTCAGGGAAGGTCAAGGAGGCTGAATAAAGCCTCTTTCCTACTAATAAGAAACAGCGGACATGGGAAGGATTTGTACCCCACAGGGCACTGCTTGGTTTCAATAACTTGCCTCCCTCATCCAGAAGCCAGAACCTCCTTTTTCTTTGTTTAGCCTACAATGGTATATAAAACTCAACCACCTGATCATCTCCTTGAGTCTCATTTCTTTGTGAAAGTCTCCTGTATATGCATATAATTAAAACTTTTTTCCCCTCTCCTGTTCATGTGCCTTTTGTCAACAATGAAATAAACTTCATATTTTATAGCAAGACAAGAAAAAGTTAAACATAAAAATTTTCTTTGCCAGTTTGGGCATCTTCCACCCCTACCCCCCCACCCCCTTTTAGTGTGTACTGTGCATCTGCATTAACTAGACCTCCTTAGGAGATAACATTCCTTCTTAATCATGAAGGATCACAACTCCTTAGGAGATAACCATCATTCTTAATCTTGTAAGGGGCCATAGTGACCCATGACCACTACTCTTTTGTATGTGTAGATCTGGATTATGTAAACTGCCAATGATACGTCATTTGATGTATAGCCCTCTGTCTCAAAAGCTTATATAATTGTGCTTTGACCTCTAACAGGTGGAACAGTTCTTGGAGCTTTCTGAGAAGCTGTTCCTGGGTTATAATCCTCATTTTCGCTTGAATAAAGTTTTCCATTTCTTTCTTAGATTGACTGATTGATTTTTCATTGTGATCCATTTGATTCATAGGCCAGCCAGGTAACTAGAAATATAGAAGAAAAAGATTTCCTCCCTTTGAGATAGGAAGGGGACAGGGCACAACCTTTAAAAGAATGATAGCCATTGAGGACACGACATAAACTGGTTAGAACAAACTGGGTCCAAGATGGCAGATGATTGACTTCCACTAGACCTTGAGCCTCAGTATACACTCATTGTAATACATCAGCAAGCTAAGTGATACACCCACCAGTGCCATGACAGTTCTAAGGCCAACCATTTCAATTCCTCGAAATCTCTGCCCTTCCCCAAATAGTTGGAATAATCCTCCCACTCATTAGCCTATGAAATTACCCACCCCTCTAAAAACAGACAACCCAGGACCGTGGGGCCTCTCTTTACTTCTGAGATGGCCCACCCTCTGTCTATGGAGTCTGTATGTCCCTGAATAAACATTCTTTTACTTTACTATGGCTTGCTCTTGAATTCTTTCCTGCACAAAGCCAAGAAGCCGTCCCAGGGACTTGCCCGAAACCTGGGATGTGACCATACTCTTGCACCCCACTCTTTCCTGAAACACCCTACAATGTGAAGGAAGAGACTATGTGCTCTGCAATGAAAGGATAATGACCTTAGGAAACCTAGGTTCTCAGACTAGCTGGAAACACTTATATGGGCACAGAGTCATCTCAGAATAGATCAATACTATTATAAAGTGAGTCAGAAGACTCACTTTATATGCCAAAGACAACATATTTGTAACTATAAAAATGCTGTCCAGAATGTACTTGCAAATAGACACACATTTAGATAAGATGCTTTGTTGAGTGACAGAAACTCAATCCAAAATTGCACAAATCAAAAGGGAAATAAACAGCTCTTACATTTGCAAGTCAGGGTTGACTCTGATTTCAAGCATAACAGACACAAAGGCAAAAAAAAAAAAAAAATCCCAAAACAAAAAGTCAATGTGTTAGCCTTATCTATTTACTGCTGTGGGTTACCTCCTGTGATTGAGTACTTAGGGGTGTTAACAGCTCCAAGACTGCAACCCAGGAGGAAAGAACTTCCTTTCTTTCAGTGTCCAAAGTGAACGCCCAGGACATATCTGATTGATTCTTCCTGAGTCACATTTGGACTATAGTTATATCCAGGGGAATGTGGCCTTGTAACTGAGCAGAACCCTATGGGGCCTTCCTGGGACAGGTCCTTTCCCCATATCCTCTGCTTTAGTTCCTCTCTGAGTTACCTAGGTAATGGTAGCTGATGCACATTTCCTGAGTTGTTTTACAAATGGGAAAACCCCTCACCACCACCAAATGGAAGATGTTAAGGACTTGATGACCATGAGCACATAGCCCCAGGCTTCCTGGAGCCTAAGGACTGATAATGTGACACCACTCTCTGACACCACCCTGTTACTTCAGCAACAGCCAATCAGAGAATTGTGCATGAGCTGATCACGTACCCTGCAACTCCCCTCCCTCACCTGGCTTTTAAAAACGCTTTGCTGAAACCCTCGGGGAGTTCGCAGTTTTTAGGGCATGAGCCACCTATCTCCTTGCATGACCCTGCAATAAACCTTTTTCTGCTCCAAACTCTGACATTTCAGTTTGTTTGGCCTCATCATGGGGGGTAGTATTAGAAGTTAGAAGGAAGGAAGTCATAGAGAATCTTGGAGAACTGACAATAGCTTCCATGGCCTAAGTAAGTAACTTCCATTTTTAATAAAGTTCTCATTTGTCAAAAGGATCTAAACTATTTAGTTGTTAAGTTCCTTTTTAGATCTGAAATTTCCAGTTTTTGATTATAAACTTTGTCTGCACAGCAGCAGATACATTTGAAATGTGAAGAAATAAGTCAGATGTTTAATATTCTTCCACCTTTTGAAAACATTTCTATTTATAGACAACTTCTTAATCTTAACCTCAAGATGCCTTTTAAAGGCACATTTTATCCTCGGCTTTTACTGTATCTATTGCTTCCCTGGAAATTCTCACATTTTTTTTCTTTTATGTTTCCTCTTTGCCCATCTTCTTATTTATTTGCTCCTTTGAAAGCTTCAGCTCTGCAAGGTTACTCAGTGATTTCAGAAGTCTGCTAGTGAAGTACTTAATTTTTCAAATGTAAATGGAGCTCAAGACTAGCTTTGTAATTGGTTTATTTTGCTTCTGTTCTTTCTCACCACAACCTGACTCCATATGTTCCACACAGTTTTAGGTGTTAGTGATGTCATGAACTACTAACTGAAACTTTGGCAGCAATGCAAAGAAAGAACTAATTCTCTAGTATACCTTGAATGTATTTTTAATTGCTAAATTAATATTTGGTAGGTGATTTGAAATCTAAAACTATAAAATATATTTACTTAGGAATGGACTCATTTAACCTGTAATTTACCTTTTGTTAAAAAACAAAAAAAAAGACTGGACTTCCCTGGTGGCACAGTGGTTAAGAATCCACCTGCCAACACAGGGACATGGGTTCAAGCCCTGGTCCAGAAAGATCCCACATGCTGTGGAGCAACTAAGCCCGTGCGCCACAACTACTGAGCCTGTGCTCTAGAGCCTGCGAGCCACAACTACTGAGCTTGCACTCTAGAGATTGCAAGCCATAACTACTGAAGCCTGTGCGCCACAACTACTGAAGCCCACGTACCTAGAGCCCATGCTCTGCCACAAGAGAAGCCACCGCAATGAGAAGCCCGTGCACTGCAACGAAGAGTAGCCCCTGCTCGCCACAACTAGAGAAAGCCCACGCACAGCAACGAAGACCCAATGCAGCCAAAAATAAAACAAATAAATTTATTTTAAAAAAAGGCAATGTGCATGTGAATTCAGATATTTCATGGTGGCAGTCGAAGTCAGCAGAATATTTGAACTAAGATCTACCATATTATGCAATTTGAGGTTTAGCTCTATATTTAAGAGGAAAAAAATACTTGGATGATCAAGCATATTATATATTTATGGCAGTATAAGATGGTATAATTGGAAATTTACTTTGAACAATATAAAATGTTGGCTACAGATGTGTGCAAGTGTTCTTACATCAGAAATATGAGCAGAAATACATATGGAGAGGATAGTAGCAGAAACCAAGAAGTCCCTGTTTGCACAGAGACAATTACAAAGTCATAGCCTGGGTGGCCCACACCCTCATGTTAGCAATACTTTTCATCCCAGGATAAATCAATACCATCATAAAAACTGATCAAATAGGAAGGACAATGACAAAGAATAATACTTGCAGCAATTAAAATTCTGTCCACACTGAACTTCTGAAAGACAGTATTAGGGTCCCCTGACCTGGAATTTTAGTTACTGATAATAAATACAATGTCAGTGGAAGTCCTACTGTGTCAGGCTTTCAGCTCCACATACCTTAACTAATTTTCCTCTTATATCCATTCTATGATGATAGAATGATATGTTGATAGATGAAGAAGCTGCCCACATATATCCACATATGACTTAGAGGTATTAAATTATAAACCTAGGGTAGGATTCTCTGATTTCAAAACTGAGACATTAAATATTAAAGTTTCCATATTTTTAATGACATCTATAAAGTCTCGATTAACAAGTTTGGTAATAAGCACAGGTATTTCACATTCATAATACTTGAGTTATCCACTGAAATCCTATTTGAAAGTACCTCTTTTTATAGCAAATAATTTGAACACAGCAGCTATTTCTCCATTCAAACAGGTTACAACTAGCCCGGTATCTTTTTAGGCAAATAGTGGAGGCTCTCAAGAGAAAGATGGCTGATATGTCAAAGAGGATCAAAAGACAGTTCAACAGGGCTTCCCTGGTGGCACAGTGGTTGAGAATCCTCCTGCCGATGCAGGGTTCACGGGTTCGAGCCCCGGTCCAGGAGGATGCCACGTGCCGCGGTGCGGCTGGGCCCGGGAGCCATGGCCGCTGGGCCTGCGCGTCCGGAGCCTGTGCTCCGCAACGGGAGAGGCCACAGCAGTGAGAGGCACGCTTACAGCAAAAAAAATTAAAAAAAAAAAAAAGGCAGTTCAACAAAAGATCAGACAGCAACTCAGAATTGGCTGTGGTTCACTGTTCAGCACCATTAGAATGTGGATTATCTCCTTCAAACAGTTAATGGGATGGAAATTGCATGTAAGATTTCTTTGCATCAATAAAAAGAAGCTCAACAATGCAGTTTTGTACGAAAAATAGACAGTGGGAATGTGATAAAAGAAACACTTTGACAGATCGGCTAAACATCACATACTACTGAAGGAGCAAGATTTAATGTTTATAAAGAGATTTCAGTCCTTGTGCTAACGGACCACAGTTATGAATTAAAGAAGCATCTAATCCATATGATATTCTGATCTGTGTTGGTGACATTTATGAAGGAATGAATATTGGACTTCTGTCTTTCAATTTCAGATGAAATTATTTGGTATCTGAATAGACTCAAGTCAGTAAAGAAATGAAGCAAGACTTTTACTATGCAAATACAGAGAAACAGCAATACAAAAGATGTAGACAAGGAGTAGCCTACTGACAATAGATTTGTCCAGTAATGAGTAGCAACTTTCTCATTAGGACATCCAAAGGGTCAGAAGGGGCCACTCCAGCTCCAAACATCTTGATTCATAAATGAGTGAATATAATAGTCTAATAAAAAACCCAAAACTCTTCTATTGCAATATGTAACTGGATGATTATTAGCCTTGTTTTTCTTTCTTTAAAGAATGGGCGAGATAATGATATGTTACAATTTGTGGGAATGTTGTAATTTACATTTATATTCAAGGGTTGCTTTCCAACATGCCTCTCTCTTAAAGCCTCCCTTATCCTTTCACCAACAAAATAAACAAAAGAAAAAAAGTACTTGCTTTAAAATTGGAGCAATCAATGCTCTACCAATTTTCTTTTCATTATGTGAAAATCTCTGGTTAGAGAGAATGAGGTTGCAGATTATACATAATATTCAAAGCACCAATCTGCATTTTACAGATACATATATAGCTTTTTTTTTTTTTTCTTTTAACCCTTTTGCTTAGCCACTATTAGAAGAAACTTACAGTGAAATTTAGTATCAATAATTACACTCTTGGAGGACTGGTCAAGTTAGAGCTTGATCTTATACTTCCATTTGTTTGAACAGAGCATTTTTTATTTTTGACCACTATAATGTTAGAAATATTTTATTTTTATGAATGGAAGTGGGAAGGTGAGCCAAGATGGAAGACAGAAAATAAATAAAGCAGAAATAATTTTTGACACTTTTGCAAACCCTTTGAAATATATATATTTTAAATCCATTTGCTTTAGTCTCATTTACAAAGGGAAAATCATCAAAGAGAAATGACTCCCTTATGTGATAAATTATTGTCTAAGTAAGTACTTTATCATTTCATTTTCAGTGTAATTACATTAACTATTTCAACAGTGGCTACCTACTGGAAGAGAAGAAATCCAATTAGAGAGCCCAAGATTCCTCCATTAGGAGGTTGTGGAGAAGAGGAGGGATGAATAAATGAGACTGAGGAGTGTCTATTAAGAAAGTAGGAAAGCCAGAAGAATGTAAGTCAAGTGAAGAAAGTGTCTGGTGAGCGAAAAAAATCAATCAACTCTGTCTAATGCTGCTATCAAGTAGGATGACTATACAATTAACATCAAAATCAGGCTGCTTTGAGGATAAAATTACAAGTTTACCTCAGAGATACTGTGGGTTCGGTTCTACACTACCACAATAAAGCAAATACTGCAATAGAGTCACACAATATTTTTGGTTTCCTGGTGCATATATAAGTTGTGTTTACACAACACTCTAAGTCTGTTAAGTGTGAGATAGCATTACGTCTAAAAAAATACATACCTTAATTAAAAAATACTTTATTATTTCAAAATTGCTAACCATTTTCTGAGTCTTCAGTAAGTTGTAATCTTTTTGATGGTGGAGGATCTTGTCTTGATGTTGATGCTGCTGACTGATCAGGGTGGTGGTTGCTGAAGACTGGGGTGACTGTGGTGATTTTTTAAAATAAGACAACGGTGAAGTTTGTGGAATCAATTGATTTTACCTTTCACAAATAATTTTTCCATAGTATGCAAAGCTGGTTGATTGCATTTTACCCGCAGTAGACCTTCTTTCAAAACTGGAGTCAATCCACTCAAACCCTGCCACTGCTTTATTAACTAGGCTTATGTATATTACAGATCCTTTGTTGTCATTTCAACTATCTTCACAGCATCTTCACCAAGAGTAGATTCCGTCTCAAGAAACCACTTTCTTTGCTAATGTAAAAGGAAGTTTTTCAACTTCTCATCCGTTAAAGTTTTACCATGAGATTGGAGCAATTTAGCCACATTATTAGGCTCCATTTCGAATTCTAGTTTTCTTGCTATTTCCACCACATCCGTAGTTACTTTCTCCACTGAGGTCTTGAACTCCTCAAAGTTATCTGAGAGTTATAATAAACTCCTATCAAATCCTCTTAATGTTGATATTTTGACATCTCCCCATGAACCACCAATGTTCTTTTTTTTTTACGGTAATAACCATATGATTTTTTATTAGATATTTTAAAATAATCTTTAATTTTTTAACATTTATTTTATTTTTTTAGAGAAGTTTTAAGGTTCACAGCAAAATTAAGGGGAAGGTCCAGAGATTTCTCATATAACCCCTTCCCCAAACATACTGTCCTCCATTATCAACATCCCCTACCAGAGTGATACATTTGTTACAATTGATGAACCTACATTAATAATCATAATCACTGGAAGACCAGAGTTTATGTTACATTATAGTTCACTCTTGGTGTTATACATTCTATGAGTTTGGATAAATGGATAATGACACATATCCACCATTACAGAGTATTTTCACTGCCCTTGAAATCCTCTGTGCACCACCTATCCATCCCTTCCTCTCACCCCCAGCCACTGGCAATCAATGATCTTTTTATTGTCTCCATAGTTTTGCCTTTTCCAGACTGACGTGTAGTTGAAATCATATAGTATATAGCCTTTTCAGATTGGTTTCTTTCATTTATTAATATGCATTTAAGATTCCTCTGGTCTCTTCAGGGCTTGATAGCTCATTTCTTTTTATCCCTGAATTTAACACTGAATACTATCCCACTGTCTGGTACCACAGTTTATTTATCCATTCACCTACTGAAGTACATCTTGGTTGCTTCCTAGTTTTGGCAATTATGAATAAAGTTGCTATAGACACTGGTTAGCGGGTTTTTGTATGGGCATATGTTTTCATCTCCTTTGGGTAAATACTAAGGAGTGTAGTGGCCGGATTATATGGTAAGAGTATGCTTATTTTTCTAAGAAACTGCCAGACTGTCTTCTAAAGTGGCTGTGCGTTTTGCATTCCCACCAACAATAAATGAGATTTCCTGTTGCTCCACATCCTGATAGCATTTAGTGTTGTCAGTGTTCTGGATTCTGGCTATCCTATAAAGTGTGTAGTGGTATCTCGTTGCAATTTCCTAATGACATATGATGCTGAACATCTTTTCAAATGTTTGTTTGCCACCTGTTATCTTCTTTAGTGAGTTGTCTCTTAAGATCTTTGGCCCATATTTTAATTGGGTTGTTCATTTTCCTTTTGTTGAGTCTTAAGAGTTCTTTGTGTAGTTCGGGAAACAGTCCATTATCAGATATGTCTTTTGCAAATATTTTCTCCTAGTTTGTGGCTTGTATGCCCATTCTCTTGACATTGTCTTTCACAGACCACAAATTTTAAATTTTAATGAAGTCCAGCTTATCAATTATTTCTTTCATGAACCATGCCTTTGGTCATATTATCTAAAAACTCATTGTTGTAATGAAGGTCATCTAGTTTTCTCCTATGTTATCTTCCAGGAGTTTCATCATTTTGTATTTTACATTTAGGTCTGTTATTCACCCACCAATGTTGTTACTAGCATCTAGAATGGTGAATCCTTTCCAGAAGGTTTTCAATTTACTTTGCCCAGATCCTTCAGAGGAATTACTATGTATGGTAGCTATAGCCTTATGAAGTGTATTTCTTAAATAATAATACTTGAAAGTCGAAATTACCTCTTGATCCATAAGCTAAAGAATGGATGTTGTGTTAGCAGGCATAAAACGACATTAATTTTCTTGTACATCTCCATCAGAACTCTTGGGTGACCAGGTGCATTGTCAATGAGCAGTCATATTTTCCTGAGTAGTAGGTGTCAACAGCGGGCTTAAAAGTTTCAGTAAACCATGTTGTAAAGAGGTATACTATCATCCATGCTTTGTTGTTACATCTATAGAGCACAGACAGAGTAGATTTAGCATAATTCTTAAGGGCCCTAGGTCTTTCAGAAAGATAAATGAGCATTGACTTCAACTTAAAGTCACCAGCTGCATTAGTTCCTACCAAGAGCATTAGCCTGTCCTTGGAAGCTTGGAAGCCAGGCATTGACTTCTCCTCTCTAGCTATGAAAGTCTTAGATGGCATCTTCTTCCAATAGAAGCCTGTTTCATATATGTTGAAAATCTGTTGTTTAGTGTAGTGACCTTTATTAATTATCTTGGCTAGATCTTCTGGATAACTTGCTGCAGCTTCTACATCTGATTTGCTACTTCACCTTGCATTTTTATGTTATGGGTAAAATGTCTTTGGCCTAAGGTGTGACTGATTCTGGAAAGTCCTCCAGTGCAGTGCTTATCTTTATCTGTGGAGAACCTTAGTTGACCATAGACATATAAATTGACAAACAACCTGAAAATCCAACAACCTTGACCCCAAGAGAGCAGGAGGGTCTTCCTTCCAAAGACCCTAGGCTGTGCAGAAACCTGAACAAGTGAGACTCCACTGCAGAAAGAACTGGAACTTCCAAGACTTCCCTGGCAGTCCAGTGGTTGACTCCACACTTCCAGTGCAGGGGGTGTGGGTTTGATCCCTGGCTGGAGAACTATGATCCCACATGCTGCACAGTGTGTGGCCAAAAGCAAAACAAACAAACTAACAAACAACAAAAACTGGGACTTCCAGGTGAGTATTACCATCTGCAGGACAGTGGAGTAGCAACTCAGACTCCTAGGAAGCCCAGAGACCTGCCTGCTTGGGGGTAAAAGTCAGAAGATCCTGCATCTTTTGGATTATTTAAGCCCTAGGACTTTAAAAAATTGGGGGATATGGGAGACTTAGAATACAAATACTTTTTTAGCTTAGAAATAATTGAGTATGTGAGACTCAGGATGCTCAGGTTTTGTTGCTGTTGTTATTTTTAAGTTTGGTTTAATTTAGTCACATTATCTCATTTGCACAGTTTGTGGATAGCCCATTACCAACACACAAAGGAGGGAGGGAGGGAGAGAGAGAGAGAGAGAGAGAGGCAGAGGCAGACAGAGGCAGAGACAAAAAAGAGAGAAGGAAACTACAAATAATTTTCTTTCAAAATTGTGAAGAAAAACATTTTGCACCATCTTTAATATTCATCTCGAGGAGTATAACTTGAACTGTATGTTTGAAGGAAAAAGTTAAAAGTGCTTAATTTTCCTTTCTATTTCTGATATATAACCCCTGAGTTCTTCTTAAATTATAATAAATATGAGTATGATGAGGGAAGCATGAGAGCCAGTTGGCTGGTACTTTATTCTAAATTAACTTGCAGTGTTTCTGGTGTTGTTACTAATTTTGAAACATAAGTGAGTCTTGCCTCTGTAGATCACAGACTTTGAGGGTAGTGGCTTCTTTCACTACAGCTCCTAGCACAGATCTCAATAAATATCTATTAAATGGCAAACTAAAAAAATGACCTTGAATATTTCAACTGGTAGGTTGAAGCTACAATAATTGTTTTGACATGGACTCAAATAAAATTAATGCAGTTTGTACCCACAGAACCACGAAACAATGACAGCATAATATTATTCTTTGTGTTGTTTTATGGTTAAGTATGTTCTGAGCAGTCAGGTCAGTTTCTGTGCTAAACTTTTGAAGTTAGATCAATGTCTTCAGTGCACACTGAACTGACAAATACTGTAAATACTTAAATTTGAAATAAAGCCTCCCCTTCATAAAGTATGCATTCATCTTTGACTCCTCTGAATTTAGAATTAAAATGAAATTGATACCAACATCAACCAAGACCATAGTGTCAGTATTCCTTGAATGCAAATACAATAAACACATTCATCTTTTACCTAAGAACAGAGTGTTGACATTTCTACATTATAAATGGGTCATCCGATGGAACAGAGCAATTCCTCTAGGCTTGAAATGTTCAGACCTTTGATCTCTCTAGGCCCCTCCTCAGGACTCCTGGAATCTGCCTTCTTCTCCCAGAATCATCTGACTGGGAGCCAAATGAACATCAGATTTGTATAAAAGTCTAACTAGACCCTAGGGTTTATTGCCGATTTCATTCTGTATTTCAACAGCATTGATCTGGCTTCACTGTTGTAACTCTCCCTTGATTATTTATCTGTATCAGCTGAATGTTGAATGATTGATTTTGGATTCTGCACTTTAGCGTTGTTATTATTTGTCTCTCAATAATCCTAACAACATATTCTCCTGTGCTCACTCCACAGATCCAGTTGCCTAACCATGAAGTATATTGTGTTTTGTGTATGTGCTTTCTTTAGAACAAGGAAATTGGAAGATGGGATTATATCCTTGGCAAATTCCTTCATTAGCATTGTCTGTCCTTTCCTCCTGATCTCTTCTTATTTTCTCACTTATTTGTAAGTTCTTCCTAGTACAGACTACTCCAGTCGTTGAAGGATGCCAGGGAGATTGGTAGCATCCTAGTACTTAAGGAGTTTATGCTACTTTGAGAAAGATTAGAATATCTCCATAAAACTCACAGTTTAAAAACACTGAGGGAAAGAGAAAGGGAGAAAAAAAAATAAGAACAAACTCATGGGGGCTTCCCTGGTGGCGCAGTAGTTAAGAATCCACCTGCCAATGCAGGGGACACTGGTTCCAGCCTTGGTCCAGGAAGATTCCACATGCCCTGGAGCAACTAAGTCTGTGAGCCACAACTACTGAGGCTACGCTCTAGAGCCTGCGAGCCACAACTACTGAAACCCGCATGCCTAGAGCCTGTGCTCTGCAACAAGAGAAGCCACTGCAATGAGAAGCCTGCGCCCCGCAACGAAGAGTAGCCCACGCTCAGCGCAACTAGAGAAAGCCCTGCGCAGCAGCAAAGACCCAACATAGCCAAAAATAAAGAAATAAATAAATAAACTTATAAACAAAAAAGAACAAACTCATGATGATGGACAAAGGAGAAAAACTTTTGCTAGTCGGAAGGCAATAAGAGAATGTAGCCACCTTTGATGTTCCATACAGAGGTGATCTCAATGCTGATGAACTCTCTCACCTTATGGTTCATTACTTAACATATAAAAACATTTATGCCAAATTAAGGGAATTAAATAATATGCATGGGCTGAAAATGAAATGAACAAGTTCCCTGTCTCACCCATCATACCCAGTTTTGCACTCTAGATACAGCTTCTTTTAAATATTGATTTAAATTAAATTATTTATTTATTATAAATTAATTCACCTTACACATTATTGTAGATTGAATTTTGTCCCAGCAAAATTCATATGTTGAATCCCTAATGTGACTGTATCTGAAGACAGGGCCTTTAAAACTTATTTACTTATTACTTAATTAGTGTTAAATGAGGTCATAAGAGTGCAGCCCTGATCCAATATGACTAGTGTCCTTATAAAAGAAGAGAAAGGGACATCTGGGATGAGTTTACACAGAGGAAAGCCAAGTGAGGACACAGTGAGAAGAACAGCCATCTGCAAGCCAAGGAAAGATCACAGAAGAAACCAGCCCAGCTGGCACCTTGATCTTTACCTCTGGTCTCCAGAGCTGTGAGACAATAGATATTTATTATTTGAGCCACCCAACATGTGGTATTTTGTTATGGTAGCCCTCAAAAACTAACACACGTATGAGAAACTATTCAATCACTATAAACGTAGGTATGGAGAAAAGTGAAAGTCTTTCCAACTCCCATCTCCTAGTTTTCTTCCAAAGGAACCAATCTTATTAGATAATTACGATTCTGTAGAGGTAACTACCTCTATATGTGTCTATATTTGGTCTTTCAGTCATCAAATCCATGTCTCCAAATAGTATGTTTGCTCTGCAGTTTCTTGATTTATCATTTTTAGACTTTTTATATTGTTTTTCTCCTATGATTAATTAATGAGGCTTAGTTTATTTCTACTGCCCTCCTCTCTCCTCCTTTCTCTCTTACCAAATAATTATATCACTATTCCCAGTTCTTTTACCAGTCCACTCCACAACTTGATACAGCATGCTTCAATTCTTTATTATTCATCATAGAATTGAAAGCATCAGGAATTCCGATCTTCACCATACTTTTCTTACCCTATTTTGCCTCCAAACTCTGAGTGCCATGCCTGTTGCAGTATCATAGTTCCATCTCCTATGATTTTTCCATGTTTATTCTAAATTTTGAAAACGAATATTCAATGGTTAGTTTATTACAAGACTGTAAATTATGTTCACTGTAGAGCTATGTAGTATGCTAGACTTACACTTCCTTCCCAAGGAGTCTGTATCAATCCAATTTGAATTAGAGAAGCAAATCCATTAGAAGTATTATTGAACAAGGGATTCACTACAGAAATTAGGATGTATGAAATTGTGGCAGGAACTAGGGAAGTAAGTTCTGGAAAGCAAAGTAGGATGATTATAGAAAAGTTTCTAACCACCAACTGGCAAAGGTGGACAGGTTGGACCTTGCAGAGGAATTTAGGAAGCCAAGCATGTGCTGCTTCCAAGGCAGGATCATAAAAGTGACTAGTGGAGAAATCTAAGGGGGGCATTGCTTCTGCATCTTGTGGTGGGACTAGGGTGACTGTAGATGCAGGACTTACAGTCTGAAAGGACAGAGGGATTGAAACAGGGGAGAGCAAGGACTGAGTGTAAGGGGTTTCCTTCACGACTTCCCTGGGTTTTTAAAATAAATTTTCCTCTATATCTTTTGACTAATTTGCTTAAGTACCTTTATTTAACTTTGTAAGCAAACTGGTAAATTTTCTCTGACCTAAGAGTCTGAAAATGTCTTTATTCTGCCTTACTCTTTACTGCTGGCTTGGTTGTATACAGTATTTTAGATCAAAAAACATTTTCTTATAAGTTTGAAGATATTGCTTCATGGTCTTTGAAGGTATTACATCCTGGAAGTCTGAAGTCTGATGCCAGTCTGACGTTTGTTTCTCTGTGAGTGAAGTCTAGCCGTTTATTCCAAAATCATATCCATGGTTTAAAGTCTATTTATCCTTTGTTGTTTATTTATATTTAAGAATGAGGTCAGTAGAAAAGTTTATTGGGGTTCTATATACAAAGGCAAGACTTTGTTAAGTTACTTTAAGGTGAATTGGTAAAGTGCCAGATGTTATTCTGTGTGATACCTAAATGCCAGGGTAAAGAAGACTTTGCTTCAAGCTGGCCTATTTCTACCGAGAAAGTTTGTTCAATTTATTTAGGGAAGAACACTGCAGTTTTTGGATCGTAGATGAATACCTATCTATTATATGGGAGACAGTAGGGGATGATGATTAGAGGAAATTAATCCCCATAAAGATCTTCAGCAATTCCCATGTTTTCTGTCCCCCTTCTGGTTTCTGCATAATCGGATATCATTGTTTCAGAATCCTCTTGTTCTAGGTATATTATCTGGGCACAGGGTCTCCCTCCTCTGTTATAGCTCTCTCTACCTATATGCAAAGAAAATATTTCCTCTTTTTTTCATCATTACCACTTGTCTTAGTCTTTAAGAAATGTGTTGAAATTTCTCATCCATTAATGCCTTAACCAATCTTTGTTTGGGTTTAATAACATTTATAAGTTTTTTAGTGTATTTTTACAGAAGTGCTATGTGGGAAAACGTGTGTGTGTGTGTGTGTGTGTGTGTGTGTGTGTGTGTGTGTGCACTTAATTCTCTATATTGAAGCAGACCAGACTGTGATTTTGAGATTTGTGGAAAAGATATCTTTGGGTCCAGGAAGAGGTGATTAGGAGTTCCAACAGCAAAATAAATTGAATAGTACAGCTGAAATTTAGGAGCATTTATTGAGAACTTATTATATGACATTTCATATAAATGTAAGAGATAAAAATATGAATAAGATATAGTCTATGTACAGGAGAATTCACCATTCAGGGTAGGAAGAAGAAAATGTAATAAACAAAGTGAAATGCAACAGTACAAATTCTATGACAAAAGTTTGTAGAGTTCAGCCATGTTATGAAATGGAGCTGATCAGTTTTACTTAAAAGAATCAGGACTTCATAGAGGAGGTGACAACTAAGATGAAAATATTTATTGACCCAGATGGGGAAGCAAATTGATGGCTGTGTTAGGGAAAATCTGTCACTCTGGCAGAGAAATTCCTTAAATCTCCTCTAAAATGCCTCTTCAGCCCTGTCTTCCACAGTTCCCTCCCACACCTGGGCCCCATTATCTAACCAACATAAACTATTTCCCTCCTGCCAAAGTAGTGAAACAACTCTTATTGAGCATCTAAGAATGATAGCCATATTTTTACCTGCCCCAAACTGAACACTGTCAACTGACTGGTCAAGTTGCTGTATGCTCCATGTGGTAGCATTTTTGCAAAGCAGTACAAACACCTATCAATATAAACAAAGCTCACATAATTATAGAGTGTGATATCTCTTCAAAACTCAGCATACTCTTGAGGGAGTATTATCGCCATAAGTCATGCCCAGTGACATTCCCCCAGCACTATGTGACTGTTAGAAATAAACTCATTTACCAATGTATTATTTTTACTTTTTTAAAGTCCTTGAATGAGGCAGGCTCTTTGACTGAATATTTAATTTTATAAAAGATTATGACATCAATATTTTTTTCATTTTATAGATGAAGAAATTGAGGGACTATATGTATAAGAAGGCAAATTGTAGGTAAGAAGTGGAGACTGACTTCAAAATTTTTATAAAAACTGGGGCTTCCCTGGTGGCGCAGTGGTTGAGAGTCTGCCTGCCGATGCAGGGGACACGGGTTCGTGCCCTGGTCCGGGAAGATCCCACATGCCGCGGAGCGGCTGGGTCCGTGAGCCATGGCCGCTGAGCCTGCGCGTCTGGAGCCTGTGCTCCGCAACGGGAGAGGCCGCATCAGTGAGAGGCCCGCGTACCGCAAAAAAAAAAAATTTTATAAAAACTGCCAAGGATTCCTGACTCTTCTCTTCCCAATTCTCAAGGCTTTGCAAATGCCATTATTGAAATGAATCCCAGGACTCCATCCTTCAGTCTCACCACCATTCAAAGCCCAACTCATGATGTCACCTCACTCAAGCATTCTGTGGTCACCCAAGTCCAAATCCCTCTAAAAGGATTATCTGGGCAGTATTTTTAAGAAATTTAGAACAAATACTTTTAATTTAGTTTTTCATTTACTATTCCTATCCTCTGGGGCACTTTTTAGCTTCTTTGAGAAAGGGACACGCTATTCTTGTAGAGTTATGTGGCCCCAAAACAATTAAGAGACTCCTTGGAGAGGCCACATTGCAATTGCAGGAAGCATGTAGCACTTCAAGGCCAAAGAGGCAGTGAAAATGCTAATATAGTGCCTCATATAAAGGGGATGTTCAGTAAACAGAAGCTGTCATTGGTATTACTCATTTGGCTTATTCTCCACGTCAAGACACATATGAAGGATTTCCCAACAGTGATATTTGACAAGGATTTTCAAGGAAACACAGTAAAACCAGTTTTCAACTTTTTAAACCTGAGAGTGACTAGCTAATCCTCATATTTATTCTTTCCTAAATCACTGTTTGCATTCAAATTCTCCATGTCTTTCCCTCATTAGACTGGAAATTCCTTAAAAGGGAAAGACCTTGCCTTTTTTAAAACAATGTTTTTTGTCTCCTACGATGCCTAGCCTGCTTCCTTGTGTATTGCAGAAGAGAAATAAATTTATTTGAACCTATTTTAAAAAGTTTAATGAATGTATTTAGCATATGCTGCCTTGCACTGTTATCTTATTTTTCCTTGCCTCCCTGACTAGATTATCAGCGACTTCAGAGCAAAGATGTTTAATGCTTTGCACACAACAGGTTCTTGACTTCTTTATGAAGAGAATAGGCTTTTAGAGGTTAAGTTCCTTTGCCATACAAATTGAAGAAGAATATATGAAGTTTTTCTTCCCCCTGAATGAAATCTATGGGGCCTATATGAAGGGCAGCAAAATCAAAGTCATTTGAAACAATAAAGAAATACAAAGTTCAAATGGAAAATACATTTGCGTGGCTCAAATGCTCATTCATCACTGAGTTGAAAGGACGTGATTTTCTTGTCAGATGACATGTCATAAAAATAAAATCGTGGCAATGCTGACACTTTATATTTTGAATAAGCACAATTGCATGAGTTCAATTTCTGTTTCAACATTCCACTTGTACAACTACTTCTTCACAGTTGACCACTGTGGTTTATCTAGGGCAATCCTAGGGAGACTAACCTATTGCAGACCATTTCTTTGAGGAGTCATATCTTTGATTCTATCATTTAGAGATGAAAGTACAGTACAAAATTTGAGATTTTTTAAAAAAGGACAAAATTTAAAAGGAATGAAATATTGTATGTTTAATGTATTCATTTATTTAGAGATGTAACCTTTCCTATTTCCTTCAAAGGTAATCTTTCTTTAGCATGTTTGGGAAGGAAGGAACTTTTGAATGCCCACTTCCGACTTGCCCCATGGCAACTCTTGCTCTATGTGAGGTTCTTCCAGACATTTCCAGGTCTCCTATGGGTTATAGCTACCTACTCTGCTGGTAATAATCTATGGAAACTTTCTCTAAATTTCCCCAGTGGATGGGTAGAAGTGGGGTAACCCACACTTCCCTTCACTGTCTCTTCTTTTAATTCTGCATACTGCTACTACACCAGGCTATACTGTGACATGAGACTTTACAGAATGCGGAGTTGCTGAATGAAATGACCAAATAAAAGGTGGAGATATTTTCATACCAAGTGAGACTGCTATCATAAGACAAGAAAGAATATTTAAACTATTTGGAAGTGATCATTTCAAAGGCGCATATCCTAGATCCTAGTCTTGACAAGGTCCACCCACAGAGAGTGTGCTCTCATAAAACTTCTATGTTGTAAATATCCATCCCACCCCTGTAAGCTTTAAAGGAATACACAGCATCTGCTTTCACTCTAGCTTTAATCCTTCTTCTTCCACTTGAAAATCTCTGGGCAAAATATCCATCAGTAATGTATAATCCAAAGTCCAAGTTATTCATTCTAGAATATGTGGGAGAGGGTGAGGGTATTTTTATAATATTGCCTAGGATGAAATTTAGCACTCTGAATCCTGACCTCACTCATTTATTCCAGTCAATGCACGCTTTGTATAGTCCTCTTTATTTTTTCTAGCCACTTGGGACACACACACACACACACACACACACACACACACACACAAGAAACACAGTTCTCCCAAAAACAAACAGTAAATCCTAGAGACAGTAAAATATAGATCTAGATTAAACAGAAGCCTTTTTTTAAATACAATAGAATCTTCATAGGCCTTGCCCATGTGGAGGATAAAATTATATATATATATATATATATATATTTTTTTTTTTTTTTTTTTTTTTTTTTTTGCGGTACTCGGGCCTCTCATTGTTGTGGCCTCTCCCGTTGCGGGGTACCAGGCTCCGGACGCGCAGGCTCAGCGGCCATGGCTCACGGACCCAGCCGCTCCGCGACATGTGGGATCTTCCCAGACCGGGGCACGAACCCGTGTCCCCTGCATCGACAGGCACTCAACCACTGCGCCACCAGGGAAGCCCAAATTTTATATATTTTTAAAGAGAGTGTTGTAGACATCTTCTCATGTTTTTGTTGTTGTTGTTATTTTCCCATTTCCTAACTATACATGGAAATCTACAGATGCATAAAAAAGAAAGCTTAATGTCGCACTTTGTCTTCCAGCAGCAGGACCATCTGGTTTTTGATGGCCATCCTCTGACTAAACAAAGATAAATCCAAGGCTTTAAAATGACCACTTGTGTACATATAAAGCAGGGCCAAATTCAAAAGAAAGACTTTCCCACATTATTGTTTTATAAGTAAGTGGAAGACAATGTGAGGAATTATTATTCTCCAATTGAGGCAACCCCTGCTGTTGTGTGTCCACTTGTGTGTGTGTGCATGCTGGGGTGTTTGTGCATACATGTATGTGTGCGTCTTGGGGGAACTTTGCATTTTCAGTTAAAATCAGAGTAAGGAAGAAAATAAATTGAAATATCCTTCATAAATTATTGCAAATTATTTTCATCTTTGTTTCTATAAAAACATAAGAATATTTCCTATTAATGCTTTATTCTCCAGTTAAGAATAAACAGAGTATATAGAAATATGCAAGCCAAAATGTGAAATATTTCTTCCCCTCCCTCACATATCATCTTTCTCTATGAGTTTATATTTACCTAGGCACTGTTGGGGAAAAAAGTAGATTAAACACATATTCTATGCTGTTGAGAAATCCGTTTTGGTAGAACGATCTATAAATATTGAAAAAACTTGAGAACTTAAGTAAATACCAACCATAAAATTGGTGTAACTGCAGTAATAAAACAGTGAGAGAACAATTATTTTGGATCAATAAGGCTTCCTAGAGTAAGAAAACAATGTACCATAAAGAACATACAGTTTTGGAGGAATATATTTTGTATACAATGCAATGCATATATGTTATGTGTACAGTTTGACAAAAAAGTACCAAATCTGAAGTGTACAGTTTGCCACGTTTTGAGAAATGTATGTGACATGTGACCACCATCCCAATCAAAATGCAGAACATTTTGCATTGAAAGGTAGCAGAATTTGCTGCTTTGGTATATTGATTATTTTAAACCATGGGCACTTGAAAAGCAGCAAATGCAGCGAGAGGCTTTCTTTGAATGCTACTTACCTGCTTAAAGACAGATCTTCCAAAAGGAAGTCAGTTGTCACAGATCCTCTCCCTGAAAGTTTCATCAACCAGGGAAGATTGAGTCTTATCAAAGGAGAGGAGACTAGAAGTCCACACCATGCCGAGACAAACTGTTACAAACTATCATATCTCCCACCTATTCTTCTAAAGGCCCATTTACCTTTCCTGAAAATCATTTTCTCTCTCCTCAGAGGTCTACGTCCCTTCTCCACTTCTCCTATTAAGATGGTATTTAAGCCTGAATTTTAAGCCACCTCAGGGAATTACTCATTTTTCCCTGGGTATCTCCCATGTATACCTGAGGTTTACATGTTACTAAACTTCTGTTTGTTTTACTCTTGTTAATCAGTCTTTTATTATAGGCATCTCAGCCAAGAACTCGGAAGAGTAAAGGGAAAACTGTCCGCTCCAACCCCGATCATTATCCCATTGTTTCCTCTTACTATCTTCCAACCAATGCTGTTTCTTCTCTCACCTCTTGCAGACCGCTGCTGTTCTGATTTCATCAGAATGCTTAGTTTAAGAGCACTGGTCTTTGAATTGTCAGATCTGTGTTCAAATTTCAGCTTTACACACACTGCATATGTGAACACGATTAAGTTACTTCCAGACTTTGAACCTCCTTTTTTCCTTTCTATAACAGGGTAATATGCCTGCATTATAGGTATTTGCAAAGATTGAATTAGGTCATATATGTAAACTATTAGTAGAGTGTTTGGTAGGCATATACAAACATGCCTACGTAGGTAGGCACATACCTATACATAGGTAAGAAGTAAAGCCTTCGCTTTAGACTAATTAAAGAAAAAGGGTTAAGACCGGGAATACAAGGGAATACAAAGTGCTACACCAGTGTCTCCATGAGTGTATGTTTTTTGGGGAATGGGAATGGGGAGTAGGCTGGGACAGTGCAGAAAAGGAGGTAGCATTGGCATTGCATTATAATAGCAACAATAAATAACATAGCACATGCTGTGTATGGTTCCAAGTGCTTTGTATAATTGAACTAATTTAATCTTCCTAACACTATGCAAAATGTGTTATTATAACAGTTATCCAAATTCTGTAGGTAAGAAACCTGAGGCAGAGAATGACTAGGCATGTTGCTCAAAGTTATGCTTCTAGCAAGTGCTCGAGCTATGACTTGAACATGGTCTGACTCCAGAATCTGTGATGCTTTGAATCACTATGCAATGTTATCACTCAGTTAAAAATAACTACTCAAAAGATTAAGAAAGCAGCTTTTCTTTTAAGAATATTTATGTAAATACACTACCTGTGGCTTTTGTTACCAGTGTAAGGCTATTAATTTACTTGGATTAGCTGTTCTTTAACATTTGTGAGTGTCTTGGCCAGTAGATTAAGATGAATTTTGCAATTAAGTAAAGCTAATAACCTTCACCAATTAAAATGTTCCCTTAGGATATAAACATCTTTCCATTAGGATTTTGAGTACTTTGATTGGTTCCTAAAAAATCTAAGAAATTAATTGCTCTTAATTCATTTTACACACTTTGTGATTTACTTGAAAATCTCAAATTATTTATATCAGCTCCAACTTCTTATAAATTAATACTCTTTCCTCTGATATACTGCCAGTTCACATTAAAAAAAACAAACAAACATAACTTTAAATCTTACAACTTTAAAACTCAGAAGAATCTTAAAGGTCATTGTGTTTCCCTGTCTTTTCAGTCAGAGATCTTGTTAAACCAATGAATACAGATGGCTTAGAATATTTTTTTTTAATAAAAAGACACCCATATTACTACTAGTAAGCTTCATAATAATAAAACCTTTCTTTACATTGATTTGTATCTTATAATATGATTATAGAGATACTCTCTAATTCAGTTTTCAAGATAAGCTTGTAAGTAAACATGACAGATATTTTTCTCTCTAGTCCTCAGATATTTGATTAAAGTTAATGATTTTAATGATTTATCCACAAGTCATAATATATAGTGGCAAACTTATAGTGGCAAACTAAGACCAAAACTAGGATTTTCTGATTCTAAATCTGAAAAGTTTCCACCTGCCCAAGCTTCATGAAGACAAGACACATTTCTTTCCATATTTTTTTTTCATTTGAAATATAATTGTGCATTTAGTTGGAACTTAGTTAAGTGTTAAATACATTATATACTACCGAAAAATAATTTTTTGTAGGCATTATTATCTAATTAAATGGTATATTAGCCTTCTCAAGTTTTTAATGCCCAAATTCAAGGTTGTCCTGTATAGACAGATAGACATGGGCTGTGATTGGCGAGTTATTAGGAAGGCATAATGAACTCACAAAATGTTGTTCAATTTGAAATACTATCATTCTCAATGTAACCAATTAGGTAAGATTTATTGTCCCTCACAAAAATAAACATATTCTGATGGAATAGCAGAAGCTTGGAGGAACATGTGTGTCAGTGAAGGACCCAGTAGAAAACAGATGGCACACTCAATTTGGATACTTTCCTAATAATACTCTGAAACAGATTCTATCATTATTATCACCATAGCCATTTTTCAGTTGAGGAAACTGAGGCCCAGAAGGCTTAAATAATTTTTCTACAATTAGTTACCTCATTTTTCCTGTAATACCTGGTTTAGCTGGGCTTAGTTCCCACATGATCTACAAGAGTGTTTGTTTGTAGTCTTTGCCCATTTCTGTGGTGTAGATACTCCCACTAGAGCAGATTTCAATCAAGGGTGGTTTAACAACTGACTCATAAATATTCCTCAATATTTAGCAATTGGCTCTTGTAACCACTATGAGCTGGCTTTGCCACACTACTGCCAACACCTCTGCTCTTAATCATTACCTTCTACTGACTCTAAAAGAAAAGTGAATTGCTTTTCTCACCGTCAAGGGATCTTCTGTTTATCCATGTAATAAATTTTATTAATTTCTTAAAATTGCAAAAGATGTATCAGTGTATTGTTAAAAAAAATGACTGAAGAAAACAATTTAAGTGAAGTTAAGCTGGTATAAATTAAAATTAGAGTTTTATAACTTTAGAATGTTAAATATAACCACAAAGAAAATAGCTATAGAATATACACAAAAGAAAATAAGAAAATTAAAATGTTTTAGTATAAAAACTCAAACACAGAAGAGATATAATGCAAAATGGCAAGGAAGTATGTATACCCTTATCAGTAGTTACTTTAAATGTAAATGGATTAAACTCTCCAATCAAAAGGCAGAGAGATTGGCAGAATAGATTAAAAAGAAAAAAGAAAATTTAGGTGATACAAACAAACTTTATTTAACACTTTATTAAGCAGGCAGTCTCCATTCAGAGAACTGAAAATGGGGTGGAAGGCAGGAAGCTTTTACAAGACAAAAAATAAAGAACAAGGAAGAGAAAAATTTTAAAAAAATCTGATTGGCTGGGGCAACTTAGTCAAACTTATTTGGGGTGAGACATGAGAACTCAATTCATAAGAGCTCGGGAGCTAAGGGTCAATGTCCTATGTTTATAGTTTTGGTGTTTTTGTTTTGCTTTGTTTGTTTGTTTTGGACAGTTTCCCTCCCAGTTCTAGTGTGCTTTTTATCCAGCTCTGAGTGTCTTCATGCTCTTATTGAAACCATGCACGTCAGATTGGGATTTGAACCCATGTGCCGGGACTTGAACCCAGACAAAACCCAGATTGAGACTTGAACCCATGATCTTTTAATTAGAATCACTCACCTGTTGTCTGAACTTACTGAGGCTCAGATTCTTTGTGTCTCAGTGCAGAAGGAATTCAGCGAGGGGCAAAGTGATAGGCAAGAAATAAATTTAGTTATATAGGACACTTGTGAGGGATACAAGCGGGCAAGTGAGGGGGCTCTGCCTGAGAACTACGTGAGCTACATTTTTATAATCAAAGGAAAGTAGGGGGAGGGGAGGGCGCCTTCTTCCTCATTCTTTGAGTAGACAGCAGGCTTGCATCACTAGCTCCTTCTTCACATTAGGCAGGAGAGTGTTTGACCCTATGAGGTCAAACTAGGACTGTCATGGCACTTATTCGAATCAGCAGAAGGGCAGTAACATATACTAAAATATGTTAAATCATCTCAGGTTTCAGTATAATGAGGACCTCCTACTTTGGAATGTCAACTTTCCCTTATATTCCTGTCCCTGGTTCTAAGGATCATTATCTTGCTGGACTTGACCAGCAGGATCTAGGCCTCATTTTTTCACTTAATGACCTGGGGCATATCTTGTGCTTTTATTGATGGCTTTATAGTTAAGTAAACCTGCCTTGTTCCACAGTGTTCCAATAGCTTTCTTGAGCGATCATTAACTTACAGTGGTCTCCCAAAGTTCCCTACATTTCCCTCTCTATGTATAATCCCCTAGTGGTACTTCTAAAACTACCTGTGTAACTATCCTATTCTATCCCTATCATTATGCAAGAATTTCAGAAAAAAAAAAAAAATCCAAGCTTCTATTTGAAATTTGCATATTTCTGCCTATCAGCTGTCAGCTATCATCTATTGAGTCCATGGTAGCTATGCATTTAGGGTGTATAATAAAAAATAGGTATGATCTCTGCTTAGTGGATTCACCCTCTAATGGCAAGGAAGAGATATACATAGTTGCAGTAAAAATTATAATTATAAATATATAAACAAATGGAAGGGTGGATCATAGGTTGCCTTGTTTGCACAGAAAAGGGGTTAGGCAAGTTTGTTAGGCTTTTCAGAAGGAGATGGTCCATGAGTTATAATTTAAAGAAAAGAATAATATTGTGGAATGTTGCACAGCAGGAGGCACACATGGCAGCTGGGAAGCCCCTGACTGTTGTGCTTGTGTATTATACCATTTTGGCATAATAATTATTTTGAGCTAAAGGGAATTATGAACCAGCAGACAGGAAAAGCTCTTTACCACCCTTCTAACTGCTTAAGAATAATGTAAAAATTGTCTTTTTTTTAAGGAAATTTATATTTATAAAATAAATTTCCTATGTAAAAATGTCCCTTTGCCAGGAAAAGAGCTACTCTCTGAGACAACTCTCATCACCTGAGAGACTCTTATCTGTATAACAAGACATTCTTTACTTACTATACATTTCTCCCCCTCACTTTCCCAAGACTTGACCACCCTATCCAGAAGTCCCAAACCTCTTATCCTTTGTTTAGGCTAAGATGGTATATAAGCCTCATTTATCTGTTCGCCTCCTGGAGCCACCTTTTCTCTTTTTGAATCTATCTTTTATCAGTTTTATTCACAGACCCCATCCATTATACCTAGGAGGGTAGAGGAAAAAAAAATTTCCTTCCCTACAGGCCAACCTTCTTATTTAATTAATAATGTTACATCCTAAAACAAAAATATTGCAAAGGTATATTTCTGTCTGAGTTGGAAAGTAATATAATTCAATTAGAGGTGAACTTAGGCAGATATTTAAAGGAATGAGCAATTTATGTTCCTGGAAAATACATAGCAATAAGTCCTGTACTCCTTGAAGTTTTTTTCTTCAAGTATTTTTAGCTTACAAATTCATGCTTCTGATTTATGATCACTGTTTTGACTGAAAAAAAAAGCACAACCTAAAAGTTGAGAATTATGTTTTAGTTGGTGGACAAAACTGAGGACTTAAGCCTGAGATGCAGCCTCTCAGATAGGTCTGAGGGACTGCTCCCAAGAGGTGAGGGAGAAGCCAGGATATATAAGAATTTTTGCAACAAAGATCAGGTAGTTGGAACTTCAAAAGATTACTGTTTTTTTTTTTTTAATTTATTTATTTAATTAATTTATTTTTGGCTGCGTTGAGTCTTTGTTGCTGTGTGCGGGCTTTCTCTAGTTGCGGTGAGTGGGGGCTACTCTTGGTTGCAGTGCCTGGGCTTCTCATTGCAGTGGATTCTCTTGTTGCAGAGCACGGTCTCTAGGCACACAAGCTTCAGTAGTTGTGGCTCGCGGACTCTAGAGCGCAGGCTCAGTGGTTGTGGCGCACGGGCTTAGTTGTTCTGCGGCATGTGGAATCCTCCCGGACCAGGGCTTGAACCCATGTCCCCTGCATTGGTAGGCGGATTCTTAACCACTGCGCCACCAGGGAAGTCCCAAGATTACTGTTAATTAAAAAAAACCAAACAGATATTTTAAGTGAAGGAATTTAGTACTTTTCTATGAATGGGAAGATGCAACAGTCTGGGCTCATTGAAATCATTCTTTTGACAGCCTTAGGTATCTAGGGCCAGTATCCTGTTTTTTTCCCATCTTGAGTCTCCTCAGGGAGCACCACTGGGGGTGATTGCAGTGGCTGAGGGCTTGGCAGTGGGCAGCCTGTGTGTCTTGTCGACTGAAAAAAAAAAAGCACAACGTGAGGGTTGCAGTTAAGTTTTATTTGGGGCAAAATCAGGACTATAGCCCAATAGACAGCATTTCAGATAGCTCTGAGGAGCTGCTGCAAAGAGGTAGTGGAGAAGGTCAGTATATATGTGATTTTGGTGAAGGGGGTACGTGCAATCAAGCACACAGTTTTGCAGAAGGCTGCTGCTAGTCACCAGGAGCAGAAGTCACCATTTATGATTTTAGTGCTTTTCTAGATACGAGGAGATGCAAGAACAGGGCTCATAAAATCTTCTTCTGAAAATATCTAACTATCTGAAGGCCTGTTCTTCCAGTTTTTCTCAAAGCACAGAGTGCCTCATTCCTGATCTCCATTCTGAACTTCTTTCAGGGTGAGTTGAAAGTCAGTGGTCACAGCAGCTTGTGACTTAATTCTTGTAGAGGCAGTTGGCAAGTGCCAATTTTTAGTTGGCAGTGCCCCCTCTTGGTCATAAATTCTACCATGCTTTGGGCAACATTTCATGACTGTTTTGTACCATGGTGCTAGGAATGCTCATTCCTAGACCAGGCATGGATTTCACTGATAAACCACTCAATGTGCTATTACTGGACTAGGCCTTATTACCAGTAGCCAAAATTTTCTGGACCACCTATCTTACTAGTCTTTATGGTCCAGAAAAAAAAATCCTTCTTGTTGTATCTTCCCATATCTAGAGTTACACTATTGCAATCATTGATCTCATATAGAACTATATATCTGATTAACTGCTTCAAGTTGCCTAGTCATCAATTTTTTTGTTGGAGGCTCAGTAACACATTTGGTAATACAAGAGACAATAATCTTGTAAAACAAGCAAAATACAAGTTATATAGCTAATAACATTAATAGACTCATAAGTAAACATTTAAGCCAAGAGCTTCCTCCACCAAACCAGTTTTTGAAGAGGTCGCCAACACTGAGTGAGTCACTTAAGGCAGAAATCTGATTTTTCATATGGTTCATTAAATATTTTACATTAGGGGATTCATCAGGTATGAAAACACAGCATTAAGTTTTAATTGTAGCACAGGTGCCTCCCTGAGATGCTGTAAGCGTATCAAGGGCCATGTGGTTTTATAGCACTGCTTTTCTCATCACAGAGACCTCAGAATTCAGTAAGCTAAAAGCCTGATTACTATCACTTAAAGCCTGTTTAGTGAATTTTGTTAAGGCTTCAATATGGCTGATTACATCTTCCAATCCTATTGAAGGCACAAAAATAGCTGCTAAATGGTCATATCAGTGGAACACAGATCTCTTGATTCATCAGGCTCGTACCAATGGTAAATTGGCTGGGGCCATCTCTAAATTATTATGTATATGACCTTGAGTCCAAGGGAATCCTAGGGTACATCTTCCTATCCATGCTGGTGGAAGCCAAGGCCATAAATTAGTACCACAAATCCACTGAGATGCATTAGGTGCAACCCAGTGAACCTCTGGTCATCTGACCCAGTCAGTTCGATAGCAATCACTATGTTTAAGGGTAAAAATATGTAGGCATTATTCATAAGGCACCCAGCCTAATTTCCTAACATTACTAAGCTGATTATCCTTAGTATGATTTAATTGTTCCCAAAATAGAGGAGCCTTTGAACTTAAATGACCATAGCCTGGTGTTAACCACATAAATCCATCCCATAATTGTGGGAGGTTTCCTTCTAATAAACAGGAGTTTACATTTTTTTGCTTGGGACTTAACTCATTGTTCTGATTGAGCGTGAGTGACCCTAAAAGAAAATTCATATTTATGGCCAGGGTGAGAACAGATATTATGAATTGGCCAGGTGAGGGGATCACACCTAGTAATATGAATAATAACCTGAACAGAATATAATTTTCTTTCTTCTAAAATAAATTTCCTAAGGGCTATCCAATCAGAGCCTTGGAGAAGAGAAGTCCACCAAGGTATCTCAGAAGTACTAGACATAGGTAATTGGTCACAAATCCAACAACTGCATTAATTTTTAAAACTAGCATAAGATTGTGCCCATGGTAGAAAAATATGTGATTCATATGCAAAGGGCCAAGAAGTCAAGAAAGCACTGTAAATGATCATATGGGTCAGGTCCAGCATCTTGGGTAAGCCATCTACTTCTGATGTCATCTTCTTGTTTTGGTGTGAGTGTCATTTCTCCTCTATTTGAGCATCACTTTAAGGTGCTTTTGAGGTCAGCAGTCCTCTCTGTAGTCCACTTCAGTGCAGGGGCTCTTTTTAAGTGGGAAATATGAATCCAAGAGTCAATTCCCTTTAGCTTTGCTGCACATGAGCTAGTTAAGAGTACCTGGTGAGGGTCTTCCCATCTGGGTTGTAGTGAGTCTTTTAGATGTCTTTTCAATATAAATAATTTCCTGGTTGTAGATCACAGGATATCTGATCTTCATCCAAAGATAGATACCATGATAAGCTTAGAAACAAGCTTATATTGTCCTTTCTGAAGGGAATCCCCAAACAGAAATCACCCTTTCTAAAATTAATTTGCCTACTGACTGAATAGTGACCCTTCTGCGTGGGAATGCCTTAACCCAATGTGAAAACGTACAAATCATAATAAGTACATACTGGTAACTTTGAGAGGGAGCATTTGGATAAAATCAATCTACCAAATTTCAAAAGGGCCTGCAGGTAATGGAAAGCTTCCTTGAGAGCTATGTAATGGCTTTCCTGGGTTGTATTTTGGACATGTAGTACATCTAGAATAAACCTTCCAAGCTATAGTGAAGGAAGGCTTCAAAAAATACTGTTTGCCCCACAATACCATCTCATAAGGATTCCAGTGAGTTAACTCATGAAAGTATTGTAAAGTGGGATATTGAGCTCCAAACAGAAGGATAGACTTTCTGTTTGGGCCAATCCAGAGCCCTTTATTGGGGTCAAACCTTTCTCTTTTTTGTTTCCAAGTATCCTTTTGTCCTTTCCGTGCCATTCCCTGAAAATTTAACGGGGCATCAGTAAAGTTACTGGGAGTCAGAAAAGAGAAAACAGCTGTTAGTTGACCGTTTTATTTTTTGCAGAGCTGCTGTCTTTGGCGGCCTGATCAGCTAATGAGTTTCCTTTTGCTTCTGTGGTGTCAGCCTTTGAATGACCTGATATCTTAATAATAGCTAATGCACATGGTAGCAAAATTGCATCCAATAATTCTGCAACTTGTCTCCCACTTTCAATACGCTGTCCTGAGGATGTTAAAAATCCCCTTTGTTTCCAAAGCATGCCAAAGTCATGAGTTACCCCAAAAGCATAGCGGCTGTCAGTATAAATGTTAGTGGACTTCTCTTTTGCCAACTGGCAGGCTCTTGTTAGTGCTATTAATTCAGCCTGTTGGGCAGAATAGGTGTTGTGTAAGGGACCATTTTCAAGGATTGACATTGGAGGAATGACAGCATAACCAGGCTGGTACGTTCCATGCGGTCCTCGAAGATATGAACTGTCAGTGAATAATATAAAATCAGGATTCTCCATAGGGCTTTCTCAGAGATCAATCCTGGGAGATGAAAGACTGTCAGTTAAAACAATACAATCGGATTAGGAACCAAGATGGTGGAGTAGAAGGACGTGCTCTCACTCCCTCTTGCGAGAACACCAGAATCACAATTAGATGCTGGACAGTCATCGAGAGGAAGACATTGGAATTCACCGAAAAAGATACCCCACATCCAAAGACAAAGGAGAAGCCACAATGAGACGGTAGGTGGGGTGCAATCACAGTCAAATCAAATCCCACAAATTCTGGGTGGGTGACTCACAGACTGGAGAACACTCATACCACAGAAGTCCACGCACTGGAATGAAGGTTCTGAGCCCCACATCTGGTTCCCAACCTGGGAGTCCAGCAATGGGAGGAGGAATTCCTACAGAATCAGACTTTGAAGGCTAATGGGATTTGATTGCAGGACTTCGACAGGACTGGGGGAAGCAGAGACTCCACTCTTGGAGGGCACACACAAAGTAGTGTGTGCATCAGGACCCAGGGGAAGGAGCAGTGACCCCAGGGGAGACTGAACCAGACCTACCTGCTAGTGTTGGAGGGTCTCCTGCAGAGGTGGGCAGTGGCTGTGGCTCACCGTGGGGATGAGGACACTGGCAGCAGAAGTTCTGGGAAGTACTCCTTGGTGTGAGCCCTCCCACAGTCTGCTTTTACCCCACCAAAGAACCCAGGTAGGCGCCAGTGTTGGGCTGCCTCATGTGGGAACAACCAACAGGGAGGGAACACAGCCCCACCCATCAGCAGTCAATCGGATTAAAGTTTTACTGAGCTCTGCCCACCAGAGCAACACCCAGCTCTACCCACCACCAGTCCCTCCCATCAGGAAACCTACACAAGTCTCTTAGATAGCCTCATCCACCAGAGGGCAGACAGAAGAAGCAACAAGAACTACAGTCCTGCAGCCTGTGGAAAAAAAACCACACACAAAAAGATAGACGAGATGAAAAGACAGAGGGCTATGTACCAGATGAAGGAACAAGATAAAACCCCAGAAAAAAAACTAAATGAAGTGGAGATAGGCAACCTTCCAGAAAAAGAATTCAGAATAATGATAGTGAAGATGATCCAGGACCTCGGAAAAAGAATGGAGGCAAAGATTGAGAAGATACAAGAAATGTTTAACAAAGATCTAGAAGAATTAAAGAACAAACAAACAGAGATGGACAATACAATAACTAAAATGAAAACTACAGTAGAAGGAATCAATAGCAGAATAACAGGGGCAGAAGAACGGATAAGTGACCTGGAAGACAGAATGGTGGAATTCACTGCTGTGGAACACAACAAAGAAAAAAGAATGAAAAGAAATGAAGACAGCCTAAGAGACCTCTGGGACAACATTAAACACAACAACATTTGCATTATAGGGGTCCCAGAAGGAGAAGAGAGAAAGAAAGGACCCGAGAAAATATTTGAAGAGATTATAGTTGAAAACTTCTCTAACATGGGAAAGGAAAGAGCCACCCCAGTCCAGGAAGCACAGAGAGTCCCATACAGAATAAACCCAAGGAGAAACACACCGAGACACATAGTAATCAAACTGGCAAAAATTAAAGACAAAGAAAAATTATTGAAAGCAGAAAGGGATAAACGACAAATAACATACAAGGGAACTCTCATAAGGTTAACGGCTGATTTCTCAGCAGAAACTCTACAAGCCAGAAGGGAGTGTCATGATATACTTAAAGTGACGAAAGGGAAGAACCTAAAACCAAGATTACTCTACCTGGCAAGGATCTCATTCAGATTCGATGGAAAAATCAAAAGCTTTACAGGCAAGCAAAAGCTAAGAGAATTCCGCACCACCAAACCAGCTCTACAACAAATGCTAAAGGAACTTCTCTAAGTGGGAAACACAAGAGAAGAAAAGGACCTAGAAAACAAACCCAAAACAATTAAAAAAATGGTCATAGGAACATACATATCGATAATTACCTTAAACGCGAATGGATTAGATGTTCCAACAAAATGACACAGTCTTGCTGAAAGGATACGAAAACAAGACCCATATATAGGCTGTCTATAAGAGACCCAATTCAGTCCTAGGGACACATACAGACTGAAAGTGAGGGGATGGAAAAAGATATTCCATGCAAATGGAAATCAAAAGAAAGCTGGAGTAGCAATACTCATATCCGATAAAATAGACTTTAAAATAAAGAATGTTACAAGAGACAAGGAAGGACACTACATAATGATCAAGGGGTCAATCCAAGAAGAAAATATAACAATTATAAATATATATGCACCCAACATAGGAGCACCTCAATATACACCCAACATAGGAGCACCCTCAATACATAAGGCAACTGCTAACAGCTGTAAAAGAGGAAATCGACAGTAACACAATGATAGTGGGGGACTTTAACACCTCACTTACACCAATGGACAGCTCATCCAAAATGAAAATAAATAAGGAAACAGAAGCTTTAAATGACACAATAGACCAGATAGATTTAATTGATATTTATAGGACATTCCATACAAAAACAGCAGATTACACTTTCTTCTCAAGTACGCACAGAACATTCTCCAGGATAGGTCACATCTTGGGTTACAAATCAAGTCTCAGTAAATTAAAGAAAATTGAAATCATATCAAGCATCTTTTATGACCACAACACTATGAGATTAGAAATGAATTACAGGGAAAAAAATGTAAAAAACACAAACACATGGAGGCTAAACAATACGTTTCTAAATAACCAAGAGCTCACTGAAGAAATCAGAGGAAATCAGAAAATACCTAGAGACAAATGACAATGAAAACATGACGATCCAAAACCTATGAGATGCAGCAAAAGCAGTTCTAAGAGGGAAGTTTATAGCTATACAAGCCTACCTCAAGAAACAAGAAAAAATCTCAGGTGAAAAATCTAACCTTACACCTAAAGGAACTAGAGAAAGAACAACAAACAAAGCCTAAAGTTAGCAGAAGGAAAGAAATCATAAAGATCAGAACAGAAATAAATGAAATAGAAACAAAGAAAACAATAGCAAAGACCAATAAAACTAAAAGCTGGTTCTTTGAGAAGTTAAACAAAATTGATAAACCATTAGCCAGACTCACCAAGAAAAAGGAGAGGACTCAAGTCAATAAAATTAGAAATGAAAAAGGAGAAGTTACAACAGATAATGCAGAAATACAAAGCATCCTAAGAGACTACTACAAGCAACTTTATGCCAATAAAGTGGACAACCTGGAAGAAATGGACAAATTCTTAGAAAGGTATAACCTTCCAAGAATGAACCAGGAAGAAATAAAAACTATGAACAGACCAATCACAAGGAATGAAATTGAAACTGTGATTTAAAATCTTCCAACAAACAAAAGTCCAGGATCAGATGGCTTCACAGGTTAATTCTATCAAACATTTAGAGAAGAGCTAACTCCCATCCTTCTCAAACTCTTCCAAAAAATTGCAGATGAAGGAACACTCCCAAACTCATTCTATGAGGCCACCATCACCCTGATACCAAAACCAGACAAAGATACTACAAAAAAAGAGAAAATTACAGACCAATATGACTGATGAATATAGATGCAAAAATCCTCAACAAAATACTAGCAAGCAGAATCGAACAACACATTAAAAGAATCATACACCATGATCAAGTGGGATTTATCCCAGGGATGCAAGGATTCTTCAATATATGCAAATCAATCAATGTGATACACCATATTAACAAATTGAAAAATAAAAATCATATGATCATCTCAAGAGATGCAGAAAAAGCTTTTGACAAAATTCAACACCCGTTTATGATAAAAACTCTCCAGAAAGTGGACATACAGGGAACCTACCCCAAGATAATGAAGGCCATATACGACAAACCCACAGCAAACATTATTCTCAATGGTGAAATACTGAAAGCATTTCCTCTAAGATCAGGAACAAGGCAAGGATGTCCGCTCTCACCACTATTATTCAATGTAGTTTTGGAAGTCCTAGCCAAGGCAATCAGAGAAGAAAAATAAAGAAAAGGAATACAAATTGGAAAAGAAGAAGTAAAACTGTCACTGTTTGCAGATGACATGATACTATACATAGAGAATCCTAAAGATGCCACCAGAAAACTACTAGAGCTAATCAATGAATTTGGTAAAGTTGCAGGATACAAAATTCAGGCACAGAAGTCGCTTGCATTCCTATACACTACTGATGAAAAATCTGAAAGAGAAATTAAGGAAACACTCCCATTTACCACTGCAACAAAAAAAATAAAATACCTAGCAATAAACCTACATAAGGAGACAAAAGACCTGTATGCAGAAAACTATAAGACACTGATGAAAGAAATTAAAAATGGTAACAACAGATGGAGATATATAGCATGTTCTTGGATTGGAAGAATCAGCATTGTGAAAATGACTATATTACCCAAAGCAATCTACAGATTCAATGCAATCCCTATCAAATTACCAATGACAATTTTTACAGAGCTAGAACAAAAAATCTTAAAATTTGTATGGAGACACAAAAGACCTGGAACAGGCATAGCAATCTTGAGGGGAAAAAAAGGGAGCTGGAGGAATCAGACTCCCTGACTTCAGACTATACTACAAAGCTACAGTGATCAAGACAATATGGTCCTGGCACAAAAACAGAAACACAGATCAATGGAACAAGATAGAAAGCCCAGAGATAAAGCCACGCACCTACGGTCAACAAATCTATGACAAAAGAGCAAGGATATACAATGGAGAAAAGAGAGTCTCTTCAATAAGTGGTGCTGGGAAAACTGGACAGCTACATGTAAAATAATGAAATTAAAACACTCCCTAACACCATACACAAAAATAAACTCAAAATGGATTCGAGACCTAAATGTAAGACCGGACACTATAAAACTCTTAGAGGAAAACATAGGAAGAACACTCTTTGACATAAATCACAGCAAGATCTTTTTTGATTCACCTCCTAGAGAAATGGAAATAAAAAGAAAAATAAGCAAATGGGACCTAATGAAACTTCAAAGCTTTTACACAGCAAAGGAAACCATAAACGAGACGAAAAGACAACCCTCAGAATGGGAGAAAATATTTGCAAATGAACCAATGGACAAAGGATTAATCTCCAAAATATATGAACAGTCATGCAGCTCAATATTAAAACAACAAATAAGCCAATCCAAAAATGGGCAGAAGACCTAAATAGACATTTCTCCAAAGAAGAAATACAGATGGCCAAGAAGCACATGAAAAGCTGCTCAACATCACTGATTATTAGAGAAATGCAAATCAAAACTACAATGAGGTATCACCTCACACCAGTTAGAATGGGCATCATCAGAAAATCTACAAACAACAAATGCTGTAGAGCGTGTGGTGAAAAGGGAACCCTCTTGCACTGTTGGTGGGAATGTAAATTGATACAGGCACTCTGGAGAACAGTATGGAGGTTCCTTAAAAAACTAAAAATAGAATTACCATATGACCCAGCAATCCCACTACTGGGCATATACCCAGAGAAAACCATAATTCAAAAAGACACATGTACCCCAATGTTCATTGCAGCACTATTTACGATAGCCAGGTCATGGAAGCAACCTAAATACCCATTGACAGGTGAATGGATAAAGAAGATGTGGTACATATATACAATGGAATATTACTCAGCCATAAAAAGGAACGAAATTGGGTCATTTGTAGAGACGTGGATGGATCTAGAGAGTGTCATACGGAGTGAAGTAAGTCAGAAAGAGAAAAACAAATATTGTACATTAACGCATGTATGTGGAACCTAGAAAAATGGTACAGATGAACCTGTTTGCAGGGCAGAAATTGAGACACAGATGTAGAGAACAAACATATGGACACCAAGGGGGGAAGTGGTAGGGAGGTTGGTGGTGGTGGGATGAATTGGGAGATTGGGATTGACATGTATACACTGATGTGCATAAAATGGATGACTAATAAGGACCTGCTGTATAAAAAAATAAACTAAATAAAATTCAAAAGTTAAACAAGCAAAGAAATGCAATCATGTTTTTCATCATTTACATCTGATTCCTCAGGTACCAAGATGGCTGGATTAAGGTTGTTACATCTACGAAGAGTCATATGTGGTGAGAGCAGGATAATTTCATGGGAGGTTAATTGACTTGCTGAATAATGTTTTGTGTGATGAGATTTTAGTAAGGCTTCCACAGAGTGAGGAACAAAGATAGAGGGTGACTCATGACTATCTCTTCTGTGATCGGACATAGCACAGCTCTCCCTATGACAGGCCGGAGACAAGGGGGTAGGTCCCTGGCTACCAAATCTAGCTGTTGGCTATGATATCTTACTGGCTGGTAGTAACCGCTGTGTTTCTGGGTTAGTACTCCTAGTGTAGTCCCCTTGCTTTCATGAACAAAGAGGGAGAAGGGTAGATCATAATTGGGATGTCCCTGGGCCAGGTCCTTGGCCAGAAATGTTTTTTAGGTCTCCCATGGCATCAGAATGTTCTACACCACAGCAAACAGGTTCAGGTTGGTCTTGTTTGAGTAGATTATGTTGTGGCTGAGCTATTAAAGAAAGATTTGGAATCCAATTCCTACAGTAAACTGCAAGACCTAAAAATCCCCTTAACTGCTTTTTTGTATTTGGGGTAGGGGAGGCTAGAATGCCTTTCACTCTATCCAGGTCAATTAAAAGTTCTTCTTTAGATATCCTATGCCCTAAATATTTTACACTAGTGTTACAGAATTGTAATTTCTCTTTGGACACTTTATGTCCTTTTAAGGCTACCTTCTGAAGTAAATACAGGGTGCCTTGCTGGCTGTTTATCAAAGAATTTGAACACAGCAGCAAATTGTCTACATATTGTATCAAAGCTGATTTATGAGGAAAATTCAAATCATCTAGATCTGCTTTTAATATCTGGGAGAAGTAAGTGGGGCTTTCAATATAGTCATTGACATTCAATGCCAATGACTGTGGCATTACAGTCCACATATACTGTCATTCATTCCAAGTGAAAGCGAAAAGATACTTGATCATCAGGATGTACTGGGATACTAAAAAATGCACTACAGAAATCTGTCACAGAAAAGAAGTCACTGTTTTTAGGGATATAAGACAGTAAGGTATGGCACTACAGAATGATGAGGGATAATAATATTGATAGATCTCAAGTCCTGCACAAATCTCTAACCCTTGCCATTAGGTTTTTTTTTTCTTTTTTTAAAATAAATTTATTTATTTATTTTTTATTTTTGGCTGCGTTTGGGCTTCGTTGCTGCGTGCGGGCTTTCTCTAGTTGCGGCAAGTGGGGGCTACTTTTCGATGCAGTACGTGGGATTCTCATTGCAGTGGCTTCTCTTGTTGCGGAGCGTGGGCTCTAGGTGTGCCGGCTTCAGTAGTTGTGACACATGGCTTAGTTGCTCCGTGGCATATGGGATCTTCCCGGACCAGGGATTGAACCCATGTCCCCTGCATTGGCAGGCAGATTCTTAACCACTGCACCACCAGGGAAGTCCCTAGGTTTTTTAACTGGTAAAATGGGAGTGTTACAAGGGCTGGTGCGAGGCACAAAAAGATCTTTCTCAATGTAAGCTGATATTAAAGGTTTTATTCCTTCTGTAGCCTCCTGCCTTAATAGATATTGATGAATATTGGGTAGGGGCTCATTCTTATCTATACTGATTTTAGTGGGTGATGCACCCAGATTATCAGTGGGTGATATGTATTCTTCCAATATCAGTAGAATTAAGTGCCCATAATTCTTTAGGTAATAAGCATAGCAGTTTGTCTTGTTCAGCATCATCCTCATCATGAGTCACAAACATTATATGATAAAGGAAATCTGATTGATTCTTCTGATCTAGAAACATTTCTCCCTTAGGAGTAAAGGAAATATGGACATCATAAGCTTCTAATAGGCCTCTACCTATCTGGTGAACGGGAACACTTTCTATTAGAAAAAAGGAGTGCCTTCCTCTAATTTCCCTTAAGTAGAATTCTAAAGGCAATGATTAAAGAGCCTTAATAGGTGCATTAACAACCCCTACCATCTGTACTGAGGCATTACTCCAAGAGAGAGAGCCTTTCCTTTTGGAAGCGTTCAAAACTGAAATGGTGGCCTCTGTATCTATTAGGGCTTTAATTGTTTCTCCTTGTATAATCATTTCTGCTTCCCCCAGGGTGTTAGAGAGGAGAAGGGGAAAGACTCCCCATGTTCCCTGGGAGCAGTCCTATTCTTGTTTAGCTTGAAATTCCAGTCTAAAATCCAGTTTTCCTTCTAGGTTTCTCCTTCTTAACTTACAGTTCATTTTCTGATACCCTGGTTTTCTTCAGTAAAAGCAAATTTTGGGTTACTCTACAGGTTGGGGATTAAATGGGATATGGTTAACCTTTGACTGGCATCGACTACTTAATTGCTGCAATTGAAGGTTAATTTTTGTAGATATTCCCTTTTCTTTCTTTTTAATGGTTTTGAAAAGTTGGTCAGCTAGTGTAACAGGGCATTTGTATGAAATGCGGAGCAACCTGGATTGTGTCTTTTGACTAGAGTAGGCAAATCCCCATCTAAGCCTTCTAAAAAAGGCAGAGTTAAGCAAAGGATCATTTTGGTGGTTAGAGAATGATTCAGGTGTCAAGCCATAATTTCTCTTAAAAGTTTTTTCAAACCTTTCATAATAGTCTGGAATTGATTCATCCAGTTTTGCTTGCACTGCTGAATCTATGTCCAGTCTATGGTTTTTGGAAAAAGCTCTAGAATAAGTTTGAGTAATCTCTGAGCTATTCCTTGCATTCAGTGCAAGCCTGTGGACTACATAATTCAAAGTCCATTAATGGATGTTTCCGTCCTGCTTTCTTTATCCATTCCTTTGCTTTGCTTTCAGAAATTAATGACTGTATTAATTGATATCTATCTGAAAACCCAGGCTCATGGATCTGGATGGTTAACTCAAATTCCTTAGCAAATCCCAGTGGATCCTGACTTGGATTGGGAAATTCCTTAGCCAGGGCTCTCAGTTCTGCTCTGGTCCAAGGTGTGTAGGTAAGCGCTGAAGACGGTTCACCTCTCCCTATAATAGGTTTCTCCTTAAGGGGAGCTATAAAAATCACTTCCGAGTTTTTTATCCTCCATTACTGGGGAAGAGGGAGCAGCAGGAGATGGAAGAGTCAGAAGAGGAAAAGAGATAACATCGGGGCCAGGCAGTTCAGATAGAAGATAGGTGGGAGGACCAAGGAAGAGGCAGTGTCGGTGATAGTGGCCATTTTTGTTTTGATATAGTTTCAAGCAGTTTCTTGGCGGTTTCCTGCAAAGAAGTTACTCTATCATTTCCTCTTTTAGAAATTTCTAAATACCAGTCAAAGTAAGCATTCTATTCAGTTGGTTCAATCTCACAGCCAGCTTTTTCTAACTGTGTGGGCAAAAATATCAATTATGGAATATCAAAAGACCCCCAATTTGGCCGTTTTAGGTTGAGACTCCCTTTAGTATAATTTCCCCATTAAGTGGGTACTTGCAAGTATGAGCTCCGTAGGTATTGTACATGAATCCAGCTGGAGTGTTCACCAGAGGTTGGTTTTCCGATGCCCCTCATTTCTCTATTTGAGAGGCTCTATTTCCCATTTTAAGTTGAATTTATCGGGGTAAAATTTACTAATGAAATTTTGTGGTGGGTGAGTGTGCTGCTTGTGAGCTTAACTTCTCTAGGCATCACTCTAGAGTCGTTTCAGCCCTCTTACATGTCTCAGTTTCTCCCTTCAGTAGTCTAAGACCACCGCGGGTGCTCAGATCACTGAATGGCCAATTCTTATAAGTGACCCCCGGATGAGCAAGTCTTTAATTAATGAGTGGGTTTCCCTATGGGACCCACTGCACAGTATTAGGACTATACCTCCATCACTCCCGTAAATTTCTCAGTTGGCTGAGAAAGTCGTAACTGAGCGGGAGTCTAGTCCCTTTTCTTTGAAGCAAAAGCTCTCATGTAATATCTTCACTCTTATCTCAACAAATTCTATTAAGGCAGCTGAACTGAGACCAGCCTCTTACCTAACCACTCAGCCCAGGCCACTCAGCCTTTTTCAACTGAGCAAACACCAATATCTTTCAAGCAGCCTCCCACCACCCCTCCCCGCAGTGTGTTTCAATGAGGCCTCCCCAGTACCTTTTAACAGGGGGATCGGGTACCTGTTATATACTTCCAAATAAAACTGAGGATCATCAACAAATACAGGAGATCCAAGAAACAGGAGAGACTCACCCAAATTTGTCTGAACTCCCTGAGGAGGTGGACAGGCACAAAGGGTCTCTGCTGGTACCAAGATTCTGGTTCTTCATAGAGTTCAGGTGAAGGAAAGAAGTCTACTCTGGAACCCTCTCGTTGGCCACCGAAACTGTCAACTGAAAAAAAATGCACAACGTGAGAATTGTGAGTTAAGTTTTATTTGGGGCAAAATCAGGACCATGGCCTGGGAGACAGCATTTCAGATAGTTCTGAGGAGCTGCTGCAAAGAGGTAGTGGGGAAGGTCAGTATATATGTGATTTTGGTGAAGGGGGTACGTGCAATCAAGCACACAGTTTTGCAGAAGGTTACTGCTAGTCACCAGGAGCAGAAGTCACCATTTATGATTTTAGTGCTTTTCTAGATACGAGGAGATGCAAGAACAGGGCTCATAAAATCTGAAAATATCCAACTATCTGAAGGCCTGTTCTGCCAATTTTTCCCAAAGCACAGAGCACCTCATTCCTGACCTCCACCCTGAACTCCTTTCAGGGCGAGTTACAGTTCAGTTGCAACAGCTTGTGACTTAAACCTCGTAGAGGCAAATGGCAAGTGGCAATTTGTAGCTGGCAGTCTCCGTCCTGAGTCCCCTCAGGGCTCGCCGTAGGGGTTGGCTGTAGGGGCGTGATGGCTGCAACATCCTTTATTTACTGATATGGCAGACAACATTTTTCATTCACAGTGTGAAAAATCTGAGGTAATATGTTTTGACTATAATAATTTTTATTATAAATTTTATTTTTAAAGTTTTTGATGGTTTCTTCAATTTTAAATACACACACACACACACACACACACACACACACACACACACACACATATATACATGTATTAAACTTTTTTTTTTTTTTTTGTGGTATGTGGGCCTCTCACTGTTGTGACCTCTCCCGTTGTGGAGCACAGGCTCTGGATGCGCAGGCTCAACGGCCATGGCTCACGGGCCCAGCCGCTCTGTGGCACGTGGGATCCTCCCGGACCAGGGCACGAACCCGTGTCTTCTGCATCGGCAGGTGGACTCTCAACCACTGCGCCACCAGGGAAGCCCCATGTATTAAACATTTTTTAAAATCATTAGTTTTGAACAGTCTTATTGAGGTATAACTGGTATACAAAAAAATATGGACATATTTCATGTGTACAGATTAATGAGTTTGGAAATACGCATATCCCCTTGAAGCCGTCACCCTAACCAAGTAATAAACATATCTATCACCTCCGAAAGCTTTCTTCTGTCCCTTTGGTTTTGTTTTTCTTTTGTTTCATAATAACAAAAGAGATCTACTCTTTTTTTTTTATTGACGTATATTTGATTTACAATGCTGTGTTAATTTCAGGTGTATAGCAAAATGATTTATTTTGTGCTGTACAGTAGGCCCTAGTTGTTTATCTATATATAGTGGTGTGTATCTGTTAATCACAAACTCCTGATTTATCCCTCCCCCAGCTCCTCTTTGGTAACCATAAGTTTGTTTTCTAGGTCTGTGAGTCTGTTTCTGTTTTGTAAATAAGTTCATTTGTATCAGTTTTTTAGAGTCCATATATAAGTGACATCATACAATATTTGTCTTTCTCTCTCTGACTTGTAACAAATTTTTAACTATACAATAATAAATTGTTAACTACAGTCACTATATATACAACAGGTCTTTAGAATTCACTCATCTTGCATAATTGTAACTTTTTAGCTATTAAACAACTCCCCATTTCTCCTCTCCCCAGCCCTGGCAACTATCATTCTACTCTGTTTTTATGAATTTAACTATTTTAGATACCTCGTATAAGTGGAATCATGCAATATTTGTCCTTCTGGGACTGGCTTATTTTACTTAGCATAACGTCTTCCAGATTCATCCATGCTGTCACATATGGAAGAATTTCCTTTATTTATTTATTTTTTTAAATTGAAATATAGTTGGTTTACAGTGTTGTGTTAACTTTTGCTGTACAGCAAGTGATTCAGTTATACATACATATACACATTCTTTTTTTTATATCCTTTCCAGTATTGTTTATCATAGGATATTGAATATAGTTCGCTGTGCTATACAGTAAGACCTTACTATTTCTCCATTCTATATATAATAGCTTACATCTGCTAACCCCAGCCTCCCACTCCATCCACCCTCAATTGTCTCTCTCTTTTCAGTTAGTATGATAATCTCTAATTGCATTCATGTTGCTTCAAATGGCATTATTTCAGGCTTTTAATGGCTAAGTAGTATTCCATTGTATATATGTACCACTTCTTTATCCATTCATCTGTTGATGACATTTAGGTTGTGTCCATGTTTTGGCTATTGTAAATAGTGCTGCTAAGAACATAGGGGTGTATGTGTCTTTTTGAAGTATACTTTTGTCTGGATATATGCACAGGAGTGAGATTTTTGGATTATATGGTATTCTATTTTTAATTTTCTGAGTAACCTCCATACTGTTTTCCAAAGTGGCTGCAGCAACTTACATTCACACCAACAGTGTATGAGGGTTCCCTTTTCTCCACACCCTCTTCAGAATTTGTTATTTGTAGAGACTTTTTTTGGTTGTTTTTTTTTTGCGGTACACGGGCCTCTCACTGTTGTGGCCTCTCCCGTTGCGGAGCACAGGCTCCGGACGCGCAGGCTCAGCAGCCATGGCTCATGGGCCCAGCCGCTCAGCGGCATGTGGGATCTTTCCGGACCAGGGCACGAACCCGCGTCCCCTGCATCGGCAGGTGGACTCTCAACCACTGCGCCACCAGGGAAGCCCTTGTAGAGACTTTTTAATGATGGTCATTCTGACTGGTGTGAGGTAGTTTTGAGTTGCATTTCTCTAATTATTAACTATGTTGAGCAACTTTTCACATGCTTACTGGCCATCTGTATTTCTTCTTTGGAGAAATGTCCATGTAGGTCCTCTGTCCATTTTTAAAATTTTGTTGTTGTTGTTGTTATTGAGTTGTATAAGTTGTTTGTATATTTTGGAAATTAAAAACCTTGTTGGTCACATCATTTGCAAATATTTTCTCCCATTCTGTAGGATGTCTTTTTGTTTTGTTTATGGTTTCCTTTGCTGTGCAAAAGCTTGTAAGTTTGATTAGGTCCCATTGTTTATTTTTGTTTTTATTTCTATTGCCTTGGAAGACTGACCTAAGAAAACATTGGTATGATTTATGTCAAAGAATGTTTTGCCTATGATCTCTTGTAGGATTTTTATGGTGTCATATCTTATGTTTAAGTCTTTGAGCCATTTTGAGCTTATTTTTGTGTATGGTGTGAGGGTGTATTCTGACTTCATCAATTTACAAATGGCTGTCCAACTTTCCCATCATTGCTTGCTAAAGAGACTGACTTTTTCCCATTGTATATTCTTGCCTCCTTTGTTGAAGATTAATTGCCTGTAGGTGTGTGTGTTTATTTCTGGGCTCTCTATTCTGTTCCATTGATCCTTATGTCTGTTTTTGTGCCAGTACCACACCATTTGATTACTGTAGCTTTATAGTATTGTCTGAAGTCTGGGAGGGTTATGCCTCCTGCTTTTTTTTTTTTGGCTGCACCACATGGCATGTGAGATCGTAGTTCCCTAACCAGGGATCCAACTCGTGTCCCCTGAAGTGAAAGCATGGAGTCTTAACCACTGGACCACCAGGGAAGTCCCCTTGCTGTGTTCTTTTCCTTCCAGACTGTTTTGGCACTTCTGGGTCTTTTACAGTTCCATATGAATTTTAGAATTATTTGTTCTAGTTCTGTGAAAATTGTCATGGGTAATTTGATAGGGATCACATTAAATCTGTAGATTGCTTTGGGTAGTAGAGCCATTTTAACAATATTAATTCTTCCAGTCCAAGGGCATGGGATATCATTCCATTTCTTTGAATCATCTTCAATTTCCTTTATTAATGTTTTATAGTTCTCAGTGTATAAATCATTCACCTCCTTCCAGGTTTATTCCTAAGTATTTTATTTTTGGCGGTGTGATTTTATTTTATTTTTAAATGGCCTTTGATTTATTAATTAATTTATTTATTTTGGCTGCATTGGGTCTTCATTGTGGTGTGCGTGCTTCTCATTGCAGTAGCTTCTCTTGTTGTGGAGCATGGGCTCTAGGCACGCGGGCTTCAGTAGTTGTGGCTTGTGGGCTCTAGAGTGCAGGCTCAGTAGTTGTGGCACATGGGCTTTGTTGCTCCACGGCACGTGGGATCTTCCCGGACCAGGTCTTGAACCCGTGTCCCCTGCATTGGCAGGTGGATTCTTAACCACTGCACCACCAGGGAAGTCACGGGTGCGAGTTTAAAATGTACTCTTTTTTTTTACATTCCCTTTCTAGTATTTCATTGTTGGTGTAAAGAGATGCAACTGATTTCTGTATGTTAATCTTGTATCCTGCTACCTTGCTGAATTCATTTATTTTTAAGGCTTAATAATGTTCCATTGTATGCATATACCATATTGTCTTTATTCATTCATCTGTCAGTGGGCATTTAGGTTGTTTCTATATCTTGGCTACTGTGAATAATGCTGCACTAAATATAGGAGTGCAGCTATCTCTTTGAGATTCTGATGTTAAAGTTTTTGGATATGTATCTGGAAGTAGTATTGCTGGATGATAGAGTTGTTCTATTTTAAATTTTTTTGAGGAATCTCCATACTGTTTTTCATAGTTATTAAACAATTTTACATTGCCACCAACAGTGTACAACGATTCCAATTTCTCTACATCCTCACCAACATTTATTATCTTTTTCTCTTGAAAATAGTCATTTACCAAGTGTGAGGTAATAAAAGTATTGTGATTTTGGATTTGAATTTCTCTGAGGATTAGTGATGTTGAGCACTGTAGGGGAGAGAAATTTTTCCTTCTTTCCTTCTAGGTTCTTTGTTTGGTCTAATTAAATTGACATAGACAGATTAACAAATTTGTTAATCTGGAGTAAAACAAATTTAAGTTTATATATATAAGAGTCTCAAAGTTATGAGATTTAAGGACAAATTGGGCAACTGAGGATTTTAGGCCATCCTAAGGTAAGGAAGGGGATATGGACCTGGGGATTCAAAGAAGAGGAGAACAATTCACAGGATGATAAGAAGAACAGATGTTTATAATTAGAAGTTTGCCTTGCATGCAGGCAGGTCTTTAATTAAAAATTATCTCTGGTGGTAATTATTTTTCTGGTACAGATCTGCTATCTAAATTCTTTTAGGTGGGTAAGGGAGAGGTAAAATGTTTTCTGAGTTTGCTGGGTCTTGATTGCATTCAGCTTAAAATAATCTACATGTCAAAGTAGTATATTTGGGAATGGCATACTCTGCTCCCCTTCAGCTCTGTTAATATACCTGTTTGTCATTTGTATGTATTTTGGAGAAATATCTATTCAAGACCTTTGCCTATTTTGTAATGAGGTTATTTTTATTAAAATTTTTTTTCTATTGAGTTATATGAGTTCTTTACATATTTTGGATATTAATCCCTTATTAGATATGTGGTTTGCAAATATTTTCTCCCTATCCATAAGTTGCCTTTTCATTCTGATGATTTTTAACGTTTGCTTGTGCAGAAGCTTTTTAGTTTGATATAGTCCCACTTGTCTATTTTTGCTTTTGTTTCCTCTGCTTTTGGTGTCATATCCAAGAAACCATTGCCAAAGTCAATGTCAGGAAGCTTTTCTTCTGTTTCTTCTAAGAGTTTTACAGTTTGAGATCTTGCCTTTAAATCTTGAATCCATTTTGAGTTGATCTTCGTCTATGGTGTAAGGTAATGGTCCAGTTTCATTCTTTTGCATGTAAATATCCAGTTTTCCCAACACCATTTGTTGAAGAGACTAGCCTTTCCCCATTGTGTATTCCTGGCACCCCTGTCAAATATTCAGTCAACCATATAGGTGTGTTTTCATTTCTGAGCTCTCTATTCTTTTCTGTCTTTATGCCAGTACCATACTAAAGCAAAGATTTTTTTAAAAAACAGCTTTAACCTGTCATGTTACAGTCCTACAATTAGGACTATAATACAGTGTAATACACTGAATCCAGTTTTTACTTTACTTTGTATAAATACTGCATAATTCTATTAGACAGCAGTCAGTTCCTATAAGGAAAAATAAAAATAAATTTACAGGAAAGTAATTTAAAATTGTGGACCCTGTTAAAAAGAGCAAAACACAAAAAACGTTTTTTCCTTTGCTTTAAAAAATTTTTTTTACCACTGAGTCTACTAAGATTTGACTAAATAAAACTATGCAGTAAGAATAAAATAAACTGAACCTCACATCAAATTCATAGTTAGTAGAAATTTCCCATCAAAACTTAAACAAAGAGTGTTTAGTAGTAGCATAATCAATCACAGATATTCTCTTTAGGTTAAAAGATTGATGAATCCAAAGGGAAAACCAGCAGTTAATTAAAAAGAAGAGAAGGAAGGAAGGAAGGAAGGAGAGAGAGAGAGAGAGAGAGAGGAGAGAGAGGGAGAGTGAGAGAGAGAGAGAGGGAGGGAGGGAGGGAGGGAGAGAGAGAGGGAGAGAGAGTGAAAGAAAGGAAGAGAGAAAGAGAAAGAAAGAGAAAGAAAGAAAGAAAGAAAGAAAGAAAAGAAAGAAAGAAAGAAAGAAAGAAAGAAAGAAAGAAAGAAAGAAAGAAAGAAAGAAAGAAAGAAAGAAAGAAAGAAAGAAAGAAAGAAAGAAAAAGAAAGAAAGAAAGAAAAAGAAGGAAGGAGGGAAGGAAGGAGGGAGGGAGGGAGGAAAGAAAGAAAAAAGAAAGAAATTTTATCTCAGTCATAGATCCTGCTGGGTTGAGTGATATGAATGAAACTGAATTATGAACCATTTACACAATTCTTGATTTCATCATGCCAGTTTTGGAGTTTTGCACTCTCTTTTGTGGTTGTAAATGTTATTTTCTTTTTGTTAGTACGACCCAAATCAACTTTGCCCACCCCTGTGAAAACCACACTGGGGCTATTCAGATGGCTTATTTTCTTAGACCAGAAAAGAACTTTCACTTTAATCCAACTGGCTCACTGGCTCCCAAAGCATCTGCACCCCCAGAATGATGGCCTCGATAAATAGCTCTGTGGGATGAGTGTTCCCACTTCTTCATATCTTTCTTTTCCAAATTTTTCAGTAATTTTCTAAAACAAGTTTGGCTCTTTTCTTTGATCAAAATGTCACTAGTTACACATGATCTTGGCTACTTGCCCTTTCCATGTTTGTAACTCCATCCAAGCGTAATGGGCCTAGAATAGAGTCATGCCTGTATTGCTAGCAGCTTCTGTGAATACTAATGTTTCATAACTGCTCAACATTTATTGAATGCTCTTCCTGTACTAGTTCACTTAATTTTACCATACCTCTTTGAAAAAAGTTGTACTATTATCCTTGCTTGATGGATGAAGAAAAAGAGATTGAGAAGGGGAATTCCCTGGTATGGTCCAGTGGTTAGGACTCCGCAGTTTCACTGCGCTGGGCCTGGGTTCAGTTCTTGGTCAGGGCACTGTGATCCCACAAGCTGTGTGGCACAGACAAAAGAAAAAGAAAAAAAGAGTTTGAGAGAAGTAAAATAACTTGCCCAAGTCAATACCACCAGGAAAGCATGGAGCCAGGATTTCACCCTGAGTAGTCTGATTAAAGAGACTTGGTTTTTAACTACCACAATATTTTTCTTATAGAAAAGTATATGGAAATTATAGAGAAATGATAATAGCAATAACAATAATAATAAGGCAAAAACATATTTTTACATATAAAGAACAAAATCATTTGCACACATTGCTTCTTGAAGGACTCCTGTAATTATCTGGAGAATGTGTTTTTATCATCATTTTACAGATTAGGAAAATAAGACCCTCAAAGTGATGCTGTGAAGTGTGTACATTCTAAGGACAAATTTCAGGGGAATGACGTTGTATCTTTGAAATATTGTAAAGAATGTAAGAGAAGCAAAAAGCCCCTACCCATCTTAGATTCTTTGGCAAGGGCCTTGTAAATTAGCCTAAAAAAAGACAATTCACAAGAGAAAAACAGAAGTTTATAAACTTATGTACACACAGGAGTATCCAATGATGAGTAGCTCTACTGGCTGCTTTGAATTTGTAGTCTACATATCCAACTTAGTAGGGAAAAGGGAGAGGGAAAAAGTGCATTATGAAAAAGCAAGTGATTTTTTTAAAAAGGTAAATAGACCCTTAGTAGAATATATGGGAAATATTATCTTCTGTGACAATGTCTGGCTGTGGTTCTTCTGATAAAAGAAGATTAAAGTTTCTCCTGGGAGTGAGATTTATGACAATTGAGTTTTTTTGGGGAAGCTCTGCTTTTAGATGGATAAGGGATTCCAGGAATTCAAATGCCTTCAGTTCAAAATAATTCTTATATTAAAGTGGTATATTTTAGGATGGCATGTCCTGACCCCTTTCAAGAGCCTTGAAAAGGCCTTTTGGATTTGTACAGCCTGGAATAAGGATGTGTGTGTGTGTGTGTATTTATACACACACACACACACACACACACACATGCATTTGTTAACAGTGGTTACCTCAAAATATAAAGCATTTATTATGCTATCATGCTTGATGAGGGTACTCTGTAACTCCCAACAAGAGAATATTGGACCAAAACAATCTTAAGAAAAAAGAACAAGGCTGGAGGTATCACACGCCCTGTCTTCAAACTGTACTGCAGATCTACAGTATGGTACTGGCACAAAAATAGACACATAGATCAATGGAACAGAATTGACTTATGGTCAGTTAATCTACGACAAAGGAGGCAAGAATATAAAATGGAGAAAAGACAGTTTCTTTAATGAGTGATGCTGGGAAAACTAGACAGCTACATGACATTAGGACATTTCTTCACACCAAAAAACAAAAATAAACTCAAAATGGATTAAAGACCTAAATGTAAGACCAAAACCATAAAACTCCTAGATGAGAAGATAGGAAGATCACTCTTTGACATATATCATGGCAATATTTTTTTTGGATCTGTCTACTAAGTCACAAGAATTAAAAGCAAAAATAAACAAACGGGACCTAATTAATCTCAAAAGCTTTTGCACAGAAAAGGAAACTATGGACAAAACCAAAAGACAACCTAATGAATAGGAGAAAATATTTGCAAATGATATGACCAATAAAGGGTTAATATCTAAAATATATAAACAGTTCATACAACTCAATATCAAAAAACAAACAATTTGATAAAAAATGGGCAGAAGACCTGAATAGACATTTTTCCAAAGAAGATAGAGGCAGATGGCCAACAGACACTTGAAAAGATGCTCAACATTGCTAACCATCAGAGAAATGCAAATCAAGACCACAACAAGATATCACCTCACACCTGTCAGAGTGGCTATCATCAAAAAGACCACAAATAACAAATATTGGCAAAGGTGCAGAGAAAAAGGAACTCTCATACACTGTTGGTGGGAATGTAAATTGGTGCAGCCACTGTGGAAAACAATATGGAGATTTCTCAAAAAACTGAAAATAGAACTACCATATGACCCAACAATTCCACTCCTGGGTATATATACATGAAGAAAATGAAAACACTAATTCAAAAAGATACACACATCCCAATGTTCATAGCAGCATTATTTACAATAGCCAAGATATGGAAGCAGCCTAAGTATCTATCAACAGATGAATGGATAAAGAAGATGTGGCACATGTATATTACTCAGCCATGAAAAAGAATGAAATTCTGCCACTTGCAAAGATGTGGATGGACCTAGAGAGTATTATACTTAGTGAAAGAAATCAGAGAAAAAGATAAATACTCTGTTATCACTTATATGTGGAATCTAAAAAATGAAACAAAAAATGTATATACTAAAACAGAAACAGACTCACAGATACAGAGAGAATGCACTAGTGGTTACCAGTGGGGAGAGGGGAAGGGGTAGGGACAAGATAGAAATATAGGATTAAGAGATACAAACTATGATGTATAAAATAGATAAGCAACAAGGATATATTGTACGGCAGTGGGAAATATAGCCATTATTTTGTAGTAACTTTAAATAGAGTATAATCTGAAAAAATATTGAATCACTATGTGTACAACTGAAACTAATATATGATAAATCAACTATACTTCAATAAAAAATTATAACATGAAAAATAAAATTCTGAATTAATGCTTTTTTAAAAAAAAAAGAATATTGGTGAAAACCACTTCCCATTCTAGGCATTTCTATGTCATGGGTATTCAATTTATATATTAAATATTATATAGATATAATATTCATTTTTATACATTTTTATATTTAGTTTATGGTCCATATAAATCTCAAGAACATTTACTAAAATTTTAACATTTCTGACAATTTGTTTGAACTAAACTATATAATTATGATGCTCACATACTTTGAATTTGTTTGATGTAAAATTGATGGTGTAAATGGATGTGAAAATATTTTTAAATGCAACGTTTCCTTTGAATATAACAATTCCAAAGTAGAGGAAATGTACTCAACTAAAAAGTATGTTAATTTAGATTTGAAAGGTTCTTATTAATAACCTATTCTCACTCATCAGTAGATTTATTTACCTTCTCTGAACCCAGATGTAAATGGCCATGACACTTAACCTGTGTACATTAAGGAATTGTTATAAAGCTGAAATGAGATACTTTATGTGAAATTTATTTGCTCTAAACTATAAAGCATCTTAAAAATATAACCCTTTATATTATATAGGATTATTTTAAGAAATAACCTAAATATTATTTAAAAAATTATAGTAATGGGGAGGTGGCTCAAAACAGTTGGTAAACAATGGATCAATTTTCTAAGTGCATGTACTTTAAAAATTATATTTTCCTTACAATTATGCATAAGTTCAGTGCAGACAATTTAGAATATACATGCAAACATAATGAATAAATCAGTGTTATTTATTATAAATATTCTATTTATTTAACAAAAAGCCATATTATTTTAACTTTGTAGAAGAGGAAAAATCATTTTCCCTCTACTCTTCTAGGTTCAAAAGCTGGGACCTGCCAATCAAACTGATAAAAGGAGATGAACAAGAGAAAAAACAGTTTTAATTATATATAAAAACCCACAAGAGTTTCACAAAGAATCAAGACTCAAAGAGGTGGCCAAATGAGTGAGGCTTATATACCATCTTAGGATAAACAAAGGAAAAGGGGTTTGGGGCTTCTGGGTGGAGAAAGCAAGTTATGGAAAGGTGAGAGGTAGAAATATATGGCAAATAAGGGATGTCTTGTTAGGCAGTTTAGAGTCTCTTAGGTGAGGAGACAGTTCTCTCAGGAAGCAGCTCTTTTCCTGATAAGGGGACATATTTACAAATGGAAATGTCTTTTACAAATGTAAACTTTCTTTACAAAAGGAGAAATTTTATATTCTATTTTTAAGCAGTTAGGGGGAGGTAAAGAGCTTTTCTTATGTCTACTTGTTCCGAATTGCCTTTAGCTCAAAATAATCCATATGCCAAAGAGGTGTATTTTGGAGTGGCAAATTCTAGTATCCTTCAACTTGCTTTTCTATAAAAATATACCTTGAAAAACTTTCCATGCCATCACATAATTTTCCTCAACATTATGGTAAAGGTGATATAATATTTTATTGAGTACCATTGGACAAGTGCAGTTAGTGTAATAATAAAAATGCAGTTTTATGTTTGCTCTCAGCATCCTTTTAACCTTGATTTGGTGAGGGTGACCTTCCCCTGGCCCAAGAGGAAAATTCTGGCAGGACATTTGGCTTATCTTCTCACTCTTAAGAAATGGCTGACCCAGATTCTACTCTCACTTTAAACTGCAAACAGTCTAAACTCCAAAGTTACAATTTCCGTTTAAAATCTTAATAAAAATTCTGGACTTGATTTAAAATCAGATTTTCTCTCCTTCATCTTAGGGCTGCCTCAGTCCAAAAGACTATACAGAATGAGCAGGTGGTTTGGATAGAGTGGTGTCCTTTCTGTGCCTCCTATTTTCCATTTAGATGAAGTAGATAAAAGTCATGAAAATCCTTTCTTGGAAGTGTACTGCAGTAAGTTGGCTTCGTTTGCTTTGAGCCCAGTCTATGCTTAAATTTGACCAATTTCTTAGAAAGTGTCAGGAAGGAAGAAATTTTCCTCTACCCTTCTAAGTTCCTCTGGCTGGTCTATGAATTAAATAGATATGAAACAGTTTTACAGGAGGAAAACCAAAACAAAGTTTAATAACATGTATACATGGGAGAGTTCCAGAAAAACTAAGTAACATCCAATGGCCAAAGCCCTCACCTTAAACACCATCCTCAGTTAAAGACAAAAGAGGATGCTGAGGGGCAGGGAGTCAGTTATGAGAGGTACCAGGAAAAACACAGTAAACAAGGGTGATTGTGAGACAGATTTAAGTCTTCGCCTTCTCCACTGATAAGAATTTCTAGAGATTTGGTCATCCTCTTCTTCCAGGTACAGAGCAGGAGACACCCTTAGAAATGGAGATTAGTGGTAGCCTATGGTTGTGGGTTGGACAGAAATGGGAAGTGACTGGGTACAGGGTTTCTTTTTCCAGGTAATGGAAATGTTCTAAAATTGACTGTAGAGATAGTTACACGACTCTGAATATGTTGAAAACCACTGAATTGTTTACTTCAAATAGCTTTTGAATTATATCTCAGTAAAGCTGTTATATATATTTGTTAAGTAATGAAAACAAGTAAATCCTGTGACCACAGATTTATATATCTAGTTCTAATCTTTCAACTGAACACTAGATTAGCTACTGTCTATTAGATATCTCCATATGCATGTCTCACTAGAATCCAAAATTAAATTTACCGAGCAAGACTCCTGAATTATTCCTTGATTGATATTGTCGTCATTCTAGCCACTAAAGGTTTGAAGCTTTTTGAAGCAACATTGCCTCTGCCATGTCAACTTCCAAATAAAATCAACCAACTACTCCCAAAATACTTCTTAAGAAATCTCGTTATTAGTCATGACAGTGTTGGAATATTCAAGCCAATAGGAAAACTTATAGTGATAGTAATTTTTACTAGAGACACTTTTCAGGCTTATTTACATTTCACCATAGAGATCTTTTCTTTCTCCCTGAAGTAGATATGTTAATATCTACTAGTATTTTTGTAAGCGAGAGCCCTTGAGACAGAGCAACTGGTCTCTACTACTAACAGCAGTGTGAACCTTAACACCTCTGTGATGATTAATTGTATGTGTCAACTTGACTTGGCCACACAGTGCCCAGAGATTTGGTTAAGCATTATTCTGAGTTTTTCTGTGAGGGTGTTTTTGGATGAAATTAAACTTTGTATATGTAGGCTGAGTAAAGCAGATTGCCCTCCATAATGTGAGTGGACCTCATGCAGTCAACTGAAGTCTTGATAGAACAAAAAGACTCATTCTTCCTCAAGTAAGAGAGAGTTCTTCCTACCTGACAGCCTCAGAAGTGGGACATTGGCTCTTTTCCTACCCTCAGACTCAAACTGAAACGTGAACTCTTCCTGGGTCTCCAGTTTGCTGACCTTCAGACTGGAACTACGTCATAGCTCTCCTGGTTCTCAGATCTTTCGACTCAGACTGAAACTAAACTATCAGCTCTCCTGGGTCTGCAGCTTTCTGATTCAGCCTGCAGACAGACCTTGAGACTTGGCCAGTGTCCATAATTTCATGAGCCAACTCCTTATAATAAGTCTATATCTGTACATCTTTATATCTATCACCTATCTATCTATCTAATCCTATTAGGTCTGTTTTTTGGAGAACCCTGAGTAATACAAAAAACTCTGTTTCATTTAGAACATTTTTGGTTACAAGTACTCAAACTGACTTAGACAAGTACTCAAACTTCATTAGACAACTGTGTGGCTGTTAGGACTAGTTTATTCATTGTCTAACACATATTATCAAGGACGCAGGGTGTCTTTTTTTTTTTTCATCATCTCTGTAATCTATCAGGATCATAGTTTCATCATCACTGCGGTTGATGGCTACAGATAATCCTGTTGTTACGAAGACAAAATCATATTCAGAGGTAGAAGCTAAATAGTTCTTTCCTATTTTCTATTAGCACGTAAATGTTTCCCAGAAGCTTGTTAGACAATTTCTCTGTATGACTTAAGAATTAAGGAATTTGTCCATATAGAATTACTGGTATCATTCCTATTCAAAAATGAGTATAGGATGGACTCATGGATGAAGATTAGATAATGATCAAAATTGTTACTCTTTTAAGAAGGGATAAGTAGGTTGCAATAACCACTACATTTTCTAATCCTCAGTTTCTTTTTTTATGTAAGATAGGCAGAAAAATAGCATCCACCATAAAGAGTAGTTGTGAAAGCTAAGTTAGATTCTGCATTTAATAAAAAATACCATTGTGATTGATGCCACACCCACTTGATAAATGCTAGTTATCATTTATTAAAATATCCATATTTTCTTTTTCATTATCTGCTGCTCAACTGTTTATCTGTGGAGAAGGGAAAGGCAGGGAGAGAAGAGAGAAAGTGGAGGAAATTTCTATCTTTCTGTTATATTTATTTGTTTATTGTTCCCAATCCTGAAACTAAATGTGGATTGACAGTGTTATACGGATCAGAACAGAGATATTTTCACTGAACAGATTATTTCTGAAACTCTGGTTTCTTGAAGCAGGTATTTCATGATGTTTCTATTATTGAATGACTTGTTCCATAAGGTGTATTTTTAAATTCCCAAAGTAATTTTGTATTCACTTGTGATAAACAAATGTCATTCCCATGCCCCACCTATCTCTTATTTGAAGTACACAGTTAAATATTCCTGTTTGTTTCAATTATAAATGAGGTCAGTCAGGTGAAGAGTATAAAATATACTTCATAAATTAATGGTAGGTCATAAAGAAATAATTATGCACATAACAATCTGCTAATTATGAAAAACCAAAAGGGAACTGGTTTTTTCAACCTATAGTCACTGTCTTAAAATATCAGAAAACTCATTACATATTAGTTCAGTTAGCATTAAGTTCAATCAAATTACATAGAGGAATACAAAGGTACTATATGTTTGTAATTATCTCATAATAGGCTTTAACTTGAATGTAAAGAGTGATCCTCAGATATTGTGCATTTTGATCATTTACATGTTTATTTGTTAAGCTTGAGTGACTTAGCGACTGGCTTTTATTTAGAGCAATATAAATTTAGTTCTTAGCAACAATAACAACATAAGCATTAAAATAACTCCTTGGGATTACGTATTGTTTATCGGCTTCTTCCATTAGATAAACTTTTTAAAATGTCTAAATGTCTGGCTATATATATGTATTTGTATGGGTTAATCTTTAAATTACTTCAGGACCATCCATGAATCATAGGATTCAGATGATGATAATCAATGGGTAAGAAAACTATTGGGTGAAAGTTTGCTGAAAGAGAGATTATTCACTTAGTCACAAAGTATCTCCAGAGACTACTTAGTCATTACAAAAGAAAAGAATATTCCTTTAAAATGATGAGATCTGGGGTCAGCACTTAGAAAAATTGTCAAATTTAACATCTTTAATTGTGGAATAATCTGACACTATTTGAATTATACATATATAATAAGAGATACACAAAATTACTGTGTAAAATTGCTGGGAAAAAAACACAAGACATAACCAGAAAATATCGAGAATATGTGATGTTGTATAAAACTTCTGGTTTAGACTCTACAAAATTAATGTCATGAAAAGCAAGCAAAAAATGAAAGTTTTCTAGATTAAAATAGACTAAAAAAGAAAAACTAAATGCATCGTGTGAACCTTATTAGATACTAGATTAAAGAAAAATAAGAAACAAAAACAAGCAATACAGATATATAGGGCATTTGGGGGTCAGTTGTAAAATTTAAATATGGACCCATATTAGGTAATTTTGTTGCACCTATTTTTATTTTCTTAGGTATGATAATGATTTTATGGTTATGTGAGGAAATCTATCTTAGGACATCCACACTGATGTATTTAAGAGCGAAGTTTAATGATGTCTGCAATTTTCTTTTCAGCACGGCTTGCGTACACACATACAAAGACAGAAAAAGAAAAGCAGCAAAAAGTTAAAAATTGGCAAATCTAGATGAAGGGTTCATTAACCCTAATATTTCATTTATCTTTTAGATGTGATATTTTCCAGAATAAAAACTTGGAAATAAATCATTTGACTGGTAATCAGAATATTGGATGTTCTGATATTTTATTTATTTGCCTTTCAAGATTGTAGTAGCAATCCTAGGAAGGTATAAATATAATATTGCTGCAGTCCTGGAACAGTGTCAATAATAATCCTAGAACAACCTCAAGAAGGTAAAAGTATGAATATAATGATAAAAAACCACATTTATATTCTGCATGTTTAAATGCAGTGTTTATGTGAAAGTGTTTAGTAATGAGTCTGTAACCTCTGTGATATTTTACACATTTTTATCTATTCTTTAAGATGGCTAAACTATTTAAGAGAATTTGATACATTAAATGTAATTTTAATTATGCCTTTAAAAATTATGAATATTTAAATATCTTGAAGTTTTTGATAATTACTATGATGTATGTAAATACTGAGCCCACATGCCACAACTACTGAAGCCCACATGCCTAGAGCCCGTGCTCCACAACAAGAGCAGCCACCGCAATGAGAAAGCCCGCACACCACAACGAGGGGTGGCCCCCGCTTGCTGCAACTAGAGAAAGCCCGTGTGCAGCAGTGAAGACCCAACACAGCCAAAAATAAATATTTTTTTAAAAAAACAAAGAAACAATAATAATAGGATACATAAAGGTAGTAAGAGCAATATGATGATATCTAATCAAGAGGTAAGTCAAGATATAAATAGCTTCTAACTTGGTTGTTCGTCTTCTAATTTTATTATTTTAAAAACCTTGCTGGAATTTTGCACTGAATATTTAGGTCAATTTGAGGGAAATTGACATCTTTTCAATACTCATTTTTCCAAACAATAAATGTCATATAACTTACTGTTTTATTAGTTCATCTTTAATACAATTTAATTGAGTCCTCTTTAATTTCTGTCATCAATATTTGATGTTTTCTTGGTAGAAGTCTTGCACATCTTTGTTAGATTTATTTCTGAACATTTGGTGAATACTGGTGCCATTAAAATTATATAAATTTTATAATTTGCTTTGCTAATTGCTTGTTGCTGCTTTAGAGAAATATAGCTGAGTTCAATCACTTTGAATCTAGGAATATTGATAAATTTACTTATTAATTCTTATTGTTTGACTTCTTTTGGCTAGCCTATGTCCTTAGTCATATTACTTGCAAATACGAACAGCTTTTTGTCTTTGCAGTTCTTATGTGTTTCATTTGTTTGTTTGTTTTGAGTTATTATACAATCTATGTACATTTGCTGTTCTTATCATGTTCTCAGTATCCAAGAGTGAGTTTGAAATATTTTATCATTAAGAGCATGTTTGCTGTGGTCTTTGTGGTACCCCTTAACAGATTCATAAAAATTTCCAAGAGTTGTTGTCGTTTTTAAATCATGAATGGATGTTGAGTTTTATTTACTACTTTCTCTGCATGTTTTGAGATAAGATTTTTTTCTCCTTTATTATTTTAATGTAGTGAATTAAATGGGTAAAACTAACCTTACATACTTTGAATAAATTCAATTTGGCTTCAATGTATACACACACACACTATTTATATGGTACGTCAATTTTTTTCTTTTTCTTTTTTCTTTTGCGGTACATGGGCCTCTCACCGCTGTGGCCTCTCCCGCTGTGGAGCACAGGCTCCGGATGCGCAGGCTCAGCGGCCATGGCTCACGGGCCCAGCCGCTCCGCGGCATGTGGGATCCTCCTGGACTGGGGCACGAACCCGTGTCCCCTGCATCAGCAGGCGGACTCCCAACCACTGCACCACCAGGGAAGCCCTGATATGTCAATTTTTGACTGGAATTTTTGCATCTGTGTTTATGATAAAAATTGCCCGTTAACTTTACTTTTTGTGATCTTATTCTCAGGTTTTGGGATAAAGGTTGTCCTGGCTTTATAAAAGAGTACAGAAGAGTTACATAATATTTGTGTTATTTCTTCAGTAAATATTTGGTAGAATTTACAAGTAAATCCATTTAGATTTGAATATCTCTTTGTGGGAAGATTTTTAACTTATTTTAAAATAGATTTTGTAGTATGCAAATTTTTTATTTCTTTTCACATTTAGTGTAATGGAATTTTTAAAAAATTTGTTAAAAAATTTGTTGACTTTATCTAAATTTGCAAACTACTTAATGTAAAGATGTTTCAAATATCTTCTTATTTTAAAATGTGTAATTTATTTAGTTATGTTTCTCTTTTTATTTCTGATGTTGATAGTTTATTCTCTCCTGCTCTCTCTGTTTATTCCCTTGATCAATCTTGCTAATAAATATAATTTATGTTTTTCAAATAACTAAACATTGTATTTATTGTATTTTCTATTGTACACTGTTATAGTTAATTTCTGCTGTTACGTTTTTTATTATTTCCTTTTTTCCTTCCTTTGGGTTTAATTTACTATTCTTTTCCTAACTTCTTGGGATAGGAACTTAAAACATTTGACTTTTCATTCTTTCATTCTTTCTCTTCCTCTAAGCATTTAAGGCTACAAATTTTCTTTTAATCATAATTTTAGCTATATTCCGTAAGTTTTTGGTATGTCTAATTTTATTATCATCCAGTTTAAAATGCTTTCTATCTTGTATTTTAGTTTCTTCTTTGAGTCAAGATTATTTAGAAGTATATTATTTCATGATGCAAATTAGGGGATTTTCTAGTTATCTTTGCTTTATTGACCCAATATATGGTCAATTTTGATAAATGTTCTACGTGAATATGAAAAGAAGTTGAATTCTTTTATGAATTGGGTGTGTTATTCTATATTTTGATTGTCAGATCTTTGTCCTCATTGATATTTTTATCTGTGTGTTCTAACGGTTATTGAATGATGCATGTTAAAATTTCCCACTATGGTTATAGGAGCATTATGGATTTGTCTATTCCTCTTTTTCATTCTGCTACTTTTAGTTTATATATTTCAAGGTTATGCTATTCACTTTTTATATCTTTTTGGGTTTTTAACTCATTCATTATTGCAATATAACATTTTTACCTCTTGTTTATTCTTATTCCCCTAAAGTCTGCTTTTTCTGATATTAGCACAGCTACACCATCTTTCTTTGCTTAATATTTTAATACCTATTTACCTTTTTACTTTAAATTTTTTTTCACCATTTTATTTACAGTGTCTCTTGCAAGCAGCTCATATTTTTAACCCAGTCTGTTCTTCTTTGTGTTTTAAGTGGAAAAATAATATTTTTATATTTAACATAATTACTGAATATTTGGGTTTAAATGTTATTTTTTGTTTTTTATTTGTCCCACATTCTCTGTAATCTTTTTACCTTATATTTTCTGTACTTTTATTGATTAATTAAGTGTTCTATTATTTCATTTTTTCCTCCTGTATTAGATGCTGTGGTGCTCTACCCAGTTATCTTCTTCTAGTATATCAAACCCACACCTGCAGGGAGTGTAGGTTTCTAATGGCTTAGAGCTGCAAACTTCTAAGAATAATTTATTTCTGCAAATGGGAGATTTCATGGCTGGAAGTGCCTGGGAAATAATGCTCTCAAGGCAGTGGCAACCAATGACTGAAATGGCAGGGTACAAAAACCTGCTTAGGAATACCAAGTGGAATCAAGTTGAGGCTAGAGTACTCCCCAAATTAAACTTTGCTTTACTTTCTCCCTGACTCTGTACTGCTTCCCTTATTTCTTCACAGGTTTCCTTGAATTAATTCTTCAATAAATCAGTTGCAAAAAATACTCATCTCATGTTCTGTTTCTAGAGACTTCAACCTAAGTCCTCTCTTAGGGTACGTGTTAGTTATATAGTCTTTTACTCTTTTCTAAATGGTTACCTAGCGATTTTTAGATAAATTAATAATTTTAGATGTTTAAAACATAATTTTAAATTAATTTTACTAAATATTTAAAAATTTATTTAAAAAGCCCAGGACCAGATATCTTTACTGGCAAGTACTACAAAACATTTAAAGAGGGGCTTCCCTGGTGGTGCAGTGGTTGAGAATCTGCCTGCTAATGCAGGGGACATGGGTTTGAGCCCTGGTCTGGGAGGATCCCACATGCCATGGGGCAACTAGGCCCGTGAGCCACAACTACTGAGCCTGCGCGTCTGGAGCCTGTGCTCCACAACAAGAGAGGCCGCAATAGTGAGAGGCCCGTGCACCACAATGAAGAGTGGCCCCCGCTTGCCACAACTAGAGAAAGCCCTCGCACAGAAACGAAGACACAACATAGCAAAAATAAATAAATGAATTAATAAACTCCTACCTCTAACATCTTAAAAAAAAACAAACAAAAAAACATTTAAAGAAGATTTAATAACTATTTTCTTAAACACATGCAAAATATTGAAGAAGAAGGAGACCTTCCAAACACATTCTATGAAGCCAGCATTACCCTGACACTGAAACCAGACAAGGACACCACAAAAAAAGAAAAAAAATATAGGCCAATAACTTTGATAGATACAAAAATGCTCAACAAAATATTAGCAAACCAAAGCCAAAAATACATTAAAAGGATCATACAGCATGATCAAGTGGAATTATTTCTGAAATGCAAGGATGGTTCAACATCTGCAAATCAATGTGATGCATTACATTAACAAAATGAAGGATAAAAATCATATGATCATCTCAATAAGTACAGAAAAAAGCATCTGAAAAAGTTTAACATCCATTTACAATAAAAACTCTTAACAAAGTGGGTATAGAGGGAAAATACCTCAGTGTATTAAAGGCTATGTATGACAAACCCACAGCTAGCTTTATACTCAATAGTGAAAAACTGAAAGCATTTCTTCTAAGATCAGGAATAAGACAAGGATGCCCACTGTCATCATTTTTATTAAACATAGCATTGGAAGTCCTAGCCACAGTAATTAGGCAAGAAAAAGAAATAAAAGTCATCCAAATTGGAAAGGAATAAGTAAAACTGTCACTATTCGCAGATAACATGATACTATATATAGAAAACGCTAAAGACTCCACCAAAAATCTTTTAGAACTAATAAATGAATTCAGTAAAGTTGCAGGAAACAAAATCAATATACAGAAATCTGTGGCATTTTTATACACTAATAACAAAGTACTGGAAATAGAAATTAAGAAAACAATCCCCTTTACAATTGCATCAAAAAGAATTAAATATGTAGGAATAAATCTACCCAAAGTGGTGAAAGACTGTACACTGAAAACAATAAAACACTGATGAAAGAAACTGATGAAGACACAAGTAAATGGAAAGATATTCCATGTTCATGTGTTAAAAGAATTAATATTGTTAAAATGTGCATATCACCCAAAGAAATCTACAGATTCAGTACAATTCCTATCAAAATTCTAATATCATATTTCACAGAATTAGAATGAATAATTCTAAAATTTGTATGGAATCACCAAAGATCCCAAATAATGAAAACAATTTTGAGAAAGAAGAACAAAGCTGGAGGTATCATGCATCCTGATTTCAAACTTTACTACAAAGCTATAGTAATCAAAACAGTATGGTACTGACACAAAAACAGACACACAGACAATGGAACAGAATTGAGAGCCCAGATAATGCCCCACACATACATAGATAATTAATTTACAATAAAGTAGAAAAGAGCATACAATGGAGAAAGGATAATCCCCTCAATAAAAAACTGGATAACCACATGCAAACAATGAAACTAGACCACTATCTTATGCCTTACACAAAAATTAACTCAAATGGATTAAAGATTTGAATATAAGACCTAAAACCATAAAATTCCTAAAAGGAAACCTATATAGTAACCTCATTACCATTGATCTTATCAATGTTTTTATAGATCTGACTCCAAAGGCAAAAAAACCAAAAATAAACAAATGGGACTACGTCAGACTAAAGTCTTCTGCACAGCAATAGAAGCCATCATCAAAAGAAAAAAGCAACCTACTGAAATGGAGAAGATATTTGCAAATGATATATCGAATAAGGTGTTAATCTTCAAAATGTGTAAAGAATGTATACAAATCAACAACAAAAAAATAAACAACTTGATTGGGTAGAAGATCTGAATTGACATTTTTCTAACAGATGGCCAACAGGCACATGAAAAAGTGTTCAGTATCACTAAGAACTAGGGAAATGTAAATCAAAACCACAATGAGATACCACCTCACATCTGTTAGAATGGATATTATCAAAAAGACAAGAAATGGAAAAAGTTGGGGAGGATGTGGAGAAAAGGAAAAACTTGTACACTGTTGGTGGGATTGTAAATTTGTGCAGCCACTATGGAAAACAGTGTGGAGATTCCTCAAAAGAATGAAGAATAGAACTACCATATGACCCAACTATTCTACTTCTGGGTATTTATCCTGAACACAAAATCACTAATTCAATAAGATATATGCACATCTCTATTCATAGCAGCATTATTTACTATAGCCAAGATATGCAAGCAACCTAAGTGTTCATCCATGGATGAATGGGTAAATAAGATGTGGTGTATATACACAATGGAATACTACTCAGCCATAAAAATGAATGAAATCCTGCCACTGTGACAACATGGAAGGATCTTGAATTTGTTATGCTAAGTGAAATGTCAGAGAAAAACAAATCTGTATCATTTCACTCATATATGAAATCTAAAAGTATAAAACAAATAAAATAAAACAAAAACGAGCTCATAGATACAGAGATTAGATTCGTGGTTACCAAAGAGAGTGGGCAAATAGGTGAAAGGGATAAAATGTATGATTATGGATGATAACTAGACTGGTGGTGGTAATTACTTTACAGGGCATACAGATGTCAAATTATAACGCATGTACCCATAAGAGCACAAATAAATACAACCAGCAAAAGAAGCTACTAGATGCAAATATTCTCATCGTGTCCCTACCCTGCTTCAAGGGCTTTCAAGAGCCCTCCAAGAGGGAGAGGGCAGTGGTGGAAATAGCTCTTCAGAAAAAGCCACCTAGGAAAGGAGTTCATGACAGGAAATTGTGTATGTCATGGTCCTTGGCACTATGGGATGGTAGAGGCAGCAAATACAACTAGGCAGGGATTCTAGGACAGGCCACATTAATTCTCACCAGCAGACACTCTTCCACTGTGAGTCAGAATGAAAACAAAATATGAAATACATGTTTAATTATCAGGATGTGAGAGTTAAGGGACAAAGGTACCTAGTGATAATTCAATTAAAGTGAGGAAGTGAGGTACCCTGGTGAAGCAAGAGGGAAAATGATATTTCACTTTTCTAACACATTTAATTTGTCTTTCAACTACTACACAAAAATAATCATTTCAGACAATAGAACAGTATGTTTCAGTCTCTGATTAGGCCTTGCCATTGGATTTCCCCCCACGCCCCGGGGTTAACAAGAATCAGTCATAACAGTAATTTCCTATGAAAAAGAAATCCTATCATGTCCATGTCTAGGTCTGTGAAGCTGATGATTGCCTTTTTTTCTTTTTTAATAGAGCAAAATTATTTTTGAAGAAATCAGCTTTCAAGTGCAGAAATTTCAGTTGGGATATTATCACAATGTCAGCTTTCAAGTGTACAAATTTCAGTTGGGAAATTATCACAATATTTGTTTTCAGTAATTCTTTTTTTTTTTTTTAACCATTAATTAGTAGAATAAATCTACCGAGGGACACAAAGTGCTTCTGAAAAATAATATATTTTTTATTGAAAATGTGATTGAATTCTTGGGAAGAAATTTAAAAAAAAAACAACAAAAAAAAAAAGAAGAAGAAGGAGACATGTTGAAGTCTTCTTCAATAAATTAATTGGGTAAGAATCTCCATCTCAGACTCTACTTCTATAAAATTTGACCTAAGATCCTCTATGTTAGTGTATGTACATGGTATTCTTAATTTTTCAATGCAGTCAACATTCATTTTGGCTTAGTTTTCTATTTACTCTTTCCAGTAAGGACCATAGACCCTCAAACTTGCAGTTAGGACACCCAAAGGTAGGAAGCACTGATTTAGCCATCTGATTGATTGGCACTGTTGCAGCCACAGGTTTGTTTTTCAGAGGAGAACTTTTCCATGCTCATTCAAAGTCACAGGTGGATGTGCACTAAGGAAGAGAATAATGAATACTCTTTTTTGTTCTGGCTCCAGCATTCCCTGTTCATGCCTTCAGGTAACCATGTCCCGTTGGTTGCAGCAGCTTTCAGTTAGGCATGAGGTAGACTGGGACTTTTCTCCTCACTTTGCTGGAATGACCAGCTGTGGGCATGGGAATAAAGACAGAGGTCAAAGGTTTGTCTTCATGGCAATTCATTTCTGAAAAGTTGCAAGTATTTCCGGGCATTGGTGCCCTATTTAATTTTTTGTTAGAGGAATCAGTGTTCTTTTCTTTGCAGCAGGAGCATTCTGTTTCGGAAAATTTTGGAAGCATCTACCTAGGGCCTTTAGGATAACCTACATCTTTCACAATTTACCAGAGTTGAAGAGGGCAGCAATGAGCTACCAACCCAAGAAATATTGTTAACATGTCCTGCCCTCATGGAAATTCGCTGAGCCGCTTTGATTGGAGTCATCCTAGACTGCACTTACGTTTCATCAGCTCACTCCTCCAGACACGTAGAACTATGGAAAGGGAAAAGGGTGCCCTGACCTTGGTGCACAAGATACAGATTTCTGTCCCATGCCTTGTTACAAAGAATTCACTAAGAGTAGAAGACTTATAAACACCATACTGTTATCAAGAAGCCAAGTAAATATGAGCATTTCTGAAAGCTATGTCAGTGTTATTAGTCCATAAGGCACTAACTAGGGACAATACTTATTGTAAAAAAATCAGATTAAAAATACTGAGGCAGTATGAAGTTGTAGTTTTCACAGGCATATAAACAATAAATGATTTCAAAAAATATTTCTGGAAAAGAATAATCAAGGTTTGCTGATTTTTAAATGTATGGAGTAGAGGGAAGAAATGAGGCAAGAAATCCTATGAAAAATAAGTGATTCCCAGATTGACTAATACTTGCACCTACTTTAGGTGCTGAGTTACTAAACATTAATGTGCATGCGATATACGTTGAAATTCTTTTACTGTTTTCCCAATTGTTTTGCTTCCAAACTTGATGATATGTAATTTTGATTAAAAAGGAGAAATAATCAGGTTGCTTTGTATGCCAAATTTGTTCTTATCTGGTTGCTATGACAATCTCTTTCAACAGTTTTTTTTTTCCCTCTTTTGTGGATTTATCTTTTTTTGACATTATAAAAAGAGTTTTCCTAGGTAAGGAATTTGATTTCTTTATGCTTAAAGGATTTTTAAGAAATAAAAAAAAAACTTACAGTTAAAACCTTTGCATTCTAGGGTGTCATGTCTTATTTAAGATTTAGAAGGAAAAAGTTGATATCTCTTTTAAAAAAAAGAATAAAGAGCAGGTCTTTTATGGAGAATCTAAATTTTTATTTCTTCCACATTGCATGAACTAATTGCTTCCTCTGCCATTGTTCTGTACACATAAAGGTTTATTTCTCTACTGGGTTTTCATGTTATTGTTTTGTCATAGATGGTGTTAAACAATAAAATACTTCCCTAGATCTCAAATTCATCTGGAGGTGTGGATTTTAAACAAGAGAATACTGGACTTTCAGTTAGAAACCTAAATTCCTATCCTGATTTTGTCACTAAATATTGGTCTAACTTCGGAAAAATCACCTATGATACCCTGTGAGTTGTGACCTCTTTGTTTTTAAAAAGAGCTTGCTAAATAACACCATGTGATTCTCCTCACTTTGAAAACAATGTAGCTCTTTGTGTGGCCCCTTTTTCGTTGGAATACTTAAGTTATCCTCTTAATGCATTTTTTAAGAGTTCCCTTTGTGTCTGGTGTGAAATTATAATAAATGAAGTCAACAAATATTTGTCAGGTTCCTTTTACATACAAAGCATATGCCCGTGTTCTCCTTATGAAGCAAAGTCACCCGAGTTCTTCCAGAGAAACTTAATGTGTACAGACACATCATTCATGTAGAAAATGGAGCTAACTTTTGGTGACCTATTTAAAGCAGAAAAGGCTAGTAATTAGATACAAGGATAATGAGTTTTTTCTATCCAGACATCTCTAAATTTCCTGCCTAGATTATTTACTAAGTAATGTTGGCTGGAACAGTGGTTCTGAAATCAGTGTGCATCAACATCACCAGTAGGGCTTGTTTAAAATACCAGAATCCTCTCAGTGTTTCTGATTCCATGTGTCTGAGATGTGGCTGAAGGATTATCATTTCAGACAAGTTCTTTGGCAATGCTTATGCTGCAGGTCCTGGTCCTGTGACCATATTTTGATAACCACGGGGCTGGTCAATCTATACAGTTCTTTAAAATTTTGAACCATTGCCCAAGCTGTAGTTAGTTATGTGGATGTGAATATGAGTTTGGAAACCATATTCCAATGACAGCATCACTGTTGAGTTACTGTCATCTTTTTGGATTATATAACACATCTTGTGTGTTATACAACACTTCTTAATTTAAGAAATTACTTTTCATTCTAGTATCTGTTTTGAAGAAGAAGCATAAATTAGTGTTTGATTCCTAGGGCCACACGGTAGAGGGGAAAAAATAAATGTTATCTACGTTTATATATCCTGCAAATATGAATACATAAGAAGATCATATGTAGAACTCCATTATTTGTTTTCATTACAAATTCACTTAAGATTTATATCATGTTTTTCTAGATACGTGTTCACATTTTAATTATAATTATTATGGGATTATTTGCCATACTTAGGTCAATAATTTAAAAAATAATAATAATATTGGCCTCTTCTGATGAAGAAAATGTTTCTGTAGCCGGCTTGCAAACAGATAAATTTTTCAGTTTTGGCTCCTACATAATTTAGATAAGTATCTAGATGTTTCCAAATATCTTGGCATTTGGCACTAAGTAACCTAATCGTTTGTATTTCCCCTTTTGTTCCTGTATTCATAGTCTTGTAGTCACTTGAAGGAACAAGTCTCTTTTCATCATTCTTTTTTTTTTTTTTTTTTTTGCAGTACGCGGGCCTCTCACTGCCGTGGCCTCTCCCGCTGCGGAGCACAGGCTCTGGACGTGCAGGCCCAGCGGCCATGGCTCACGGGCCCAGCCGCTCCGCGGCATGTGGGATCCTCCCTGACCGGGGCACGAACCCGTGTCCCTTGCATCGGCAGGCGGACTCTCAACCACTGCGCCACCAGGGAAGCCCTTTTTTCATCATTCTTAGTGACTCATAGATAACTAGTCAAAACAGGAAGGAATATTGGATTTAATTTGGTCGAACCTTTAAAAATTACACAAAGAAACGTGAATTCAAATTCATGAACAAACTTATGAAAATCACTTGTGAGTCCTAGCTTGAACTAGAACTCAGCTCTTCTGATACCCAGACCAATTTTCCATCACAGCTTTGTAATATTTACCTGATTTATTTTGTCCTGAGATGATATAATTTTTTCTCTCCTCTCCCCCAAATTACTAGAGAGTCACAGCCATCAAAGCAGAGATCAGCTACCCGCTAAACACACGGCTTGGGTGTACACTGTAGAAGGTTTAAATCTGATTTAAACATCATACACGGGCTTCCCTAGTGGCGCAGTGGTTGAGAGTCCACCTGCCGATGCAGGGGACTCGGGTTCGTGTCCTGGTCCGGGAAGATCCCACATGCCGCAGAGCGGCTGCGCCCGTGAGCCATGGCCGCTGAGCCTGCGTGTCCGGAGCCTGTGCTCCGCAACGGGAGAGGCCACAACAGTGAGAGGCCCGCGTATTGCAAAAAAAAAAAAAAAAAACAAGAAAAAAAACATCATGCAGACTTGTGCATGTGTTCATAACTATGTGTGACTCAGGGACCTAACATTTGTACATACTCCCTTAAATAGCTTGATCTGTCTCAAAGTAACATCACATGTTTCACAATAAAGTTGCTCTCATATTTATACTATAGTAAATTTATGAATAGTAACTCCAATTTTATTACCCTCTGTGATGGTTTTCAGAAATGGCAACAATTTCTTCCCCTCCCTATATTGTGACTTTCAGCTCCTCCCCATCAAGAGATGGAACGTGTTTCCCTACCTTTTAAATCAGTGCTGGCCTTGTGACTTTCTTTGGCCAATAGAATGTAGCAGAAGTGACACTGCAAATTATGATGCTGGATCTTAAAAGGCCTTGCACAGTCACCAAGCAAATAGGCTAAGTCTAGCCTGCTGAAAGATAAGAGGAGGGTACCCCCTGAACCTTGCAGCTGACCTACGCCACATGAGTGAGCCCCACTAAGACCGGTTAAAACCACCCAGCAAAGCCCAGTCTTAATTTTCAATTCTTAGGATCACAAGCTAAACAAATATGATTTTAGGCTGCTAAATGGTGGGATGGTTTTTACACAGCAGTGGATAACTGATGCATGCATCTTCTGAAATAAATTCATAATTGTCTTCCAAATTGTTTTAGTAATTGACTTTCTAAATTTTGCCTGGACATACTATAGTGGGCTATAGACATCATTTCCCAGTTGCTTCTGTGGCTAGGTGTGCTTATGTAATCTGGCTGATACGATGTAAGCAGAGCAAAGTGAAACATTTCCAGGCTAATATAATATAAGCAGAGTGAAGTGAAAAATTTCCAGGTAATATACTTTAAGAAAAGCAGCTTGGCCTCTCTTTCCTCTTCTCACCTCTCTACAGGCTAGTACACAGACAGGAAGATGGGAATCCCTTCCATTGTATGGATGAGGGTGATACTCTAGGTACAAAGGAGTCTGTACTCCTGCATGGCCTCATAGAGCAGAGCCACTTTCACTCTCTGGACACCAACTTAAGAGTTTTGTGCAAGAGAGAGGCGTCTATCTTGTTCGTCATTGCTATATGTGTCTCTGTTAAAGTAAATTAACAAGTTAAAGTTACTCTCCTTACTGACAAAAACCAAAATGTATTCATCTTAGGATGAAAAATCATTTGTGTAAAAGCATTTCGTGTGAATGAAAACGGTAAAAATGCATTGATCTTAGGATTTCTTTATACCCTACACCCACAGCAGAGCAGGATTCCCTGAAAAAATTTCATAGTCACAATTTGTCGTTTACTATGCTCTGGGTACTGGGATAAGCACAGATATATATTTTCTCACTGTATTCTCAAAACAAAACAGATAAGTAACTTATCTGATGCCACATATGTACCAAATGGTGAAATAATGATTTGAACCCAGATCTTTCTGGTTCTAAATCCATAAGCTAGTTGGTCAGTGAGATCCAAACTTTGCAAAACTTTCTTTGCTACAGATATTTAAAACTGTGATGCTGAAGAAAAAATCCTAGGCTGGGGGACAGCTAAAGCAATTTTCTAGAAGATAAAGTAATCAGTTAAATTGCTAGTTTTATATTTGCATATTTGTTCTGAATGTCTTTACTTGCCCTAAATTTTCCTAATTGTCTTCATTCTCCATTTTACCTAGACTGTGCCTACCTAATATGACCTAATTTTTTGCAGTAGTATTTTCTACCATCTTGATGAGCAGCTAGATATTGTGTTTCAAGATGGTAATAATGAGAGCAAAAATGCTGAATATGCAATTGTTTGTATAGTTAACTCAATTGTACAAAAATAGATCTGAATATGGACAAAGATTAAAATCGAGTAGTCTTAGATCTTGGATGAGTTAGGTACTTCACAGTCCGGGCTAACTCAGAAACTTCCCATCAAATTGTACTGCAATCATGTGAAAACATGTTAAGAGTCACTGCATTTAGACATGGTATTCCAAGCCCAGCATTATTATGGGGATTACATGTGTGTGTACGTATATGTGGAGATATATATACCTACACATACGCATGCATACACATGCACACACACATACCCAAACACATTCATTTATCAGTATGAAATCAAACCATAAGAATCTGTTGTCCTTGGCTATTAAGCATCATGATGGAATTGCACAATCTGGCACAATTAACTGTGTTCTGCTCAGGGCTTTTCTATTGTGGGAATAACAGGTCTGTGGTAGGTTAGGTTTCTGGAACACTGTCAGAGCTAGGACAGGAGGCTTTAACAACACCTGCCGGTGCTGTGAACAAAGGCTTATTGCATTTATATAGTGGTTTTCATCACAGGGTTTCGGTTAGCCTCAAAGGAGAATGCAGGGCTCCTATTCATAGACCAGGAGAATGCTTCTCTTTTCAAAGCTCAGCATGTGACTCACCTATATTCAACGTCGTATGGACCACCCTCCTATTTCAAACCCAGAAGGGCCAGAAAAAGTGATTTTCTACATAACATCTCCAAACCCCCTTTGCCTATTGTAAATGGGAGAGATAGTTCTACATAATCACATCTGGAAGGGATGTCAAATGCACGATGTGACTGAGTCCTAAAATTACTTTCATTTAGAGGGATATTAGACAGTTCTTATTCAGTTAAGATAAGGACAAGCAGCGATGCAAGCCAAAGGGAGCTATTTAAAGAGAGCATGTAGCTGCTTCTCTGGAGGAGCTATATTTTTAGCAGGACAGCTCTTAGAAAACATGATTATTATTTTGACAAAATAGCCTCATTTTCTTTACAAAGATCTGCATGGAAGACTGACTGAGTTATTAATTGATTTTTTTTTTTTTAAGATTTCTGCTCTCTGTAAGGGTAGTTCTTCCAGGCAGCTGATGATTCTGTTTCTGATTCCTCATCATTACATCCATTTCCCTCACCTTGGAAATGTCTAAATGTATTCCCTGTATTGTGGTAGTGTTGTGTAAAATGCGACCCGACAGGAATATTTAAAATTGTTCAGAGTTGCACAGTAGGAACTGATGTGACTTGTGTGGGCTGCTGACTGTGCGGTGTGCATAACTTGGCTTTCTCATACTCACGTTGAGAATGAAGTTGAGGGCTCAGGCATGGTAGGTGGACTCCTGGTAGGTCCCTTCTGGCCATTTCAGTACAAACAACAGACAAACAAGGGCCCAGCAATGAGAAGGAGAACAACAGCATTGGCTGTTTGGCATTGCTGGGGCATCGACACAGCTGCCTAGGCTTTGTTTCATAGCACAGAGCAAATCTCAGGAAATTTTCTTATAGAAGATGAAGAAATGAGCACAGGCGTGTCTTAAATAAGACAAATAGACTCTGAAAGGTGTCAGTATAAATGTTTTTGAACAAATGAAAATGAAACAATGTTCACCTTAAGAATCTGAATTACCTCTTGTTTTTCCAATTAAGTAAATGGCAAAAAAAGAGACAAATTTTTTTTTAAAAGTTCTTAAGTTTAAAGAAAAGATGAAGTTTTGAGACTATGAACACTCGGAAAGGGGAGAATGAAAAGAGAAATTTTGATTTGGTGTTTTTTCTTTATTAATTGAAATATAGTGTACTTACAATATTATATTAGTTTCAGGTGTACAATGTAGTGATCCAATATTTTTATAGTTTTTACTTCATATAGAGCTATTATACAATGTTGGCTATATTCCCTGAGCTGTACATTTATATCCTTGTAACTTTTTAATTTATACCTAGTAATTTGTCCCTATTAATCACTTTCACCTGTCTTGCTTCTCCCCCTCCCCTTCTCCCATTGGTAAATAATCTGAAATTATATCCATAAAATGCTACCATTTTCAGTAAAGAATGATATTTTTTCTTCCATTTTATGAAGAGTTTTCATAAAACTAATATTTAGTACATGCATTTTAGCGCATATGTGTCTAATATGCACAAGGTACTTCATTGACATGATATATATTGTTAAGGCCTCTCTTGTAATTCAAACAGAACCTTAGAATTTGTGTAATAAGAGATATAGACCTGATTCTTTCAAGAGTTACTATGAACTTGGAATGAATTACCTAACTTATCCCCATCTCGGTTTTCTCATGTTAGAGGAAAAGATGGACAAAATTATCTTGCATGTCCTTTCCAGCTTTAGGGGTTGATAATTCATTAGAGTAAATACTGGTATTATAGCAGATCCAGATTCTGCACTTTGCCAGTGTATCTGTTTTCACTGTTCTGTTTCACAACCTAATCTATTCATCTTTTCTGTGTCTTCTGATACTTCTAAGACAAATAATATTACCTGTTTTTTATTCTCTGTATCCCCTCATATGATGAATTTCTAATGTATCTGCAGTGAAAAGACTTGCAAAATTAGTGCATGGCCAATATTGAAAGTGGGAAGAAAGTAACAATGTGAATGTTCCATCAATAGCAGCTCAGTTGCATCCTATTCATTCATACTCATTTATTTTATAAATACATCTGCAGATGAGAATATTTTATGAACCATGTATATTTTGGATACATATGTGTTATATATTACATAATTAGATTCTCAATATAAAATATATGGGATTTTATATAGTAGCTGATTTTCAATTTGTATACCTATGACCCAAACTGATTTGGATTAAGTTTCTTTTGAAATTTAAACAACTCCAAAAGATTAAGTGACAGAAACAGCCAACCAGATGTAACAGGCTTTCTCTATACTCTCTCTTGTTTCTTTTTTTCTTTCCATTTTATGTATTAAGATATGGAATATAAACATAAGATGAATTTTCACAAGAGAAATTCAACTCCTTAAAAATGTTATTACCTTACAAAATATATAAGCAAATCAAGAACAACCAAAATCCATATGTTATCAGTGAGAATACCATAACATCATTACTATTCTCCATTACAGTAAAAATGCTCTATGTTCACCACTGGATTCAGGCTGCCAAGATATCACACACTACTCAATCCACTACAACCCAGTGGATTTTTACACATTGTTTCAAACTATTCCTCAATTTTTACAGTCGTCCACCTTTAAAAATACATGGTTATTTTTGAAAAATCTTATAGAATAATTCCATTGTTTAGATGCTTCTGAGTAGGCTTTGGGATAAATATTTGCCCTTATCATTAATATCTGTATTTTACTTCAACTACATTGCTTAGAGCATGAATAAGTTTTTCTCACCATTTTTACTTTAGGACTTTATACAAAATGGATTCAAATAAATGTTTTTGGTGAAAATATATATTTTCCAAAATACTGTTGTTTGACACTGTAAAGCTTTTGTTTTCTCCTTTCCTTCTCAATTTTTGTCTCACTTGTACTTAGATAAGGCATCAAATGTAAATAACTAGTCCATTTTGACCTACAGAGAGTAAGTCCAGAAATTGAACTTAACCAAAGTTTTAATAATTGATCTGAGGAGAAAAATATGCTGTGAATATTCAATATACATTATGTATATGTTTGAAAGACTCATTCTATTTGTAAAATGATTCATATACAAAGTTCTTTTAGAGAAACTAAAGCTAGTGATGAAATTGTAGAGTATATCTAAAGTCAAGAAATGTTATTGCCTACATGAGAAACAGAAAATGGTGATCTCCAACATTTTATTCTGTGCTCATCCCTTTTTTTAAAAAAAATTTTTATTGGAGTATATTTGATTTACAATGTTGTGTTAGGTTCAGGGGTACAATAAAGTGAATCAGTTATACATATACATATATCCACTCTTTTTTTTTAGATTCTTTTCCCACATAAGCCATTGCAGAATACTGAGTAGAGTTCCCTGTGCTATACAGCAGATTCTTATTAGTTATCTATTTTTTATATAGTAGTGTATATGTGTCAATCTCATTCTCCCAATTTATCCCTCTTCCCACTTATCCCCTGGTAACCATAAGTTTGTTTTCTTCATCCGTGACTCTCCTTTTGTTTTGTAAATAAGTTCATTTGTACCCCTTTTTTTAGATTGCACATATAAGCAATATCATATGATATTTGTTTTTCTGTGTCTGACTTACTTCACTCAGTATGACAATCTCTAGGTCCATCCATATTGCTGAAAATCACATTATTTTGTTCTTTTTTATGGCTAAGTAATATTCAATTGTATATATGTACCACATCTTCTTTATCCATTCCTCAGTTGATGGACATTTAGGTTGCTTTCATGTCCTGGCTATTATAAATAGTGCTGCAATGAACATTGGGGTGCATGTATCTTTTCAAATCATGGTTTTCTCCAGGTATATGCCCAGGAGTGGGATTGATGGGTCATATGGTAGTTCTATCTTTAGTTTTTTAAGGAACCTCCATACTGTTCGCCATAGTGGCTGTACCAATTCACATTCCCACCAACAGTGTAGGAGGGTTCCCTTTTCTCCACACCCTCACCAGCATTTATTGTTTGTAGCTTTTTGATGATGGCCATTCTGACTAGTGTGAGGTGATACCTCACCTGTAGTTTTGATTTGCCTTTCTCTAATAATTAGTGATGTTGGGCATCTTTTTGTGTGCTTTTTGGACATCTGTATATCTTCTTTGGAGAAATGTCTATTTAGATCTTCTGCCCATTTTTTGATTGGGTTATTTGTTTTTTTGGTTTCCTTTTTTTGTTTTTGTTTTGTTTTTTGATATTGAGCTGCATGAGCTGTCTGTATATTTTGGAGATTAATCCCTTGTTGGTTTCTTTTTTTTATGGTTTTTATTCTTCAATTTGTTAATATGGTGTATCACATTGATTGATTTGCATATATTGAAGAATCCTTGCATCCCTGGGATAAATCCCACTTGATCATGGTGTATGATCCTTTGAATGTGTTGTTCAAGTCTGTTTGCTGGTATTTTGTTGAGGATTTTTGCATCTATATTCATCAGTCATATTGGTCTGTAATTTTCTTTTTTGAAGTATCTTTGTCTGATTTTGGCATCAGGATGATGGTGGCCTCATAGAATGAGTTTGGGAATGTTCCTTCCTCTGCAATTTTTTGCAAGAGTTTGAGAAGGATGGGTGTTAGCTCTTCTCTAAATGTTTGATAGAATTCACCTGTGAAGCCATCTGGTCCTAGACTTTTCTTTGTTGGAAAATTTTTAATCACAGTTTCAATTTCATTACTTGTGATTGGTCTGTTCATATATTCTATTTCTTCCTGGTTCAGTCTTGGAAGGTTATACCTTTCTAAGAATTTGTCCATTTCTTCCAGGTTGTCCATTTTATTGGCATAGAGTTGCTTGTAGTAGTCTCTTAGGATGCTTTGTATTTCAGTGGTGTCAGTTTTAACTTCTCCTTTTTCATTTCTAATTTCGTTGATTTGAGTCCTCTCCCTCTTTTTCTTGATGAGTCTGGCTAACGGTTTATCAATTTTGTTTGTCTTCTCAAAGAACCAGCTTTTAGTTTTATTGATCTTTGCTACTGTTTTCTTTGTTTCTATTTCATTTATTTCTGTTCTGATCTTTATGATTTCTTTCCTTCTGCTAACTTTGGGTTTTGTTTGTTCTTCTTTCTCTAGTTCCTTTAGGTGTAAGTTTAGATTATTTATTTGAGATTTTTCTTGTTTCTTGAGGTAGGCTTGTATTGCTATAAACTTCCCTCTTAGAACTGCTTTTGCTGCATCCCATAGGTTTTTTATTGTCATGTCTTCATTGTCATTTTTCTCTAGGTATTTTTTGATTTCCTCCTTCATTTCTGCAGGGATCTCTTGATTATTTAGTAATGTATTGTTTAGGCTACAGATGTTTGTGTTTTTTACGTTTTTTTCCCTGTAATTGATATCTAGTCTCATAGCATTGTGGTCAGAAAAGATGCTTGATATGATTTCAATTTCCTTAAATTTACTGAGGCTTGATTTGTGACTCAAGATGTGATCTATTATGGAGAATGTTCCGTGCGCACTTGACAAGAAAGTGTAATCTGCTGTTTTGGGATGGAATGTCCTATAAATGTCAATTAAATCTATCTGGTCTATTGTGTCATTTAAAGCGTCTATTTCCTTGTTAATTTTCTGTTTGGATGATCTGTCCATTGGTGTAAGTGAGGTGTTAAATTCTCCCAGTATTATTGTGTTAGTGTCCATTTCCTCTTTTATAGCTGTTAGCAGTTGCCTTATGTATTGAGGTGCTCCTATTTTGGGTGCATATATATTTATAATTGTTATATCTTCTTCTTGGATTGATTTCTTGATCATTATATAGTGTCCTTCCTTGTCTTTTGTAGCATTCTTTATTTTAAAATCTATTTTATCTGATATGAGTATTGCTACTCTAGCTTTCTTTTGATTTCCATTTGCATGGGATATCTTTTTCCATCCCCTCACTTTCAGTCTGTGTGTGTCCCTAGGTCTGAAGTGGGTCTCTTGTAGACAGCATATAGATGGGTCTTGTTTTTGTATCCATTCAGCAAGCCTATGTCTTTTGGTTGGAGCATTTAATCCATTCATGTTTAAGGTAATTATTGACATGTATGTTCCTATGACCATTTTCTTAATTGTTATGGGTTTGGTTTTGTAGGTCCTTTTCTTCTCTTGTGTTTCCCACTTAGAGAAGTTCCTTTAGCATTTGTTGTATAGCTGGTTTGGTGGTGCTGAATTCTCTTAGCTTTTCCTTGTCTGTATAGCTTTTGATTTCTACTTTGAATCTGAATGAGATCCTTGCTGGGTAGAGTAATCTTGATTGTAGGTTCTACCCTTTCATCACTTTAAATATATCATGCCACTCCCTTCTGGCTTGTAGAGTTTCTGCTGAGAAATCAGTTGTTAACCTTATGGGAGTTCCCTTGTATGTTGTCATTTTTCCCTTGTTGCTTTCAATATTTTTTCTTTGTCTTTAATTTTTGTCTATTTGATTACTATATGTCTCGGTGTGTTTCTCCTTGGGTTTATCCTGCCTGGGACTCTCTGCACTTCCTGGACTTGGGTGGCTATTTCCTTTCCCATGTGAGGGAAGTTTTCAACTATAATCTCTTCAAATATTTTCTCGGGTCCTTTCTCTCTTCTCCTTCTGGGACCCCTATAGTGTGAATGTTGTTGCGTATAATGTTGTCCCAAAGGTCTCTCAGGCTGTCTTCATTTCTTTTCATTCTTTTTTCTTTATTCTTTTCCACAGCAGTGAATTCCACCATTCTGTCTCCCAGGTCACTTATCCATTCTTCTGCCTCAGTTATTCTGCTATTGATTCCTTCTAGTGTATTTTTCGTTTCAGTTATTGTATTGTTCATCTCTGTTTGTTTGTTCTTTAATTCTTCTAGGTGTTTGTTATTTAATTCTTCTAGGTATTTGTTAAGCATTTCTCACAGCTTCTCAATCTTTGCCTCCATTTTTTCTCCAAGGTCCTGGATCATCTTCACTATCATTATTCTGAATTCTTTTTCTGGAAGGTTGTCTACCTCCACTTCATTTAGTTGTTTTTCTGGGGTTTTATCTTGTTCCCTCATCTGGTACATAGCCCTCTGCCTTTTCATGTTGTCTGTCTTTCTGTGAGTGTAGTTTTTGTTCCACAGGCTGCAGGATTGTAGTTCTTCTTGCTTCTGCTGTCTGGCCTCTGGTGGATGAGGCTATCTAAGTGGTTTGTGCACTTTTCCTCCCTTGTTGGTTTCTTCATTTGCAAGTATTTTCTCCCATTCTGAGTGTTGTCTTTTTGTAGAGCAGACTATTATCCCAGAAATTCTTCTTCAAATTAGAGAAGTGTTTCTGGTTTAACAGTTTTAGAGAAATGCAGACATAAATGCTAGATCCTGTACAAAGGGAGCTACTAAGTCCTTTTCCTACCCCCAACCCTCAGAGAATAAATACCAAAAACTGATTTATTATCACATAAACACTGATATGGATATCCCCATATTGGCTATATAGATGGCAAAGAGAAACATCAGGAGAAAGATGAATAGACAGAATGATATTACATTCTTCACAGGGAAATAACATATACTAATTAGAGGCAAATGGCCTACAATGGTTTGGTGAAGACTTCATTCTTGAGATGTTAGTTTATATTTGGTTTTTCTCTATTATTTTTTTTTTCCTTCTTCAAGGAAGTAACTAGTCATGGAAGGCTTGAGGCAGAACAGAAAAAAAAGGAAATTGCTTGAAATTAACTGTTCTTTCTTTTGAAGAGATTATGTCAGGTGTCCTGGAGTGGAAGGAAATTGTGAACAGTAAAAGGAGAGACTTCTTTAAACTGTAAAGAAACTACTGGTCAGACTGGTTTCACTATTAGAAGAGATTCATGCCCAAACTGGTGACAGTCTCTAAGTGAGATGGCAAATTTTCAGATGGCTGCATGGGTGTCATTATGTGCATGGTGCATTAAAAGGCAGAACCCTAGGATAAGGCATTATCAGCATCAAAAAGAAAACGGTCATGACATAAGCATGGAAGCAGCAGAGTCACCAAAAGAAATCAGAAAGGACAAAGGACATTGTAATCACACCAGTGCAGACCAATGAGTCACCTCAATGGTGGTGGGTGGTTGTTTCAATGCTTTAATGCTGTGTGAGGCCAAGGAAACTTTGCATACCCATGAGAGGGACCTTGGACTTTATGTCAGCCTTACATATATATAAAAAAATAAGGTACATATATCATGTAATAAACACTTGAATACATAGTCTAAGGGTTACATCTGCTATCATACCAATTTGGAATAAAAATCAAGGAATTACATAACTTACCTATTTCAGAGTGGACTTGATGAGTTAAAACTAAGCATCTAGAAAAGCTTCATGGAGAAGGTGATGTCTCTCAAATTGGAATTTGCATACTCATGGAGATTCTTGACAGTGGTGGTATTCAAATTACAGGTAAATTTCCTCTTTAGGGAATATTAAACTCACATCTCATGGAAGATCAAACTGAAGATCATTTCAGTTTATATAAACCAAGGATTCTATACAGCTATTATTTCTATGAAGACAAAATAATTCACATACTCATCTGTATTGGGTAGACACAGTCTTAATGTGCTTTTAAATGAAATATCCATTATTTAGAGGAAAGTCAATAAAGTTATAGGTCCCTGAAGTTTTAAAGGAACTTAAAAGATGTCTAAATTCCACTCACAACCAGTGCAGAAATCCTCTTGACAACATCCCAAATAGATAGTCGCCTAGCATCTCAGTGACCACTTTCAGGGATGGGAAGCTTGGGAATAAGTCCAGCAAGTAATTGGGAAAAGGATAGAAGATCCTAGTAGCACTACTGTTTCACACACAGAGGCAATCAGGGCCTCTGGTGCATGGTGAAATTGAATGGTATCGCTTGCAAACATCAGATCATAGACATATTTTCCATTCTAGTGATCCCCTATCTCTACAGGACTTTTCCTTTTGTTTGGGTCTTTACAATTCCCAATAGAATTTTGCTATGTTCTATACACATGTGCTGCGGCTTAAATATTCTTTATTTCTTGATCTCAATTTCTATAAGATGAAGTACTGTGTTACTTTATAAACTCTAAAAGTAGATATTCTATACAAAAATAATTCAGTGAAAGGGTCTTCATGTTTGACTTTCAGGTTTTTCATTCCATGCTTTTCTCATTTATTTGGCCATTTGATTAAGTGGTTCACAAATATGTCAATGAATGCCATTAATTTTTATGTCACTTTTAGGTTATCCTCAGATTCACTACCTGTAAGAGAAAATATCCTAACAGAATTTTTTTTCTTAATTATATTCTCTAGTGGTCATGGAAGAACATTATTTTCCTGTTACTGCCCATACATATAATTGGTTTAAGTACTATGATAATTATGTGGCTAAGGCATTATTATGCTGTGGTCTAAAAGTAAAGGGGTTACCCCCCAAATATAGATATTGTTATATATGGGAGGTGAGCCATGCTTGACAAGTGAAGTAAATTATTAGTTATCACACTTCCTATACAACCCATTGCATTTGATTAAGATCGGCCATTTAGATTAAAGACTGGAACCAAAAGGAGACTTGAAGTGGATCTTTTGGGCTTGGTGTAGTTACAAAGGAAATGAAGAAACCAAAGAATAGCTCAGAATGGTGAGAAAACACTTCCCACTCTCTGTCAGTAGGCATGTAGCCACAAGGGAAGAAAACAAAAAAAGGTGTCTCTGAAGTTGCAAAGACTTTTAGGTAGGGCCAGGGGTAACTAATGGACCAGAGCTTGTTCTTTGAAAAGAAGACTGTACGTTTTTAGCAATTCTGTGATCAGCTGCTATTTGCTCTTTGTTCACTGAGTTTCTAGAATTCCTTTCTATTAACTGTAACATTAAGATAATTTCTTATAAACATCTATAATTATCAACAGAAAGCTTAGTGCTTCAACATTTGAATATTTTTTAGTATTTATTTTTAGCCATGGAGAATTTACCTTTTTTTATTATTGAGAATTGTTATTTTTCAGCCTTCAAAGTCTGTTCCTTGATGTAGAACTGTATGTCCATCAAACTGATAACAGATGTAAAAGTTTATTTATTGTGGTACCTGTCAAAAGGTTATATCCATGTGTCAGAAGATTGTAAGCTGATGTCATTTCTCAGGGTTCAAATAGTTTAAGGAAATCTTGATTACTGAATAAAATCATTCAATGACAGTTTAATAACATTGAGTAAAGTAAAACATGTAACATACTCAGCACAGTGCTTGACACGTGTTACATATTGTCACTGTTATTTTTTTATTATTATCATATTAATCAAAAGAGAAGAGACCTGAAGAGAATACTCACATATTTAATCAGAAAGCAACAACATATTATTGGCATTTCAGGAAATTTTGAGTCATTTAAGAATAATGACAAGGAATGTTCATTGCTGTATTAAAGATGGCTATATTAGAGTGTAAGTAAATTGGCTAAGTTTGCCATCATGGGCTTTGGGTTCAAAACTTAATACCATTACCATTAACTAGTTATGGGGAGTCTTTGAAGTGCATCCCCAAACTTCACTGAGCCCGTTTACTCACATATATGATGTGGTGAATACCTCTCAGGGCCACTGTGAAACGGAACTGAGAAAATGCAGCAGTTCAGTAAATATAACATGATTCCATCTGGTTCTACATATTGCCTTAAATTTTAGAGTTGCCAATGATGAGGAAAAAAGCACCGATCGAACTCGTGTCAGAAGATCATTAAGCACCTTTATAGTTAGTCACCTTAGAGAACTAATCTTTATTAGAAATTGAGATTTGAGTTTTAATTCACAGTATATAATGAATAAACTTAGACCTAAGGACATATTTGAGAAAAGTATCACTAAACAATTGTAAAATTTCTCATGCAAACTTCTTAAGCTCAAAACAGAAATCACCTTTGAAAGTGAAGGAAGTTGGTCTTCTGGGCCAAGGAATAGAGTTTCATTAACCCCAGAAATAGTCAAGAGAAATCCCTGAAGGCTGAAATGAGGCAGGACTATAGTTGCAGATAAAATACAGGATATCCAGTCAAATTTGAATTTCACACAAAAAGCAAGTTTTTAATATAGCTCATGCAATAATTGGGTAATACTAAAAAAGGACTGTGGTTTATGTCCCAGGCAATATTTTGAACTATCTTATACTAAAAAATTATTCATTGATTATAGGAAATTCTAATTTGACTGGACATTCTGTTTGTTTTGTTTCATTTTGTTGTTAAACCTGGCTATACTTGACAGGAGACACTTGATACTGTGTGAGATTGTGATGTGTCCCCAGATGATTCCTCTTCCTGCCACATATTCAGGATAGAGTAGTGGTCCTGGGAAAAGCCCTATTGTCCTCTCAGGAGAAATCTGGGAGGACATGATGGAGAAGGCTAGATCTCCAATGCAGCCTTATTTGCAGTTCTCAACAAAAACAAGGCTTCCTTGCACAAAATGCTACTTCATCCAACCTATTGATTGCTATGATTCTTTTTCATTTCTTTGCATATACCATTTACCTGTCTTAGATTTCCAGAAACACTCACTACTGCTTATTTTAATTCTACCTTTCTTTCAAGGCCACACTTGCCTATTTGCTCCTGTGGTATAATGAACACATAATTATCATTTAAGTCAAATAACTTTATGTTTTTAAACTTATTTATTTATTTATTTATGGCTGCATTGGGTCTTTGTTGCTGTGTGCAGGCTTTCTCTAGTTGCGGTGAGTGGGGCTACTCTTAGTTGTGGTGCATGGGCTTCTCATTGTGGTGGCTTCTCTTGTTGCGGAGCACAGACTCTGGGTGCATGGGCTTCAGTAGTTGTGGCACGTGGGCTCAGTAGTTGTGGCTCGTGAGCTCTAGAGTTCAGGCTCAGTCGTTGTGGTGCATGGGCTTAGTTGTGCCGCGTGGGCTTAGTTGCACCGCGGCATGTGAGATCTTCCCAGACCAGGGCTCGAACCCATGTCCCCTGTATTGGCAGGCAGATTCTTAACCACTGAGCCACCAGGGAAGTCCTTAAGTCAAAGAACTTTTGAGAGGAAAAGTGCGTCATATTAATTATTACACCAGGCATATAGGCATAAATTAGAATTCTTCCATTGAAATCAGGGCATGTGGTCACTCTATCTTATGAACACTTCCCCAACCTCTTCCTTGCCTGGCGCTCTCACTCTGCCATTATTTGGAGCAAGCATTTGGTATACATTTCCATATATTCCTGATTATCTTTTTTTTTATGTGAATATTGTCTCACTTCCCATTTCAAAATAGAGCGAAAAATTTGAAATCAGAGACTATCTTATATTCTTTGAAACTGAATCTTTCCCAGAGAACCTCATACAAAGGAGACACACAATGGCTATTTGTTGACTAAAATATTTTTTAAACCCCAAACCTACTGATGTATTGTAGTAAGTATAACAAAATTCATTATAACACAGCTATGACTGTATGGTGGGTTTGATCATGTTACGTAATTTGCTATGGTAAAAATTTGATATATGTGGTTATGTTCTGTGACATTTAGAGACCCAATTTTTATTGTCAGCTTTTTAATGTATCACATAATGCAGTAAAAGTTTTTATTATTTCCTTTTTTCCCCCATTTAAGCATGTGTAGGGCTGCAATTAAGACACATAAGGTTTATGTCATACATACCATTAGTAAGCAGTAACTTGAAGCTTAGAGTTAACTTATAGTGTAGATTCTATTCTAAGGAAAGATTAACTTACATTATCCTCTTTTTATAAGTTATTTTGACTTTTAAATGCTAAGATTGTCTTAATGTGTGCCTTTTGGGATTTGTGTATCTGTGTGTATTTGTATATTTCTATTATTTCAGTAATAAATTTGAGAAAATGAATATAAAAGGCTGATGAGAAATTTGGAATGTCCTTTTTGTACAGTTAGTATAATTGCCATGAACTTGGCCAGGTGTAGCTAAATGATATTTCAGGCAAAGAAGTAATAGCAAAGCTTTTTACACAGTAATTTCCTGGGTAAGTTTCAACAAAATGAAAACTCATCAGAAACCCTGCTGGGATTCTATCAGCAAGCATTTATTTGTAGTTGCATGTACACCTGCTTACATAGTAATAACACAGTAGTGAGTTAAGTCACTATGCCAATGCAATTTAACTTTATTTTGAATCTAACACTGGAATCTAACAGATACGCTAACCAAACAAATGAATCGCCACTAGATGGTTAGGAAAAATATTCTATAGCATTTGCCTGTTTCTCTTATTTCTTTTGATTGCAGATAACCTTTTATGAAAAACCTTTCCTTCCCTCGCTCCTACCATTTAGATGAAGAATTTGCAGCATATGCCTTGCTCCATTGGTGCAGCAATATTGAACAATACAAGCATGCCATCTGCAATGTGATTTTTCAACCCAAGAGATCCTGTACTGCTTAATTCAAACTTAAAAATCAATTCAGCAAACATTTATAGAGGACCAACTCTCCGTAAGGCATTATGCTAGGCGCTAGAGGTAGGGGCAGAACCTAAAAGATGAGCAGAAATACCTCCTGATCCAAGAGATTTCTTAAACAGTAGTGGATATAAGATAAATACTCATAATAATATATGGCAAAGCACAAAACTGGAAAAGCCACAAGAGAGCCACAAATTGCTAGAGAAGAATAACAAACCCAAAGTCACTGTGATCAGTAAAGGATTGACACAGGAGATGTCTTGTCAGATAGTTTTAATGTCTAATAGGATTTAAATATGTTGAGGTTAGTGAAGAGGGAAGAAAGTCAGTTCTTTAATACAATGGCCCCTGCATGAGTAAAGGAAAGATACTGGATAAGAGGAAGGCATGTCTGGGTAAACAGCCAGGAGTTCCATTTAGCTGGAGTGTTTTGGGGCAGCTCCACAAGATAAGTATAGAAAAGAAGGAGAATCATATGTCTAATTATTAGACATCTTTGAAGAGTTTATGCCATGCAGGGCACTGCTAAGTTGAAAAGTTAAGAATTCATTCTACAGTTAACAGGGTCTCCCTTATTGAGATTTTTTTTTTCAGTAAGGGAGTCTCAGAATCATTAGAATATAACTCAAAATAAAACTTTGTAAGGGACCCTTTCTAGCCCAGATACACATCTTTTCCTGCTGGAAATATTCTAGCTGTGTTTACCTAAAGAAACATAAAAGAGATTTATACCAGCATCCTCCAAATTTGCTTACTATACAAAATTAACCTACTCACTGTTATTTTTTCTCTCTTCTTTTGGGTGATATATTAGTTTCCTAGGGCTGCCATAACAAAGTACTACAAACTAGGTGGCTTAAAACAATAGAAATTTATTATCTCACAGTATGGAGCCTGGAAGTCCAAAATCAACGAGTTGGCAGGGTTGGTTTCTCCTGAGAGAGAATCTGTTCCATCCCTCTTCTAGCTTCTGGTGAGGGCCAGCAATCCTTGCTATTCCTTGGCTTGTACATACATCACTCCAGTCTCTGCCTCCATCTTCACATGGCATCCTCCCCAGATCTCTATGTCTGTGTCCAAATTTTCCTCTTCTTGTAAGGACATCAGTTATATTGGATTAAGACCCATTCCAATGACATTATCCTAATTTGATTAAACCTGCAAAGGCCCTATTTTCAAATAAGGTCACACTCACATGTATCAAGGGCTAGTACTTCAGAATATCTTTTTGGGGGAGACACAATTCAACCTATAACAGGTAGTTAGGCTTTTTAAAAAAATATATATACACCAAAGAATTAATATTCTTATAAATAAGCCTGTTTCTTTATCTATACAATAGATATAATGATACTGCCCTAATATGATTTCTGTCAAGGTGAGATTTAATATCATGAGAAAGAACCTAGCATGGGGTAGGCTTAGCTATGTGGTTGGTGTTTGTATTAGTACACTTAATTCAGGTACCTATTCTCAGAAGTAGCTTCAGAAAAAGACTTTCATTGTGTTCTACACAACTATCTGATTCTAAGTACCATATCTCAACAGTTTAAACCTAAGCTATAAGCACCCTGGACGTGGCCAAAAGAAGTACATGATTCAGAAAGGATATTAGGTTGTCCTAGCACTTTCTTTAACTTTGGAGTATTCCACTAGAAAACAAATACATAGAACACCTGCAAAGTTAGTGTACAGCAATTCTGCTTTCCTACTCTATAATAGTCCTAACTATATTTATACCACAAGGCGGCTTTAGATTTTGGCTAAATGCTGAATTAGATAAATCTGGTTACTTACAGCTTTCTTCTATGTTTTTGTCTCTCACTAGTGCACAGCTGGGTTTTAAGGCTCTGGATAATTACCCGTACTTTCCACTTTCCTTTGCCCTTTGGCACCAGCACATACAAAGTTAAATTTAATGCAAGGACATCATCTGGCAGATTTCTCCAATCTCAGAAAGGTAAATTCCCAAGCCTTACTTGAAGTATTTCTGTTTTAGCCTGAATTTTCAAGATAATTGCCTCCTCATGTCTCCACTTAATTTTGTTTGTGCAGATACAGTCACATGAACAAATACGTGTTAGTGGAAAGCCTTCTTTGCTGTCAGTGAGTTGGACATCCATAAGGAATGGTATATGGGAATGCTGGAATTTATAATCCTTTTCACTCTGCCATTAATTAAAAGTGCCCCAGAGACAGATTGGGAGTGACCCAGGGTGAAGGGGCTGGAGGTTAAGCCTTTTAGCTTTGAGCCTCCAGTTTGAATCTGATCTAAGCTAGTAATAAGCAAGAGCTACTGCTATTTGATATGAGTTTGGCGACCCATGTGAAATGAATTAGTAATCTAAGGCTCGTTCTGGTGGACAGGTGTGCTCACACAGTTGGAGCTGATAGCCTCTGCAGAAGAACCCAACAACCTAAAAAAATGGAAATAAAATGGCTTCACAAATGCTCTCTTCCCTTGCTAGGATCGTTGTCCAGTAACATGGACAAGTATGAACCCTTAGGATTCCATATGGCCAGCTTGTAAAAGACTACAGGAATAAAAGAGATCTGGGCTTAATAAGACCCAGACAGTAGGTCAAATGAGAATCAGATGGTGGGTCTAAGAGAAATTTAATATCCCTGGCTTCTCATTGTTTTTTTTCCCCTTTCTGTTTGGTTGTCATGGGAGCCTGTGTTTGTGGAAGAAACATTGACTGTATTTGCCCAGGGCAGATGTGTATACCCTCTGGCCTTCAAATTCGGCTTCAGCAGAAGGACAGAAGGATGCATGGCTAGATAGAAAGAAAGGGAGTTTTACTGGTAACTCGGGTAGGCAAAATAAAACATTTCGAGCATTAAAAAAAATTTTTTTTAAGACATGGTGTGCCTAATTGAAATAGAGCAAAACTTTTATTGCTAAACTGAGGAAGGCTATTCAGAACTAGGTTTACTGTAATTTTGTTGTTATGATTAATTTGAATCCAGTAGTACTTTCACTCACTTTTTAAATGATATGTATTAAGGAAATTCTATTTGTTTGTTTTTTTAATAACCAGAATGGGGAAGCCCTGGGGAATTAAGTGGAGAAAAGAAACATCCAGCCTCCATTGTACTTAAATTTATTTTTCTTTTTGTGAAAATATGAATCATTAATATTAACTATAGCTTGCTGTTTTTAGTAAGCTTCAATAGGCAAAAGTTACTATTTCTTTCTAAATCAGGTTTGTGAGGTTATTTGGATGTGTGTGAGCAGGTGTCTGTGTGTGTGTGTGTGTGAAGTACCAGCTTTATGCATATACCCTAATGCTGAAGAAATCTTGGCGTTCTCCTTATCATTTTTTATCTGATAGATTCTTCAAAGGTAAATTCATCAGCTTGTGGTGAATAACACCAGGAATGTCAGGTCTGGCTAAGACCTAATCACCACAAATATATGAAGAAATTCTGAGTCTGTTTTCTTGATTAACTTTTTTTTTTCATAAATGTATTTATTTATTTTTGGCTACATTGGGTCTTTGTTGCTGCTCACGGGCTTTTCTCTAGTTGCGGCGAGTGGGGGCTACTCTTTGTTGCGGTGCGCGGGCATCTCATTGCGGTGGTTTCTCTTGTTGCAGAGCATGGGCTCTAGGCACGTGAGCTTCAGTAGTTGTGGCTCATGGGCTCTAGAGAGCCGGCTCAGTAGTTGTGGCACAGGGGCTTAGTTGCTCCACAGCATGTGGGATCACATGATAAATGTTTTCATGTAAAAAGTTAATGCTTGATTATAGATTAAATATAAAAGTTGAACCATATTAAATTGTCTATATTTGTTTGTTTTTAACACAGAACAGTAGTTTCAAATGGTTCAGACTTAGGACACCTTAGTTTGCAATTAACAACAAAACTCCAATGCTTTCTCATGGTAGTATTAGGGGATTGGAGTCACAGCAGTCAATGACAATGATATTTTCAGGGATGGAAACCTTTTACTGCAATCTTCAAAAGCCCATCATGTGAGTTATTATGCACACAAGTGGCATCTATTTTTGTTTCCTAGGAATGACATAAGTGTGGTACCAAAACTTTAGAAAATGATCACAACATGCAGTTTTTTATTGATTCACTTGGGAGTTTGAAATTTTTAACATGAACTAGTACTTGCTATGGTGTTATTTCCGTACCATTTTAATAAAACGTTAGTTTTAAAATGAGCAACTATTTGTCATAAAATTACTATTCATTAATTCTCTCATTAAACTGCCAATTCCTTTAGTGTGTAGATCTTGACAATATTCCCCATGTCACTAGCCTTAAGATCCTAGGGAGCCATCAAGGAGCTATTGAGATTTTGAAGTCATTTCCAGATAATCAGATAAACCAGGTGTGGTATTATCCCTTTTGAAAGTGAACAAATTCTGGCTTAGAGGCCCTATGTAGTTGCCCAGGGACCCAGCCAATCGCCAGAACTGGGTTTTAAACTAATTCAGTTGGACTTAATACACCTCTTTTAACACAGAGGAAACTTTCTTTTGATGCCATTGCATCACGTTTTCTGCTTTAAGTGTACTTTATTTAAACCAGTATAACTAAGACATCACTGAAAATCACAATACTACTTCTATTTACAATGTATTTTGAGACTGAAGTAGTGAAATGCATTTCCCAAATGATTAAGTTATTCAGAAATAATTTTTGCTTCAATCCTTGTGATCAGAAATTCTGAAATTTATTTGCTTGTTTCCCAGCTTAAAATTTTAGAATTAATTATTAAGTACGTGCATTCAGGAAATATTTACTGAGCATCTACTATGCATCAAGTACTTCACAACAGGGATGATCAATACTACCTATAATGTGATGTGTTTACATGAAGTGTGGGAGGTGAGGATGCAATGGTATATTGATTATAAATAATCTTTTTTTTTGTCTGAACATCTTGTATATCTCAAGTTTATTATCATAGGGATCAGTTTTCATTATATTAAAGATAACATGTATACAGTGTGGGAATATGAGCTGAACCACACAATTCTTGGGCATGGCCAGTATGTAGCATTTGGGGCTACTTCTATTTATTTATTTAAAATGATTTGATTTTTCCTTCAAAATTCCACTACTGCCCCCCTGCCAAAATGGTCTTAAGCAATCCAAGTCCTTAAATGTATAAATATTTATAAATCACCAACTATGTATCAAATATGGTACTGGTCCCTGGGTGGCTAGAAAGGAGGTATGGAGAATAACATACAATAACACACAAATTAATAAATCAGTATCAAGTGTGAAGAGTCATCAAGGAAAAAAAAAGATTTGATGATAGAGTTAATGACAATGTGACAACAACTAGTAAAAGTTGAGTGGTCTAAATTAATGAGGAGCTAACATTTAATCTAAGACCTGAAGAGAGAGAAGGGAATCAACTGTTCAAAGAATTGGTGAAGAAATTCCAGGCAGAAGGAATGGCTTGTGCTGAAATTCTGAGGTAGAGCAGAGCACAGCATGATGCAGGAATAAAAAGAATGTCACTTGAGCTGGAGCAGAATTCAGGAGAATAAGAAAGGGATTCAATAGAGTGACTGAACTGAAGCAGAAATGAACAGGTACATTCATTCCAGTTATGTAAGATTTTACTGTATTTTTGCAACTAGATGCAGGGAGGAGTGTTTCACTGAAGCTTCAAAAGAATGCCCTGGAGCCTGTAATTCCCATTTGTCACTATAGAAGGGGCACCACAAACTAGCTCACTTCTGCCTGTATTTTTTTTTAAGGCAAAAATTGAATTCCTTATGGCTCTATAAGCAAATATATCTGTTTCTTAACTTCTGTTATGAAAATACAACATAAGAGAGCTGATGTAGTATTGTTACATCACCTATAGCAGTATTTCGTACCAAACAAATTGCAAAAATAAACCCTATTTTATCCACCCATTAATACAAATCACTTTCATTAAATCCTTAGTTTTAGCCAAGGAAGTAGATTAGCATAAGTCCCTTTGGACTATCTGTTAATGCCGTTCCATGGACCATTTAAGAGGAGTTTTAAATTTAATCTCTTCAGTGTTCCCTGAACACACCTTTGAAAAAAAATAATTATTTTCTGGCCTCATGGACACATACTACTTTTAGGTCAATAAAATTACTTTTTCTAGGCTTTACTTACTGGGAAAAATATATGTTGGCATACACTGGATTGCCATTTTAGCGATGCAGATACTTAAGTGTTATATTTTGCAATGGCTTTCCAAAAGTACAATCTCCAAGGACCTTTATTTGTAACTGCATTTTCAATTGCCAATTACATAAAGATTATGTCATGTGAATCCACAGAAATGTGCTCACAGCTACACTGGTATCCCCTTGTAAATATGGTATTCAAGGGGATTTTGTAAGCTAAATTCAGTTTCAATTGTAGTTGGCCTATTTCAGAGTTATGATTTGACTGTGATAAACTCTAATATCTATATTATAATGAATATATTTTAATGTTATTTTCCAATATATAAAATATTTGTAATAATTTTTTACCCAAGAAGTACAGGTGAAAATACAAAATGAAGATAAAATTACAATGAAATATGAAATAAAACTTTCAATAGTAAATCAAGCAAAATCTTTCGAGAAACATAAGTTTTAGGTTTCTCTTTATAAAGCATATAATTTGAAGATTAGACATAATATAATTCACTATGCCTTTAGTTTCTTGTTTGTAATAACGTTAAGGTCTGAGGCATCTATTTAATTATTTAACAAACAACTTTTGAGCATATAATACACGCTAAGGTGTAATCTAGAGAATAGAGAAAAGAAAAAGATTAATATGAAGTAACCCCTGCCTCACAGAGCTCACATTAAAAACAAATAAATTTAAGAAAATGTTATAGGCTTTATGATGGGAGTACAGTCATGGCACAATGGAGTCACAAGCTGTAGTGTTAAAAATGAAAGAAAAAGAAAAACAACTTCTTGTATTTATTTCTGACTATTAAAGACCTTAGATAATTATTTCACACCGACATTTAAAACTTTCATGTTGACAATACAAAGAAAAGATCTCTCAACACCAATCTGATTATATAGTGTGCAACTAATCTTCCAAATATTTTGTCGTTCTTTAAAATGAAGAGTAGCCAATTTCCAGGAATACAGATAAAATTTTAATTAAATATGTGTATATACGTGTGTGAGACTTAATTTAAAGATCTAGGTTAAAATTATAGCCTTAACACTTACAAGGCTGTGAAATTAAGTAAAACACTCAAACTGTCTGAAATACAATTTTCTGATTGATAAATATAAGTATTATTTTCCTACCTAATGGTCAGTGTCATCATCAGAAGTGAGATATGTGTGAAATGCACATGGAATATTATATGAAGTATAGATAAGTGTACTTGAGCATCTTTTCCCATTGCAGCATAGTGTGTAATATAAGTCTGGACCTTCTTACTGCTAATTATGTAATGTTCATCTTTGTATTCTTCGCACCTAGAAGAGCACCTGGTGTCTGATAGATAAATAAAAAATACTTGATTAAAAAAATTAGTCTACTGGGGCTTTCCTGGTGGCGTAGTGGTTGAGAGTCTGCCTGCCGATACAGGGGACATGGGTTCGTGCCCCGGTTCGGGAAGATCCCACATGCTACGGAGCCTGTGCTCTGCAACAGGAGAGGCCACAACAGTGAGAGGCTCACGTACCGCAAAAAAAAAAAAATTAGTCTACTGATTACTGTTTCTATATAAGCTTGCATTTAAAAGTAAAAAGTTCACAATGTATCTGAATATTTAGTCTTTATCTGAATCTTTAGAGAAAGCTTGATATTTGAAAATATTTCTATTTTTAGTGGTAATATTTAATCCATATAGATAGATCTCCCAGTGTAGTCTAAATATTCAATTAATTTTAACCAACATTAAAGCTTTTCCTTTTATATTTGAATTCTTAAAGTTAGAATACAACATTCCATGGCAACAGTGTATGTTAACCAAGCAGAGGAATTCAATTTTAGTCCTGGTAACATTTATATTCTTCTAGACGTTAGTCTAAACAAATAGACACACATACACCCACTTCATAAGTGTATTCATATTCTGCATGTTATTTTAAATTTTGATATTTTTACTAAACAGAAAATAGTAAACAGCATTCTATACCAATGATTATAATGATCATTTATAAAAGCTGTATAGGATTCCACTTTGTAGGCATACCATAATAACAGACAATTTTGTTTCTTGTAAGTCATAATTTAAAATAATATTGCATTGTCTTCCTTTCATTAGATTATTCCTACTAGTAAACAAATATGTCCTAATGTGTCCCATATTTAAAAAAGAAATCTCTCTTGACCATACATCTTCCTGAATCTGATTTATGTTTCTCATTATAATTCAATATCTCAATCAACTTGTCTACATAAATGTTCTTAAAACATTTTTAAAACTAATTTTGAAAAACTACGTATCCCCTGTATGTTTCAATTGACTTACATTTTTTTCATCGTTAAGTATAAATACTTGCAAAAAATATAATATTTTCATATGGGTAGTTTAAATCACCAATAATTAGATAAATCAACATCATGTGCCTCCTGACGTGATGCCCTGAGGACACATCATTTCTGTTGTATTCTGGCCCAAAATGCATAACCTAAATTTAATCACAAATAAATACCATACAAACCCAAATTGAGAGACACTTTACAAAATAATCATCCATTGCTCATCAGCCATCTCAAGATTATGAAAGACAAAGAAAGACTGAGGAACTCTCTCAAATTAAAGGTGATTAGGGAAAACAATAACTGAATGCAGTGTGACCAGGAATTGGATCCTGGACCAGAAAAAGGACATGAGTCAGACAGCTGGAGCTACTTGAAGAAGATCTGTTAATTAACATTGAATCAATGTTAATTTCTTACTTTTTACTATAATTATTTGTGGTTATGTATGAGGTTGACATTTGAGGAAGCTGAAAGAAAGATATAGAGGATTTATATTTACTATTTTTAATGTTATTGTAATGTTTAAACTTATTTCAAATTAAAAAGTTAAAAAATTTAAATTCTGAATTGTTTTCATTTCAATTGGCATTTGTATATAATTGACTAAAAAACTGTAAATATGTTAGTAATTTTTATAAATATATACTAAAAATTTTTTTTTGTTTTTTAAAAAGGTATTTTATTGAAGTATAGTTGATTTACAACGTTGTGTTAGTTTCTGGTGTACAGCAAAGTGATTCAGTTATAAATATACATAATAGTTTGCATTTGCTAATCCCAAACTCCCAATCCATCCCTCCCCAGCCCTCCATCCCCCTTGGCAACCACAAGTATGTTCGCTATATCTGTGAGTCTATTTCTGTTTCGTAGAGAAGTTCATTCGTGTCATATTTTAGATTCCACATAAAAGTGATACCATATGGTAATTGTCTCTCTCTTTCTGACTTACTTCACTTGGTATGATAATCTCTAGGTCCCTTCATGTTGCTGTAAATGGCATTTCATTCTTTTTTAAGGCTGAGTAGTATCCCATTGTGTGTGTATATATATATATATATATATATATATATATATATATATATACCCCACATCTTTTTTCCATTCATCTGTTGATGGATATTTAGGTTGCTTCCATGTCTTGGCTATTGTAAATAGTGCTACAATGAACATAGGGGTGCATGTATCTTTTTGAATTAAGTTTTATCCAGATAAATGCCCAGGAGTAGGATTGCTGGATCATAGGGCAATTCTATTTTTAGTTTTTTGAGGAACATCCATACTATTTTCCATAGTTATTAAACAATTTTATTTACATTTCACCAACAGTGTACAAGGATTTCAATTTCTCCACATCCTCATCAATATTTATTATCTTTTTTTTCTTTTGATAATAGTCATTTTACCAGGTGTGAGGTAATAAAAGTATTGTGATTTGGATTTGAATTTCTCTGAAGATCAGTGATGTTGAGCACTTGCAGGGGCAGAAATTTTTTTCCTTCTTTCCTTCTAGGTTCTTTGGTTGGTATAATAATTAAATTGACATAAGACAGATTTACAGGAGAAAAATTTAAGTTCATATGTACAGGAGACTCAAAGATATGAGACTCAAGGGCAAGTTGGGCAATTGAGGCTTATAGGCCATCCTAAGCTAAGGAAGGGGATAGGGACCTGGGGCTTCAAAGAGGAGGGGAATTCACAGGATGATAAGAAGAACAGATGTTTGTAATTAGAAGTTTGCCTTGCATGCAGGCAGGTCTTTCATTTAAAAAGTTATCTCTGGTGGGAGTTATTTTTCTGGTACACATCCGCTATCTAAATTCTTTTGGGTAGGTAAGGGAGAGGTAAAATGTTTTCTCAGTTTGCTGGGTCTTGATTGCATTCAGCTTAAAATAATCTACATGTCAAAGCAGTGTATTTGGGAACGGCATATTCTGCTCCCCTTCAGCATGTGTTAATATACCTGTTGCCATGTGTATGTCTTCTTTGGAGAAGTGTCTATTCAAGACCTTTGCCTGTTTTGTAATGAGGTTATTTTTACTTAATTTTTTTTTAATTTTTGCTATTGAGTTGTATGAGTTCTTTGTGTATTTTGAACATTAATCCCTTTGTGGTTTGCAAATATTTTTTCCCAATCCATAGTTGACTTTTCATTCTGTTGATTTTTAACTTTTGCTGTGTAGAAGCTTGATATAGTTTTATATAGTCCCACCTGTCTACTTTTGCTTTTGTTTCCTCTGCTTTTAGTGTCATATCCAAGAAATCGCCAAAGCCAATGTCAGGAAGATTTTTTTCTCGTGTTTTCTTCTAAGAGTTTTACAGTTTCAGATCTTGCATTTCAGTCTTGAATCCATTTTGAGTTGATCTTCCTGTGTGGTGTAAGATATGGGTCCAATTCATTCATTCTTTTACATGTAAATATCCAGTTTTCCCAACACCATTTGCTGCAGAGACTAACCTTTCCCCATTGTGTATTCCTAGGACCCTTATCTGATATTCAGTTGACTATATATGTTTTTATTTCTGAGCTCTCTATTCTTTTCTGTCTTTATGTCAGTACCATACTAAAGCAAAGAGTTTTTTAAAAAACAGCTTCAGCCTGTCATGTTACAGACCTACAATTATAGTGCAATATATTGAATTAATTTTTTTACTTTACTTGGTATAAATGCTGCATAATTCTATTAAACAGCAGTCATTTCCTATAGGGAAAAAAAAAGAAAAAAGAAAAACAATTTACAGCAAGGTAATTTAAAATGTGGACACTGTTTAAAAGACCAAAACACAAAAAATATTTTTTCCTTTCTTTGAAAAAAATTTTTACCACTGAGTGTACTAAGATTTGATTAAATAAAGCTATGCAGTAAGAATAAAATAAACTGGGCCTCACATCAAATTATTAGTAAGTAGAAAATTCCCATCAGATCTTAAACAAAAAGTGTCCAGCAGTAGCATAATCAATCATGGATATGCTACTTAGGGAATCCAAAGGAAAAAACAACAGTAAATTTAAAAAGAAGGAAAGAAAGAAGAAAAGAGAAAGAAAGGAAGGAAGGAAGGAAGGAAGGTCCTACTGGGTTGAGTGATATGAGTGAAACTGAATTATGAACCATTTACACAATTCTTGATTTCATCATGCCAGTTTTGGATTTTTGCACTCTCTTTTGTGGTTGCAAATGTCGTTTTCTTTTTGTTAGTAGAACCCAAATCAACTTTGCCCACCCCTGTGAAAACCACAGTGAGACTCTATTCAGATGACTTATTTTCTTAGACCAGAAAAGAACTTCCACTTTAATCCAACTGGCTCACTGGCTCCCAAAGCATTCTGCACTACCAGAATGGTGTCCTTGATAAATAGCTCTGTGGGATGAGTGCTCCCACTTCTTCATCTCTCTTTCTTTTCCAAATTTTTCAGTAATTTTCTAAAACAAGTTTGATTCTTTTCTTTGATCAAAAGATCACTAGTTACACATGATCTTGGCTACTTGCCTTTTCCATGTTTGTAATTCTATCCAGGCATAATGGGCCTAGAATAGAGAATCATGCCTGTATTGCTAGCAGCTTCTGTGGATACTAATGTTTTCATAACTGCTCAACATTTATGGTTCCATATAAATTTTAGGATTATTTAAACAAAGAATTTTTAGCTGTATCTCTTAGTAAGAGAGAAGGATTTTTTTCAATTAGTTTGGGTATTTATCAATGCATATTACTTAACTCTAGAATGAGGTTTGGAATCAATTTTACTCTCTTTCTGTTTTGTTTTTATTTTGTTGCTATCTAAGATACAAGCACTGAAATATCTTGTTTAAATAAACAAAAGATGGGAAAGGAGTTTTGTTATCAATGGGAATTCTTTGAACTCCTTTTAGTCTTTATATTCAAAATAAAAAAGTGTTTGTTATAAAAATTATTTTTAATGACTTAATAGCTACAATTTTACTAGATCCTCCTTCAACTTTATTGAAAGCAAGTAACTGAGAACATTTTATTTGGGTCATTTTCTTTCTCATTTTATGGAAGAAATATTAAAAATATTTTATTGAAACATATAAAATAACTAGTAATTATATTTGCTATATTTTTACTTAGAGACACAATGTTCAACTCTATATAGCCAGAAACTGCTGAGGAAATCAAAATAATATTCATTTCAATATGACTTTGCAATATGCTGTTTTTTTAAATGAAATACTTTTATCATATTCCACAAAAATATTTGTCAAAATGTTCAAACTTCAGATTTACCCCATTCATTTTAGGGAAAATGTCCACAATGTAACCTACTGTCAAAGCCAGTTTTCAATGTAAAACTAATCAGTCAGGTCAGACATACTTTCTTCCAGGAAAAACAAGCAAGAAAACAAACACATGATGTAATTTAAAAATTCAAATAAATATGGTTAATATGTTCCAAGGACTATTACAAAAATACCCAAACTAAATTAAATATTGAAAACATCCTGTAAAACAGAATACTGAATACAATCAATATAATCTAATTTAATGAAGCTATCTATGTTTATAAGTTATGAAACAATTATAAGTCTAATGGTTGTTTCTCTTTACTGATTTTTTAAAATAATCCAATGCTATATGAAGCTAAAACTGTCAATTATTTAGGAGGCAAAATGTTGTGATAATATATATGATGCTTCTTTCATAAATATATGTACATTCATATTTTGAATTCTAGTGTTAAGTTTTGACAAATAGTTAAGAAATAATTACATATAAAAGTTCAGAAATATCTCCATTAATTTCATTAAACCTCACAACCAATCTTTTCCTGTTTACTTAATGAAAAAGAAGAGTATATATTAGTAACAATTATTATGAGCTAGCGTGTAATTTTCAATTATAAGAAGTAAAAACTGTTTGAATTTTATAGATTAAATAAGGTGGGTATTCTCTATTATTCAGAAAATATATTTCATATAATTAGTAAAACAGATTTTAACCTCCCTATTGAATAACACACTTAATCTGAAAGATCTTTTACACAATTTTTTCATGAGTTATATTTATTATAAATTAACATTTTTGCTTCTTATTATTTAGTGATCTGTATCATTAAGTAGCCTGTCAGAAAACAGGTGCCAATTTTTCACATTACCAACAGTTTATAGGTGACTCTTTCTCCACACTTTTCCAATACTGGTATTAAAATTCTTTTCAGGGACTTCCCTGGTGGTCTAGTGGTAAAGAATCCACCTTCCAATGCAGGGGACATGGGTTCAATCCCTGGCTGGGGAACTAAGATCCCACATGCCACAGGGCAACTAATCCCATGCGCCACAACTACTGAGCTCACATGCATCAGGTATGGAGAGCCTGCATGCTGCAAGCTGCAGAGCCCACGCCTTCTGGAGCCTGCAAGCCACAACTGAAGAGAAGTCCACGCACCACAACTAGAGAGAAGCCCGTGCATTGCAATGAAAGATACAGCATGCCTCAACGAAGATCCTCCATGCTGCAACTAAGACCTGGCACAGCCAAAATAAATAAATAAATAAAATATTAAAAAATAAATAAAATTCTTTTAAAACTTTTTTGATTCATATGTATACACTGATAATACATTATTTTACTTTTAAACTTTTTCAATTATCTGGAGATTGAATATGTTTACCTATATTTATTGGTCATTTTGATTTATATACGTATTAGCTTGCCCATTTGTGTCTTTTTCCCATTTAATGTGTAGTTTGCTTTGTTTTCTTATTAATTTTTAGATCTCTTTTTCTTTGTATCCCAGTGTGTGTATGTATGTGTATGTGTAGGATATTACTCCTGTCAGTCATATTTGTTTCAAAAGTTTTCCCAGTTTTTTTTTACTTTTTATTTAATTATTAACATGCAATTTCCACTCAAGCAATTAGGTAGAAAATGAAAGAGAAAGAAATTATATGACTAGGTGACTCCTGCTTAACTGCTGCTCCCACAAATCCTTATTAATGTTTGTATTTGTCATCCCAGTGTGCTAAAACTCAGCAGCCAATTTTGAGACATGAAAACATTATTTTGCTGCAGATTGTCTCTTTGATCCTTTGATGCTCAGGTAGCAAAAATAATGGAGTAATATTCCTTGAAGAGTTTGCTTCCTGCATGGAGATGATAAACGAGAATATGGTTCCACTCTGCACAAGGATATATAGAGTGGGACTGGTAGTTTTAAGTTGCTAAATATTTGGTCATGTAAAAGAGAAAAAAAAGTAAATTGAAAGCATCTGTCAATGTTTTCATTATTAAACGGTGGAATCATAGAATACATGGCTCTTTGGATAACAAATAATCCATTTAATAAAATTTTTACATACATAGGTACTCCCAGAGTGTATTATACATTTGGGAGTGGATACTGAAATAGCTCTGAAGTTAAAAATAGAAACTTATAAGTTATAAAAATGTGAAAAGAATATTATGAGTGAAAATAAAATATTTGAGAGGATAGTGGCAAACAAACAAAACAAAAGCTTTTTGAAGCAGAAAAGAACACACCCCCGCCAAAAAAAGAACAAATAAAATGCATTATTCAACTTTGCACTTACATCTTAAGTCCATATTAAATTATTTCTATTTTGACATCTATGGATGGAAGTGATATGATTCAGCTATGCTTTGAAGTTATTAATCTGGTAAATGAGTAGAAAATGGCTCATAAAGATAGAAAGCTTAAAAGTAATATAGGTGAATGCAATAGTCTGTGTGAGTGATAAGAAGGATCTGAAATAAGTAATGACAATGAGAGTAAAAAGGAAAGGGGAAATTTGATAGATATTTTTTAAAGTATAATTAATATTCACCAATTGGCTATAGAGAAAAGTGGCAATGAAAGATGACACTAAGATTTTTTCTTTGTCTCATTAACTAGAAGAATGATAATGCTGTTAACAAAAATAAGGAGGTCCTAAGAGGAAGTTCAGATGATGAGGTAGAGGGAAATTCGACAAATTCAGTTTTGAACATATTGGTGCATGGGTAATAGAAGTCTTTCCCGTCATCTAATGGAAACCTCAAAGTGCAGCAGTGCAGACTGGAAAAAAAAATGGTGATGGAAATGTAACTTTTGAAGTCATTTACTTGAAGTGATTGCTGAAGCCATGGGATTTTTTCTCAAAATCATGAGAAAAAAATGGTAAGGAGGAGGTAATCCAAAATGGGTTGAAGAATGAACATTGAAACATGCTTACAATGATCAGAAAAGAGGATTAAAGGTAATAAGCAATGAGTATATAGAAATAGTGGAAGGAAGCAAAGAGAATGTAATGGTATGGAAGCCAAAGCAGGAAGGAACTTTAAGAAGGAGTTCGTAACGAACAACTTTAAGTCCTGTAGAAATATTAAGGAAGGTGTAGAAAGAAAAAGAAATCACTACAATCACTTCTTGCTTACCTTTGAAAGCTAGTTTTAGTAAAGTGCTGGCTAGAAAATAGATTTTCTAGGGATAAGATATAATGAGTGCTGTAGAGTACTCTTAACCAGAAATATGGTAATAGTGAAAAGAGGAGAGACATGGCAGCAAATTGAAGGGATATTCATGTAAATTAAGGTTTTATAGTTGATTTGTTTTTAGTATAGGATAGATCCAAACATTCCGGGACTTACTGCAGACACGAAAATGAGAAGCTATAGTGTTGGAACATAGAACAGGAGAAAGTGGGATAAAACGGATCCTTTAGCACAAAGGCTGGCATTAGAATAAAGAAGAAAAGGCTGCTATACTTTGAAGATAAGGTAGAATAAACGATGGTTGAATAAGAAACACTGAAGTGGAGAGAAGAAATGTGGGAACTTTTTGCATTGTGTTCACGTATTTGCAGAAATGATGAGATGACGATCAGAGTAGTTTTGACAGTGTTAGAAGACTAGAAAAATTTAGTTGCTGCTTTAGGATTTATATATAGGCAAAATGAGGATTACAAAAAAGCAAAGAAACTCAACTGTAATCACAGATTTGGAATAAAATTTGATTGTGTGGTTTCACAACTTTTTCTAGCAATACTTTGTGACAAGAGGAAAATAGACTGAGTGGGGAATTTGGGGAGGGATGAAGCATTCTATCTTACAGAATTGACAATATGTAGATGGAAGTAAATTAATGATGTGGAAGATTTAAATCACTAAATGAGTCTCACTGAAATGGTTAGTAGTGGCTTGAGATTTGGGGATAGTAGCTAGAATAATTATGGTTGGGAGAGTAAAGGTCAAGAAGGTAAATGCCACCATCAGGTTGATGAGTGAATTTGAATTTTTAGTAAAGATAAAGGATTGACATTCTCCTTTAGTTTTGCTCATTTCCAAAACTCCACTAAACAAATGGTAATTTTTTAAAAAAAAAAATTTATTGGAGTATAGTTGATTTACAATGTTATGTCAGTTTCAGGTGTAGAGCAAAGTGAATCAGTTATACATATATCCACTCTTTTATATTCTTTTCCCATATAAGCCATTACAGAGTATTGAGTAGAGTTCCCTGTGCTGTACAGTAGGTCCTTATTAGTTATATATTTTATATATAGTACTGTGTATATGTCAATCCCAATCTTCCATTTTATCCCTCCCCCCTTTACACCTTAGTAACCATAAGTTTGTTTTCTACATCTGTAACTATATTTCTGTTTTGTTGATAAATTCATTTGCACCCTTTTTTTAGATTCCACATATAAGTGATACCATATCTAGACTTTCTGATGGTGGCCATTCTGACAAGTGTGAGGTGATACCTCATTGTAGTTTTGATTTGCATTTCTCTGATAATTAGTGATGCTGAGCACCTTTTCATGTACTTTTTGGCCATATGTATGTCTTCTTTGGAGAAATGTCTACTTAGATCTTCTGCCCATTTTTTGATTGGGTTGTTTGTTTTTTTGACATACACTTGCATGAGCTGTTTGTATATTTTGGAGTTTAATCCCTTGTCTGTCACTTAATTTGCAAATATTTTCTCCCATTCTCTGGGTTTTCGTTTCATTTTGTTGACGGTTTCCTTTGCTGTGCAGAAGCTTTTTTTTTTTTAATTTTTAAATTTAATTTAATTTTTTTTTATACAGCTGGTTCTTATTAGTCATCAGTTTTATACACATCAGTGTATACATGTCAATCCCAATTGCCCAATTCATCACACCACCACCACCAGCCCCCAGCAGCTTTCCCTACTTGGTGTCCATACGTTTGTTCTCTACATCTGTGTCTCAACTTCTGCCCTTCAAACTGGTTCATCTGTACCGTTTTTCTAGGTTCAACATACATGCGTTAATATACGATAGTTCTTTTTCTCTTTCTGACTTATTTCACTCTGTATGACAGTCTCTAGATCCATCCACGTCTCAACAAATGATCCAAATTTGTTCCTTTTTATGGCTGAGTAATGTTCCATTGTATATATGTACAACATCTTTATCCATTCATCTGTTGATGGGCATTTAGGTTGCTTCCATGATCTGGCTATTGTAAATAGTGCTGCAATGAACATTGGGGCACATGTGTCATTTTGAATTATGGTTTTCTCTGGGTATATGCCCAGTAGTGGGATTGCTGGATCATATGGTAATTCTATTTTTAGATTTTTAAGGAACCTCCATACTGTTCTCCAGAGTGCCTGTATCAATTTACATTCCCACCAACAGTGCAAGAGGGTTTCCTTTTCTCCACACCCTCTCCAGCATTTGTTGTTTGTAGATTTTCTGATGATGCTCATTATAACTGGTGTGAGGTGACACCTCATTGTAGTTTTGATTTGAATTTCTCTAATAGTGATGTTGAGCAGCTTTTCATGTGCTTCTTGGCCATCTGTATGTTTTCTTTGGAGAAATGTCTATTTAGATCTTCTGCCCATTTTTGGATTGGCTTATTTGTTTTTTGAATATTGAGCTGCAGGAGCTGTTTATATATTTTGAAGATTAATCCTTTGTCCATTGATTCGTTTTCAAGTATTTTCGCCCATTCTGAGGGTTGTCTTTTCGTCTTGTTTATGGTTTCCTTTGCTGTTCAAAAGCTTTGAAGTTTCATTAGGTCCCATTTGTCTATTTTTGTTTTTATTTCCATTACTCCAGGAGGTGGATCAAAAAAGATCTTGCTGTGATTTATGTCAAGGAGTGTTCTTGCTATGTTTTCCTCTAAGAGTTTTATAGTGTCTGGTCTTACATTTAGGTCTCGAATCCATTTTGAGTTTATTTTTGTGTATGGTGTTAGGGAGTGTTTTAATTTCATTATTTTACATGTAGCTGTCCAGTTTTCCCAGCACCACTTATTGAAGAGACTCTCTTTTCCCCATTGTATATCCTTGCCTAATTTGTCATAGATTAGTTGACCATAGGTGTGTGGATTTGTCTATGGGCTTTCTCTCTTGTTCCATTGATCTGTGTTTCTGTTTTTGTGCCAGTACCTTATTGTCTTGATTACTGTAGCTTTGTAGTATAGTCTGAAGTCAGGGAGTTTGATTCCTCCAGCTCCGTCTTTTTCCCTCAAAGACGGAGGAGTCTTTTGTGGAGTCTTGCTTGGAGTCTTTTGTGTCTCCATACAAATTTTAAGATTTTTTTGTTCTAGTTCCGTAAAAAATGCCATTGGTAACTTGATAGAGATTGCATTGAATCTGTAGATTGCTTTGGGTAGTATAGTCATTTTCGCAATGTTGATTCTTCCAATCCAGGAACATGGTATATCTCTCCATCTGTTGCTATCATCCTTAATTTCTTTCATCAGTGTCTTATAGTTTTCTGCATACAGGTCTTTTGTCTCCCTAGGTAGGTTTATTGCTAGATATTTTATTCTTTTTGTTGCAGTGGTAAATGGGAGTGTTTCCTTAATTTCTCTTTCAGATTTTTCATCACTAGTGTGTAGGAATGCCAGAGATTTCTGTGCATTAATTTTGTATCCTGCAACTTTACCAAATTCATTGATTAGCTCTAGTAGTTTTCTGGTGGCATCTTTAGGATTCTCTATGTATAGTATCATGTCATCTGCAAACAGTGACAGTTTTACTTCTTCTTTTCCAATTTGTATTCCTTTTCTTTCTTTTTCTTCTCTGATTGCTGTGGCTCGGACTTCCAAAACTGTGTTGAATAATAATGGTGAGAGTGGACATCCTTGTCTTGTTCCTGATTGTAGAGTAAATGCTTTTAGTTTTTCACCATTGAGAATGATATTTGCTGTGGGTTTGTCGTATATGACCTTTATTATGTTGAGGTAGTTTCTCTCTATGCCCACTTTCTGGCTCTTTATCATAAATGGGTGTTGAATTTTGTCAAAAGCTTTTTCTGCATATATTGAGATGATCATATGATTTTCATTCTTCAGTTTGTTAATATGCTGTATCACATTGATTGATTTGCGTATATTGAAGAATCCTTGCATCCCTGAGATAAAGCCCACTTGATCGTTCTGTATGATCCTTTTAAGTGTTGTTGGATTCTGTTTGCTAGTATTTTGTTGAGGATTTTTGCATCTATATTCATCAGTGATATTGGTGTGTAATTTTCTTTTTTTGTAGTATCTTTGTCTGGTTTTGGTAACAGGGTGATGGTGGCCTCATAGAATGAGTTTGGGAGTGTTCCTTCATCTGCAAGTTTTTGGAAGAGTTTGAGAAGGATGGGAGTTAGCTCTTCTCTAAATGTTTGATAGAATTCACCTGTGAAGCCATCTGATCCTGGACTTTTGTTTGTTGGAAGATTTTAAATCACAGTTTCAATTTCATTCCTTGTGATTGGTCTGTTCATATTTTCTATTTCTTCCTGGTTCATTCTTGGAAGGTTATACCTTTCTAAGAATTTGTCCGTTTCTTCTAGGTTGTCCATATTATTGGCATAGAGTTGCTTGTAGTAGTCTCTTAGGATGCTTTGTATTTCTGTGGTGTCTGTTGTAACTTCTCCTTTTTCATTTCTAATTTTATTGACTTGAGTCCTCTCCTTCTTTTTCTTGATGAGTCTGGCTAACGGTTTATCAATTTTGTTTGTATTCTCAAAGAACCAGCTTTTAGTTTTATTGATCTTTGCTATTGTTTTCTTTGGTTCTATTTCATTTATTTCTGTTCTGATCTTTATGATTTCTTTCCTTCTGCTAACTTTGGGTTTTGTTTGTTCTTCTTTCTCTAGTTCCTTTAGGTGTAAGTTTAGATTGTTTATTTGAGATTTTTCTTGTTTCTTGAGGTAGGCTTGTATAGCTATAAACTTCCCTCTTAGAACTGCTTTTGCTGCATCCTAGAGGTTTGGATATTTGTGTTTTCATTGGCATTTGTCTTTAGGTATTTTTTGATTTCCTCTGATTTCTTCAGTGATCTCTTGGTTATTTAATAATGTATTGTTTAGCCTCCATGTGTTTGAGCTTTTTATATTTTTTTCCCTGTAGTTTATTTCTAATCTCATAGCATCATTGTAGGAAAACATGCTTGAGATGATTTCAACTTTCTTAAATTTACTGAGGCTTGATTCATAACCCAAGATGTGATCTATCATGGAGAATGTTCTGTGAGCACTTGAGAACAAAGTGTAATCTGCTGTTTTTGGATGGAATGTCCTATAAATATCAATTGAATCTATCTGATCTATTGTGTCATTTAAAGCTTCTGTTTCCTTATTTATTTTCATTTTGGATGATTTTGTTTTCATTTGGTCTGTGTAAGTGAGGTGTTAAAATCCCCCACCATTATTGTGTTACTGTCGATATCCTCTTTTACAGGTGTTAGCAGTTGCCTTAGGTATTGAGGTGCTCCTATTTTGGGTGCATATATATTTATAATTGTTATATCTTCTTGGATTGATCCCTTTATCATTATGTAGTGTCCTTCCTTGTCTCTTGTAACATTCTTTATTTTAAAGACTATTTTATCGGATATGAGTATTGCTACTCCAGCTTTCTTTTGATTTCCATTTGCATGGGATATCTTTTTCCATCCCCTCACTTTCAGTCTGTATGTGTCCCTAGGTCTGAAGTGGGTCTCTTGTAAACAGCATATAGATGGGTCTTGTTTTTGTATCCATTCAGCAAGCCTGTGTCTTTTGGTTGGAGCATTTAATCCATTCACGTTTAAGGTAATTATCGATATGTATGTTCCTATGACCGTTTTCTTAATTGTTTTGTGTTTGTTTTTGTAGGTCCGTTTCTTTTCTTGTGTTTCTCAGTTAGAGGAGTTCCTGTAGCATTTTTTGTAGAGCTGGTTTGGTGGTGCGAAATTCTCTTAGCTTTTGCTAGTCTGTAAAGCTTTTGATTTCTCCATCAAATCTGAATGAGATACTTGCTGGGTAGAGTAATCTTGGTTGTAGGTTCTTCCCTTTCATCACTTTAAGTATATCATGCCACTCCCTTCTGGCTTGTAGAGTTTCTGCTGAGAAATCAGCTATTAACCTTATGGGAGTTCCCTTGTATGTTATTTCTCGTTTTTCCCTTGCTGCTTTCAATAATTTTTCTTTGTCTTTAATTTTTGCCAATTTGATAACTATGTGTCTCGGCATGTTTCTCCTTGGGTTTACCCTGTATGGGACTCGCTGCACTTCCTTGACTTAGGTGGCTATTTCCTTTCCCATGTTAGGGAAGTTTTCGACTATAATCTCTGCAAATATTTTCTCGGGTCCTTTCTTTCTCTCTTCTCCTTCTGGGACCCCTATAATGCGAATGTTGTTATGTTTAATGTTGTCCCACAGGTCTCTTAGACTGTCTTCATTTCTTTTCATTCTTTTTTCTTTATTCTGTTCTGAAGCAGTGAATTCCACCATTCTGTCTTCCAGGTCACTTATCCTTTCTTCTGCCTCAGTTATTCTGCTATTGATTCCTTCTAGTGTATTTTTCATTTCAGTTATTGTATTGTTCATCTCTGTTTGTTTTGTTCTTTAATTCTTCTTGGTCTTTGTTAAACACTTCTTGCGTCTTCTCAATCTTTGCCTCCATTCTTTTTCTGAGGTCCTGGATCATCTTCACTATCATTATTCTGAATTCTTTTTCTGGAAGGTTGCCTATCTCCACTTCATTTAGTTTTTTTTCTGGGGTTTTATCTTGTTCCTTCATCTGGTACATAGCCCTCTGCCTTCTCATGTTGTCTATCTTTCTGTGAATGTGGTTTTTGTTCCACAGGCTGCAGGATTGTAGTTCTTCTTGCTTCTGCTCAGAATCTGCTAGTGTTGGAGGGTCTCCTGCTGAGGCAGGGGGTGGCTATGGCTTACCATGGGAACAAAGATACTGGCAGCAGAAGTGCTGCAAAGTACTCCTTGTCCTGAGCTCTCCCAGAGTCTAATATAATGGTAAGTTAATGTTTTAAAGACCTAAATCTACAATACAAAGACAATGCAAGCAAAGAAAATGGCAAAAACCCACTGAAACTGGAAAGTAGATGGATGCGTCATTGGTAAATGATATAGCAGTCCTGAGAAAGCAGGACTGTAATCAGTGGTTAAGAAGGTCTAGAAGCAATTATTTTATATTAGAGGTTCCTCCAAAGCACAAGTGTTGGTCTCATTTCAGTAGTATTAGGAGACCATCTCAGGAGTATTAGGAATTTGGTAGTGTCAGACTACCACTTTTCCACAACTGCCTTTGTCCGAGCCCACAGAACACTAGAGCTCTAGTTCATTCTCTGGAGTTGGTAAACAAGAGGCACCAAGCACAGCTAAGGAAAGAGACAATTTACTGAAAATAATGGATTTAATTGAAAGTTTATAAACTGAATGTCATGCCTCTCAGTCCTCTTCACTTATATGGCAACTAGAAGGGACCCTATGGATAGGTTATTTTTGAGCCTTCTCTGGGTGTTCTGACCAAACCAGTGAAAACATAAAAAACTAAAATCAAAGGTTCTTTGCAGAAATGGTTCAGCAAATTCAATCTAAGTGAAGAACTGCACTTAATAATTCTTCTCCACTCTCAATACAAAAGAAGTTTCCAAACATTGTTTTAGTGCTGTACTTATAAATATTAGCAGGCAGTCAAGGAACATCAGACAGTTTAGGAAAGAGCCTGATATTAAGCCTATCTCAAACTATTCAGGCAGAAAAAACAACGTTAAGAAAGAGAAACTATGCAATAAGAAACTTGAGGAAAGAAAACTCATTTATAAATTTACCGAAACAAAAAAATGTTTTATTTAAAAAAGAAAACTATATAAATAATTTATCAGAAAACAAACATGGCTTTTGCCAATTAAAAATATGAGCAAAAAATGACTGACTTTCCAGAATAGATGGAATATAAAGTTGATAAAACCTCTCAGAAAGACCTGTGGACTGGAAAAAAAATGGCTGTGAGAAACTAAAAAGGAAAAGGAAAATATATTAAAGGATTGGTCTAGGAGGTCTAATAGCTGAACAATATGAGTTCCAGAAAAGGAGGACAAAGAAAAGGAGAGGAAGAAATTATCAAGTAAATAATTCAAGACATTTCCACAATTCCGATATGTTTCCCAATTGAACAGCAGACTGAATGCCCAGTAAAATTTATGAAAATTAATGCATTCCAAGTTTCTTTAGTGTGAAAGTTCTGAATACTGTGGACAAGTATTTGTCTACAGATTTCCAAATAGGGAAAAATAGGTTTCATACAAAGGAACAAGAAACAAGAGTAGTGTCAATCAAATTACTCAACAGTACTCAACACTAGAAGCTAAAGATAATGGGCCAGTGCACCAAAATTCTGAGGAAAAATTACCAACTCCAAATAAACTACCCAGTTCAACTATCAACTATGCGTTAGGGTAGAAAAACATTTTCAGACATACATGCTCTCAAAAGAACTAATTCAGATGAACCCCTATTCAGAAAGATATAGAGGATTTCCACCTTTGATATCAGGGAGTAAATGGAAAGGGTAATGTGGGATCCAGGAAAAAGGATAGTCCTCACTGGATAAGTATTGGGAGTCCCCAGGATGATGGTGAAGGGAAATTCCAACACAACAGCTGTGTAGCATGCCTTAGAAGTAATCAGTTCATTTTGGGGCTGGGTACAAAGCTGTGGGAGAGATTTCTGAAAGAGGATTAAAAGTGATGGGAGAACTAATGTATTTGAAAATGTTGAGGGAATGTATTCAACTCATTGAGCATTTGAATTGAATTGAAAACTGTGCAAATGCTTAAAACAATGCTATTAATTTCAGGTAAAACAAAAAGGTGGGCAAGGAAGGAAAAGTATAATATTTTGCATGGATTAGATACAAATATTGATAAAAAACTGTTTCACACACTGTATAATGATCTAATGAAATTCATATCAGAACTATTTTGGGAAGATTTTATTGCCTAAGGTAGGAATAGTGAAAAGGCTAAATCCTAAGCTTTCATATAGAAATAATCAATAGATAATATCTAACAGATAAAATCAAGAGGCACTAATATCAAATTATTTATAGAAAAAAATACATATTTTAAAATTTGCTAATAGTTATGGGGAACAGGAAATGAAAATCTTAACTCAAAAAGGGTTGTAGACTATTTGAACTTTTAAAATATGCACCATAACCTTGCCAAAATAATAACTTCTGTTTAATAAATGAGTTTCATTAAGAATCAAGTAAAGGTAGTATTGAAAGTACAAGAGATTGTAGGAAAATGCTAGGTTGAAGATTTTGGAGGAGGAGAAATTCAGAAAGATACCAGAGTCAAATTGTGGCTATGGTGCTTGGGAGCAAGAAGTGAATGCAGTTGAAGCTCCAGGGGCTGAAGAAGTTGAGAAACTGATGACAAAGTATTTGAAGGATTGGCATAGGGAGGATATCATGAGCAGCTCCAACTTTCAGGAAGAGCACTAATGAAAAAATTCAAAGGCAAGAATTCAATTTTCTGATTGATAGCTCTTAACTGCGAGGGAGAAAATGAATCACATGATTTAAAACTAAGACAATAAGGCAAGTGAAAGATGGAAATTTGAACTACATTGTAAGAACTCTTGAGCTAGAGGCTCACTGAAGTATTAAATACCAGCATTCAAACATTTTCTCATGAATCTACTCCTCTAATTCATATGCCCACATGCTTATATGAGCCTCACAAGAATTATTCTCACGAAGAGGGAAGGTTTCATCATTTTTTACAAAACCGAAGAAAGAACAGTTGGACCTACCTCTCCATCAGGTGTCATTGGATATTGTGTGCTCATATCCTTCCTTCCAAGATAGAAACACAGCCAAGGAGAAACATTCCATAAGAGTCTCAAATCATACTAAATAGATCATTGGCAATTGTTTCTTTGCCTCACACTTTCGATACCACCTTTATATTTTTATCGTTCTGATCAAAATTAGATCAAAGTGTGAGATATATGTGTTTGCTTTTTTGTCATGGTTTATTTGCCTAAGAATAACAAAAACCAAACATGCTCTTTCTGTAAAAGCTTTATAGAGTAGTCCGAAGTGTTGAAAGAAGCAGGCTGACATAGGTGGGTTGTTGGTGTCATCTAACTCTTATGAGTTTTAAATGGCTAATGTTTTTATGGTAGTGTCAGTACTGGGGGCGGGGGGGAGGCAAGCCATTTTCTTTTTATCTATTTATTCATTTTTAGCACTTTAGCAAACAACTGTAACAAATTGCCATGGGGGAAGAAGAAATGAAATGAGAAAACAGGATGATTTTTAGATTCTAACTTGTTTGTCGTACTAAAACCACAAAAAAAATAAATGGTTTAAGGAGTCGTTGAGGGAGAACAAGTATGGAATTCCATGGTGGAAATTTTATAATCACTTCCCTAAAAATAGCTACATTTTAATTGCCAAAGAAAAAATCTACATACATAAGAACCATGGTGGAAAACGAACCATTGTGATGAAAGAAACAGAAATTAAATTCAAATCAGAGTATTTGCTTAATAGCTTAAGCAGTTGCTAATGTTTATATATTATAATATGAATTATAATGCTTGGAAAATGAATTTGTTGCTTTTTGAAAAGTCATGAACATTTCAACTCACAACTTCTCATACTAAACAGATATGCAAATATTGTTAGGATGATTGTCTATTTTACAATAAGGTTAATTTTGGTAAAAGGCACATTAACTCTATAATCATAATAGGGCTAATCAAGACTGGGCTTGATAAAGAAAGTAACAAAGGTAAATGCTAAAGAAAAAAAATAGCCAATTTGGGTAATTTAGGCCAATACAATAATTTTTGTTTTTAAATAGAAGGGTTGGATTCTGTTAGCCCGATGTAAAATGAAAAACAGATGATTTCTTTTCACTTACCTTCTTTTGCAGAACTTATTAAATGTATTCTGATTGTGTATTATTGTGGGCACGAAGATGGTAAGGAAATCTTGAAAGTAGATAGTTGCCATCTAACTAATGCTGAATATACATTTTGCTAAAAAATGTAATAAAACTCCCATGGATTATATTTATTTCAATCCTGACTTTTTTCCATATAACAGTGATTATATTAAAATATTTGAAGATACATGAATACTATATTCAGTGCACTAATTAGAAGCTAAATTAAGTGTTCATTTTAACATTAGAAATCTTTTTAATGCTTAACTATTTTGAAATATTCTTGTAAAATAGAACATCATTCTATGTAATTCTGAATATACACCATATTTCAATCATAGACGCAGAATTTTGAAACTGGAAGGGACCTAACACTCATAGGGTGTTGTCTGTTCATGTTTCATGGGAGGGAATTGAGGCTCAGAGACTTTATGAGATTTGACCAAAGACACATAATTAATTGAATAATAATTCTCTGGAGACATTATATACCTTACATTTCACAAATGTGAAATCATACATGTATTTACAACTGACAAAACAAAGGCTTAAGTGATAACACGGCTTGCCTCGGAAGACACAACTATTTGATGGAAGATCTGGGGCTCAAACCTAAATAGAATTTTATTTATTACTGTATATCTTCTAGAGTGTTTGGTTATATCTAAACTTCATTAATTTTGTGTGATTAAATATTCAGCCCAATCTTTTCCTTGAGCTCTAGACTTTTATTTTCAAATGCCTATTTGACATCTCCACTTAAGGTCTTGCAGATATCTCAACTTTTACATGTCCAAAATTAAACTTATGATTTTTTTCCCATGCATATTGATTTCTTATTCCCACTCCACAGGCTGTTCATCTCAGTTAATGGTACAATCATGCCCGCCCCCCCAGCCTTGTCTTAAAGCCAGAAACTTAACAGTAATTAAATTCTCTCTTTTTCCCATTCTCCACATTTAAGCTATGTCAGTTCTATTTCCAAAACACATCTTGAATGTGTTGTCTGTTCTCTGTTGCCTCTGTCACCACCTTAATCCAGAACATTCTCAATTATCTTGCCTCTATTATCATCTGATCACCACCAGTACTATGACATCCCTTCCATTCTCCACACAACAGGCTCAGTTGTCTGGTTAGAGAGTAAAGGAAATCATGTGACTCACCTCCTAAAGAATCATCAGTATATTTCCTTACACTTAGAATAAAATTAAACTACTTAGTATAGCCTATGAGGACTTACCTGACCTAACTGCAGTTCATCTTTTAACACTCTCCCCACCATTCATAATTTTCTAGCTATTCTGTTTTCTTGCAGTTTCTTGAACACTTAAAGGTTTCTCCACTTTGGGCATTTAGCATTTCCTTTTGACTGGGTCACTCCTCCCCTTATCTTTCTCACGGTTAGACTGAGGTGACATCTTCTGTGGTAGGTAATATCTACTACAGCCCCAAATGAACCCTGTCTCCTGATATCTCCTCCCCTTCAGTACCTTTCTTCTAACCAGTGGGATATCTCAACCTAGAGGGGATTTCACTTCCATCATCAGATTACAGAGATTCTGACTTCCATCTTGCAAGAACACTCTCACTCTTACTGGCTTTGATGAAGTAAGTTGGCAAGTTCATGTGGTAAGAACCTGAGGCAGCCCCTGACCAAAAGCCATCTACTCAAGTGCTTAGTCCAATAACCTAAACAGAATTGAATCTTGCCAGCAACTACATAACTGAGCTTGGAAGAGGAGTCAAGCCTCCACATGAGACCTTAGCCCTGGTGGATGCCTTGATTATAGTCTTATGAAAACCCTCAAAGCAGAGGGTCAAGCTGAGCCGATACAAGACTCTAGACATAGAGAAACTGTGAGATAATAAATGTGTGTTGCTTTAAGCCACTAATGCAGGAATAGGTATCTAATACATCTTCTCAGGGAAGATTTCACTGACTACCTAAGTAGATCACCCTCCATCTCAACCAGTCATTTAGTTTTTTATTTCTTTTTTTTTAACTGACGTATAGTTGATTTACAAAGTTTTAGGTGTACAGCAAAGTGATTCAGATATATACATATATTTTATATATATATATATTATATATATTCTTTTTCAGATTCTTTTCCATTATAGGTTATTATAAGATATTGAGGGCTTTCCTGGTGGCTCAGTGGTTGAGAGTCCACCTGCCGATGCAGGGGACACGGGTTCATGCCCCGATCTGGGAAGATCCCACATGCCGTGGAGCGGCTGGGCCCATGAGCCATGGCCGCTGAGCCTGCACGTCCGGAGCCTGTGCTCAACAACAGGAGAGGCCACAACAGTGAGAGGCCCGTGTACCGCAGAAAACAAACAAATAAGATATTGAATATAGTTCCCTGTGCTATATAGTAGGTCCTTGTTTGTTATCTATTTTATATATAGTAGTGTGTATCTGTTAATCCTAATTTATCTCTCCTTCCCCCTTTGGTAAACATAAATTTGATTTTTATGTCTGTGAGTCTATTTCTGTTTTGTAAATAGGTTCATTTGTACTATTTTTTTAGATTCCACATATAAGAGATACCATATGATAGCTGTCTTTCTCTGTCTGACTTACTTCACTTAGTATGATAATCTCTAGGTCTATTCATGTTGCTGCAAACGGCATTATTTTATTCTTTTTTATGGCTGAGCCATATATATATATATATATTCGTCTGTTGATGGACATTTAGGTTGCTTCCATGTCTTAGCCATTATAAATAGTGCTGCTATGAACAGCGGGGTGCATGTTATCTTTTTGAATTAGAGTTTTCATATTTCTAGATATGTGCCCAGGAGTGGGATTGCTGGATCACATGGTAACTCTATTTTTAGTTTTTTAAGGAAACTTCGTACTATTTTCCATAGTGGCTGCACCAATTTACATTACCACCAGCAGCATAGGAAGGTTCCCTTTTCTCTGCATACTCTCCCACATTTGTTATTTGTAGACTTTTTGATGATGGTCATTCTGGCCGGTGTGAGGTGATACCTCGTTGTAGTTTTGATTTGCAGTTCTCTAATAATTAGCAGTGTTGAGCATCTTTTCATGAGCCTGTTGGCCATCAGTATGTCTTCTTTGGAGAAATGTCTATTTAGGTCTTCTGCCCATTTTCTTGATTGCTTTATTTGGTTTTTTGGCCATTTAGTTTTAATGTCACCTATTAAAAGCTCAAGTTGATTTATATACTCATTTCTCTGCGTACTTTTTTGGTCAGGCTTCCCTACACAGTGTGAGGTCTCTGAGTTTGAAATGAGATATGCATCACTGGATTATGTATGATCCAGCTTTCCTTTTTGTTTCTTTCTGGCCCAGGGTGCTTATGAAAACTATGTGGTCATTAGGATCACAGCCTTCTCATTTCAAGATATTGGAATTTTTCTTCATTTTCATTGTATTCCAATATGTGTTTGGTTTCCTAAAATAAACCTTTTTATTTTGAAGGGAGATAAAGGCACAGTTAGAGTTTGAAATTAGATGTTCTTCATGATATTACTATTTTTTGGTTGTCTATATAAACAAGATACGGTAGCATATTGTTATTTGGTGAATTCAATCAGCATAGATAGTATAGTCAATCTGTATAATTCATGCCTTAACAGTCGCTCGTTTCTGACGTGCAGAGAATTATTTTTTGCTTAGTTAATCAAGATCATAGCTTCACTTCTCCACTTCACCTTGCTTTTGTACACACAGAGACCAGAAAGGCCTAATCCACCTTGGATCGTTCAGGTAGTTCAGAGGGCTTCCATCTTACATGCAACTCCACAGTATATTAATTCTCCTTCTTTTGGGAATACTTGGAACTTAAGTGTCTCAATAGCTCATGTGAGGCAGCTGTCCAGATGGTCTGATTCTACATAGTTTTTTATTCTACATTTTTTAAAACACATTCTACTTGTCATAATGCATTCAAGTCTTTGCTCACAATTATTTTAAATGATTATGAGCAGATTTATAGCCCTAAAGCTTAATGGAAGATATTGAAGTATTTGATTTATTTTCCTTTGTTTATCGTTTTTCCAAAAAGTTGACTTTCCAGTGTGGTCTAATGACTGATGCTAATTCCCGCGACCCTCTGTTTGACCTACCTGTTGATATATATATTTTCCCAAAGGGCAATCTCAACAGCATAAGTTTAAAGCTGAACTTAATAAAAGCTGGATATTAGCACATTGGTATCTCATTGAAATTATTACCATCCTTCACATTGTCACATTTTCTTTTCTTTTATTCAATCCACCGACAAACTGTAGCAGGTGGAATGAGTTGAATATAGACCCTAATTTTGCACCAAGAACTGAAAGGTAGAAAAAGCACATTTACCAAAATTGTAGATATTATATTTCCAGGCCCAAACCATTTCTTCTAGGCTTCCATCATAAGAGAAAATGTACGATTGTATTTGCATTTTGAGTTTCTGAAAAACTGTAACTGTAAAGTATTTTTAACTACTCCATGGTCATTGTCATTGGTATCTCATGTAACTAAATTATAAGTCTGAATTTCTCTATTGTCAGAATTCACCTAAAACATTAAAAGAAAATAGGTAAGAACTTCAAATAATTCATTTTAGCCACATTTTTCTTTCTGGCATTGTAATGAAGCAAATCTATTCGAAGTTTGGTTGAGCGTATTTAAAGAAATAATTTCCATTTATTAAGAAAATTTTGTATATAGCTTCCAGGTCAAATTATCAATTATATTAAATATAATTGATATTTGATAGAGTTACCTTCCACTAATGAGTGAAAAGGAAATTTCAGACAATTGAATGACTCTGTGGCACAATCTTCTGCATGTACTAGAATCTCTGGTTTATACAGTACCAAGAGATGTGCCGAAGATACAATTACAGAGGCCTCTCTGATATGTGGATGTTGGGATAGAGATCAAACCTTCCCCAGGACATTCAAAAACTCTGTCACCAATTGAAAAATGAAGCAGAGAATTGAAACCTAACATTTAGTCAATTGGGTTAAAATAATAGTAAAAAATCAGTTTTGCCTAATATAGACATTTGATAGTTCTGAGAATTTGGGGGTTTTTTTGTATATTATTTATTTTGCTATTTGGATCGTAATAACTTTGATATACCTTACTTAGGTTAAGACATAAGTAACCTGTGGACATGAGATATGACTTTCAGGAAGTTCCTGGGGGCAGAGATTTCATAATACCCCTTGTTATGGCAAATTTGGTAGGAAACAGAATGTTTTTATCTCTGCAGCTGGGATATTACTCCTCTAAGATAAAACATTAATAAAAATTAATCATTCAGCTCACATCTTCTAACGCATTAAAAATAGCTACTCTTCAAGTAGCTTATAGCATGACCTCTCAAGAGTGAATTAGAGGGCTTCCCTGGTGGTGCAGTGGTTGGGAGTCCGCCTGCTGATGCAGGGGACGCGGGTTCGTGCCCCGGTCCGGGAAGATCCCACTTGGCAGCGGAGCGGCTGGGCCCGTGAGCCATGGCCGCTGAGCCTGCATGTCCGGAGGCTGTGCTCCGCAGCGGGAGGGGCCACAGCAGTGAGAGGCCCGCATACCACACACACACACACACACACACACACACACACACACACACACACACAGAGTGAATTAGAAATTTAGTACTCAGAATTGTCAAACTACTTGTGATATATTAAGATATACCAACATTTCACAATGTCCTGAACCCAATATATATTCCAAAGCTCACTATAATTCCCCATAGGGATCATATCTGAAAAGCGTGGCATGCCTAAGTGTTTATAGTGTTTTTTTTTCCTGAAATTTTAGGATGAATTACATATATAATTCATCCTTCTGTGCACTATACCATACTTTGAAACCAGTGTTTTTCCTTTCTTTTTGGTATTGAGACTGAGGGAGATGTAAGGCATGAGTGAGCAAGTTCAAAGTGACCAATGTCTGATAAAAGTATAATATTTTATTTTCCCTTTTTAAAACTACCATTTTTCTCATTTCATTGAAATAGGAATTGAAAGCAATACTCTCTAAATCAAACACCTCCCTGTACCTATCGTAACGGGTACATTGTTTAGTGTGATGTCTTGTTCAGTCTTTCCAAGATACTTTCGTCCCATTTTTCATTCTGAAGTGTTTGGAAGTTAATGAAGCCCTCTGCATGGCCTCCATCTTCAGAAAACACTTCTATAGAACAGATCTCCACCCTGTGTTCTAATTTCCTTTGGTACAAATGGTCTGCAGGGCATATATTTTTGCCCTGTTGCTTTATGTTTTGAAACATTTTTATATAGCTGGAAAAGGCTAGACCCCCATGGAATCTTATCAAAACACTGCAGAGTGCTCGAGTGCATCATATTATTGGTATTAATAAGATGAAAAATTAGCCACTGCAATAGACACTAGGAAATGTTTCAAATCACAGAGAGAAGCTTTCTTCAGGGTAGAGCTGAAACGAAATAGGACAGCAGGGAAATAGATTTGAGGAGGTTTTTTAAAGTATGGAAATCAAACAAAGCTTTTGGCGAATAACAGTTTCCTGTTGGACTAAATTGAAGTGTGTGCATGTGTGTGTGTGTGTGTGTGTGTGTGTGTGTGTGTGTGGTGTATGTAAAGACAATAAAGGATAGAAGGATAGGTCTCTATGGGACAATTGAGTTGAGCACTGAAGTAAGTTTTGGCTAGGAATATAATTAATAAATCCAAGTGGGTTTTTTTTTCTTTGACTTCTTCATGAATTCCCTCAGTTATTCATTTGTGTATCAATTGGCATTCTGAACATAAGAAGCTATATGAGTAGATTTTTACTTAACTACAAATTAGGTAGACAATCATCTTAAATTTGACTGCTTCCTAAACAAAACCAAGTAAAGATTTAAGGAAATTATGAGGGATTTTTTTTAATTTAAAAATTGCTATTAAAAAGTACTTCACTCAAATCTTATTTATTTTTATATTGACTCTCTACATAGCCCAAATGTATTAGGCAGTTGCCAGATTTATTTAATCTGTAGGTAAAAGCAAAAAGGAATTAAAATATTTTAGAAAAAACTAAAATGGTTAATAGATATATTCCTTCCTTTTCAATGAGATTATAAATTCATTAAGGGGTAATTGATATATTTTGTCTCCTATAGTGTGGATATTTAGTAAGTAAATTATAATTGTTGGACGAATGGATGAAGAAACCCCTGGAATATAGTTTGAGTATTTTTCTTTTTCTTGAGAAAAACACAAATCCTATCTAAATGCTAATTAAAATGTTACTTCACAAAGTGACAAAATCAAAATATTAATAGACTACAGACTGTGTATTGCTCAAACTTCAAGGTGGGCAAAATTGATAGCCACTATGCTGTGACAGGTGAAGTAGAAAAAAAAGGACAACCATACATCTGACAAACCTAGCACCAATAGACACAAACTGATAACTAGCTCAAGGGGGTATTTTCTCCTGAAGTCAAGAATAAATATAAAAATAGCAATCTAGGGAGACCTTCAAGATGGCAGAGGAGTAAGACATGGAGATCACGTTCCTCCACACAAATACATCAAAAATACATCTACATGTGGAACAACTCCTACAGAACACCTACTGAATGCTGGCAGAAGACCTCAGACTTCCCAAAAGGCAAGAAAATCCCCACGTACCTGGGTAGGGCAAAAGAAAAAAGAAAAAGCAGAGACAAAAGAATAAGGACAGGACCTGCACCTCTGGGAGGGAGCTGTGAAGAAGGAAAAGTTTCCACACACTAGGAAGCCCCTTCACTGGCAGAGATGGAGGATGGGCAGGCGGGAAGCATTGGAGCCATGGAGGAGAGCGCAGAAGGCAAAATGGAGAGATTCCCGCACAGAGGATCGGTGCCAACCAGCACTCACCAGCCTGAGAGGTGAGTGAGTGTCTGCTCACCAGCTGGGACGGGTGGGGGCTGGGAGCCCAGGGAGAGGACTGGGGTTGGCTGCATGAACACAGCCTGAAGGGGGCTAGTGCACCACAGCTAGCCAGGAGGGAGTCCGTGAAAAACTCTGGACCTGCCTAAGACACAAGAGATCATTGTTTCAGGGTGCGCAAGGAGAGGGGATTCTTTCCCTGCCTGCCCCACAGAAGGTAGACCACCGCCTAAACAAACTTCAGAGACGGGCGCGAGCCATGGCTATCAGCTCGGACACCAGAGACGGGCATGAGACGCTAACGCTGCTGCTGCAGCCACCCAGAAGCCTGTGTGCAAACACAGGTCACTACCTACACCTCCCCTCCCAGGAGCCTCTGCAGCCCGCCACTGCCAGGGTCCCATGATCCAGGAACAACTTCTCTGGGGAAACACACGGCACACCTCAGACTGTTGCAACGTCACACCCACCTCTGCTGCCACAGGCTCGTCCTGCATTCAAATTATAACTACCGTACCCCTCTCTCCCCCGGGCCTGAGTGAGGCACAGCCCCTTAATCAGCCGCTGTTTTAACCCCGCCCTGTCTGGGTGGGAACAGAAGCCTCAGGGCAACCTACAAGCAGAGGTGGGGCCAAAACCAAGCTGAAACCAGGGAGCTATGCAAACAAAGAGGAGAAAGGGAAATTTCTCCCAGCAGCCTCAGGAGCAGCAGATTAAATCTCCACAATCAACTTGTGGAATCATCTGTGGAATACCTGAATAGACAACAAATCAACCCAAAATTCAGGCGATGGACTTTGAGAGCAACTGTAGACTTGGGATTTGCTGCGACTGGTTTCTGATATTTTAAGTTTATCTTAGTATACTTTTTAGCGCTTGTTATCATCAGTGAATTTGTTTACTGGTATGGTTGTGCTCTTCTTTTTTTAAATTACTTTTTTATATTAATAATTTAAAAATTATTTTATTTTTAATTTTTTTTTCTTTTTTTTCTCTCTTTTCTTCTGAGCCATGTGGCTGACAGGGTCTTGGTGCTCCAGCCTGATGTCAGGCCTGAGCCTCTGAGGTGGGAGAGCTGAGTTGAGGACACTGGACCACCAGAGACCTCCCAGCCCCACATAATTTCAATTGGAGAGAGCTCTCCCAGAGGTCTGCATCTCAATGCTAAGACCTAGCTCTACCCAATGACCGGCAATCTCCAGTGCTGGACACCCTATGCCAAACAACTAGCAAGACAGGAACACAACCCCACCCACTATCAGAGAGGCTGCCTAAAATCATACTAAGTTCACAGACACCCCAAAACACACCACCAGATGCAGCCCTGCCCACCAGAAACACAAGATCCAGCTCCATGCACCAGAACACAGGCACCAGTCCCCTCCACCAGGAAGCCTACAAAAGTCACTAAACCAACCTTACCCACTGGGTGCAGACACCAAAAACAACGGGAATTACGAATCTGCAGCCTGCAAAAAGAAGACCCAAACACAGTAAGTTAAGCAAAATGGAAAGACAGAGAAATATATAGAAGATGAAAGAGCAATATAAAAACGCACCAGACCAAACAAATGAAGAGGAAATAGGCAGTCTACCTGAAAAAGAATTCAGAATAATGATAGTAAAGATGATCCAAAATCTTGGAAGTATAATGGAGAAAACACAAGACACGTTTAACAAAGACCTAGAAGAACTAAACAACAAACAAACAATGGTGAACAATACAATAAGTGCAATTAAAAATTCTCTAGAAGGAATCAATTGCAGAATAACTGAGGCAGAAGAACGGATAAGTGACCTGCAAGATAAAACAGTGGCAATAACTACCACAGAGCAGAATAAAGAAAAAAAAGAAAGAAAAGAATTGAGCATAGTCTCAGAGACCTCTGGGACAACATTAAACTCACCAACATTCAAATTATAGGGGTCCCAGAAGAAGAAGAGAAAAACAAAGGGTCTGAGAAAATATTTGAAGAGATTATAGTTGAAAACTTCCCTAACATGGGAAAGGAAATAGTCAATCAAGTCCAGGAAGCGCAGAGAGTCCCATACAGGATAAATCTAAGGAGAAAAATGCCAAGACACATATTAATCAAGCTATTAAAAATTAAATACAAAGAAAAAAATATTAAAAGCAGCAAGGGAAAAGCAACAAATAACATAAAAGGGAATCCCTTTAAGGTTAACAGCTGACCTTTCAGCAGAAAGTCTGCAAGCCAGAAGGGACTGGCAGGACATTTTTAAAGTGATGAAAGAGAAAAACCTACAACGAAGATTACTCAGCAAGGATCTCATTCAGATTCTATGGAGAAATTAAAACCTTTATAGACAAGCAAAAGCTAAAAGAATTCAGCACCACCAAACCAACTTTACAACAAATGCTAAAGGAACTTCTCTAGGCAGGAAACACAAGAGAAGGAAAAGACCTACAAAAACAAACCCAAAACAATTAAGGAAATGGTAATAGGAACATACATATTGATAATTACCTTAAGTGTGAATGGATTAAATGCTCCCACCAAAAGACACAGACTGGCTGAATGGATACAAAAACAAGACCCATATATATGCTGTCTATAAGAGACCCACTTCAGACTTAGGACACATACGTACTGAAAGTGAGGGGATGGAAAAAGATATTCCATGCAAATGGAAATCCAAAGAAAGGTGGAGTAGCAATTCTCATATCAGACAAAACAGACTTTAAATAAAGACTATTACAAGAGACAAAGAAGGACACTACACAATGACCAGGGGATCAATCCAAGAAGAAGATATAACAATTGTAAATATTTATGCACTCAACATAAGAGCAGCTCAATACATAAGGCAAAGGCTGACAACAATAAAAGGGGAAGTCGATGGTAACACAATTATAGTAGGGGCCTTTAACACCCCACTTTCACCAATGGACAGATCATCCAAAACGAAAATAAATAAGAAAATGCAAGCTTTAAATGACACATTAAACAAGGTTGACATAATTGATATTTATAGGATTCCATCCAAAAACAACAGCATACACTTTCTTCTCAAGTGCTCATGGAACATTCTCCAGGATAGATCACATCTTGGGTCACAAATCAAGCCTCAGTAAATTTAAGAAAATTGAAATCATATCAATAATCTTTTATGACCACAATGCTATGAGACTAGATATCAATAACAGGGGAAAAAAACTGTAAAAAATACAAACGCGTGGAAGCTAAACAATATGCTACTAAATAACCAAGAGATCACTGCAGAAATCAAAGAGGAAATCGAAAAATACCTAGAAATAAATGACAGTGAAAACACGATGACCCAAAACCTATGGGGTGCAGCAAAAGCAGTTTTAAGAGGGAAGTTTATAGAAGTACAATCCTACCTCAAGAAACAAGAAACATCTGAAATAAACAGCCTAACCTTACACCTAAAGCAATTAGAGAAAGAAGAACAAAAAAAAACCCCAAAGTTAGCAGAAGGAAAGAAATCATGAAGATCAGATCAGAAATCAATGAAAAAGAAATGAAGGACACAATAGCAAATATCAATAAAACTAAAAGCTGGTTCTTTGAGAAGATAAACAAAATTGATAATCCGTTAGCCAGACTCATCAAGAAAAAAAGGGAGAAGACTGAAATCAACAGAATTAGAAATGAAAAAGGAGAAGTAACAACTGACAGTGCAGAAATACAAAGAATCATCCATTTATGATAAAAACTCTCCAGAAAGTAGGCATAGAGGGAACTTACCTCAACATAATAAAGGCCATATATGACAAACCCACAGCCAACGTTGTTCTCAATGGTGAAAAACTGAAACAATTTCCTCTAAAATCAGGAACAAGACAAGGATCCCCACTCTTCCCACCATTATTCAACATAGTTTTGGAATTTTTAGCCACAGCCATCAGAGAAGAAAATGAAATAAAAAGAATCCAAATCTGAAAAAGAGTAAAGTTGTCCCTGTTTGCAGATCACATGATACTATACATGGAGAACCCTAAAGATGCTACCAGAAAACTACTAGAGCTAATCAATGAATTTGGTAAAGTAGCAGGATACAAAATCAATGCACAGAAATCTCTGGCATTCCTATACACTAATGATGAAAAATCTGAAAGTGAAATTAAGGAAACACACCCATTTACCATTGCAACAAAAAGAATAAAATACCTAGGAATAAACCTACCTAAGGAGGCAAAAGACCTGTATGCAAAAAACTGTAAGACACTGATGAAAGAAATTAAAGATGACACAAACCGATGAGAGATATACCATGTTCTTGGATTGAAAGAATCAACATTGTGAAAATGACTATACTACCCAAAGCAATCTATGGATTCAATGCAATCCCTATCAAACTACCAATGGCATTTTTTTTATAGAACTAGAACCAAAAAATTCACAATTTGTATGGAAACACAAAACACCCCGAATAGCTAAAGCAATCTTGAGAAAGAAAAATGGAGCTGGAGTAATCAGGTTTCCTGACTTCAGCCTACACTACAAAGCTACAGTCATTAAAACAGTATGATACTGGCACAGAACCAGAAATGTAGATCAATGGAGCATAATAGAAAGTCCAGAGATAAACCCACACACTTATGTTCACCTAATCTATGACAAAGGAGGTAAGGATATACAGTGGAGAAAAAGCACCCTCTTCAATAAGTGGTGCTGGGAAAACTAGACAGCTACATGTAAAAGAATGAAATTAGAACACTTCCTAACACCATACACAAAAATAAACTCAAAATGGATGAAAGACCTAAATGTAAGGCCAGGCACTATAAAACTCTTGGAGGAAAACATAGGAAGAACACTCTGACATAAATCACAGCAAGATCCTTCTTGACCCACCTCCTAGAGAAATGGAAATAAAAACAAAAATAAACAAATGGGACCTAATGAAACTTAAAAGCTTTTGCACAGCAAAGGAAACCATAAACAAGATGAAAGACAACCCTCAGAATGGGAGGAAGTATATGCAAATGAAGCAGCTGACAAAGGATTAATCTCTGAAATATACAAGCAGCTCAATATCAAAAAAACAAACAACCCAATCCAAAAATGGGCAGAAGATCTAAATAGACATTTCTCCAAGAAGATATACAGATTAGCAACAAACACATGAAAGGATGCTCAACATCACCAATCATCAGAGAAATGCAAATCAAAACTGCAGTGAGGGGCTTCCCTGGTGGTGCAGTGGTTGAGAGTCCGCCTGCCGATGCAGGGGACATGGGTTCGTGCCCCGGTCTGGGAAGATCCCGCATGCTGCGGAGCGGCTAGACCTGTGAGCCATGGCCGCTGAGCCTGTGCGTCCGGAGCCTGTGCTCCGCAACGGGAGAGGCCACAACAGTGAGAGGCCCGCGTACCGAAAAAAAAAAAAAAAATTGCAATGAGGTATCACCTCATGCTGGTCACAACAGCCATCATCAAAACGTATACAGGGCTTCCCTGGTGGTGCAGTGGTTGAGAGTCCGCCTGCCAATGCAGGGGACACGGGTTCGTGCCCTGGTCCGGGAAGATCCCACATGCCGCAGAGCGGCTGGGCCCTTGAGCCATGGCCACTGAGCCTGCGCGTCCATAGCCTGTGCTCCGCAACTGGAGAGGCCACAGCAGTGAGAGGGCCGCGTACCGCAAAAAACAAACAAACAAAACAAAAAAAACATATACAAACAATAAATGCTGGAGAGGGTGTGGAGAAAAGGGAACCTTCTTGCACTGTTGGTGAGAAGGTAAATTGATACAGCCACTATGGAGAACAGTATGGAGGTTCCTTAAAAAACTAAAAATAGAACTACCATATGGCCCAGCAGTCCCACTTCTGGGCATATACCCTGAGAAAACCATAATTCAAAGAGAGTCATGTACCACAATGTTCACTGCAGCTCTATTAACAATAGTCAGGACATGGTAGCAACCTAAGTGTCCATCAACAGATGAATGGATGAAGAAGATGTGGCACATATATACAATGGAATATTACTCAGCCATAAAAAGAAACAAAATTGAGTTATTTGTAGTGAGGTGGATGGACCTAGAGACTCATACAGAGTGAAGTATGTCAGAAAGAGAAAAAAAAATCCCGTATGCTAACACATATATATGGAGTCTTTAAAAAAATAGTTCTGATGAACCTAGGGGCAAGACAGCAATAAAGATGAAGACATAGGGAATGGACTTGAGGACATGGGGAGGGGAAGGGTAAGCTGGGACGAAGTGAGAGATTAGCATTTACATATATACACTACCAAATGTAAAATAGATAGCTAGTGGAAAGCAGCTGCATAGCACAGGGAGATCAGCTCAGTGCTTTGTGACCACCTAGAGGGGTGGGATAGGGAGGGTGGGAGGGAGACACAAGAGGGAAGGCTTATGGGGATATATATATACGTATAGCTGATTCAGTTTGTTAATACAACAGAAACTAACACACCATTGTAAAGCAATTATACTCCAATAAAGATGTTTAAAAAAAAAGGAATCTAATAGTATCAATGGGAAGAAAAAAAAAGGACAGTAAAACAGATGTCAGAGCAGGATGCTACATACTTGCTATGCAGCCTTGGAAGAGATAAAGAAATGTGAGGCACAATATATTGGGTCCTGGGAATTAAACTCCAACATCTATTGACAAGGGGGAAAGCAGTGAGTAATTGTAAAGAATTATAATGCAAAGAATTGTTTAGGTTAGGAGAGAGTATTTTATTACATTCAGATGTGCATGAAGTTAATATCGGCCTTTATATATTGGGGAAGGAAAGGAGATTAGCTCCTAATGTGCAAATGGGAAATTTCATTCCTAACGTCAGTGTGGAGGAATTTAAGAAAAAGATATTCACATTTTTTAAGTTAATCATGCAAATCACTCTATTCTCTGAGACAACAGAAGGACACAAACCTCCTTCCATGAGCTCTACTTCAGCTCATGGCAGTAGCATTTACATGGAAAGCCAAGGACCATCCCTGACCCTGCCTTGGCTTTACCACTTTTCAAATGCTACCAAGTCATTTAGCGGTTTTACATTAAAAGAGAATTTTTTAAAGTTTCCAAAGAAAATGTCAAATCTCCTGCTTCTCATAATTATCATTCATCTGTAAAATAGTTTTTCTCTTATTTTGTCTCATTTGTTCTTCATAACCTTCAGTTGGGTTCACATTATTGGCCTTATTTAAAGATAAGGGAATGGAAACTCAAAGAGGATGGTTTGCTTTCCTATCTGTAAATGACATAACCAAGATTACAATCCTGACCAGTAATTCCAAGTTTGATGTCCTTTTCTGTTATTTATACCTTGCCGATTATTAATGACAGAAATCTTTAGGTATAGTCATTCAGGAACCAAAGCTGGTGGAGCAGCCACCATCTTGAAAAATGATAGTCATCATACCAGATGGAAAAGAGAGCTCTGGAAGTATTTTCAATGTGCACAAATGTCTAAAAATGTGGATTAATTTCCAGGTATGGCCATGGCATCAAAATATGAATTTTGTCTTATTTGATTATCTGTAAAAATCTACCACCAAATGGGTGAGGTTGAAAAGCCAGTAGGTACATGCACTATATCTAGGCTCAACATATACATTACCTAGTTTGCATATAGCCAGTCATAGTAAGGGAATAAACAACACCAATCCTAGGGGAACCAGTCTCAGAAATGGAAGCTCTTGTTACAGTCATGTAAACCCCGAACTTCCATAGCTTGAGAGCTCTTGCTCCTACTGCAGAGGTAAATGCTGTCCCCTCATTCTTCTGTCATTTCAGAGACTAAATTTCTGGACATCACTCAGATAAGACACCCTCATATTGAATACAGTCCACAATGACAGTGTAGGCAGCTGCCAGAGAAAGAACCTCTATACCTATGAGGAAATTATGTACCACTGGTTGAGGTTTGGGGGTGGGAACAAAACCTAGAGGTTAAGGCACTTTATCTCTAACCAAAAGGATTATAAAGTGACTCAGTTTATTGTAGATCTTAGATCCCACATAGCATTGACGGTCTTGTACTGCTAAAAGAACACTCTAGCTGAGAAGGCACTTATATCACTTCCCCAAATGAGTTTTTGAATATAATTAATAGCATGTTCCCATTGAACCACATGATTTCCAGGAAGTAAAATTCTATTATGTGATAAGAAGTAGAGAGAGCTGGGAATATTTCACTGCCTAAAATTCAGACTGAGTCTTGAGCATATGTGAACCCAAGTTTTACACTGGCAGAAAGAGTTTTAAAAGCCAAGTTATCTACCTTTTTTTTTTTCTCTCAGTTTATGTTGCAATTTGTTGGATTTCTGATTCTTCCTCTCCTACTAATTCCTGGTACCTACATGCTCCTTAAACTGTAACTTGTTCTTTCTAGATAAAACTCCTTCATAACTTCTCTAGCCCAGAATAATACTGCCCAGACATTCCTGCTGTTACCCATTCTCCAGCAACCTAATTTCTTCCTATTTTATTTGTTTCCTTGCCCCACAGTGCACAGAATTCCAAGTTGAATTTTCTCACTACTGCTATTTCTCATGAGGACACACCTCTCCAATAGTATTCTTAAAATTTCTAGCAGCAGTGTTGGCTGACGGGAAAGCATTTCCACTCAGGAAGCACACACTGGGTCATGATCATACCGCTCTTACGGGGAGATCTCAAAACTCTTTGACTAGCAGCCGAAGTGAAACTCAAATTTTCCTATTTTCTGTGATTGTACAATTTTACTGCATCCAGGAAGCAGAACTTCTCGCAAAGAAATTGATTCCATGTATAAGCTGGAGCAGTAGGTCAAATCTGAATGCCTGCTGGAGAAACTGTTGAAAGTGTCTTACTTTTCTTCCACTCAGCAAGGAGTCCTAAGCTTTGTGGAGGATCAAGATTGGTTCTCTATGTCTGCACACAAATCATCAAACATTGAATTAGGTTACTGTCTAGAGCTGGGTACAGTCTTTCTTAATTGCGTAACGCACTAAAAGTCACTCAAATTATTTATCAAAGTCATTCTTAGCTTATGTAATTAAAATTAATATAATCTGAGAGATAAATGTAAAGAGGTTTTTCAACTCATACACTGAAAATTAGATAATAGTTCTATTCTTAATTTTCTAGCAAAGCAGTTCAGTAGAAATATAAAGTGAGCTGCATATAAGTAATTTTACATTTTTTGTAACCACCTCAATAGACTGTGAAAAGAAAGGTGATTTAATTTTAATGATGTATTTTATTTAACATGATATATTTATTTTTGCATGTTTCAACATGCAGTCAGTGCAAACATTTTCAATGACATGTTTTTGCATTATTTTTAGTTTTTTCCAAGCCTTTGAAATCTAGAAGGTATTTTAGACGTATAGCACTTTTCAAGTTAGTCTAGACACATTTCAGCTGCTCAAAAGCCACATGTGGTTAGTAGCTACCATATTAAACATTGCTGTTCTAGTAGATTTCCCAGTAATTTGAGAAAGTTTGTTGCTCAACAGTAGGAGTTATAACTTGTCTATAACTTAATCTTTTTGGGAAAAAAGACAACCTGCCTAACATATTTTGTCACAGTGCCAACACACAGCAAGTGTTCAATAAATGTTTACTGAATGGCTCTAAGCTTCAACATACAAATATTTGCATGTTTATTTAGCAGCTACTATTTGCCACATACTTTTCTAATCACTGGGAATTGAGCAGTGACAAAAGTATACAAAATGCTTTCATGGCATTTTGGGTTAATTTTTTTTAAGTTCATGCCAAATAAAATTATAAAAATACAGAAACATAAGGTGAGACAAGAGCTTGCCCATAAGCTGTTACTATCTGGCTGCCCAGGATCTTTTATTGCAACACTGCACATGAGCTTGTCTTCTTCAGAAGGCCTAAAGTTGCTTACTGTTTTTCAAGTAGAAGAGTTTTTTGATGTTTCTAGGCCCCTACTCCTAATTCAATGTCAAGCTTAATTGATCCCTCATCCATGAAGTTTCTCCTGACTCCCCTTGTTTATTCTTTATTTCTTGCTCAACAAGATTTTGTGTGGGTCTCTGTTGTGTCATTTATTTTGGACTGTCATTATATGCTAATTCTTCCCCATAGATCTTTACTTACTTGCTTTAGTTCTTGTTCCGAACAGAGGGAGTGGTACATGACATTACTCAGAGAAGGTGTGTAAGATGGACAGTTTATCTATCCCATATTTTAGTCCCTTATAATCCCCCTTGATCCAAAGGAACCTGCATTCATGAGTTCATGTGCCACAACCTACCTACCTATATTTTTGACTCTTATCAGTGTTCCTACAGGTAGATTGAAAAGGATTGCTAAAATGGAGAGTTAGTGTCAAACTATGGGGAAACACCAGGAGAAAAACTGAGCCTATTGTACTATATTCACAGTTCTCTCCTCTTCCCACAAGAAAACAGTCCTGACCTTGTATCTAAGTCATAGTCCATTATTCTATTTTTCCTGGCTGCATTGTTTTCTGGGCATCAGTGTTTCTTAGGTTTCGTGGTTTTCCAATGCTGATTCAGGAAGGATATTTATGAACTACTGACTACAATCTGAATAAGAATAATGAACCATGTCCCACCCAGCTTTGAAGGCAGCATTACTCAACACCTTGATGAGGCATTAAACACATTGACTGCTTTTAGAAAGCTTCATTGTAATCCAGCTTTGTATCTACACACTTGGGAATCTGTCTGAGTGCAATTAGACCACAGGATCCTACAAGAAGTTGTAGCCTGTGGCATTGTTTATCATTATGATTTGTTGCATTTTCTGGGCTCCCAGGTTAGCTCCTCTCCAGGACTCAGGGAGTTTGTGTCTGTAATTCTAAGATTTTACCACTAGATGGTAACATAAGTTTACCTACCAAAATGTCGGCCTCTGTTCACTAAAGTGCGGTACAGCTATAGTTGGCATAAATCACGATTCTGTCATTCTTTAGAAAATTACTTCCAAATTACTGAAATAAAAAATTTTAATATTATTTAACTGATCTAGAGACAAAGAACAAAGGAAAAGCATATAATCTGATCCAACAAAGGACTAACAGTGTATTTTCACCATATTATAATCTCAGTCTGTCTTTATTTGCTTTCCTTTTTTGCTTTCATTTAAATAAAGAGGTTTCTCATTAAATTTACAGTATTTACAGTCATACTGTATATTTTCTGTGGTTAGCTAGTTCTCAACACTAAGATTTGAATTTTCTGGATCCAGATGGAAGGTATAGACATTAGTAAAATTTATTATGTAGTAGGAACAACAGAAACAAGAAAGCTATATTATGTATTCTGTTTCTAGCCAAATGAACTTAAGAAGATGCAATTTCTTTTCTGTAAATTGAGGATAATAATAACTTCCTTCTGGAAATGTCATTGATATTGAAATTAGATAGTGCATGTATAAAAAATTAATCCAATGGTGAGAATCCAGACCATTGCCTCTTCAACTAGCTTATAAATTCATAGAGAGAATGGGTCATATCGTGTCTTTTTGTTCAGCACTAACCACTCAGTAGAACCCCCAGAATGCTCTCCCTAAAGTGAATAATGAATGAGAACAATATCAATGCTCTTTACTGAGTTCAGTAAAAAGGAAAATATTTAGAAATATGAATCATTCCAGGGAGATAAACAGATTCAAGAAACTGGAAAGGAAAAAGTTCTCCTCTGATCATCTTAGGGTCCCAGGCTAGGTCTGAAAATTAAAATGACAAAATCAGATTAATAGTGTAAAAGTATTCAAATTTATTTAATATAAAAAATTTTACATAACACGGGAGACTTCATAAGGAAATGAAGACTTAAACAGTTAGACCTTAGTATATTCACACTAGGTTTGATGAAGAGTATGCAGTAAGGCAGAAATATAATAGGTTAAGGAGTATGATATAAGTGTAGGAAACTAGGGAAATCTTGGTAAGGCTGGTTTGTTCCCATTTTTTTCATCATCTCTTTGTCTTCAGAGATGAGGATGCTCCTTTCCTCTAGGTGTAGGGAGAGTACCTCTCATGAGGATTGTATGACCTGTTGCAGGGCAGAAAACAGCTTCTGCTGTTTTCTTATATTCCTCTAGCTTAAAATATTCAATATGACAAGGTGTCATATTTTGGGATAATGTGCCCTGAACCCCATCATAATACTTCATGGTATAGATTTTGCATTACCAGAGGAGTTAGGCTCATATAGTATTTAAATTTGTTTTGAGTAAAATTCTTTGTTCTGAACTGGAAGGAGGAGTTTCAGACTGTAACATTGAACTAGATTTTTAAAATAAAATTAATGATGTATAATTTACTAAGTTTCTTTATGTTGACCTATATTATTTCTACCCATATTTATTCTGGACTCTGTGTTTATTAGCCTTCCTCATTTTTTTAAAATGTCACTTGCAAAACACACACATACGCACAAAATTGTATCATTTTACATCTTTACCAGCAATATTTAAGAGTGCTGGTGTTTTACCTCTATTTTAAAATTTTGGCATTTACAGGTTTGTTTTTTTTTTTTAATCTTAACCATTTTAGTGTGTAATTGTGGTACTCATTGTAGTCTTAATTTGCATTTCCCTAATGACTAATGATGTTGAACATTTTTTCATGTTCTCATTGGCCACTGAATGTAAGGGAGGAAAAAAGGTTTTCTCAGTCTTCTTAGGGTCTCTGGTTGGGCCTGAGAATTAACAGAAGAAAAGCACACAATTTTGTTGAACTTTTACATATACTTGGAAGCCTTGACAAGAGAATAAACACCCTGAAGAAGTGACTAGAACAGGAAGCTTTCTACCTTTTAGACAAAGAAATAATAAATATATGAAGAATTGGCAAGACAGAGGAGCTTGAGCTAGGGGTAGTAAATGGTGAAGAAGTAACAAGGATGATAAGGATTAGTTTAACAAGGTTTGTTTGTAAGATTTCTCAGCCCCCAACTCCTCGTTCCTGGTCATAAAATGTCTTCTTTTTTTCTTGGTACAGGGATAGTACCTGACATGTGGGAATTTTATGACCTATTTCAGGGAAGAAGGACAAGGGGAAGGGAGATCAGTGTGACATACCTGCTCTGTCATTTTCTCAAATACCTTCAGCTTACAATATTTAATATGCCAAGGTACCATGTCTTGGGATAATATATCCTGAATCCCATTAATAATTTAAACAGAATCCAAGACACATTTTATAAAAAATTAGTTGCTTAATTTTTGTGTGTTTTCCCTCAAGAAATAATTTAAACATTTTTTTGTGTGTGCAGTACCGTAGTCTCCTGCCTTCTCTCTCTCTCTATTTTTTTAACAACTTTATTGGCATATAATTGCTTTACAATGGTGTGTTAGTTTCTGCTTTATAACAAAGTGAATCAGCTATACATATGCATATATCACCATATCTCCTCCCTCTTGGGTCTCCCTTCCACCCTCCCTATCCCACCCCTATAGGGGGTCACAAAGCACCCAACTGATCTCCCTGTGCTATGCAGCTGCTTCCCACTAGCTATCTATTTTACATTTGGTAGTATATATAAGTCCATGCCAATCTCTCACTTCGTCCCAGCTTAGCCTTCCCCCTCCCTGTGTCCTCAAGTCCATTTTCTACGTCTGTGTCTTTATTCCTGTCCTGCCCCTAGGTTCTTCAGAACCATTTTTGTTTGTTTGTTTTTGTTTTAGATTCCATATATATGTCTTAGCATATGGTATTTGTTTTTATCTTTCTGACTTACTTCACTCTGTATGACAGTCTCTAGGTCCATCCACCTACTACAAATAACTCAATTTCATTTCTTTTTATGGCTGAGTAATATTCCATTGTATATATGTGCCACATCTTCATTATCCATTCATCTGTCGATGGACACCTAGGTTGCTTCCATGTCCTGGCTATTGTAAATAGTGCTGCAATGAACATTGTGGTACATGACTCTTTTTGAATTATGGTTTTCTCAGGGTATATACCCAGTAGTGGGATTGCTGGGTCATATGGGAGTTCTATTTTTAGTTTTCTAAGGAACCTCCGTATTATTCTCCACAGTGACTGTATCAGTTTACATTCCTACCAACAGTGCAAGAGGGTTCCCTTTTCTCCACACCCTCTCCAGCACTTATTGTTTGTAGATTTTTTGATGGTGGCCATTCTGACTGGTGTGAGGTGACACCTCATTGTAGTTTTGATTTGCATTTCTCTATGATTAGTGATGTTGAGCATCCTTTCATGTTTTTGTTGGCAATCTGTATATCTTCTTTGGAGAAATGTCTATTTAGGTCTTCTACCCATTTTTGGATTGGGTTGTTTCTTTTTTTGATATGGAGCTGCATGAGCTGCTTGTAAATTTTGGAGATTAATCCTTTGTCAGTTGCTTCATTTGTAAATATTTTCTCTCATTCTAAGGGTTGTCTTTTTGTTCTGTTTATGGTTTCCTTTTGCTGTGCAAAACCTTTTAAGTTTCATTAGGTCCCATTTGTTTATTTTTGTTTTTATTTCCATTTCTCTAGGAGGTGGGTCAAAAAGGATCTTGCTGTGATTTATGTCAAAGAGTGTTCTTCCTGTTTTCCACTAAGAGTTTTACAGTGTCTGGCCTTACATTTAGGTCTTTAATCCATTTTGAGTTTATTTTTGTGTATGGTGTTAGGGAGTGTTCTAATTTCATACTTTTACATATAGCTGTCTAGTTTTCCCAGCACCACTTATTGAAGAGGCTGTCTTTTCTCCATTGTATATTCTTGCCACCTTTATCAAAAATAAGGTGACCATATGTGCGTGGGTTTATCTCTGGGCTTTCTATCCTGTTCCATTGATCTATATTTCTGTTTTTGTGCCAGTACCATATTGTCTTGATTACTGTAGCTTTGTAGTATAGTCAGAAGTCAGGAAGCCTGATTCCTCCAGCTCCGTTTTTCTTTCTCAAGGTTGCTTTGGCTATTCGGGGTCTTTTGTGTTTCCATACAAATTGTGAAATATTTTGTTCTAGTTTTGTGAAAAATGCTGTTGGTAGATTGATAGGGATTGCATTGAATCTGTAGATTGCTTTGGGTAGTATAGTCATTTTCACAATGTGGATTTTGCCTTCTCTCTTGAGGGATTTCTGTCTCTTACTAAAAAGCAGTGAGGTCTCTCTGTTTAGCCTTGCACTTTCCTGATCTGCCCTGAGCGGCAGTAATGCGAAAGGTTGCATTCCATTCTGACTTTCACTCCTGTTTATCAGTTTTGTGGTTGAATTAGGTCTGAGTGGTTTGTCTTAGCAATGGCCACTTGACTTGATGAAGCTGTCCATATCTCACTTTCAAACTCCCTTCTCTGGGGTGGAGGTTCCTATTTACATAATTTATACTTTGTTCTCATAGCCCACAAATATAATTATAAATCTATGTTCCTCTAAACACATTTATGAGAAAACTTAAAAATCGGAGTGGTGTTATTTTTACTTATTTACAGCAAGTGCCTCGTGTCCCTGGACCAATTTTAAAATTGACTAGACTCAAAATATGTGAATGGATTAGAATCAGGTCTGCAGATAAGCACATGGCCCCATTTGTTAAGAACCTCAACTTTGTATATTCATTGTGCTTCTTCCCATAAGATGTATGCAATGCTGCTAAATTATGGCCACAAGCTTGGTGGGAGAGGGTATGAAGAAAAGTATAAAACTCCCAAGTGCTTCTCCACAGTGCCTCAATAATTTCCAGTTCTATTTCTGATTCAGGTCAGGCTGGAAAGATATTACATCTGAGATGGGAGGTGGATAAACATTTTGTTTCTCCTGCTTCATTGCTTTAACCATCTTAAGTGTGAACCTTAAGGTCATTGGCACTGCTCCAAAGTACGACATTAAATCCTGGGTGACATTCACCTAAATCCTATTGAAATAGCACCTATCATATTAAAAAAGATTGCCATTGTTGGGAGTACAACAAAGTAAGAAAAATTCCACCAATAGTTAATATATACAGGACAGTTTTTAACATTTCAAAAAAAGAATGAGAATTCTTTGGTCACTATTATGGAACAATTAAAGCCAAACCAGCTTGAGAGAAGATCAGCATGGGTACAGAACAACTGGGCATGATCTAATTTTGGAGCATATAACTAAAGTCAACACAATAATTTGAATTAGCCAACTACTGGAAGAATCTATAGGAATAAACACTTGTACTTACTTACAGTAATCAAGGAGCCTAATGTACATGCTCAGGGCTTAATTATTGAATGCTTTCAATGTGAAAAGCACATGATGAGGTTTCGAACATGCTACTCCAAAATATGGTACCTCGGCATATTGACTGTTGCAAGCTAAACAAATTTGAAAAATAGAACGGGCAAAAAGAACTCTCTGACTTTGACTTGAAGCAGGTCATAAGATGCTCATGTGAAGGGTGCCCTCCATACACCCAAAGGAAAGGCACATCCTTATCTCTGCAGACTAAGGGACACAGAGAGGAATGTGAAGGAACAGCCCTTGCTAAGTTTCACCTAGTTCACTACACTTACCTCATACCCTTTGTCCTGTCATATCTTTGCTCATCTTTCCACTCTTCATCAGACCCAGCATAAAAACACTCAGGTTTAACCATTTCTTTGGGTCTTCCTCCTTTTGAAGCTTCCTGTGTCACACAAATATATTAAATATTATATCCTTATATATTAAACAAATTCATATGTTTTTTATGTTTTTGTTTTGTTTTGGTTTGCTTTTGCTAATCTGTCTTCTGTTACAGGGGCCCCAGTCACAAAATTAAAAAGGTAAAGGAAAAAGATGTTTTTCCTCCCTACACTTAAATACCTTCATAGGCAGTCTCATTTCATCCACTCATAATCATCATATGAGGTAATCACTCTCATTTATAGGGGAGACTTCAGGAACCTGGGTAACATGTCCAATGGCTCTTGGCCCTTACAAGCTGACCCAGGATTTGAACTCAGTTGTGCGTGGTCTCCAGAGTCCTCATTCTTAAATAGCCCATTTCATATCTTGAAATTGTCCTTTACCAAATTTGGGAGATAAGATGTTTCTTAAATTCTCTGGGCCTAAGTTTCTTGATTATGATATAAGGATAATAGATTTCCACTGTTGCTTTAAAATTGAGTTGATGAGAGTGTAAAATGGTGTAGCTGCTATGGTGAACAATATAGCAGTTCCTCAGCAAGTTCAAAATTGTACTATTGTATCATTCAGCAATTCCTTTTCTGAGTATATAACAAAGAGATATTTGTACACCTATGTTCATTGTCCTTCTATATTCTCATCTGGGGCCCCTTTGCGTAGGCAGATTAATAAGAGAAAAACAAATAGAAGTTTATTAATATGTATACCTCATTCATATAATGGAGATACCTAGGAAAAAAATGAATGTCTCATTTAGCATTCAACTTAAATATCATCTTCACCTAAAGACAAAAGGGAGCAGGGTGTCGGGGAGACTAGTTATAGGGAGATGACCAGGAAAAGTATGGTAAACAAGAAAGAGTAAGGTTTGTTACACAGATTTAAGTCTGTGCCTTCTCCATTCAGAGTTTCTTGTGATTTAGTCATCTCTCTCTTCTTGATACAGAGAGGGTGACACCCTCACAAATGAAGGTTACCTTTATAAATGTAAATTTCTCTTCATCCATTCTGTCTCTGACTACCCCCATCCTCTGGCAACCACATATCTGTTCTCTGTATCTATGAGTTCAGGGTTTTTTTTTTTTCCCCTAGATTTCACATGTGAGATCATATGGTATTTGTCTTTCTCTGTCTGATTTATTTCATTTAGCACAATGTTTTTGTAAATGGCAAGATTTCATTCTTCTATATATGTATAAAGCAATCATATCTTCTTTATCCATTCATCCAGTGATGGGTGCTTAGGTTGTTTCCATATCTTAGCTATTGTAAATAATGCTGCAATGATCAAGGGGGTACATATATCTTTCTGAGTTCATGTTTTCATCTTCTTTGGATAAATATCCAAAATCCAAAACTGAAATTGCTAGATCATAGGGTAGTTCTACTTTAATCTTTTGAGAAATCTCCATACTTTTTCCATAGTGGCTACATCATACATTCTGACTGTCAATGAAAAAAATGTTACCTGCCATATCACTAAACAAAGGATGTTGCAGCCATCAAGCCATCACATTACAGCCACCCTGACGATGAGCCCTGAGGAAAGATAGAAACAGGATGCCTGCCATCTAGTGGTCAGCTGCTGTAGCCACACAGTCACCCCTGACTCTGTACCCAGAGGAGGCTCAGGACGAGAGAGAACAGGATACTAACCCCAGAGAGCTGACTTGCATATCAAAGGAATAATTTCAGTGAGCTCAGACTCTTTCATTTTCCCATACATAGAAAAGCATTAAATTCCTTAACATGAAATATCTGATTATCTTTAATTAACAATAATCTTTTGAAGTTCTGACTACCTGGTCTTTGTTGCAAAAACTCTTGTATATCCTGGCCCCCTCCTTACTTTCTTGGAGCAGTCCCTCAAAGCTATCTGAGATTTTGTGTCCCTGGCTTAAGTCCTCAGTTTTGTCCCCTTAAATGAAATATAATCTCAACTTTTAGATTGTGCATTTTTTTAGTCGACACCAACAACAGTGCATGAAGGTTTCTTTTTCTCCACATCCTTACCAACACTTATAATTTATTGTCATTTTGATGATAGCCATTCTGACAGGTGTGAGGTAATATCTCATTGTGATTTTGATTTGCATTTCCCTGATGATTAGTGATGTTGAGCATTTTTTCAATGTGCCTGTTGGCCATCTGTATGTCTTCTTTGGAAAAATGTCTATTCAAATCCTCTGTCCATTTTTTAATCAGATTGTTTGGGGTTTTTTGCTATTGAGTTGTATGTGTTCTTTATATATTTTGGATATTAACCTTATATTAGACATATGATTTGCAAATATTTTCTCCCATTCTGTACGTTGCTTTTTCATCTTTTTGGTGGTTTTCTTTGCTGTATAGAAGCTTTTCATTTTGATATAGTCGCATTTGTTTATTTTTGCTTGTGTTGTCAAATCCAAAAAATTATTGCCAAGACTGATGTCAAGGAGCTTACTGCAGATGTTTTCTTCAAGGACTCTTTTGGTCTCAGGTCTTACATTCAAGTCTTTAATTCACTTTGAGTTAATTTTTGTGTGTGGTGTTAAAATAGTGATCTAGTTTCATCTTTTGCATGTGGTTCTTCAGTTTTTCCAACACCCATTTATTGAAGAGACTATTTTATGCCCATTGTATATTCTTGGATTCTTTGTCATAAAATCCCTCACTTTTGATACCACCTTTTTAACTCTCTCAGCAATTACTTACACTAAAAATCAATTTTCAGTTAAAAATGGCAAATGAATATAGTTTCCTATAAATAAATTGCAGATAACAACTAGTGACAAAAAAAGAAGGATAAAAACTAAAGTTGAGGGTAGTATTTTTAATGTAAAACATCTAAAAACATACTGGACTGTATTTAACATATATTTAGGCCTTTATATGGGTGGCTGGACAAAATCAACCATGAGGACCTGTTTGGTTTGGCAGGCACAATGTTTTAAAATTTTTCAAATTAAAAATATCTTTGAGTGGGACAGGTAATTTCCAGATTTATTTAAAAAACTCTCCCCCAGCACCTCCCAAGCTCAGCCTCAGCCCCAGACTTTGTCTCGTCTTGGGTTACATATTTCTGTTATCTACATGGTTCCTCTGGATACCTCTGATGAACAGACTATCTTAAGAAACTGTATTTAGAACTACTGAGACTGTCTATAAATATAAATAATTTTGAAGTATCTAAACTTTACAAAAACTTTTATAAAACCTTAAAATTAGTCGAGTGTTTAGATATTTGAATCAGACATTAACAACTATGCCCATGGGCTACCATATAATTTTATATATATTGTGCCTTATGTATATTGTGCTTCATATGTGTGTGTGTGTGTGTGTGTGTGTGTGTGTGTGTGTGTGTGTATGTGTGTGTTTAACAAGCACGTACTGAGGTACTTATGTGTACCAGGCATTAAGGTTTGTTTTACAAATATTGGTTCATTCACCTATCTCCTTCACCAATTAGAATTGTCTTTTACTCAAATTTTAGTACCAATATCTAAGATATACAAGACCTTAAATGTTTTGTTGAGTGAATATTTGTATACATGAAAAGCCAATATGCGCTTAGCAAGAAAAGCTTTTTCAGCAAATTAGATGCAAGGTATCTAAAGGACTCAAATGGCTTTAGGCGTACAGTGGCTTTATATAGACTCTTATATGCTATAGCACAATGATATAGAGAACTAAACTCTGAGAACATAAAAAAAAATTAATTTCTGGATTTAGATCATATTTTTTATATGCAGTACTGCCACTGCCAAGTCATGCTTAAAAAAATTCCCATGCAATTAAAAAATGTTTTATTCAAGCATATTGGTTACTTTGTGAAGATATATTGTTGTCAGAAAACACTGCGGTACGATTGTTCTTTTTTCAATTCTTAGAAGCAATTTCTCAAAGCCTGACATCTTCAACATGTAGTTCAATATAGAGCAAATGTTTATAGTTGAGATATAAACCTCTTGAAGCATGGAAGTGGTGGCAAAGTGTTAACTGTGAACAGTACCATGATAATCAATTACAGCAATGTGTGATGGACTTAATACTTAGAACTATTCAGTAACCTACATTTGGAATAAAGATTTGCTCATTACATTGTGTCTTTCATTCACAACCTTAATTATTTATATGGATAAAAAAATTAGATGTATAAAACTATAAGAACTTATGAGCAGAATACATTTGCATGGATATAAATGGGTGAGTGGAAATTTTAACTCTATTTGCTTTTAAAATCATTTATGATAATATTTTAAAACGTGCATTAGAATTAACATAAACAACATTAAGAAAAACACTGTTTATTTTGCTTTAGGGAAACTCATTTTCCCATTGAAAATCTGTGATATAATTGACTTATGTTTCAGAAAATTTTTCAGAGAAATAGTGAGAGAATTAGAAACGATTCTATCCATAGTAATAGGTATTCTCATTCTCTGTGAAGGAAATATTAGTTTCACAATTTTTTAGGATTTTTTGGGAAAGGTTGTGAAGAAAAACCCTTTGAAACTTTAGGGTTTTTTAAAATTGATTTTTAGGTTGTTCTTTGGATTGAACCATAACATATGTAAATTATCAATTCATTACAAGCAATTTTTCCCCTCTTCAAGAGGTATAAATGAGACTTTAAAGATTCCTCATCCTCAGCCTAACATACTGTTATTGGTCCTGCTCCAAAGTATAAATGGTGTGTACTGCTGAACAGTTGACCTTACTCATTGGATCTTGGAAGATAGCTCCAATCTAGAGGCATCTGATGAATACAATTCTAAATTATTCTGGAGCTCTTGTCTCTAATGAATTTCTGTTATTTCTTCACCAAAAGTATATATGATGGAATGAGGTCTGGATGAGAAGAAAATATGGCTTTTACTTTAAATTATATTGAGAAGGTAATGTCTCTATTTTTATTTAATGCTCATGGTCAGTACTTACATTATTGATGTAAATATGTGCAGGTATATGCAGGACTTTTTGTAATTAACTTGGCATAGTCAGGTTTTTCCACTTGAGTTTTTCAACTCTGGTAAACAATCACACAAGTTTTTACTATCTTGAAACTGTACCATACAGTAATGAATAGAGATTTGAATGAATACAAATGTGAGCTCTATAAAATACATCACTGTATAAATGAGCTTTCTTTCTAATTCAACAGCCTATACCATCTCTATTCTTCCATGTATATTTTTATCATAAAGATAGGACTATTCATTTCATATTGCTCTCTATATAAATAAATTGCATATTTTAAATAATATTGGTATTATATTTTCTTGTGTTCATTGATATTAGAATTCAGGAGATTAGATACATTAACTAAGTAGATTAGATGTTTATTCATTCATTAACTAAGTAGTAAGTAGACTAGATATTTATTCAATGAGCTAAAGATGGGAGAAAGTAAAAATGTGTGAAGAATCAAGGAACAATATTTGGGGTTTTGGGGGTAAAAATTGATCTTCCAGTATTCTATAGAAAATGAAAGCTTGATATGACTAAGAATTAAGGGGTAAGCAAAGGCAGCATTTCATGGAAAGATAAAAACTTTGTCTCATCATAGAACTTTGTCAAGGTACCAAACAATTGTACTTAAAGCAAAAGAGTGACAAAGTACATGTGGATGTATATATGGAATAAAATATTTTATACAGAAGTAGTGACTGCATTTTAAATATCAATGGCTTATTTTGTGTTCATTTTCATGCTTTTAATATAACTTTCTATTTAATGGGAGATAATAGAGAATAATGAACCTCCTTATATCGAGATTAACAATGATTCACTTTTTGTCACTTTCTTTTCTAATACCTTTTAGCTAAAATGTTTAAAAAATCACTAACATGTTATTTACATCACCAAATATTTCAGTATGTTTGTCAAAAAACACAAGGATATTTCTTGTGTAATGACAGTATTAACTTTAAACTCAAATATTGTTACCGAACTCTGGTTTGGCGGTTCTCTAATCAAAAGCCAATAATGGAGAAGCAAGTGTCATTAGAAAGGAAAGATGCTTTAATCAGAAAAGGTGGCAATCTGGGAAGAATGTCCTGAGACCAGCTCTGAAGATTCTGCTCAGCCACGACAGTTTTTAAAGAAGAAAAAGGGGGAAGAATATCAGTGACTCATTAAGGCAGGAGGCTGGGTTCTGCATCATTCTCCACTGCGCGCAGACTGGCTGACTCTCTCTTCAGGTATTACTTTGCCTGCATGATCTGCCTGTAGGATTGCTAAGGGGGCCGCTGGGGGTAGAGAGCTAGTCACTCTTTAACTATTTAATTCTTGGACAGCATAAGTCAGAAGTTAGTTTAAATTGCCTAGTGATCTCATTCCTATAATTAGGTTCATTCAAAGTTAGAAGGGGGTCTTTCCTGGTGGCGCAGTGGTTGAGAGTCCGCCTGCCGATGCAGCGGACACGGGTTCGTGCCCCGGTCCGGGAAGATCCCACATGCCGCGGAGCGCTAGCTAGGCCCGTGCGCCCTGGCCGCTGAGCCTGCCCTTCCGGAGCCTGTGCTCCGCAATGGGAGAGGCCACAACAGTGAGAGGCCCGCGTACAGCAAAAAAAAAAAAAGAAGGGGACAGAAATGGGCAAACAAGAAAAGGGCAAACGAGCTGCTTTGAATATCTGTAATAGTCACAAAAAATGTCCAGACTTGTTGATTTGTTTAAATGGGATGGATCTCTGCTGGTTTTTCTCTCTCCCCAAGGCAACAGGAAATAGCGCACTGACCTCTCTACCTTCAGCCTTCCCCTATCTCCTGGACTAGGCAGGGAGAATAGGGCAGAGGCACCGCCATGGAGAACCTCAGTGATGTCGTTTACTCTTTCCACTGACTCTATCCTGCCTAGTGCCTAACCTATGGGAGTTTTACTAAATCTGAGAAGAAGGAAAATTGTTTATTATAAAATCAACTTTTTGCCGACTAATAGCCTATGACTTCAAATTTTGTTTGGTAGACTCTGGTACCCTAAAATATTCTTAGTCTCAAAATGATTTCCTTTGTATTGAGTTCCAAAAGACACTCTTGAAACAAAAGGTAAATATTAAGCCAGTTTATGTTTCTCCTTGCATTTCTGCTATAACCTATCTGAAACTACTAAGTTCAGAATATCAGAGGAGTGTCAACCACAGAAACAAACAGCATAAGCCCCACTCCTAGTCTATCCTTAATCTATTTCATTCTTGTATTTGAAATGATCTAGACTAAGAAAAGAGAACTATTGAATAACTAGATATTGACTTTGGAATTTTTGAGAAAAATATGATTACTTTTGGATTAACACATTTATAAAGAATAAAAGAAAAGAAAAAATCTACTTTCTTTTTGTAATATTAATAGGCCTTAACCCTCAAATACTGGTGTAAACAGAAACCATCACAAGTGGGTAAATTTCTCTTGATAGACACACTGTGTTACGTGGACGTTTGTTAATTTATCTTCAATGTATACCACGTTAGTTGATTTATGGTTATTTGGAAGAAAGGTCAATTAATAAGTGGGAATGTGGGGTGGGATTAAGAAGTCTTTTCTTTACTCTTGTTTCTTTTCAAGCTAGAATACAGTTCCGAATGCTGATGAGACAACATCTATTACGATGCCATCTATTAGAGTTAGGTAATTAACTCTGAAGGAAACACACAACAAAATATCTTTGCTACAGGCAGAAGTACGTGGAAAATCAGGTAGAAATGAGAAGAACTGAGTATCACAATTATAATGAAGATTATCATGAGCCCAGTTCTTTGCTGATTCAAGATAAGATAATTATTCTCATTGAATGGAATGCTGCACATCTGACTAGTATTAGCTCTTCATAGGCACCAGGAACCAAGTAACCTTTTCTGCAGCCAGTGAGTCGAAGTTTTCCATAGTGCTCATAAATAGAAGTTTTAAAGAAACAATTGTTTTTATATAACAGCTTTGGCATAGATCTTACTTTTAAAGGCCAAATCTTCATATCCCCTGAGGATGAATACAAGCTGAGTTTTTGTAGTATGTTTTGCAAATTGCTGTTCCACTTTAAACTCTCTCCTGGGAAGAATGCACACTAGAAATGTAGACCAGACCCATTTTCTTTAACTCAGCATGTTAACTATAATGAAGAATTTTCTCTCCACTCTGCATTTATATAAGTCACTCAATTTGAGTCACTTTTGAACCCACAGCATTTTCTTAAAGAACTGTGTTAAAATCAAAGGGGTGCTTGTTAAAATGCAAATGAAAGACCCACTGAAGCACGCTCTATGGGGACAGAGTGAGGCAACCTGTGTTTTTAACAGGCAGTGATTCTTTTCCTCATAAACATTTGAAAAACACTGATCTGTAGATTTTTTAGGATTGTAGGAATCTTCCTAAACTATTTGAGTGATAGATTTCCATATGAAAGACTAAAAGGAGTAAAACGGATCTCTTGCTTTGCTTTTCAATGGCTTCCTCAAACAAAAGTCAGGTACCATCTTAACATTTGCTATTCACTCTCTCATTCAAAGGGCGTTCATCAAATAGCTACTGAGTATCTCCACTATGCTTCTAGGTGAAAAATTCCTGCCCTGCTGGAATCTTTATTTCTGGTGGGGAAGATAGACAAGAAGCACAATGAGTAAGTAAGTACATAGAGTATGTTAGGTAGTAATGAGTGCTTAGGAGAGAAAGTAAGTAGAGAATTGGACTGTGGAGAGGAAGAGGAAAGTGTCAAAAATTTAAATGGGAGGACTAAATAAGGGTATATTAGAAAGTAATTTATAAATAGGGATCTGATGAAAACGAGGAAACTAGTATGCCAACATTTGGAGGATGCCCTCAGTAAGGAAACAGCAAATGTGAAGATCTAGAGGTAAAAGAGAGTCCGGCAAGTTCAAGGAGAGGAGGCCAGTGCGGCTAGAGGGAGGTGAATGAGAAAAGCAGGGGAAGACAGGAGTTGGTGGTGGAGATGGGTCCTTGCAGATGAAGATCAACAATTTACCTTTTACCCTCGAGTGGATTGGAAGTTAGTCGAGTATTTTCAGCAGGTTGCATTGAGACTGTTCTGCAAGCAGCAAGAAAAGAAACAAGGAGACAATTTAGGAGGCTTCTGCTGAAGTTTAAGCAAGAGAATAGTGAGTTTTGGGAAGCTGAAGGGAGTGATAAGAGGAAGATGGGGAGAAATAGCTCTCCTCTGGGTATATGGGGAATTTTCATAAAAGAGGGAAACTAAGGATGACGCTGTTTCTGGCCTGAGCACCTGAAGGAATAATGCTGCCAGTAACTAAGGAAAAACTGTAGGGTCTGGCTATGCAGAGCATGTTCAGTGCAGCAGTAGGGGCAGAAACTTATTAGGGTGGATTTAAGAGAGAATGGGAGGAGAGTAATTGGAGACAGTGATCAACAAATTTGGCTTTGGAGAACAAAAATGGTGGGAAATTTCAAATACTGAAGTGAAAATGGGGTTAAAAGAGTTTAGTTTCTTTTATTATTTTAAGAAAGAAATAAGCATACATTTAAATGAGGATGAGAATGATCCACTTTAAGAGAAAAGACATGACTGAGAAAACAGCAGAGAAAATTGCCAAAGCAGTGCCTTTTAGAACGCAAGGGTAGATGTGATTTATTGTACGATTGCAAGGTTTTTCCTTAGCTTATAGCACACATAGCATCCAACTATGACAAGAATAAAGGCAGAATTTTCTGGCACGAAGTCTTTTTGGTGAGTGAATGTGGTGGTAGCAGTTGTAGGGATTTTCTTTCTGATTGCTTCTGTTTTCTCAATAAAGGAGGAAACAAAGTGTGATGGTTTTCTTTATGTGTCATCTTGACTGGGCCACGGGGTTGCCAGAAATGGGTTAAACGTTATTTCTGCATGTGTCTGTGAGGGTGTTTCTAGGTGAGATTAACATTTGAATTGGTAGACTGAGTAAAGCACATTGCCCTCCCCAAAGTTGGTGGGCCTCATCTAATACATTGAAGGCCTGAATCAAATGAAAGGCTGAGTAAGAAAGAATTCTTTCTCTTTGCCTGACTGTCTTCAAACTGAGGCATTAGTCTTCTCCTGCCTTTGGACTTAGACTCATAGTAGGACTAAGACTATAATACCATCCACTCTCCTGGGTCTGCAGCTGGCTGACTACAGATCTTGGGACTTCACAGCTTCCATAATTGCATGAGCCAACTCCTTACAATAAATATGCTCACAGGTATGCTATTGGTTCTGTTCTATGGAGAACTCAAACTATTACACAGTGTCAGTCTGTAAGAGTGAGAATTGTTGGAGACTTGAGTGGAGAAGCTCTAATATAGTTAGCAGAGAAGGTGAGGAAATGGACTAAAAATATGTTCGATGACTTCCTGGAAGTATTGGAGGTCAGTGGCTGTATAAGCTAACATAATTCTGCACAATTTGTGCGTGCTTTGATTTTGTTTTGTTTTACTTTTCTCCACTACGTATACCATCATGGGTTCACGCATTCTACGTGGAGGGTTAGATTTAACCAGGGCTATGGCTCAGCCATACCGGTACTCAAAAAGACAGGGAAAAGGAAATTGAGAATATATTCAAAGGAGTAAGTACAATGATTGGCCATCTAATTAAATCTGGGAAAGAGAGGACAAGATGAAGATGAGGATAGTGAAATGTTGGCGGTATCCAAAGATCGACAGTAGGGTAAAAGGAATGTTGGAGTTGGTGTTTGGCATATAAAATGGTGAGTTTAAAAGACTGAGTGTATTATCAATCTCTATTTGAGATTGATATTATGGAACAATTACAATTATTATAATGACAGTTTCAAAAAAATAACTATATGATTGTGATTAAGTGGCTATGACAGGATGGAGACACCAGAGGGAAAAATGTCAAGGAACTGAGAATTCAGGACACTGAAAGGATAAGTTCATGAATTTGAATTCACTAAGAATTATGAGAAGAATGAGTGACAATGGGCCAAGAATCTGAAATTTTCAAAGTATAAAGTGAGGGTGTGGTGGGGTTGGTGTAGTAAATCGTGCTACAAAGTGGGATGGTAAAAGGTGAAATTTAATGACGTGAAATTCAAAACCCAGGATTATAAAGGGTAGTAAGGGGGAGACCCAATCATGTGTCTAGTAGTACCAAGAGCATTGGAGAAAAACAGCCACCACTTGAGGGCTGCAGGGGAATCTGTGTCCTCAATAAAGACAAATGTTTTCCCTAGAACGTGAAGGAAAAGAGATGGTATTGAGACGAATTTGAATTTAGAGGAGATTTTGCTGAGATTTGATCTTGAGTTCCAGCAGGCATCCTGAAAGGGTTTTAATAACTGGGAGGAATAGAGATGGAATTAGAAAAGATGAACAGAATCCTATGTTGATGAGAATCTAGTGGATCAGGGTTAAGCTGGGAGTCTTGGTCTACGTGTGCTGAGTGTCATTGTTACAGATGAGGGCTCAGTGAGATGAGTTCTGATGATCTCTGGCAGGGAATTATGGAGAGGCTATGAGTAAGGGAAGGAGGGTTGCAGGCATGTCCCCTCAGTCATACAAGGGACCTGGCGCTCCACTCATCTCCTACTGATGGAAGCATAAAGTTTTGCTAAGGAGTAATCTTAGTCCAAATTCTAAAGAAAGGTGGGTTCATTCAGGTACAATAGCCATCCTTTGTCACTTGCTGAATAGTGATCTGCAGAGGAGTATTACATTAAGTGAACAAATAAATAAATAAACAAATAAGTGAAAAATACCCTCCCTGCTACAGTTTTAGCATTATATCTTAAATCCATCCTGAATAAATAGGCCATACAGGCCTATGTTACATTGACCTGCACAATTCAATTTTTCTAAACATATTAATGTGATTTATAGACTGAATTAACATTTTTATGGTATCCCTATGGAAATTGGCAGGAGACAAGTAATATATGTATAAGACCTTGTGCTAGGATAACTAAAGTGTGAGTCTTACTGTTTAGGTTAGTGTGAGTAAATCTAGGTAGTCTATGTTTCAACTTATAGCTTGGCTTGTTTAATGCAAAACATTACATTTGAAAAACCATAACAGGCTATTATGGTTTGCTTAAACATAAATGTCTAATTATACTTTGTGAGTAATTAATAGTGAACAGAAGAATACAATTAAACCTCTACATACACAAATGTATGTAGAAATGCAGGCAGCATTTAAAAATACAGTGAGACTCAGGACATTGTATTACATTATACAGCTGAGAAGCATCGTTAACAATCTTTTCTTTATAAAGATATTTTCCAAGAATCACCATAAACAAAACTCAAATAGTATACTGAAAACACTATTATATAAATGACCCCCTAAAATGTTCTAAATAATGAAACATTTGAGGCAAAGATTTTAAGCACAACTGTTTTCCTTGGCTTCATATCAAGACAAACTGTTCACTGAAAGGGCAGCTTCTCGAGAGTGTTGAGAACAACTGTTAGTCTCATGTGAACTGAGTGTGCTTTGTTCAATTCATAAAAAAGTGTTGTTTTTCTTGGAAAACAAAGCATACAACTTTTTTTGAGTTAGCTCCCTAACACTTAGGAGGCACAAATTATGTTTTGGTTTTCAGAAAAAATTTCAGACAAAGGAAATTTTCATTTTTACTATATAGGTATTGTTGTTTGGAGAGAGTTGCTTGGGGGATTTAATAAACAGAAACTAAGATGTACTGTAGATCTCTATTACTAGCATTTTCAATTGCCCCATTTATTAAAAAGATAGTATTTAAAACAGCTCTATATAAAGTTAACATCTCATTTATTTCTCCTGGAAAATTGGTTTTATTAGTAATGGTAATATAACACGTATTAGTTGTTTGACAGCCTATGCTTTGAGTTAAAATCTTAATTGACACATTTAAAAAAAATCATAAATTGGCAGAAACCAATATGAAATCAAACATTTTTCTCTTATTACTTCCTCTAATATTTCTCTTATTAAACAGTTATCTTTTATGTCCCTTGTGGTTCATTATGCATTGGGAAAACAACAGTGAGTGCAATCAATATGGTCCCTGTTTCAGTGTATTTAGATGAGATAAAGAAAAACAAAGAGGCAATTACAATATTGAGTCATAATAGGAATTACAGAAATGGTACAGGATTTGGCATATAGAAAATAAAATTGACCCACACTTAGCAGTTTGGGAAAGACTTTCTAGATAAATGGTGGTCAAAGCTGAGATTTTGAGGATAAACAGGAATTACACTGACAAAATAGCAAAGGAAATGTTTCCAAGAAGGACTATCGTTATCTTTTCTTATTTTTTGATTGTAAATAATAGAAAGGCATCTTGAATGCATTTTGGTAAAGGAAGAATTTATTTCCTGATGGAATCCAAGAAAGAGTTAAACAACTAACTTTAGAACATGCAGGGTTGCAGCTGAGACTAGAAAAATCTTTTTTCTTCTTTTTTTTCTCTTCGTACATTGGCTTCATTCTCTGTTACTGCAAACTGACTTTTAGTTCAAATGGAAGAAAAAAAGCCCACTTGATGCTGACTCTCTGAATTTAAAGTTCTAAAATCTGGAGATAGATTAATTGGTTCAGCCTGTGTCCGGTTCCCATTCCTAAATGAATAGATTGTGGCCAGAGTGGTGGGATCATGTGAAAACTTTAACTCCTCAGATATATATGTATACATATAAATATATAAACACAGACATATATATTATATATGTATAATACAATATATAAATATAAAGGACAAAGATATAAAGACGTAAAGAGAAATAATGTATTAAGGCCTATTTGCACAGAATGTATTTAAAATATAATGCTAAACTAGAGCAGAGAAGTTTTTTTCTGCTAATTTTTTTACTTTGCTTTTTAAAAAAATAATTATAATAATAATGCTGTTTTACAGGTTACCATTCAGCAATTGACAAATTGACATACATACCCACGCACATATGTGCACATCTTTCTAGCCATCTATTTATCTAATTGATTTCTATGTAACTGGATAGGTGGGTTGGAGATTTAGTACTGGATTTGGTAGGTGTAGGTCTTAATTATAGGAAGTCAGGTAGCTTGGGGGATGCACAATACATCACAGAACATACTGCACTGAATACCAAGACAGGAGCACTCCTGGTCAGCCACACCACTGGCATTTTGCCCTCATTCTGCCTGGAGGTAGCTAGGAATTTGATGTAGGTATCATTCTTTTTTTCTTGCCTTAATTCTTCTCTTAAACTGTTTGTTACCAGTATATAGTGACTCATGATTGACTTTGTGCTTTAATCTTTATGTTGATGACATATAATACAGGGAAAAAATGAATTTGGATAAAACCAAATCAGGCAAAAATTATAATGTTATCCAAGTCCCTAGATATTTATACATTATTAGTGTCCAAAGTATTCTACTACATTAGGAAGATAACTGTACATAAAGCTAACATAGTAGATAGAACTCTACTACATTAAAAAGGTAGTTGTGCAGAAAGTTATTACTAACTTTAAACAACTTTAGTTCATAACTTCAGAATATTGAATTCAGGTTCAGGTTAAAGGTTTTTTCTCAGAAGCATTTGCCACATATGTTCTGAGATTTTCCTATGAGGATAATGAACAAGAGCTATAAATTAAACCAGATGCTCCTGTAGCTTCTGTCTTCTTTCAAGTGGCTATTTCTTAGATCCTTTTATCATTGAACAATAAAATAAAATATTCAGATTTAACATAGAATTCAGAGCTGAGTTGCTAAAAGAATTTGAAGCAACATGAATTAAAAACACATTACATCAAAATTTTGGCTTTAAACAAATAAATGTTAAAAATGCAAGGGCACTCTGATTTTTTTGATCCTCACATATTGCATTCTTATGTTTTGTTAGTATTATTTTCTTAGGATCTCAGATATTTCAAAGAATTCTCTCATTCTGAAAAAAAGTATAATCTTTAAACTAATAACATTTGTGTAGTATTTCATATACGTTATTTTATATAAACTGGTGGGTGAGAAAGACAGTTGGAATTTAGTATTAAGAGCCAATTCTTCATTTTAAACCTTAGGACTTAAAGATATGCAGTCAGAAGTATATATAATAAGGAGTAGAAAAATGAATTAAAAATTTATCTGAAATTAGATAAGGCAAGTCTTCATAAAATATGGAGAACACATTTTTTGAAGCAAGAATAGGTGCATTACTATACCAAAGTAATTTTATTTTTATGATTTTATTTATGGAAAAAGGCTTTAAATGAGCAAAAATTAAGTTAAATGCGTTTTCATTTAAATAACCATATTTTGGGAAAAAAATTCACTTATCTAAAGGATTCTTCAAGAATCTCTAAGAGGTGAAAACATACAACCTTCTCTAAGTTCAGACAAACTCTAGCTATTTAAATGACCTTAGAAAAAATTTGTGTCTTAGTAGAAGTGGACCCAAAGAAAAGTGTCCCTAACATAGAAAATACTATTTTTTCCTAAGAGGGTGAACACTCTTAAACTTAAATCCATTTACATGATAAGTTACATATGCTCCTTGGCTTTGATTATGACCTCCATATGATTAAGAAAGTTGGTACCTCCCTATGATGTTTGGTTTTTTTTTAATTAATTAATTAATTTATTTTTGGCTGCGTTGGGTCTTCATTGCTGCTTGAGGGTTTTCTCTAGTTGTGGCGAGCAAGGACTGCTCTTTGTTGTGGTGTGCGGCCTTCTCATTGTGGTGGCTTCTCTTGTTGTGGAGCATGGGCACCAGTAGTTGTGGCATGCAGGCTCAGTAGTTGTGGCTCTCAGGCCCTGAAGTGCAGGCTCAGTAGTTGTGGTGCACAGGCTTTGTTGCTCCACAGCATGTGGGATCTTCCTGGACCAGGGCTCAAACACGTGTCCCCAGCATTGGCAGGAGGATTCTTAACCACTGTGCCACCAGGGAAGCCCCCTATGATGTTCTTAAATCTATCCTCATCCCTAACTCCACTCCTTACTATACACTCAGTAATAAATAAAATGATAAATTAATTAGATGAAACCATCAAATATTCATGAATAACTGGAACTGATCCAAAATGCTACAATCTCCCTCTGTTACTCAGTTCTCAAAACTACCATGTTAATTCTGCCAAAATATGACCATTTCTAGTGGCGGGATAGAGATCCAAAATACCTTTAAGATAGGAAGTCTCTCCTTTAAGAAGAGAATAAATCTCAATGGGCTCAGAGGCAAGGTTTACTATGAATATAGACTTCCTTACCGTGAGCCACTGGTTTCTCTGCTGTTCTGTGATTCCCAGTCTTCCCAGAACTGTTGTGTATAGTTTGGTGGAGAGCTCTGAGTTTCTTTTCAGCTCACACTTTCACTAGAGATGAATGGATCCTTATATTTCAATGATATGCCTTTGTGGCCTATAGACTCTAGGAAGCCCTCCATGGGCTCCACCTCCGGATCTTCATTCTCTTTTATAGTTCTCTCCCCTTGTGTGTGACTTACTTCTCTGCTGTGGCTTGCTTATAAACAGTAGAACGTGGCAAAGTTGACAGGATACATGTGATTGCTGTGTGTAATTACATGATACATTACATAAGATTCTAGTATCCATCTTGCTGGAGTCTCTTACGCCCTGGCTGGCTTTGAAGAAACAAGCAGCCTTGTTATGGGCTGCCATATTGGGAGGCCCAGGTGACAAAAAACTGAGGGCAGCCTCTAGGGAGATGAGGACAGCTTCTGGCTGATGGCAGCAAGAAACTGAAGCCCTCAGTCATAAGGCCACAAGGAATTGAATTCTGCTAACCAAAGCATATCGTTCCCCAGTCAAGCCTCAGATGAGATTGCATACCCAGCTGACACATTGAATGAAGACTTGCGAGACCCTATCAGAGAACCCAGCTAAGTCATGCCCAGACTCCTGATTCACAGAAATTGTGAGTAAATAAATGTGTTTTGTTTTAAGCTCCCCATTCATGGTAAATTTGTTGCACAGTAATAGATCACAAATACATGCCTGTTCTTTAGTATTAAAGAAGAGAAAAAAATTAACTTGGACAGGAACTGTGCCAAATCAGCAGGAACACAGTGCAGTTATACCTCCTCTTCATCCTCAGAGCATTGTTTGAATGTCTCCACACTTGGACAGCAGGCTGGTCAGAGCAGGGAGGGTATTCCTAAATTTGGCTGTAAAAGTAAGTCTTATAAATATTGATGTGGCAATAGAGGGACTGCAAGGTCACGGTCTGAAAGGGATATATTGAGACTTTAAACTGACCAGACTAAATTTACTGGACATTTTTGTATCTGTGAGTCTAATGGTACTCCCTGAGTACCATTAAGGGAGGAGAGAGGGAGCTTTGATGAATATTTAAAGGTAGTGAATGGAGAAAACCACAACAATGTCAGGTTTTTGTCCCACTGAGCCCAGCCTGCTCGATGAACCAGTTATTCTTGCTATAGTGCAAGGATCATAGACTGTGAGCCAGAGGCTGGAGCTCTCAGCTCTGCCACTTACAAGAATCATAAATCTGATAAAGTTGTATAGTGAAATATTGAGTTCCTCCTATATACCAGGCATTTGACAGGATACTTCACACCTGTTATACTATGTACTTCTTGTAATAACTCTATCACTGTTGGCTTCATTTTATAAGTGAGGAAAAACTTCAATTAGTTGTCCAAGGCCATGGAGCTAGGATTTATCATCAGATTTATTGGATGTCAAAATCCTTCTTAATTCTATCATTTACACTACCATTTTAAGAGGCATGTCTCTGTCCTTTCACATTGCAGTGTGAGGTTGGGAGAAAATACATGAAAAAACTGGTTTGCCCATAGTATGTACTCAGAAACTTAGCTTAGTTATCAATGACCTCCTATTCCCACTCATATCATAATTATTATCCAGTAAATTTAGGCTGCAGTGAATACCTTGAGCATTCCTCAAAGTGAAAAGAAATAAAAGAACAGCATTCTATTTTATCAAGGTTTAAAAGTTAAATCTGAGTATCTCTAGATGAGTCTTAGGTTTTGAAAAATTTTATATTTTTAGTACTAACAAACCGAGCTTTTCCTTTAAACCTGTTGAATCACAGTTGAACAGTAGAGACAAAATGAGAATCCAAAATGTGAACCTAGGGCTGATGCCTCAAATCTCTAAACCTTCCAGATAGCTCAGAAGTTTTCTTTCTTCAGGTATAAACATTGCAGCCTTATTGGTGCAGTGGGAGATCCCAGACGTTTCATCCCTCTCGCACACCTTAAAACAGTGCCCACCGCATTTGATTTCAAGGATCAGTGAAATTTCAAAACTAAGTCTGGGACCTGATATAAGTTTGCCAAGCAAAGAACATAAAATAAACAACATATATAATCTACCATTTATCACTATAATTTCATAAGAGAAAGGACATTTTCATTTTAAAAAGTAGAAAAAAAATAAAAGACAGTGCTTCACATGAATAAATTGAATTTTATGGAAGACACACTCTTCCTTTTGTGTAGCTTTTTTGTGTCTTGCAGCAGACTCATGAAAACTTTGACATTGATGGACAAGAATCCTCAGACTGGCCTTGGGGAGCCACAGAGGATTCCTGAGCCCACCCTGGAGTGGGCTTAGGAGTGAGGTTAGGATTTCCAAAGACCACGCTGGCTGTGCTCTACCATGCAGGAGTTTTGGTCAGTCAACTTCTGGCCAGCCACACTGCGATGAAAGGCTTCATGTGGACACCATGTTGTGGTTTGCTGTTTTATAACCCCGGAGCTCTGTGCGGTCCAAATCGGCAATCTCTAGTGGCCCCCAAAGGCCAGAAAATTGCCCAATTCCACTGTTACATTATTTATTTATGCAGTTTCCCCTCCCTCCTCTTCCTGAGGTATAGGCCGGAGTGGCCACTGATGCTGTTTTTGTAACACTCTGTCCTTGGGGATCTGAGGGATTGAATCAAACGAATACCAACTGTGAAGGAAAACTGAAGTCAGGAAGGGATCACATTTATGGTTTTCCGCAATCTCCCCCACTGAGTTTTCACCTTTCTTTTACTCCCAGCTTCCCCAACTTCTCAAGGTCCTGAGACAGAACACTCTCAAGAACACCAGCATAAGAAATATCACAGACTGCCGAGATCTCCAGGTCAACCTCATATACACATACATGAGCAATCTGGCCTTCCCAAAGACATATTCTGCAAAAGGCACACAGCAAGTTAGCACACTCCACTGTCTTTATTGAGAAAGAAAATTCTTTCCCACTTTATTTAGCTGAAACAAAGCTATAGCTTTTTAAAAGGTGCCTTGAAAATAAGTGACAAAAAAAAAAAAGCCCAATAAATACTCAAATAAAGAAAAAAAATGAGTTTTCCAAAAGCACATATTTCATTGACATTCCTGGACCTTGAAAGGCAGAAGTGCTTGCTTAAAACAATATAGACTTTGGAAATAGGCCCAAATCCTACCTTTACCATTTGTAAATTTTGAGACTCAGGGCAAAATAACAAATATCTTTTTGTCTCTCTATTGGCAAACAAAAAATGCGGATGAGAAAACCAACATGGTAGGACTATAGTAAGGAAAGAACTGGAAAGTGTGTCTGAAACTCTAAGTCCAATGGCTAGCCCATAATAAGCGCTATCATGGAAGAAGTCCTAATGGACGGTGGTTACTGCTTCCATTGCTTCTACTGATACAGCTAATATCAACTCTATCAGCTCAGCACTTAGAGAGGTCCATGGTCTTGCATTTCCAGTCAAACTGCTCTAGAGACCCCCTCCAAGTCTCTATTTTCAATCTTAGGATGTTTTCCTCTTTCACCTTTAAAAAAAAAAATTATCACTTTGTCCTATAGCTCATGATCAAGCTGTAAGTATAGAATGAAATACAGCCTCCTTCATCAGCCAAATAAAGAAATACACTCAGTGACTAATGTTATACTCATAGAGAAAGAAATGTCCATAGTTTTCCAGTATTTATTAAAATGTTGTGGAGAAAATGGTTAAATTCTTGAATATCTCCCTTCTGTGGGAAATAAAACAGAATTCTATACATTCCAGGGATCTTCAAATCCTCGAACTCCTTGAGAATCAGCTGTATGAAAATATCACAGGTTTGCAGAGGATAATTTAAGTCACAGTGTTCTTGAAGGATTCAAGAATATTTCTTATTCATTTTCTTATAAAAGATAATCATCATCAGAGGGTCAAAAATCAGCTTCCAATTTAGTTGTCTAGCAACATAGTTTACTCTGTTGTGTTGGATATGGGTTACATATTTTCTAGTACTTTAGAGTTTCAGGCTTAAGTTTCCCAGGCAGGTCTCTGGCAGGGCTGAGACTGATGCTGGATGTTAAAACTGGCATTAGGGACTTCCCTGGTGGCGCAGTGGTTGGGAGTCCGCCTGCCGATGCAAGGGACACGGGTTCGTGCCCCGGTCCGGGAAGATCCCACATGCCGCGGAGCGGCTGGGCCCGTGAGCCATGGCCGCTGAGCCTGCGCGTCTGGAGCCTGTGCTCCACCACGGGAGAGGCCACACCAGTGAGAGGCCCACATACCGCAAAAAAAAAAAAAAAAAAAAAAAACTGGCATCAGAGGCACTCTGGACTTGAGAGGGTGGACAAGAGGTTTGGGGAGCGGCACTCCCTTTTAAGGGCTTCTACGCCCAGGACTCATCCCTGCTGACCTTCCCTCTTCAACTGGACTCAAGAGTTGGTATGTCTGTTTCAATTGCCTGTAGCTTGTACCAGGGATTATTTTCTTCCTGATCCATGTCCTATAAATATAATCAAGTTCTTCCAACACTTGCTTATCTTTAAATGTAAACATAAAAATCCTATTTAAGAGTTTTGGAAGATTGGACCATGATGAAAAGATGAAAAGATAAATCCATATGTAAAAGTTACTCTTACAGCCAGTTACTCTTCTCGCCTTTCCCACCGCTGACCCACTCCCCTGCAATCTGTTAACGACTCAGACACAATTCATAGGCACCACTTATCAGCCAGGGGGTGAATACACTATAAACAGGAACAGGTTTGTCTAGGTTTGTGTAGGAAAACAAGACCCAGCTCTTGTAAAACTGCCTGTGGCCACTCAGGTAGGGGCCTCATTGCAAGTAGGGGTGGGACAGGGCCTAGGCTTGGGAGATTATACACAACTGAAGGTTGAAAGAAGAACATGTGCATAGTTAACAGACTATGGCAAAGGTATGGGAAAAAGAGGGAAAATCTACAAACCAACTATGAAGAGTAGGAAGTTCCCAGGTCTACTTGGCCACTTAGCTGTGATAGCTATTCCTAGGTTGTCAATTTATGTCAGCAGAGACTGCCTTTATTATTTTTATCATCTGTGTTTGTGTGTGTGTGTGTGTGTGTGTGTGTGTGTGTGTGTGTGTGTGTTTGCTGGGGGTGGTGGCATTGAGGGAGTGGGAGTTAAGGGAGAATCATTACAATTACACAGACACCAAAGCTACCAATTATCGCCATCTATGCCGTTGAGAGAAAGAGAACATTTTCTATTTGAATGGAGCAAACATTAGAAGATATCTAGATTCTGAATGTTGTCATTTGCTGAAAGAATTTTTGTAAGCAAAAAAAAAAAAAAAATCATCTTTTGGCTATAAACCATAATGATTCCATGTGTATAAACATGAAAAAATAGCCAAAGGTGTTTCTTAAAGTTCATTTCATGGTTTGGAGAAAGCTCTGTAGAACTTCTGTGTATAAATCTCTTTGAATGATTATTACCAACATCTTACTAAAGTTAATAATGACTCTGAGTCTCCTGTGAGACAAGGGGAGTCATAAATTATGAGATTTTTCACCTAAAATAATTTAAACAATCACTGAAATCTAGGGTTAGAGCTGATTAGAAAAAGGGTAGAATACATGATTAAAAATCTACTTATTAATATTTTGATATTTTTTAAAAAGAAGAAAATTAAGAATGATGCTATTGAAATTTCTTTCCTATTGTTGAACTTCTGGTTTTCACAGGATGAGTTCACAATAACCACATATCTTTACTGACAATACTGTTTCCTAAGATAATGGATTTTACTTAGGAGAAACCATATACTTTCTTGTGAAAAATGTCTAGGGCTTTTATTCACAGGCAGATCACAAAATAAGTATATACTGGAGAGCTACATTCCTATCCTTAGTGACCCTTAGACTTTTGTCATAGTGTTTCTAAAGTGTGAATCTTGTGTTTATGTTACAATAAACTTGCAAACAAAATAAAAGAGGGGAGAAGTATAAGTGCTAGGGCAGAGTATCTAGGGCACATGTGAGTATTATTTTTGTGGAGTGCTAAGTAAGGGCTTAATCTGAAAGTAACATTGAGATGGTATATTTACAATTAATTATGGGGAAATGTTTTTCAGTAAAGGCTATTTTATTTCATAGGATTTGGGTAAAGTCATTTAGCTATTCATGTGCAAGGAAAGTAATGGTCATAGAACTAGGCCTCCACGAGACCCCAAAATGGTCAGCTCTTAGGAAAAAAGAGGGATTTGGTAGGTGAATAAGAGAACCTATGCATCTTAATTTGTGAAGAGATTTAATCTATGGCTAATGAATAAAAAACTGTGATACGATATCTTAGAGCTAAAGTGTAGACAGGTCATATGAAGAATGTTGATTAGAGATAATTTTTTATGGCACTGGTGAGTTTGACTCCATAGCCACAAAAGAATTCAGTCCAGTAGGAAAAATAGGCAAAGAAATCAATTTAGTTCACAAACCCAGCCTTTCCTGAGTGCCTACATACGCACAGTGCTTTATACATGTCATCTCATTTAAGAGAGGAGCACACTTTGCCCAGTATTTCAGAGCCAGCTGATCTTTCCTCAAGAAAGAATCGACATTTAAAAATGTATAGACTACAGCTGTGCAGAGAAGGCCACGCCAACGAAGCCGTTTCCAGATGCCAAGAGTCAGCGGATAATTGAGGAGTAAAGTGATGCATCGTTTGCTCAACTCACAGCCAGTGGGAAGAATACTTTGGAAGCGTATTAGTGAAGAAACTAGCATCAGGCAACCAGAGTAGATCCCAAGAGGAAAATGTGGCAGCTATAGGGTGAGGTGGATCCTGACCCAAAGCACAAAAGATGGGCCTGGGCATGAACAGAGGGATTGGCTTGAAATCCATGTGAAAGTTTGCCTTAAAACAGTGGCTCTCGGCTCTGAACGCTCATTAATATCACCTGGAGAGTTTTAAAAACCAACATTGCCCCCCCCAAGGCTCCACCAGGGACCAATTAAACCAAAAATTACTGAGGGGAGAGCCCAGACAGAAGTCTACTTAAAACTCACCAGCTGGTGATAACGTCCATCTAGGGTTGAAAAGTATTGCCTTGAAGCTACTGATCTTGAAAACTTTCAGAAAGGCCAAGGCGAAAAACTTTTGCTTCCAAAGACAGGAAGAGTTTCTAGCCTTGCAGGCCAAGAAGGTTTCACAATCAAGTTTTGCCCAGAGATATGACTTGATATTCTTAATTCCGTAATCTTCTCTGTTGTTCTCTCAGTGTTTTTTCCTTTGCTTCCTGGGCTAGGAAGTAGCTTTCCGAAAAGCTAAAGTATTCTGTTATTTATCTAACCTAGAGAGAAGGTAGGCCTAACAGACAGCAAGGATAGGGAAGCGCCCCACTTGCAGTACGTTTGGGATGTTAGCCTCTGTGCGGGGGCTTTTAGATTGTCTGGAATGACTGTATTTTAGGCCAAAATTAATTTTATGGAACTACAATACGTCTAAATGTCTAGAAAAAAACTTGCCAGGTTAAACATCTTTTGTTCTGTTTCTCTTCATTTCTACATTACCGTAATTTTTCACTACTCCTAATAATAGCAGCTATCATTTATCAAGTGGCTACTTTTGCTAGACAGATGTTACACTAGTTTTTATACATATAATCTTTAACACTCATAATAACCCTGCTAAATAAATACTGCTACCTTTTTTGTGGGGTCAAAGCTAAGACTTGGTGAAAGCAGGTGTTACTTTTTAAGGTCAAACGTGATTAGAGGCCGAGCAAAGAGTTAAATTCAGGTGTGTTTGAATCAAAGCCGGCTCCATTTCAGTGAAGCTCACCGTTGAACTCTTCCTGTGAAATAACTTCTCTGATGCCTAACACAGTACGTACAATCTTAATACAATTTAAGTAAAAATCTCTTGTCTTTTACTGAGGAAGAAAGTGATAGAAATTAAAGTAGTAAGGGACTCTACCTAAAACCTATGGAAAGAATGACTGGGAACAGTTTAATGATCTCTTTAACGTATTTTTCTTTATCTTTAATCTTCTGCAATTTTGAATGTGATATGCCTATGTGTAGTTTGTTTGGCATTTATCCTGCTTGGTGTTCTCTTAGGATCCTGAATTTGTGGTTTCTAGTCTAACATTAATTTTGGGGAAATTATCAGTCATTATTTCTTCAAATATTGCTTCTGTTCCTTTGTTTTCTCTGTCTGGTATTTCCATTACATGTATGTTACACCTTTTATAGTTGTCACACAGTTCTTGGATATTCTGACCTAGTTTGTTTGTTTTGCAGTCTTTTTTTTCTCTTTGATTTTCAGTTTTAGAAATTTTTATTAACAACCTCAAGCTCAGATTCTTGGCCATGTCCGGTCTACTAATGAGCCCAGCAGAGGCATTTTCCATTTCTGTTAGTGTTATTTTTTTCCTATCATTTCTTTTAAATTCTTCCTTAGAATTCCCATCTCTCTGCTTACATTCCATCTATCCTAGAATATTGTCTACTTTTTCCATTACAGCCCTATGATTAACATATTAAGTATAGTTGTTTTAAATTCATGGCCTGATAATTCCAACATCCCTGCAATATCTGGGTCTGGTTCTGATTCTTTCTGTGTTTCAAACTGTGTTTTTTGCCTCAGTATCCCTTGTAATTTTCGGTTAAAAGGTGGAAGTGATGTACTGTGTAAAAGGAACTGTGGTAAATAGGCCCTCACTAATGTGGTGGTAAGATGTGGGAGGAAAGCATGCCATGGTCCTGTGAGTAGTGATTGGTGAGCCTGTGCCCTGGACTGTGAACTTCACAAGTGCTTCTCATTCCCCTCCCTCTGCCCCTCCCCCTCAAGTGGGTCAGGATGGGCTAGAGTGGATCAGAGGTGGGTATTTCCCTACCCCCAGGTAGGTAGGCTCATATAAAATCCTAGCAAGTTAGGTGCTGGTAAAATAGTTTCTCATGAGGACAGGCTTTCTTGAGAGGAACAGAGAGCTCTGGCATATTTCACAGTGGTTTCTTCCTCCCCTCCCTCTGCCAGAAGCCCGAGGGAATTTTTTTCCAGTTTTCACTGTGAAAACCTGGTGGTGTCTAGGAGGTAAAACTCAAAGTGTGGGGCTCCCCAGTGACTGAGTCCCTTGGAGTTTTTAACTCTCAGACTTGTTCACACTGAGCCTCTAGCAATTTATCAATTACAGTTTGGGTTTTCCTCCCCGGCATTGGTTCCCACAGAGGTTTCTGCTCAAGTAAGCTGTGATTCTCTGCATCTACCTGTCTCTCCAGTTTGGGAGGCAGCAGTTTGCTCTGTGACCTTACTTCTATAATGAACCTCAGAAAAGCTGATTGTTCAGTTTGTTCAGCTTTTTACTTATTAAGATGCAATGGTGACTTCTAAGCTCTTTACCTGCCACATCAGAAACCGTGGTTTTAATTTTATTCCTCATGTTTTTTTCAGCAAAAAATGCAAAATAAAATAGAAAACGGTAGCCCAACTAAAAAATAATCTTCAGAGACAAGCTACTTATTTCCTTGTTATTTCTGAGTTTGAGAGAAATGTTACTTCATATCATTTGTGTTTGCATTTGTCTCATTCTTGCTTCTGGCATAAGTCCTGCAGCTTACAGGCCACAGATAATCTCACTTATCTAATTTCACCCTCACATCCCAGGTTAGCAGCACTTCAGAATAAGTTTTTAAAGTATATATTGAATTACAATTGACCCTCGAACAACAAGAGTTTGAACTGCGTTGTTCCACTTATACATGAATATTTATTGCATAGTTCAATTTGTGTTGTTCAAGGCTCAACGTATATGATCTGTGGTTGGTTGAAAATCTGGATGCAGAACTCATGCATAGGGAGGATTAATTGTGGGACTTGAACATTGTCAGATTTTGATATCCTAAATGGGTCCTGGAATGAATCCCCCATGGGTACAGAGGAACAGCTGTACATGTATGAAGTAGTTTGTGTGTGCCAGGCGTTCAACAAGGAGAGAGGTTAATGTCCGTTACAAAGATTTGTCCCTGGGTTCATTAATATCATGTCTCTCCTTATTGATTATTGAATCTGTTGGATTAAACTGTCCTGCTCTCTAATTTTATATCTTACAGTTCTTAAAGATTATTTACTTATTCATTATTTGTACCGATCTTGAATATTTGTAATTCTCTTTAATTTTTTAAACCTGCCTAGATTGTGACTTTATTATGACAAATCACTATTATATTCTGATCATCAATAATCTAATTGTGGACCACACCTAACTTAGACTCCAAGCATCTACACTCTTATCGTATTGGTCATCATTTTAATTCCTTTTTTAAATACATCAATGGACCAGGTGCTGATAAGTACTTGCTCTATGTGATGAGGTAACAGTTGTAATGATGCTCCATTCCACTCCAGTTGATAAACAAACTTTAATTGTCTTAGGTGTGTCTCCTTTGCCAGCGATTAGGTCAAGTTGGGCAGGCCTTGCCAATTTGAACTAGTGAGCTCAGAATTGGTTTGCTGGGAAATTTAGGACAGTTTCCCACACTTAAGAGAGAGGAATTGGAAGCCAGTTATTGCTCACCTTTGAATTGGCAACTAGGAAGCATGTACTCTGGATTGCTACTGGAAGCCCTGCTAACAATGATGGGTGGCTAAGGATGAGGTGGGCAAGAGACCTGAGAGATGAGGGAAACCTGAATCCCTGGCACTGTTGAACCACTGAGTCAACCAAGCCAAGGCCCCTTAATCTGGATTTTCTTCTTTTATGTAAACTTCTTTCTAATTGCATAAGAATATTTGAACTAGATAATCACCAGAGTGAGATGGTATGGTAGACGTAATAATGGTTCCCCAAAGATGGCCACATCCTACTCTTCAGAACTGTGAATGTACTCCCTTACAAGATAAGAGACTTTGCAGATATGATTACATTTAAGGACCCTGAGGTGGGAAGGTTATCCTGGATTGTCTGGGTGTGCCCAATGTTATCCCAAGGGTCCTTAAAAGTAGAAAAATGACATCAGAGTGATGTGATATGAGGAGTTGACCTGCTGGGTTTTTTTTGTTTGTTTGTTTGTTTTGCGGTACACGGGACTCTCACTGTTGTGGCCTCTCCCGTTGCGGAGCACAGGCTCCGGACGCGCAGGCTCAGCGGCCATGGCTCACGGGCCCAGCCGCTCTGCGGCATGTGGGATCTTCCCGGACCGGGGCACGAACGCGTGTCCCCTGCATCAGCAGGCGGACTCTCAACCACTGCACCACCAGGGAAGCCCGACCTGCTGGTTTTAAAGGTGGAAGAAGGGAACCATGAGCCCAGACATGCAGCTGGGAAAGGCCAGGAAACAGATTCTCTCTGAGCCTCCAGAAGGGAACACAGCTCTGCCGACGTCTTTATTTTAACTTGTGTTGGACTTCTGAACTACAGGAATGTAAGATAATTTCGTGTTATAGCAGGAAGCCTCTGAAGACTTGTTATGGCAGCAATAGTAAACCAATACAGGACAGAAACCACTGCAGAAATCAAGAGGCCAGCCCGGTGCTCACAATAGGGCTTAAAGTCCTGTTGAACTTAATTTCTCAAAACATCAACCGAACAAGGCTACCCTGTAAATACGATGGCTTGATTGAGAAAACAAGATCACTTTATTAGATCTGAACACACACAAAAGCATGAACCAGGTACGTTAAACTATGAAAATGAACAACCATCCCCCCATCCTGGTTAATGAGTGACTACTTACTACTTCTTTACCAATTATCGATTTAGCTTTGCTTAGTGTTTGCTCCTTGATAAGACCTATTAAGATACCCAAATATAAAGTTACCCTCACTTCATGACAGCATCTAATCCAGAGTAAAGCCCCACATCCTTGAAATTTCCCTCAAATTGCCTCAAATCCAACAAGTCCTCTCTGATACCCTGTTGCTGAGATGCCCCACAGATTTCCTTGATGTTTGTCCTCCCTTTCTGCAATGAGTGATGTGTGAAACTTGTTAAGCTACAGGTGTGGTACTGGAGGTGTTTGCCTGGACAACAGGGACAGGAAGTATATCCAAATACGTTTTTAAAGCACTTGCATATTTTGTGCAATTTATTTTCCTCTGTAATTAGAGGCTCAAAAAATAGCAAATTATGTTCATCAAAATATAGAGAGAATAGTGACAGTTTTCTTGTACTTACATTCTTTCATTCATACAAAGGCCTGTTTTCCATCACATGTGGTGAGTGCAGAGGGAGCACACTAATCTAGTATGTGAATGTGTCCTTGTCAGGGAGAACAACTGCACTCAGGAGAAGCCAAGATTGTAACTCAGAAAAGGGAAGATACGTTCACTCACAGAGTTGATGCAAAGGTATTAAATATCAAGTCACACATCAAGATCATTTGTCAAGAAAATAAAGAGCTATGGATGAGATTTGATTTGGGTGTTGGCTTTGCTTTATTGAGTCAGATGAGAAATGATATACAAAGTGCTCTATTTAAAATGCATAACCAACAAGGACCTTCTGTATAGCACAGGGAACTCTGCTCAATATTCTATAACAACCTAATTGGGAAAAGAATTTGAAAAAGAATAGATCCATGTATATGTATAGCTGAATCACTTTGTTGTACATCTGAAACTAACACAGCGTTGTTAATCAACTATACTCCAATATAAAATAAAAACAACAACAAAGAGAAGTGACATAAATGTAATAACCCCTGATATGGTACCCTACAAGTGCTGCTGGGTGGCCTCTACTGCTCAACGATGTCAGGATCATGGCCGAAAATACTGTTACATAATACAGGTCTCTCTATTTCCAAATATAAAGTAATCTCTAAATTCCTATGAAAGTGTTAATTCCATAAAGCTGATTCTGGCTATGTAATATAAAAAGTGGGTAATAGACTACTTGATATAATTAATTACAGTTCATAACTCAAACGTTTAAGAATATGCCTATAACTTTAATTGACTTTTATTTGTCAGTAATACTAAATGTTGGCACAATATATGCATAATTTTAAGAATGTATGTAATAATATAAGAATGCTGATCTATTTTTTTAATTGAAGTATACTTGATTTACAATATCGTTTCAGGTGTACAGCAAAGTGATTCAGTTATATATCCATTTTTTTTCATATTCTTTTCCATTACAGGTTATCACAAAATATTGAATATAGTTCCCTGTGTTATACAGTAGGTCCTTTTTCTACTTTATATATAGTAGTGTGTATCTGTTAATCCCATACTCCTAATTTATCCCTTCCCCCTTTCCCCTTTGGTAACCATAAGTCTGTTTCAAGAATGTAGATCTTAAATACACATATTTTTGAGAAAAAGATTAAAAGTAGATAAGTATTAAAAATCTTCAGTGGCTTGAGCAAAAAAGTCATTTATTCCAGTGGCACACCAAGCATGGGGCATATGAGTGGTCCACCCTGGTGTGCAGGAGTATCCAATGTCAGTATCACTGACATTGTTCATAAACACAGTATATGGTGACAAAAACAGAATGAATTTTAGGTGATTTATATCATTGTTTAAAAATTTTCTACACAAAAGTACCACCTTGGTGCCTGCACTGGGTAGACTGAACCCATTCTTACACCTCCTTGGTACGTCATTGTTTATCACACACTGGCGGGATAGAGCCAAAGAAAGTTGGTCCAAGGTTGTGGGGAATCATTGTTCGATTCAAGGACAGAGAAGTCTCCCACATAATTGTTTCCCCACCGCTTACGGTATTGTCCTCCTCTGCTTGGTGAACACCTGGTTCTATATATATTGCTGGTGGGAATGTAAAACAGTACAACCGCTTTGGAAATTGTTCTGACAGTTTCTATAATACAAGTTAAACATGAACTTTCCTTATAACCTAGTAATCCATTCTAGGTGTTAATTTGAGAAAAGTGAAAACATACAGTTGCACAAAAATTTTAACAAGAATATTCATTGTAGTTCTCTTCATAGTAGTCCCAAACTGGACGCAACCCATATTCCCATCAACAGGAGAATTTATAAAATATTATGGATAAATGTATTATGATATTGTCACACAAGAGACTGTTACTTAGCAATGAAAAGAAATGAACTATGGTAACGTGCAACAACATGATTAGAAAAGTGACATGAGGAAACTTTAGGGGTAACAGAAATGTTCTGTATCTTCATTTGAGTGTTAAATGGATGTATACATTTTGTCAAAATTCTCCTCGTAAAATCTATACATGTTACACTATGAAAAATATACCTCAAAAAATAAAAGCTGGGTCATAGGCACATCACTGTTCTTTCTCATGGCAATGGGAAAGAATGCAGGAAAGAAAGCACTTTTACAAATTTTCACCTTATTTGGGGAAATTAAGAGGGACCCCACCTAGCCATAAGGAAGTGTGATTTTTTTTCTAGTTGGAGATCATATGTCCAAAGCGAAATTTGTTACCTTAAAAAAAAAAAAAAAAGAAAAATGTAGTTGGACAACTACAAAATTTAATAACTATATATAGATACATGAAATCCTCTATAAACATTATTTTATTAATAATGAATGTTAAAACTACAAATGCAACTTGTTTTTAGAAAACTATAGAGATTCATTTTATCCCCCCCAAAACTTTGGTGAACTGACCATGATCTATTTAAACGAAGAAATGAAAATGCCTCATAAGCTAACAACCTAAGCCCAGAGATCTTGCTGTAACAATGCCTATTGTAAATTTTGGTTCTTTTCAAAAGCTTTAATATAATTGTTTTGATGTATCTACCTTTCTTCACTTTGTAGTGTCAGTACTGATATTTGCTATGTTTCCAAAGACTATGGAAACATTAATTGTAGTGCTTTTGGTTTATTTTGCCCACTTGACCCGAATAACTAAGTTTAATCTTCAGAACTGGCAAGCTAATTGTCTGTACTTAGGTATAGATTTTTCTCTGCGCGGTAGGGGTTCCTTTTACAAACCTAGCCTCCATTGATTTCATACTATAACTTATAGGAAGTATAAAGTAAAAGAATCAGAATGCCTTGGTAATTACCATAGCTTTTATTTTGTACTTTTATTCTTCAAATAACTTTATTTTTATACTATAGCAATGAATATTCATCCCTTTGTTGCCTTTTGGGTTAACTTCTTGAAAGATTAGTTTCCTATGAGCTGTCTCCACTTCTTCCTTCCATTCATTCCCCAGTGCCCTGTAATATGACTTCTGTTTCCATCCCTCTAAGTAAACCACTCTCCTTAAGTTGCCTGGAAAATGTTTTTTTAAATTCAAAGCATGCTTTTTAGTGATTTTTCTTAATTGAATTTGGCAGCATTTAACATTAAAAAAAATTCTCTTTTCAGCTTGTTTTTCTATCACACTTTCTTTCCCATACGTATCAGAATACTTCTTCAGATCTTTTCCTGTTTCTCTCTTCTCTCTTTAAAAGCTGTGTCTTCAAGCTTCCTTGGCCCATAGTCTTCTCTTATCCCTCCAATGTTCATGACTTTGACTCTAGTTTAAACATTGCTGACCCCCAAATCCTCATCCTTGAGTTTTCTTGAGCACTAGTTCCCCACCAGCACCGCCCAATACAGATGTTTCAATGTGACCCCAAACTAATCTTTCTAGAATCTAAACATATGTTCCTTATGCACTGACATTCATGTATTTGTTATCTATGCTAGGAACATTATTTTCATTAAGTCTCTCAACTAGAAACCTTGAAATATCTTTCCATATTTAACCCCTCTCATGTCTAAAAATTCTACTGAATTTTTTAGCTACTCTGTATTTCCATTGCTTCTGTAGTTTTTCAGGTCTTATTTTTCTTTCCTTTAGATTATTGCATTGTCTTATGTATGTTTCTATTTTCCCCAACTTATCCACACTATTAGAGTTCTCCTCTGAAAACACAAAACAATCCATCACAATCCTAAAGATACTACTCGAAGATTGTACATTTTTTCCTTAACATATAAGCATGTAGGCATATCTGTTTTATCAAGATTATCAAGAGATACAGGTCAAGATAACCCTCAAGGCATGACTCCTGTATCTGTATTTTACTGGCGACATCGGAACCTATTTCTTTTTGAGCCACAGGCTGCGTCATCAACCATGCAGGCACCGAGAGGCAATGTGCTTCTCCACCTCACATGCCAGAGTGCTCATGATATCTGTGGCTTGCCAGATGAGAGAAGAGTAAAAAGATGAACATCAAAACTTCTGAGCTGTATTTATTGGATTTACAAAGCATCCAACCTCAGTAAACCTGAACTTCAGCAAGTTTTAAGCAAGTTTCTCTTTTGGATAAAAAGAGCAAAACCCCGAGGCTAGGTCAGTGGAGTTTGAGGCCAGCAGGGCTGATGGGGTATCAAGTATTCTCTTTAATAGGCATTTCTAAGAACTGCAGCCCAAGATCTGACACATAGTAGGCTGTCAGAAAATACTTGTGGATCTGAATCTGAACAAGAGAATAAAGAATGGTGATCTCACATTTCCATTTTACTGCATGCAGCCATGCATAAAAAGGATCTGGGTAACTCATTTCAGAAAAGAATACCAGCTCTGGGAAACTCTTGAGTCATTAAGCTATAATTGTGTTCAGCAGCCTGTGTGAAGAGAAGCCAGAAACCACTGTTTGTTGGCAAGTAACTTCTCCCTTAAAGGGCACAGAGGAAGATATGCCTAAAGTTATGAACTAATGTGTAGGGTCAGATAATGCTATAAATTTAACAACATCTGAAGATCAAAGTATTGAATGGCTCTGATAGGTAGTATCACATGGTAGAAATAGCATTTTACCAGGATAGGAAAACCTGTATCCTCATGGCTCTGACGCTTACTAGCTTTGAAAGCAAAGGCAAGTTTTGTTTCTTCGCTGTATTTCAATTTTCACATCCATGAAGTAGGGATAAAAATAGAATTGCTTTGAAGATTAAATGAGTTAGGAGTATTGAAACATGCTTTGTAAAAGTATGGGTTATTATAAACTGTCTAGTCCCATATTTAACAGCAAAGTTTACGTGCCCTCAATGTAATTATTTAGTAATGCAGAGATGAAAGTTGCTACAGAATTCTCCTCTTTAAACAGAAGATACCCTGGGTAATAAAAAAGTAATGAACTCAAAAGTGTTGGTATATCCACCTGCAGGGCAGCATCTTCAATGTACCAACATTAGGATTAAAATAATGGCCGTATGGCAATGCCTGCATTTTAGACTTACCACAGTAGCTAATTTGTTTCATTGTTATATTGTATTAACTTTTGTCCTTCAAATGCTACATTACTAGCTACAGTTACAATGCATTGAAATTCTGAAGCACAGCCAGATCATGGCAAGTAAAGAAAGGAAGACTGAAGTTCCTCCAGGCAAGCTACCCTGTATATGTTCAGTCTTAAGAATAAGGAGAATGGTGAGTGCATTTCAAAGGCCAGGAGAAAAGTCACAGCGTGGTGAGAGGCATTGCAGCATGCAGATATACCTCGTGAGGCGCTAGATCTTCTCTTCAACAAGAAAAGCAGTGCCTTATGACGAGAATTTATTGGAAATTTGAAAGAGATCCATTATATGTTCTGTTGAGTGCATATAAGATACACAGCACTCCATTTTCCCACATTATCTAGTTTTCAACATGGTTGTAACATTATGGATGCAATCTGTCGCAAATAAAGCTATATTTTATAAATGGATGCCAGAGGTCCCAAACAAAGAAATCTTTTTATATACGCAAATAGAATGGCTCTGTTTTTGTATTTTTTTTCCATTTATATCCCCATGTGGTATCAAATATCCATCATCTAACATAAATATCTTCTAATTTTACATGTTGAAATGAGTGAGTAATCTTAAATCTTGCTCTACAGAGAACTGGATCAGGATCCTGAGTGCAATAAAAATTGGATTGAGATTTTGGCTGTGCTAATGTTTATGCAAATGACATCTTAGTTGCATGGAATGCATAGAAACCTAGCATCAAAATATATTACATAAAAATAGGCCACAGGATATGTGCAAAGGATATTTGAAGAATTTGGAACCCACACTGGAAACCACACTGGAAACCTTTGCAAAGTTAAGGATCAGTTGTTCTATTTTGGGCAAGAACTAATGTGGTTGCAGATTTCTGTACCATTCTATAAAAATTTATCAACCCAGTACTAAGATTCTGCTAGTCATCTGTTCCAGATTGAATTTAAACCTCATAGACCTTTAAACTACTTCTCAGGATGTAATTGGATATTTTAAAACTTTTCCCTCAGCAATTTAGTAGTAAGCATCCTGAGGGAGAAGTAGCATGTTGTGAAAATACTGGACTCCCTGTTGTCCATACTTCCTAACTGATGTCAATTATGTTTGTTTCACTAATGTAAGTCATTTCCTGTTCTGTAGATCATCTAACCTCCCTCTATAGAATTACAGCATCGCCCTAAACTGCATTATATCACTCTAAAATAAACTTTTCATATTATGAGCCTTTTTATTAGTAGCATTTCACTTTGAATTGCATTTAAAAATGAAGTGCTACAGCAATTTCCTGAGCAATAATTAGAATTTACTGCTGCTTTTCTTCTTCTGGTCACCTTTTACCACATGCAGTAGATGGATGGCAAATCTAGCCAATTAAAATCCAGACAGTATATATATATATATATATTTTTTTTTTTTTTTTTTTGCTTAACTGGAGTTGAGTTTGCTTGAAGGAGGCAGGCTAGTCTTAATTACTGTCACTGTTTACTTAGGACACAGTAGCAAGTCAAATTTCAAAGGAAAATTCTAGATTATAGTGAAGTTTCCAAGTTTTCTATATGGACTAATACCTTCTACATGCAGGTGTGGGGCTTCCTGCAGCAGACGGTGTGTTTCTGCAACTGCCTATCTGTCACACCTGTCAAAATGCTCGGACTCTGCTGAATTTTGCACTTAAAGAATAAATGAACACAATGATCAAATATCATCCCCCGCACAAATCTTTCTTTATTCATTCTCAGTGTGGTAATAACTGAAAAACTCTTTAGGAGAGTTAATTACCAAGGAGAAAATCTCAGGTGTGTGTGAGAATTTCTTGTTTCAAAACTATTATTTTTTAGAATCGCCAGCTTTTTGGTCAAAATTAAGAAAATTTGTAGAACCAGTTTCCCAGATTATTTATACATGTATTACAGAAAAGGTGTAATATACATGTCCCCTAACTCAAAATTATCCTCTTCCCGTATGTAAAGAATCACAGGATATTGACTTTTTTTTAGAACCTGTAAAAATTCTCTATTCAAACTTGTCTTTTAAAAGATGAGTGAGTCCTGGTGAGAATGAATGACGTGGTCAGCTGAGATGAAAACCAAGTCCTATATGCCAGCTGCTTCTCTGATGAGTGTAATTTAGGTTAATAATCTCCTTGTTTTAAAATAAAAATAATTATGGGGGTAGTTGAGCCTATCAGCCAGTCATTCTTTAATGTGAATGAATTTAAATTATTTTCTTCTTAAATGATATCAGTTGCAGAAATGAGGGGGCTAATAAGCCTTTGGGGGAAGGGAAAGTGGGTTATTGGCATTTTTGACAAAGAGAGCAACTTCCTGTCAAAAGTTGAAGGAAGGAAGAAAGAGGTTGGAGTCTTGAAAATATAAAAAAAATAGTAAGGGTATGAATCGATCCCAAAAAGATAAAAGTATAAGTAGATTCGAACAGGAAGGCGGGGACAAAGGGCACCAAACATAAACTCAACGCATTTTGCAATTTTACCAAAGACTCTAATGGCAAAATTATTTTCTATTGAAATTCATCTTACATACCAAATTGCTTTAAACATATGCTTGTCTTAAGAGACTACAATACCACCTAAACAAAGATTTTTTTTTTCTTTTAGAAAAGGATTTGGGGAGTGGGTGGTGTTGTGGAAAGAGGGAGATTCAGAAGATAGTTGACAGGGTTGGGAAGGATCACCAATTACAGTATAGTAGTACTATGTACAAATAGCACCGAGCTCTGTGAATTTTGTCTGATGAATTATCTCCTAAGTGTCTTTATTCAAAGATCTGAACAGAACAGTTCTGAATGGTGTTTTTCCTTCCATGGCTGCATTTATCAATTGATACTAACCACCAGCCCATTAATATGTAACACTGAATTCTCTACAAAAGTTACAGAAATTTCATAAAACAGATTTGGTCCAAATATTCCTGTAAGAGAGGAAAACTTTTTGGGGAACTCCAAGTGTTTACCAAAGCTCTGATCTAACTGCCTTTTAATTTTCAAAAATTTAGACTCCATTACAAATGTAAGCACAGATAATAATTAATTTAAAGCTTTGTTTATGACTACTTGTATGTTGGTGTCTAAGGAAATGTCTTTTCATCTGTAGCAACTAACATGTGTTTGTAAGTAGCAGAAAATCTGATAATAGTAGCTTATGTAATAAAAACTTTTTACTTATTCAAAGCAAACATTTAATTACTTCTTGAATAAGACCAAGAAAGGTAATCCAAAGCAATTTTTTTTATCTCTCTATTCTACCCTTCTGGTCATGTAGGCTTTTTGTATTTGTGCTTCTCTATCTCCCTATAGCTGCAAGATGGCTGCTGTGGCTCCTGGCATCAAAATTTCATCCAAAGGCAAAAAGTAGGATGGAAAACTGTTCTCATGGAAATAGAGGTCCCCTAAAAGATTTCTTCTTGGGTCTCTTTTGCCACAAATAGGTATATATCAACACTAGACCCACCACTGGCAAAAAGGATAGGGCCATAGTAATGGTAGTTTTAGTCCAGTTATGAATCTTTCTCTGAAACTGGCAAAGGGTTCCACTTGTTTCAAAATTGGGGAATTTGTGGAGAAGATGACAGGTAGATGTGAATATTTTAAAGTAATGACAGTATCTGCCACATTACTGCTGGAAGAAAAAAGACAATATTTATGTTAGGAAGTTTACCATGTTATACCAACTACACTTTAAAACAGTACAATTAAAACAAACATATTAACACATCTACAAGCATGCACACTTTAAATAATTATAGGTTGGATTTATTTGAGCAATATTAATTTACCAACAGGTTAGTTTTGACATAGGTACATTATTAGAATATACAAATATATAAAATAGTTTGAATGTTGGCATTGTCTAAATATGTCTCTTCAGGTGTGGTTGGTTGTAGCATTGTATATAAATAATTGAAGTTAAAAATGCCCAAAATTCAGTGGTCTAAGAATTACAAGTTTATTACATTCCAGTTTTGTAGGTCAGAAGTCCAACATAGGTCTCACTGGACTAAAATCAAGATGTTGAAAGGGTTGTGTTCTGTTCTGGAGGCTCTAGGGGAGAATACATTTTCTTGCCCTTCTCAGCTTCTAGAGGCTGCCTGCGTCCCTTGGTTGATGTCCTTTGTCCTCTGCCTTCAAAACCAGCAATAGCAGTTTGACTCATCTTCATATCACATCTCTCTGACTCTTCTTCCATAGTCATCTACCCATCTTTGGAATGGTTCTCCAATTTTAAGGACTCATGTAATTAGATTGGGGCCACCAGATAATTCAGGATATAGTCTTCCCTATCTCATGATCCTTAACTTTAATCCCTTTGCAAAGTTTCACTTATGGTGTAAAGTAACGTGTGCACAGGTTGTAGCGATTAAGGCATGAACATCTTTGGCGGGAGAGGGCACTGTTTTTTGCCTACCACAGTTGACAATGTTTTTATTTTTTCCTGAGATAATAATTTTGAAAGTGTACTTTATTATTTTGTGTTTAGAATGAAATAACCCATGATCAATTTCAAGTAACTTTTATTAGACACATAGCTTTTGAATATGTATTTGCATATATATATGCATAGATCGGGTCGATTCTATTTCTAAAAGTTTAAATGCATACTTTATATCTTCTAAGCATTTCTGCATAAGAAGTATAAAATCTGATTGTTCCCCAAATAAACAGAGATGGATATATTATTGTAAAAAGGGATGGAACCAAATAAAACATAAGCCATAAATCACCTCTGCCTGGTCAGATCAGTCCAATCGAAATTCTGCAACAGATGATATAATATGCCCTGTGAGTGTTCTTTGCCATTTGGAGACACAGGAATATCTTCCTTCTCTTATCAGGTAGTCTGTCTTTGGGATTTGTAGCTCTGAGTGATTCCAGGCTTGTCCTACTTCCTGGAGAAAAATTAAAAAAAAACAAAAAACATTCTTTTCAAATAACACAACATTGGAGAATAAGAAAGCTCTTCATGAGTTTTATTTTTTTAATTTTATTTTTTAAAGTAGAATCTTCTTGAGATACTAGATGTTTTTGTTATGAACTTTTCAGAATTAAGACTTGTTTGATTAGGTTTTACATAAGACAGGACTGATATTAAGTTATTAGGATCTATAGTTAATGATTATTTGCTGTATATAATTTTGGGTTAGGAGAAATCTGCATAGATTGAACTCAGTGATATTTTAACTAATTACTAAGTTTGGATACACATTTTTTTATAGCTGGTTTTCTTAGTTAAATCTCTACTAAATAGAGAAAATTATACATTTTTTGCTTTTGCGTTTTAGTGAAAACCTCTTTGCTAAGAACAGACGTTTTTCAAGAAATGAGAAATTGGGGAAATGCCTAAAGCACGAAACTAAGCTGGTGACTTGAAGATTTACTTCAAGCTCTAGAGAAGATAATTTGGAGTAACTTTTATTAAACAATTTATATCAGGATTACTAGGAGGAAAAGTTGTTAAGAATTCAATATGTTCTTTGCCTCCCTGATTTCAACATACATAGTTGTCTAGCCTTTGTCCTTTCCTTCCAATGACAACTTCATGTTAGAAGTTATCTCTAAAGGCAGCTGTAAAAAAAAAAAAAGTTATGCCCATTCCTACATGCATACACCTCTCTTTTCACTAAATGTTGAAGATTATTTCCATTCCCCTAGAGTCTGGGTTAGTCCCATGACTTGCTTTGATCAATAGGACATGGTGAGAATGAATCTAGGCTTTAAGAGGTCTATTAGCTTCTGCTTTCATTCTGTTGGAATCCAGTTACCGTGATGTGAGGAAGCAAGTTTTGACTACTGGAGAGAGAAAAGCCACATTGAGACCAAACAATTGCTCCACTGACAGCCAAGATCAACTGCTAGCTATGGGAATGAGGTCTTCCTGGACATCCAGCCTCCGCTGTGCTAACACAGGCCTAGATGAATAACTCTACCCAATCACACATGGGGAGAACCATGTAGCTGAGCCCAGCCAAACACAGAATAATGAAGAAAAACAAAAACAAACATTGTTTAAACTAAATTTTGAGGTGGTTAGTTACAAAGTAATAGATAACTGAAGTAACTAAAGTATATAGTGACACCAACCTCTATCCCCATAATTGAAACACCTGTCCAAAAGTAGATGCAAACATTTGAAAAAAGCAAAGCCTTTAAGATTGTTATGTTGTACAGGCAAAATGTCTATTAGTATTATGTCATTTTCTTTGCCTCTATTTATGTCAATCTCAATTTTCTTGGCTACTGAATTAGTAAAATTAATTTTCTACGAAGGGCTTAAATTAGTCAAAGACAGAATATTGTCTAAATATTGAAATCATTTTTTTCCTACAACTTCATTTGGAACACAGTGGTTCCAAATAAAGGAGGCCTCAGAATTTGGGAATAAAGTCTCACTCTGATACCGAAACAGAAAAAAGATCAAGCAACTTACAGTAATAAGAGGCAAGGGGAGCTGAAGTTAACAGCCTGTACCCTGAGAGATGATTTATAAATGGGTTTATGGTAGGGACCTGGGATATGCCTGTGTCTGATCAAGGTGACCAGGGTGTAGCCTCCAGTAGACATGTCTGAAATGTGATTGATATAAAAGAAAATTGCAGGCTAGTCAATCGTGTCAAACTTTGCTTGACTTGACATAATGGTGTTTGTGGTCATTCAAAGAGAAAAAGAACACTGCAGAGCATGAATTCTCAGTGTTTATTCAACACCATGCAGGGAAACCAGAACTCTGATTTGAAGGGCCAAAGTTCTTTGGATAAATTCCTAGAGTGGGGGATAAGCCATCAGTTGACATAGCTCCACATTACCCTGTGAAAACATCCTATTTTCCCTCTCCAAATTTTAGTTTCTCTAAACAGACATACTTTTGGATTTGAATGGATTTGTCTACTAGAAGGGGGTTGCTTATGTACACAATTGGCTCCGATTCTTTTTTTTTTTTTCCTTTGGCTGCGTTGGGTCTTCGTTGCTGCGCGCAGGCTTTCTCTAGTTGCAGCGAGCAGGGGTGACTCTTCATTGCAGTGCACAGGCTTCTCATTGCGGTGGCTTCTCTTGTTGCAGAGAACAGGCTCTAGGCGCATAGGCTTTAGTAGTTGCAGCCCGTGGGCTCAATAGTTGCTGCACATGGGCTCTAGGGCACGTGGGCTTCAGCAGTTGTGGTGCATGGGCTTAGTTGCTCCGCGGCATGTGGGATCTTCCTGGACCAGGGCTCGAACCCTTGTCCCCTCCATTGGCAGGCGGATTCTTAACCACTGTGCCACCAGAGAAGTCCTTGACTTTGATTCTTGGGAAAGGAATTTTTTTCATTATAGGGAATACCAAGCCATCAAATCATTGGATACTATCATAGCATATAATTTCCCCTGTAAAATGCATGATAATGATGAGTGAAGAGCCAATTTAAAGGTGTGAATGTGGTGACAATAGTCCACTAAGATCACACGCTAGAAGAAGGGTTTACTCCCATTCTCAGATTATATGTAAAATTGCTGACTCAGGAAAATCACAAATGAATATAAGTCATAGATTCTTGGGTCTCAAACCAGTAGTTGAAAACATAAACGTTGGACTTCCCTGGTGGTGCAGTGGTTAAGAATCTGCCTGCCATTGCAGGGCACACAGGTTTGAGCCCTGGTCCGGGAAGATCCCACATGCCGCAGAGCAACTAAGCCCATGCGCCACAACTACTGAGCCTACGCTCTAGAACCCACGAGACACAACTACTGATCCTGCGTGCCACAACTACTGAAGCCTGTGTGCCCAGAGCCCTGCTCTGCAGCAAGAGAAGCCTTCACAATAAGAAGCCCACACACCGCAACAAAGAGTAGCCCCCACTCGCTGCAACTAGAGAAAGCCGACGCGCAGCAACGAAGACCCAGCACAGCCAAAAATAAATAAATAAATTTATATTAAAAAAGAGAACATAAATGCTAAATTTATAAATATCAGAATTCTCGAGTATACATTGACATCGCCTAATATATAGGTATTCTTCAAAATTGATTAGTGGTTTTCAATAACTCTGAGCCTCATTAAGTCTGGGTATGTTTATAAAATCACTGAACCAGGCATTCATAGGTATTAATGCTACAATTTTTGTCACCCTAATCATCTGCCCAGACATCTAGTTGACATCTCTCTTCCTCTTCCTTTCTCCCCTCTCCCTTCCTCCCCCTTTTCCCTTTCACATCTTTCAAAACTGTATAAGCACAGTAAAGTGGAAGTTTCACTTTTCTAAGCTGAAAATCATTTATACATGCATGTGGTTGAGTCACAGGAAATAAATCAAAATGCATAGGGTTGCACCTGGACCAATTAGCTAATGTTATCAGCGTTTTTTGTTTTTAACATCTTTATTGGAGTATAATTGCTTTACAATGGTGTGTTAGTTTCTGCTTTATAACAAAGTGAATCAGTTATACATATACATATGTTCCCATGTCTCTTCCCTCTTGCATCTCCCTACCTCCCACCCTCCCTATCCCACCCCTCTAGGTGGTCACAAAGCACCGAGCTGATCTCCCTGTACTATGCGGCTGCTTCCCACTAGCCATCTATTTTACATTTGGTAGTGTATATATGTCCATGTCACTCTCTCACTTTGTCACAGCTTACCCTTCCCCCTCCCCATATCCTCAAGTCCATTCTCTAGTAGGTCTGTGTCTTTATTCCCATCTTGCCATTAGGTTCTTCATGACCTGTTTTTTTTCTTTCTTAGATTCCATACATATGTGTTAGCATATGGTATTTGTTTTTCTCTTTCTGACTTACTTCACTCTGTATGACAGACTCTAGGTCCATCCACCTCACTACAAATAACTCAACTTCGTTTCTTTTTATGGATGAGTAATATTCCATTGTATATATGTGCCACATCTTCTTTATCCATTCATCTGTTGATGAACACTTAGGTTGCTTCCATGTCCTGGCTGTTGAAAATAGAGCTGCAATGAACATTTTGGTACATGACTCTTTTTGAATTATGGTTTTCTCAGGGTATATGCCCAGTAGTGGGATTGCTGGGTCGTATGGTAGTTCTAGTTTTAGTTTTTAAGGAATGTCCATACTCTTCTCCATAGTGGCTGTATCAATTTCCATCCCCACCAACAGTGCAAGAGGGTTCCCTTTTCTCCACACCCTCTCCAGCATTTATTGTTTGTAGATTTTTTGATGATGGCCATTCTGACTGGTGTGAGATGATATCTCATTGTAGTTGTGATTTGCATTTCTCTAATGATTAATTATGTTGAGCATTCTTTCATGTGTTTGTTGGCAATCTGTATATCTTCTTGGGAAAACTGTCTATTTAGGTCTTCTGCCCATTTTTTGATTGGGTTGTTTGTTTTTTTGATATTGAGCTGCATGAGCTGCTTGTAAATTTTTGAGATTAATCCCTTGTCAGTTTCTTCATTTGCAAATATTTTCTCCCATTCTGAGGGTTGTCTTTAGGTCTTGTTTATGGTTTCCTTTGCTGTTTGGTTTCCTTTAAGTTTCATTAGGTCCCATTTATTTATTTTTGTCTTTATTTCCATTTCTCTAGGAGGTGGGTCAAAAAGGATCTTGCTGTGATTTATGTCAGAGTGTTCTAAGTCTTCCTCTAAGAGTTTGATAGTATCTGGCCTTACATTTAGGTCTTTAATCCATTTTGAGTTTATTTTTGTGTATGGTGTTAGGGAGTGTTCTAATTTCATACTTTTACATGTACCTGTCCAGTTTTCCTAGCACCACTTATTGAAGAGGCTGTCTTTTCTCCATTGTATATTCTTGCCTCCTTTATCAATGATAAGGTGACCATATGTGCATGGGTATATCTCTGGGCTTTCTATCCTGTTCCATTTATCTATCTTTCTGATTTTGTGCCAGTACCATACTGTCTTGATTACTGTACCTTTGTAGTATAGTCTGAAGTCAGGGAACCTGATTACTCCAGCTACATTTTTCTTTCTCAAGATTGCTTTGGCTATTCGGGGTCTTTTGTGTTTCCATACAAATTGTGAATTTTTTTGTTCTAGTTCTGTGAAAAATGCCAGTGGTAGTTTGATAGGGATTGCATTGAATCTGTAGACTGCTTTGGGTAGTAGAGTCATTTACACAATGTTGATTCTTCCAATCCAAGAAGATGGTATTTCTCTCCATCTATTTGTATCATCTTTAATTTCTTTCATCAGTGTCTTATAATTTTCTGCATACAGGTCTTTTGTCTCCTTAGGTAGGTTTATTCCTAGATATTTTATTCTTTTTGTTGCAATGGTAAATGGGAGTGTTTTCTTGATTTCACTTTCAGATTTTTCATCATTAGTGTATAGGGATGCCAGAGATTTCTGTGCATTAATTTTGTATCCTGCTACTTTACTAAATTCATTGATTAACTCTAGTAGTTTTCTGGTAGCATCTTTAGGATTCTCTATGTATAGTATCATGTCATCTGCAAAGAGTGACAGCTTTACTTCTTCTTTTCTGATTTGGATTCCTTTTATTTCTTTTTCTTCTCTGATTGTTGTGGCTAAAACTTCCAAAACTATGTTGAATAATAGTGGTGAGAGTGGGCAACGTTGTCTTGTTCCTGATCTTGGTGGAAACAGTTTCAGTTTTTCACCATTGAGGGTGATGTTGGCTGTGGGTTTGTCATATATGGCCTTTATTATGTTGAGGAAAGTTCCCTCTATGCCTACTTTCTGTAGGGTTTTTATCATAAATGGGTGTTGAATTTTGTTGAAAGCTTTCTCTGCATCGATTGAGATGATCATATGGTTTTTCTCCTTCAATTTGTTAATATGGTGTATCACATTGATTGATTTGCGTATATTGAAGAATCCTTGCATTCCTGGGATAAATCCCACTTGATCATGGTGTATGATCCTTTTAATGTGCTGTTGGATTTTGTTTGCTAGTATTTTGTTGAGGATTTTTGCATCTATGTTCATCAGTGATATTGGCCTGTAGTTTTCTTTCTTTGTGACAACTTTGTCTGGTTTTGGTATTAGGGTGATGGTGGCCTCATAGAATGAGTTTGGGAGTATTCCTCCCTCTGCTATATTTTGGAAGAGTTTGAGAAGGATAGGTGTTATTTCTTCTCTAAATGTTTGATAGAATTCGCCTGTGAAGCCATCTGGTCCTGGGCTTTTGTTTGTTGGAAGATTTTTAATCACAGTTTCAATTTCAGTGCTTGTGATTGGTCTATTCATATTTTCTATTTCTTCCTGATTCAGTCTCGGAAGTTGTGCATTTATAAGAATTTGTCCATGTCTTCCAGGTTGTCCATTTTATTGGCATAGAGTTGCTTGTAGTAATCTCTCATGATCCTTTGTATTTCTGCAGTGTCAGTTATTACTTCTCCTTTTTCATTTCTAATTCTATTGATTTGAGTCTTTTCCGTTTTTTTCTTGATGAGTCTGGCTAATGGCTGATCAATTTTGTTTATCTTCTCAAAGAACCAGCTTTTAGTTTTATTGATCTTTGCTATCGTTTCCTTCATTTCTTTTTCATTTGTTTCTGGTCTGATCTTTATGATTTCTGCTAACTTTGGGGGTTTTTTGTTCTTCTTTCTCTAACTGCTTTAGGTGTAAAGTTAGGTTTTTTATTTGCGATGTTTCTTGCTTCTTAAGATAGGATTGTATTGCTATAAACTTCCCTCTTAGAACTGTTTTTGCTGCATCCCATAGGTTTTGGGTCATTGTGTTTTCATTGTCATTTGCTTTAAGGTATTTTTTGATTTCCTCTTTGATTTCTTCAGTGATCTCTTGGTTATTAAGTAGTGTATTGTTTAGCCTCCATGTGTTTGTATTTCTTACAGATTTTTTCCTGTAATTGATATTTAGTCTCATAGCATTGTGGTCGGAAAAGATATACAATTTCAATTTTCTTAAATTTACCAAGGCTTGATTTGTGACCCAAGATATGATCTATCCTGGAGAATTTTCCATGAGCACTTGAGAAGAATGTGTATTCTGTTGTTTTTGGATGAAACGTCCTATAAATATCAATTAAGTCCATCTTATTTAATGTATCATTTAAAGCTTGTGTTTCCTTATTTATTTTCATTTTGGATGATCTGTCCATTGGTGAAAGTGGGGTGTTAAAGTCCCCTACTATGATTGTGTTACTGTCGATTTCCCCTTTTATGGCTGTTAGTATTTGCCTTATGTATTGATGTGCTCCTATGTTGGGTGCATAAATATTTACAATTGTTATATCTTCTTCTTGGATTGATCCCTTCATCATTATGTAGTGTCCTTCTTTGTCTCTTGTAATAGTCTTTATTTTAAAGTCTATTTTGTCTGATATGAGAACTGCTACTCCAGCTTTCTTTTGATTTCCATTTGCATGGAATATCTTTTCCATCCCCTCACTTTCAGTCCATATGTGTCCCTAGGTCTGAAGTGGGTCTCTTGTAGACAGCATATATATGGGTCTTGTTTTTGTATCCATTCAGCCAGTCTGTGTCTTTTGGTTGGAGCATTTAATCTATTTACATTTAAGGTAATTATCGATATGTATGTCCCCATTCCCGTTTTCTTAATTGTTTTGGGTTTGTTATTTTAGGTCTTTTCCTTCTCTTGTATTTCCTGCCTAGAGAAGTTCCTTTAGCATTTGTTGTAAAGCTGGTTTGGTGGTGCTGAGTTCTCTTAGCTTTTGCTTGTCTGTAAAGGTTTTAATTTCTCCATCAAATCTGAATGATATCCTTGCTGGGTAGAGTAACCTTGGTTGTAGGTTTTTCTCCTTCATGCCTTTAAATATGTACTGCCACTCCCTTCTGGCTTGCTGAGTTTCTGCTGAAAGATCAGCTGTTAACCTTATGGGGATTCCCTTATGTGTTATTTGTTGTTTTTCCCTTGCTGCTTTTAATATGTTTTCTTTGTATTTAATTTTTGATAGTTTGATTAATATGTGTCTTGGCATGTTTCTCCTTGGATTTATCCTGTATTGGAGTCTGTGTGCTTTCTGGACTTGATTAACTATTTCCTTTCCCATGTTAGGGAAGTTTTCAACTATAATCTCTTCAAATATTTTCTCAGTCCCATTCTTTTTCTCTTCTTCTTCTGGGACCCCTAGAATTCAAATGTTGGTGTGTTTAATGTTGTCCCAGAGGTCTCTGAGACTGTCCTCAGTTCTTTTCATTCTTTTTTCTTTATTCTTCTCTGCAGTAGTTATTTCCACGATTTTATCTTCCAGGTCACTTATCCGTTCTTCTGCCTCAGTTATTCTGCTATTGATCCCTTCTAGAGAATTTTTAATTTCATTTATTGTGTTGTTCATCATTGTTTGTTTGCTCTTCAGTTCTTCTAGGTCCTTGTTAAACGTGTCTTTATTTTCTCCATTATACTTCCAAGATTTTGGATCATCTTTACTATCATTATTCTGGATTTTTTTTCATGTAGACTGCCTATTTACTCTTCATTTGTTAGGTCTGGTGGGTTTTTACCTTGCTCCTTCATCTGCTGTGTTTTTCTGTCTTCCCATTTTGCTTAACTTACTGTGTTTGGGGTCTCCTTTTCACAGGCTGCAGGTTCGTAGTTCCCATTGTTTTTGGTGTCTGTCCCAGTGGCTAAGGTTGGTTCAGTGGATTGTGTAGGCTTCCTGGTGGAGGGGACTAGTGCCTGTGTTCTGGTGGATGAGGCTGGATCTTGTCTTTCTGGTGGGCAGGTCCACGTCTGGTGGTGTGTTTTGGGGTGTCTGTGACCTTATTATAATTTTAGGAAGCCTCTCTGCTAGTGGATGGGGTTCCTGTCTTGCTAGTTGTTTGTCATAGGAGCCCAGCACTGTAGCTTGCTGGTCGTTGAGTGAAGCTGGGTGCTGGTGTTGAGATGGAGATCTCTGGGAGATTTTCGCCATTTGATATTATGCGGAGCTGGGAGGTCTCTTGTGGACCAGTGTCCTGAAGTTGGCTCTGCCACCTCAGAGGCAGAGCACTGATGCCTGGCTGGAGCACCAAGAGCCTTTCATCCACATGGCTCAGAATAAAAGGGAGAGAAAATAGAAAGAAAGAAAAGAAAAAGAAAGAAAGAAAGAAAGAAAGAAAGAAAGACAGAAAGAAAGAAAGAGAAAGAAAAGAAAGTTATTAAAATAATTATTAAGAAAAAAATTTTTAAAGTAAAAAAAAAGAACCACAAAAAAACGGATGGACAGAACCCTAGGACAAATGGTGGAAGCAAAGCTATACAGACAAAATCACACACAGAAGCATAGACATACAGACTCACAAAAAGAGAAAAAGGGGAAAAAATTATATATCTTTGCTCCCAAATTATATATCTTTTCTCACCTTCTCAATTTGGGATGATTCGTTGTCTATTCAGGTATTCCACAGTTGCAGGGTATATAAAGTTGACTGTGGAGCTTTAACCTGCTGCTCCTGAGGCTGCTGGAGAAATTTCCCTTTCTCTTCTTTGTTGCACAGCTCCTGGGGTTCAGCTTTGGATTTGGACCCGCCTCTGCGTGTAGGTCACCTGAGTGAGTCTGCTCCCGCTCAGACAGGATGGGGTTAAAGGAGCAGCTGCTTCGGGCGCTCCGGCTCACTCGGCCAGGGGGAGGGAGGGGCACGGAGTGCGGGGCGAGCCTGCGGCGGCAGAGGCAGGCGTGTCGTTGCACCAGCCTGAGTCGCGCCGTGCGTGCGTTCTTCCGGGGATGTTGTCCCTTGATCACGGGACGCTGGCAGTGGCAGGCTGCACAGGCTCCCGGGACGGGAGGTGTGGATAGTGGCATGTACTTGCTCACAGGTTTCTTGGTGGCGGCAGCAGCAGCCTTAGCGTCTCCTGCCCGTCTCTGGGGTCCGAGCTGATAGCCGCGGCTCGCGCCCGTCTCTGGAGCTTGTTTAGGCGGTGCTCTTAATCCCCTCTCCTCACGCACCAGGAAACAAAGAGGTAAGAAAAAGTCTCTTGCCTCTTCGGCAGCTCCAGACTTTTTCCCGGACTCCCTCCGGGCTAGGTGTGGCGCACTAACCCCTTCAGGCTGTGCTCACGCCGCCAACCCCAGTCCTCTCCCAGCGCTCCAACTGAAGCCCGAGCCTCAGCTCCCAGCACCCCCCCCCACCCCCCGCCCTGTCGGGGGAGCAGACAAGCCTTGCGGACTGGTAAGTGCTGGTTGGCACTGATCCTCTGTGCGGGAATCTCTCCGCTTTGCCCTCCACACCCCTGTTGCTGTGCTCTCCTCCGCCGCTTCGAAGCTTCCCCCCTCCGCCACCCGCAGTCTCCGCGGGCGAAGCGGCTTCCTAATGTGTGGGAAACCTTTCCTCCTTCACAGCTCCCTCCCGCTGGTGCAGGTCCCGTCCCTGTTCTTTTGTCTCAGTTTTTTGTTTTTTCTTTTGCCCTACCCAGGTACGTGGGGGAGTTTTCTGCCTTTTGGGAGGTCTGAGGTCTTCTGCCAGCGTTCAGTAGGTGTTCTGTAGGAGCAGTTCCACATGTAGATGTATTTCTGATGTATCTGTGTGGAGGAAGGTGATCTCCGCGTTTTACTCTTCCGCCATCTTGAAGCTCCTCCATGTTATCAGCTTTGAATGAAAGAGTTTAATAAGATTTCCTAATTTTTTGCTGATGGGTTATGAACAGTTGGTTAAGGTAAAGCTGGATTAGATTGGATTGGTTATAAATTGAGTGATACGCCCTAGTTGCCTTGGATAGTCTTGGCATACCTGTCATCCCAGCATAATTTTTAGTATTGCTTTCTTATATTTCCCAAAAGTGTTACACATTTTGGAAAATAGATTTTATAATCACCTTAGTTTTAGAAAAGTTTGAAAATAAGTAAAGAGTGAATTAGGGTAGGTATTAATAGTAAGTTATTGCTTTTTCTTTCATACGTGTTAGAAAATTATACATATTTGTTGAGTTAAATTCTGAAAAACTAATACCAGACTATCCTCTAGGGGCCTGACTGCTCATCAGCTCAAGTCCCCTCCCCATCAGTGACTTTCCATCATTACTTCCCCCACCACGGCCAAATACTTCCAACCTCTTGAAAAATACAAGCTGTACAGATCTCTAGTTTAAAATAATTACAGTAGAGCACAAAATACTGGATAATAAAACAAGAGTTCCTTAACTTTTCAGTGTATTAGGCACAGGGGTAGGAGGTGGCAAAAAGCCGAGCAGTCAATTAAAAAATTCAAGAAGATCCCATTCCACTCTTCCCCAAAGACATGTAAAATCAGAATTTACACATTAGATGACAACTTACTGATTTAAATTTCAAATTGTGGATAGTTACAGGAATTCAAATTAAAGAGGGTACATATAGGGGCTTCCCTGGTGGCACAGTGGTTGAGAATCTGCCTGCCAATGCAGGGGACACGGGTTCGAGCCCTGGTCTGGGAGGACCCACATGCCACGGAGCAACTAGGCCCGTGAGCCACAACTACTGAGCCTGTGGGTCTGGAGCCTGTGCTCCGTAACAAGAGAGGCCGCGATAGTGAGAGGCCCGCTCACCGCAATGAAGAGTGGCCCCTGCTTGCCACAACTAGAGAAAGCCCTCGTACAGAAACAAAGACCCAACACAGCAAAAATAAATACATAAATTAATAAACTCCTACCCCCAATATCTTCCAAAAAAAAAAAAAAGATGGTACATTTTTAAAATACTAAATTACCTCAATTTTTTCTATACAAAATTTACCCAGTGTTTTACTATTTTATCTTTTGGGTACTTTCAATAATTATTCATAATTTTGTTTGTTGTATTTGAGTATTTTTGAAAAAAATGTTTTTATATACATCAAACAAGCATTTTCCCTAGAATTGTAAAATTATGTGACACTTCATTCTATTTCTGCTTCTCTTTGTGAGGAAGTGGTAGTGTATTGAGGGAACAGCGCAGTGTATTATGTAAGAATGTGAACTCTGGAGCCAGAAGGTTCAAGTTTTTGGCTTTGCTACTTCTTGCTTTATAACCTTGAGCAGATCATTAACCTCTGTGTATCTTGATTTTCTTACTTGTGAAATGGGAAAAATAGACCTGCCTCATAGGTTTTTTTAATGAGCAGTCAGTCAGTTAATATTTATAAAGCGTTTAGAACAGTGCCTAGCACATAACTTGCACTAGACAATGTTTGTTGAAAAATAAAAAACCAAGAGGTTCACTTTATTTTATTTTATTTGCGGTACGCGGGCCTTTCACTGCCGTGGCCTCTCCCGCCGCGGAGCACAGACTCCGGACGCGCAGGCCCAGAGGCCATGGCTCACAGGCTCAGCTGCTCTGCGGCATGGGGGATCCTCCCGGACTGGGGCACCCTCCCGAACTGGGGCACGAACCCGTGTCCCCTGCATCGGCAGGCGGACTCTCAACCACTGCGCCACTAGGGAAGCCCCAAGAGGTTCACTTTAGACTAGCAGTGTGAATCCTTCCAAATTGTTTTCCAATGCCAATTCATGTCTGAATTTTTTGTCCCACTTTTGATAAACTGTTAGCCTTAGGACTAAATATCTAACATAATAGGGAAGAATAGACCAAAAGTGAGAATTTTTTAAACAATTTTACTCTTCTCAACTTTCTTATTTTTTTCTAGTGTTTTTATCTCTGTTGGCAGACAGTAAATATGTCAGGAGTTCTATCAAAGAAGATATATTAGGACTAATTATGATTTTATCAAGCACATACAGACTGAGGAAACCTGATGGTGCCCCATTAGAATTGCAAGTGCATTTTGAGATGCATAAGAGGACATAGATGGACCCCTGAAATCTCTTCTCCTAGTAATCATGACAGTAAAAGAGATAGGACACTTGATTCTTACACCAGAGCTGGCTTCATAGGTGTAAAATCAACGTAGTTGCACAAGACTCATTGCTTAGAAGAGCCCTGGGCTTGGTTAAATGCTTTGCTGTTGCCATCTTGAAACCCTTAATATTTGGACCAGGGACCCCATATTTTCATTTTCCACTGGGCCCTGTAAATTATGTAGCTGGTCTTGCCTTGTGCCTCACAATGATTTGAAAATTCCCTTACAGAATTGTAAATGTACAGGCTGTGTAATTTTTTTCTATACCAACAACAGGGAATATGTGTTTCAAAAAAAATAATAATCAGGTATAAATCCTTGACTTAACATACAAAAGACTTAGTCTGAAATGTTCAGTTTCCTACTGTGAACATTACTTGAGTGGCGTATCATAATATTCTTCAAATCCAATATGGCTGAAGCTGGACATACTGTGCTCCTTCTGCAGTATGTCTTAAGTATTAATTGTACTATCTTCTTCCTGGTCACTATGCTAAAATCCTCTGTCATCTTTGCTTCTCATAGCCAGTCACTTGTTGAGAACTATTGACTTTCCTTCATAATAACTCTCACTTTGATTCCTTCCTACTCATTCTCACAGCCACTACTATACTGGAAGATCTCATTACTTTTTTTCTAATTTACTGCAATACCTTCTTTATTGGTTTCCTGATCCAGTCTTGCACATTCCACCCAGTTAATTTTGCCCTGTTGCTCTAAGCTTTCTTTTCCTAAACTATAGCACTGATCAAGTTTCTCCTTGGCTCAAAAACCTTGAAGCCTTTCTATTCTTCTTTTATTCTGAATATGTGAGGATCCATTAATGAATTTAAATAGAAAAATAAGATCAGATTTTCTTTATTTAACCAGATCAATGGTTACCTGGTAAAGAACAGATTGAGGAAGACTTGAAATAGTGGACGTTAGTTAGGAAAGTATATATGGGAATGGAGTTAAATTGTGAAATTCAAGAAATACGTAGAAGGTAGAATCAATCAATAACATATAAAGATTGATTGGATGTTGAATCAAGGATGACTCCATACTTCTTACCTTAATAACTCAGTGACCGATGAGTCTACGTTATTAACATAGGGAACACAGGAAGAGTAGCCGGTGGTGACAGAGGTGAGAATTGGGGCTTGGGTGTGAACAAAGATTTACTGACCAGTTTGATGATGAATTGTTAAAAAAAAAAAAATTCAACTGAGTAAATTTTAAAGATCTTACTGGTTTTATTCCATGATTCATGAGCTGGGTAGCATCCCATCCAGCAGATTAAAAGCTCTGAGGATCTGTACGAAACTAAAGACTTTATAGGCAGAAGGGAGTGGGAACAAGGAAATTTAACTAGCAAAAAGTGGATTGGGTATGGCAGGTCACTTTCCTTTAGGGGATGGCAGGGTTCTATCAGGCCAGTGACCTCACTAGTGCCGACCAGATGATCCCTGACTGACTGGTTTAACATTCCATTTCTGGGAGAGACGGGAACTGTGTCTCAGTTTGGTGACATAGGGTTTCACATAAAAGACTCCGTTTTGGACCTGTTGTTTTGTTTTGAACAGAGTTGATAAAAGACTATGTCATGGAAGCAGTGGGAAGGGACACTGAAAGAAGAGAACCCCAAGACACGTGTCATTTACTTAACAATTTTGCATGGGGTCAATCTTAATTAATTGGGTTTAGCAGATTTTGGTCATGTATAAGATTTCAAAAGTAAAGGAAGGGCTTCCCTGGTGGCGCAGTGGTTGGGAGTCCTCCTGCCGATTCAGGGGATGCGGGTTCATGCCCCGTTCCGGGAGGATCCCACGTGCCGCGGAGTGGCTGGGCCCGTGAGCCGTGATCGCTGAGCCTGCGAGTCTGGAGCCTGTGCTCCGCAGCGGGAGAGGCCACAACGGTGAGAGGCCCGCATACCGCAAAAAAAAAAAGAAAAAGAAAAAGAAAAAGGAAAGGAAAAGTAGTATCTTTTAGCGGAATGAAGACTATACAGCCCAGAAACAAAACTGTTCAAAAAAAAGGATTTAATTTTGATTGTAGGTATTTGTATTTTTTATGTTCCAATTTGTCTTTCCTGCCTTTTAGATTAATTTTTATCTCTTTAAGGGAAGTGCAAAAAGAAAATCTACTGATCAAGGTGTTTTATTATTTTGGAGGGTTTATTCCGTTTTTGGCGGAGAAGAAGCTTGTGTGAAGTATTCAAATCTAGCAAACTTTACAATTTAGGGAAATGATGATAATGAGGGAAAGTGAGAGGTCTTCTCATTTTAACAGAAAGATGTTAAAATTCTCTGAAGGCAATCTTCAGACTGAAATGATTGCCACATTTTTGTTGATCAAAGGTAATTCTGCCTTTAAGTTTCTGCCTGGTACTTAGCTCTTGGATAATGGTAAAAGACATTACACATCCTCCCACCCCACCGGTCTGCTTAGCAATAATGAAGACAGATTAGTGCTATTTACCTACTGACACTGACAAGAGTAGCTTGTCTTTGTTCCTCTATTTTATCATTGAAGTCTTGTTTTTCAGCAGTACATTGCCTGAAGATAGCATGCTGCAGTCTTGAATACCAAAGGAAAGGTGTTTAAATAGCATTAATGGCTTGGATCACCTCCTGACTAAAACCAAGGATATTCAAACTTAATGTTTTCCTCTGTCCTTAATTTATACTTTTATGGAAACATAATGAACTTGAAGAAAAATATCACTGTTTAATGATACAGGTAGTAATAGAAATGGGAAAGGGGTCAGATAATTCCCTGTATTATAAATAATATCTGATATTTTGGTTTATTAGATGATATTTGGTAAGAAACTTACCAAAATCCTTATGTTTACCCTAACATTATAGACTGTCACAGATGCCAGATAGGAAAGAGATAAAGTTGATTGACAAGTTGAAATTTTTGACAAACTACATTGAGAGGAATATTGGAAAGATCAGTTTGAATATCACTTAAAATTTTTCTTTTGGATTCTGCCAATTTTTATTGATTCATCTCTGAATCCTCTTGGCCACCAAGAAAACTGATCACCTTTCTTTTTGTTATTGTTTCCTCCCCACATGAGAGTACCTATTTATTTCAAACACAAGTCTTTGATGCAGAGTATGAAGATCTCTGATAAAGTTTAAGTGGATTATATCATCCTGCCCTATTCCTGTTGGCTGTCGCTGTCATTTCCTTAAAGCAGTTTATCAGATTTGTTCAGCTTCACCTCCACCTCCACCTCAGGTTGATAGCAGAAGCAATGTCAGGTAACTGTAATTTAGGTACAACTTAGTTGAAACTGTTTTCAAGTATCATAGCCTGCGGTGGAGAATTGTGTTGACATTACTTAGGTTCTTTCTGACAGCCAAGTGCTTCACTTTGACACTAGTACCCAATCCATTTTCCCTCCCCACTAATGATCACAGAACCATCATTTACCCTTGATATCAGTTTAAGGTTGAATTTTTGTTAGTTGCATATTTTTAGCTTGCTTTTATTCTCCTCTTGAAAATCTTGAAGCAGACTGTATTTGTTTATGAACATAAATCTTAGCATTTTAGAATCAGAAACGACTTTTAACAAAGTTTCTGAGTGCAGATATAAACTTTTAACAAACTTTCTGAAACTTTTAACAAAGTTTCTGAGTATCGTACCACAAGGATGAGTATGCTACATTCATACCAATTTATGAATTTATTCCCTTCTTAGGGGAATGAACAGATGGGAATGGGAATGGGAACAGTGTCAGAATGGCTTCTTAACTGGAGCTAGCACTAGAAGGATTGTTAGGTTATCCAGAGATCATGTCATTTCGTAAGAGAGTGATATGTGTTCCTTCCTCTACAGTGGCCATGGAAGATAAAGCTGTGTTTAAAACTTCAGGCTCTAGAGACAAACTCTTGCTTTTGAATCCAGTATTTTATTTCCTTGCTAATGATGAGCTAATTGTTAACTAATCCATGCCCCAGTTTTTTCATCTGCAAAGCTTGAGATAAAATATTATTCACTTGACAGAGTTACTTTGCAGATAAAATGAGCTGTACCTGTAGAGCACGTAGCACATTGCATAACACATAATTATTTATATTTGAGAAATTGTTAGCTGTTCAACAACTATTTGAGCATCACCAGAATTTTTCTTTTTTAAACAGAAAACTATTGTAGAGATACTATAATCAAACACAGAAGGCCAGTTTATTCACAAAGCTGCAAGCCACATAGACTTTTTGGACTTGCTATTGGAGAGAAAAATTACGTGTTTTAATCTGACAGGTTTCGATCACATGTGTAGGACAAAAAAACACTCTGAGTTATTCTCCTGCCTTCAGTATAACCTATAATCCAGCCCTGCATACCCACATTGTCCAATACATACATCTCACCTTCCGAAAAGAGTCAAGAAAAAGTTATAAAAGCGGAGCTTCCCTGGTGGCGCAGTGGTTGAGAGTCCGCCTGCCGATGCAGGCAGGGATTTTCATCTATTTTCTTTTTCCCTGGTACCCAGAGCAGTGCCTGGCACACAATATATACCCAATAAATATTTGTTGCATGATTATAATTGCTATTATTATAACAATAACACTATTAAATGGAGTTACTGATTTTATTTCCATGTGTTAATATGCTGACTGTAAAATATTAAAAGTTTGGGCTTCCCTGGTGGTGCAGTGGTTGGGAGTCTTCCTGCCAATGCAGGGGACACGGGTTTGTGCCCCGATCCGGGAAGATACCACATGCCGTGGAGAGGCTGGGCCCGTGAGCCATGGCTGCTGTGCCTGCGCATCCCGAGCCTGTGCTCCGCAACGGGAGAGGCCACAAAAAAAGTTATAAAAGCTACTCTATTTTTCTTTTCTTTTTTTTTTTTTTAAGAATGCCAGCAGGTAAACTGCATTTCTAGGAGGGGCACAGAAGTGAAGTTTTGTGACTGGTCAGTTTCCCATTACTTAAAAGGTCACAAAGTGCGGAAAAGACTATGACTTGGGTATAAGGTGGTAGGCATGAGATCTGTTGAAGTTGAAGATTTGCTTTTTTGTAACGTAGGTGATGAGAAGTTTCTGGAACTTGGGTGCTCTAGAATGGCTAAAGAAATACATAAATAAGAGTTGCCAAGGGCCATGTTAAACTCGGTCCTCCTTACGGTTTCAAAGAGATGTCTGTAAAGAATTTCTTTTTGAACAGTCACTTAAATGAGAGATCCTTTTTACACTACACCATGTGGGACACATTTTTACATGAAATACACTATCTGTAACAATATTTGAGAGAAACATCTCTCACTGCAGAAACTTATGGGATAGGAATTTGTGTCTGCAGAGCTTCTCAGAAAGTCAAGCCAATAGTAAGAAAAGTAAAATCATATCTGTAGAGAGGGGTCAGGAAATAATTTACAAAGTATGAGAAAAGATCTTTCCATATGGGAAAATAATTTTGCAATTTAGTATGATGATGTTAATAGCGTATTTATGAAATCCCTTTCTCAAAGGTGTTCAGTTCGTCAGCTTGCTTTAAAAGTTACATGGAATTAATCACTGCTCCAGAGTAATGTATATTCCCTTTCCACGTTTTGAGAGTCTGCTGTGGAGGAGGCAATGACTGGGTGGGCAACAGCTATACATGTATTTTTCTTCTGTCCACTCATACCCTTTTTTTTCTGATTTTTTTGAGATATTTTTTAGTTTGTCAATGTCATACGATTTGTGAGAGATTGTTCTTTTGTTCAGTTGGTTTCTAGCTTACTGAATTTGGGAAAGATACGGTAGCCTTTAAATTATCAATAAGACTGCCGAATAGAAGTGAGTACTTTTGTAAATTGCTCTCTTCCATCATTCTTTAGGAAAATTTAAATCATAAAGAAATACTGATTATATTTCGCAGCAGAATTGGTTGATTCAATCTCCTAATCCCTTCTTTGCATAAAACATACCTACTTTCTTTCAGAATCCTGGATATTACTAATAGAAGCAAATCAGTGAAGCAAATTAGTGAAACAGGCACATTTTGAAACAGTATATTCAGGAAGTTTTTTGAAGACACCGAAGCAATATCTGTTCCTTTTCTAAACAGTTTCTTTAGTAAGACTGTTTGCAAGCAAACAGTCTTACTACAAGTAATGAGAAGCCGGATATAGGATCTTGCACCTCCAGGTCAGCAGTTCAAATCTGGCCTAGATCAGTGATGACTGAAAATCGTTACCAGTGGATGGCTTCATAGTGTCCTCAATAAATGAGTCAATGGACTTGGTTGCACTCTGTTAGTAGACAATTGCTCAGGTGACAAATCATGTCACAACCCGGGTGACACACCCTTGATCACACTGACACTAAATGACACTTTCGTTGGTTATTTCATTAAATTGGTTCAGCATTTACTGAAGTAAAAACCGTGTATCCCTGGCGCCTTCACAGATCATATCCGTTAATATATAATCTGATTTTACTTAAACTATAAATATTTTATATTTGAGTGAGCCTACTTAGAAGCATGACCTAAATTTTATGTTTCACATGGTATACTCAAGAAAGAGCTTGGAATATTTCAGACATACATTATTTTTAACACTGAGGTGTTTATTTTAACTTATAGATTTATTCCAATGCATGGCATCAGTCTATAAATTAGAAAACTGCTCTTTTGTTCATTGCCTTACTATAATACAACAAAAAAGGAAATAAAATTATTTTAAAATCTTTCACTCATTTTTCCAATGATATTCCAAAGAAAACACTTATACCATTGTTGGGGAGGAAGAAATTTTTCTCTACCCTTCTAAGTTCTTCTGGCTGGTCTAGGAATTAAGTTGACATGACACAGATTAACAGGAGAAAATCACACAAAAGTTTAATAATGTGGAAGAGACCCAGGAAGACTGAGTAACTTGCCCAAATGGCTAAAACTCTCACCTCAGACAAAAGAGGATGTTGGCAGTGAGGGGTTGGGACTTCAAAGGGAGGAAGGCAATTCACTTGGAGATGGAAAAGCAAATGTTTAGTCAATGATTGTTTGCTGGACCATGCAGACAATGAGATACAGAGTAGATTTTTAATAGTCTTTGCTAGGTTCTTTCCAGTCTACACACCTAGTTCATACTATAGATATTTATGGTGATAGCATCCTTCCTGGAGCAGGTCCTCTATCTACATTCTTTTAGGCAGTTAGGGAGAAGGTCAGATGTTCTTCCTGAATCTTTTAAAAATAATCAGCCTAAATTAACCCTCACAGCAAAGAGATACATTTTGTGGTGGCAAATTTTGCTTCCCTGGACCATTGAGAACTGTGCTGTGCTTTCATGTAGGGAAAATGATTTTCGGTGAAAAACCTGGGTAAGAATGATTCTTGGAAGTGATGGAATTCAGGACACACTATCTCAAAACAGGATACTTGGCATGTTAAATATTTCAGGCTAAAGGAAATTGAGGAATGACAGATACAGGAAGGACTGTCTCACCTTCCCTAAAGAAGATCTTAAACCGTCATGTGAGAGGTGCCCTCCCTAAACCCAGAGGAAAGGAGCATCTTTATCTTGGAAGGCTGACAGACACAGAGAGGACTCTTAAGGGACAGGCCTTGCTAAGTGTCCCCCAGTTAATTACAGGTAACTTGTACTGTTTGTCCTGTCATTCCACAACTTTCCATTCCACATCAGACCTAGCATGAAAACATTCATTTTTACCCATTTGTTCAGGTCTTCATTTCCTCATGAAGGTTCCTGTGTCACATAAAACTTATATTAAATAAACTTGTATCCATCTGTCTTTTGTTACAGGGGTCCCAGTTAAGAACTTAGAGAAGAGTAGAGGAAAGAGATTTTTCCTCCCCTGCAGAAGGCATTAAAAATGGCACATTATTAAATGTGGGAAGGAAGGACTGTGATAAATTGAGAGGGGCTGCCCCACTCTGCTGTCACTGTCCCAGCAAGAAGAGAGTTTGGGTTAAGACAGAGGAATCCAGAATGTATGTTCTGCTCTCCATAAAATACTTCCACAATGGTATTTCTCCAAAGGGGCCTCTAGAAATTTGTAGCCCTTCTTTATCACTTCACAGCAATTCTCATGCGGGCCTTTTCCACTTGTCCTTTGAGATAATGATAGTTTGCATGTGTATCGTGTTTGATGGTGCATAGCGGGCTTTTATATGCATGATCGATTTAGTTTGAAGCCTCACAAAACTCAAGGACCTAGGGGCCTAAGTGATTTGCCCTAAATTATACAGCCAAAGGGGAACATATAATCCAGGTCTCATTTCTCCAATTGGTTTCCAAGTTGTGGCTGTCAAATCTGAAGGTTGACTCAGGAGAAGAGCTAAATCACTATTGCAGGGGTTATAAGACTCCAGATACATAGAAAGTAGATTCTGTTGACAGAGTATGCAATCTTTCCTTCCCACATGTGTACAGATTGTCAAAAGTGTACAGACGCTACTGTCTAATGGAATACAATTCTATTTCAAAATTGTGTTTATATAATAGTGTTCATTATGTAGTTCTTAATAAATGCATCTTAAATGTATAAATATGTGGGAACTCGTTTTCTTCCTATTGCAAGAGTGTCCTCATGTATTAAATGGTTGGGCACACCAGCACTGTAACTTGGTGCCTCCCAGACGTATGTTCTACATTGCCTGAAATTTGCAATATCACAAAGACATTCTCAAACTAAGAGTATATCTCTGGAAACTGTGTTGCCATTGGATCTCCCTTCTCATCCCCCTCCTGAGTTTTGCACATCAGGTAGTAGGAAGGGGCAAGCACATCCTAAATATCTAAGAAAAATCTTCTGTGGCAGAGATAAGGGATGAGATATATTTTGGTTTCTGAAAGGAGTAGAATAATAGCACCTGAGGAGCAAGGACAAATGACAGAAACAGTCTCTACTGTTTTTTGGACAGGCATTTGGATTCTTATCTATAGAAGAGTGGATTAATAGACTTTCTTCTACAAAGGCAAAGATCAAAAATGGCATTTTAAAAGATGTAGAATTAGAGCTGGGATGGCGGTCAAATTAGAATGGTAAAACAATCATTAGGGAATTAGTTAGGGAATACTTCTTTCTTCAAAGATGTGAAAGTGGTGGTGTTACAGAGGCTAAAACATAAATCATATGTTCACAAGTACTTAACAAACATGTAAAAAATGAATCTGAACCAGGGTTATAGGTGGAAGGTGGATTTGCAAAATAACAACTTGTTTGATAAGAAGAAGAAAAAGAATTATTGATATGCTTGTGTTGCAAAATGAGCTATTTGTATTCAGATCACAGAACTGAAATGGATATGATTAAGGCTAAGATGTCTAGGAGTGAGGATTGGAAATTCAACCAGGAGAACACTAGGGGAATACAAAATATGGGTGTAGGGATAGAAATCTGTTATTGTAATATTCCATTAAGTAAATAAATAACCATTAAATTTTGATGTGATGTATAGACTAGTTATCAGGAGATTTGAAAGCAGCAGTTAATAAAGAAACATGTTTAACTTTTTAAAATATGAAATCACTGTGAAAAATTTACATAAAAATGTGCCTATAACTTTAACTAGAAATGTTGGTATTTTACAGGAGATGAATGGCAACCACAATGTTAAGCTTAGCTCTAACATTTGTTACTTTGTCAGCTTTCACACTTTTTACCCAGGAGGACAGCAGAGCTCCAAGGGTCAAAAGAGGATGACAGGAAGAAAAAAAATGAGAAACACAGTTTGTGTGGCCCTAGGGGTTAGTCTGCACACAGGAACGGTAATGATTATTTACAACGTTGATCTGCTGGATTTCTTAAAAAAATAAGCTTATATTAGCAGAAACCCAGGTATAATAACAATGAGGGAAGTTTATCATTATCATTGCACAACCACAAAAAATGAATTCTGCTGGGTCTTCTAAACACTATAGGAGTAAGTATCATATACTTATTGAAACTGACAGCATAGTTTTGCTATTCAGGTGGATTTTTTTCTATTTGTGGTAATAATTGGTGATATAAGAAAATTTGAACTTCTTCTGTAGACTGAATTGTGTCTCCCCAAATTCATATGTTGAAGTTGTAGCCAACAATGTGACTGTATTTAGAGATAAGACAGTTAGGGAGACATGGATTTTATGGATTTTAAAATCCATTTAAAAAGATGGATTAGGGAGAGTGGGAGGGAGACGCAAGAGGGAGGGGATATGGGGATATATGTATACGTATAGCTGATTCACTTTGTGATACAGCAGAAACTAACACACCATTGTAAAGTAATTATATGCCAATAAAGACGTTAATAAAATAAAATAATTATTCACCCACATTAAAAAAAAAAAAGATGATTAAGGTTAAATGAGGTCATGAGGATGGGGCCCTAATTCAGTATGACTGGTGTCCTTATAAAGGAGAGGAAGAGACACCAGGTACTTGCATGCACAGAGAAAATGCCACATGAGGACACAGTGAGAAAGCAGCCATCTGCAAGCCAAGGAGAGAGGCCTCAGGAGAAATCCAATTTGCCAAAACCTTGATCTTGGACTTGCAGCCTCACTATTCAATCTACAATATTTTGTTTTATACATACATATATATATATATATATATACACACACACACACACACAGCACACACACATATATACATACATACATATTTGATTTAATTTGCCTTTATCTTCAGACAAATAAAGTATTTTACTGTGTATTATAGAGACTAATATCACATTCCATTTATGTTGAAATGAGTATATAATATTTGGGAATAGACGAATATATCTAGTTTTATTAAATCTGTCTTTTATAATGTGCTAATAGTGGGATGTGTTTAGGTAACTGATGCGTTGTTCTAGTACTAGGTTATTCCAGCTTTTTTTCGTTTTTGTTTTTGTTTTGTTTTGCGGCACGCGGGCCTCTCACCGCTGCAGCCTCTCCCGCTGCGGAGCACAGGCTCCGGACGCGCAGGCTCAGCGGCCACGGCTCACGGGCCCAGCCGCTCCGCGGCACGTGGGATCCTCCGGACCGGGGCACGAACCCGCGTCCCCTGCATCGGCAGGCGGACTCTCAATCACTGTGCCACCCGGGAAGCCCTATTCCAGCTTTTGTAAATAAGTACATATTGTTTTCTTCATAGACCATTCTGAAGAAACTGATACAATACCAATACATAAATAAGTTGCTTTTGACTTCCACATATCTTTTTAGTGTTTCATTCAATAATCAGGTAGTTTTGAGCATTTGCTATCTGCTCTGAACTGAACTAGGTGGGGAAACATAGCAGGAAGGGAGACCTGGATCTGGAACTGATGGAACTCAGAGGGGGTTATGGAAAGCTGATATAACACAGAACAGATATATAAGAAATAAAATGATGACAAGAATCTTGGCCTAAATGGAGGGTGGGAAGGGGAACCAAAAACCCTTCTACAGGGCTTCCCTGGTGGCGCGGTGGTTGAGAGTCCGCCTGTGGATGCAGGGGACGCGGGTTCGTGCCCCGGTCCGGGAGGATCCCACATGCCGCAGAGCGGCTGGGCCCGTGAGCCATGGCCGCTGAGTCTGCGCGTCCGGAGTCTGTGCTCTGCAACGGGAGAGGCCACAACAGTGAGAGGCCTGCGTACCGCAAAAAAAAAAAAAAAAAGACCCTTCTACAATTAAATTTGAAACATAAAAGTCATTATGCAGACAGATAGTGGCTTGGGATACAGGGTTTCCAGAAAGAGGTAATAGCATTTTCTAGGCTGTCAAGAGAAGGTCCCTGATGCCCTGGAGGAACTAACAGAAGGCCAGAGTGGCTGGAATGGAGATGATAACAGGAGAGGGGCTGTGGTAAAGATGTGGACTTCATCTGATAGCAAAGGGAAGTCACTGAGCAGTGTTAAGCAAGGAATATACACGGTCAGATTTGCATTTGAAAACATCATTCTGCCTCTTTATACAGTGGGATTGGAAGGGAATTTGAGCAGATGTAAGGAGACTAGTGTGGAGTCATTAGAATGATTCACATGTGAGATATTGGATGTTTGAATTGGAATGTTGGGATGAATTTGTTAAAAACTGAATAAACTCAGTACTTTTTACAGTGGAGATGACAGGACTTTATGGGAAGAAAACACACATACAGGCAGCCAGGGAAATTCCTGAGAAGGCAATTTTCAGTTAGAGGAAGTGGGTAAAGGAAATACATGGAGAAGTTGAAAAAATGTAATAATAGTTAACATTTATCGATCTCTTAGTATATCAGACATGGAACTAAGAATTTTATAATGTCATTTAGTCATCCCAGCTGCCTACACAGTGGATGTTCGGTGGGGATTCTGAGAATATTTTTTTCTGGGGGTTCTGAGATCTCCTTTCATCAACAATTTTGTGAGATTTTCTCCCTTTGTCACTAGACTGTCCCATGTGTTAGATGAATTCTCAGAAGCCTTAAGTTAAAAACAGGTTGTAAAACAATAGATGACTTTAGGCCACTATGTTTGGAATGTGAACATGTGATTAGTTTTTTGAATATATAACTTAAAAGGATTGCCCATGGGTGCTCTCAAAAAGAGCTATGGCTTTTTCTCAGGGATGGCCCAGGTAATAGTGGATAAATGCAGGCCAGCCTGTGTGGTTGCACTTGCTGAGACCTGTCTGTGGAATTCCTGACCACAGCATTCAGGCTAGCTCTGCAGGGACCCACAGGCTGCCAGAGCAAGGGCACCAGGAGGTTTGTAGCCAGCTTGGAGAGATAAGTTGTTACTGTATTTTTCTTGGAGCTACACATCCTACTGTTTTCTATGTACTGTGCCAAAGGATATTAAAATGTGGCACTAAGGAGATGATTGCATAAACCTCGTAGAGAGATTTTATATTGCAGAGTTGTTTATGGAAGCACTCCCTCGCCCCCCTCAAAAAAAGAAAAAAATGGCTTAATGTCTATCACTAGGGAGCAGGTTGAATAAATTTTGATGTGTTGGTATAAATGACTATGTAGCAGCCATTAAAAACACAGAAGTGTATTAGTAGATTCATTGGAATGTCTGAAAGAAAGTGCACCAAACTATTCACAATAAGTATCTCTGGAGGGTAAGCTTTGGAGTGATTTTTACATTCTTTTGTTTATTGTAGCAAGCAACAATCACAGAAATATACAATGTTCATTTCTACTGATGACTACTAGCATTATTTCAGTATATTTAATCATAACAAGTATATGACAGGTATGTTTCCAGGCTAATAAATCAAATACTTGCTTACCTTAAGAAAAATGAACTCAGTTTAGACAGTATTCATTAGTCTATTTGTTCAGTCTTAGGTTCAAAGTTATTAAGTATCCAAAGGAAATAAGCTCATTAGAATTTGCATTTTATCAAGACGGAAAACATTTCTATTTTGTTCATATTGACCACTACTTTTTTGAAGGAAAGGAATGTAATCAGTGGATACATTTGGTGATTAAGACATAGGTTTTATGCGCAAATATGTATATACATACTAGGTCAGAAGTCAGTCACTTACCTTTGTGAGCCTTATTGTCTTAATCTACCCCCGTCCCCTCACAAAAGAAAAGGTGCTAATAGATTATCACAAAAGATTTGTTAGACTTAAATAAGATAATGTTTATAAAGTATTTAGCACAGTGTCTGTTACCTGCTAAGCATGGAGTAAATTATTATTTATATTTGATTCCCTAAAATTCATTGATAAGCTCTTAACTGCTATGTTTACCAAGGAAGTTGTGTGGTCATTCTAATTTTAGTGTTTATTTCTTTGGCATTTGATTAGCTTTATTACTATGAAATGCCTATACTTATTAAGTCCAAGAAACAGAATTCAAGTTGATCAGTAACATTTAGCTGAAACATAGAAGTGTTTTTTTTAGCATTGCATATCATCTGTTTTTAGTCCCACCCCTATAGTCAATTACTTTGTGATGTTGTTGCTCGGGTTTTTTACTAAAAAGGCTGTGGTTACAGGCATGTGAAATAGATCTTTAACTTTCAAACAGGAACCCATCCTCATGTATTAAAGATCTAAGAAACAAACTTGAAAAGTATCTGATTTTGGTCTATATCCTTTTAAAGAATTCTAAATGGGTGAATGGTACAGATGTGGGAGAACAAATTATAGAATGAGAGATTGGCAAAGAATAAATATAAAAATGCTTTAAAATTATTATCATCATTATAAATTTATTCATATAAAATTGTTCTCATCATGCACAGGTTCTTATTGCCTAACCTAACAAATTTATGAGGAGGCACAAAAGTAAATGAAAGTTGGGAAAACGTAATCTCAGTGTACATGTAATCATATAGTGAGACAGAAGAATATCACTCAAGCCAGGTGGCTGGGCAACAGGTTGTTGTCTGTTAAATCATAGACATATAGAACGAAAAGTAGATACCTCATAAGTATAACGCTCCATGAGTTTTCACACATTGAATATACTCTTGTAAATCTGCTCCCAGAAGCTGCCCTTCAACCTACCTCCTACTACATTTGATGATTAAGGACACAGGTTTTATGAGCAAGTAGAGGTTTGAATACCAGGTCTGTCACTCTATCTTTGCAAGTCTGATTCTCTTAATCTACATCCCACCCAACCAAAAATGAAAATAGATTTTAACTATTCTGCTGACTTCTAACAGCATAGATTAGTTTCACCAGTTTCTTTTTATAAGTGGAATTATATGGTGTATACTTTTGTGTATCTTCTTTTCAACATGTTTGTAAGATGCACCTATATTTTGTGTACTGGGATGGTTATGATTGCTCAGTATTCCCTTGTATGGATATACCACAATATATTTGTTTATTGTGCTCTTGGGTAGTTTCCAGGTTTTGGTTACTACAAATAGTACCGCTATGAACATTTTAGAACATGTCTTTTAGTGAACCCGTGTGTGCATTTCTGATGGGTATATTCCTAGGAGTGGAATTACTCAGATGTAGGGTATGCACATCTTCACCTTTAGTAGATTTTGGTTTCCAAAGTGGTTGGAGCAATTTATAGTCCCTCCTCCTCAATATCAGTGTAGGGGAGTCACTGTTGTTCCATGACCTTACCAAGAGTTGGTTTTGTCTGACTTTTTCATTTTGGTTATTACCTTTTTAGGTCGTTGTTGGCAATTTCATGATTTCTAATAGAATTGAATAGTTTTGTATATGTTTACGGGCCATTTGACCACCATATATTAATCATGAATTGTAATACCTTATAATGAATATAGAATAACAAATAACAGTGTCCCTTAAGTTGTGTAGACATTTTGTCTCTTTTTTGCTTTATCTTGCATCCCTTTAATATTTCTTTCATTCAATGTTCCTATTTTCAGAAGATATTATTTTCTACTCACAATTACTTCAATCACAAATCTTTGATTTTATTTATCTAACTAGTTTATATGGATTATCTTTTTGTAATTTAAACACATGTTGCTGTGAAATAAATTGTAAACTACAAAAAGGTGAGGAAATAGAGGAGAAGAGAAATAGAAAGTGACAGTTCCATTTAAAATAGAATTTAAGATTTTTGTGAAGTATTTATTAAAGAACTACCCTGGGAAGAAATACCACAGAGGTAAATTGCCATTCTCATCACAACGTATCAAAGGTACCTACTGTCAACATAATTTGTTTTTTAGGGTAATTTTGATTACCTGACTGAGGTATTGTTTGTCAGGTTTCTCCACAGTAAAATTACTCTTGCTTCCTTCCCTTTTTACACTGTACTCTTCAGAATTAAGTCACTACCTGCAGTTCACAATACAGGAAAGGGGTGTTATATTCCACCTTCCTGAGGGTGGAGTATCCACATAAATAATTGGGGTTTCTCCTGCAAGGGGGATTTGTCTATTCTTCCCCATTTATTTATGTATTTATTTATATCAATATGGAGACATGGATATTTTATGCCTTGGCTTATCATCTAATACTACTTGTATGTTGCTGAAATCATTTCAGCATTGGCCTTCGAGAGCTCTTTTAGTTGATTCCTCTTTCCTTTGACATACTGCTCTCGGGTGTGGGCCTGTGCACACACACAAAGACATATAAAAGATTCTTGGCCGTTCCTGGTGTCAGTTAGAAAAACTGCAGGCTTTGTGATGAAGAGGCTATTTGCCACAGGTGATATCCTTTCAACTTTCTTCTGTGACTGTGTGTATGTTTTGAACACTTCCTTACTTTCTGGCACTATAAAATGCTCCAGGCTCATCCTGTATACATTGGACCCTGGTCCTAGAATCAGCCATTTCCTCTGTAATTGGAGAATGGTATTAGAAACAAAGATCTGGGTGTCAATCTATTTAAATGTAACATACTTTAAGAGACTACATAAAAATATTTGAGTTAAATTTGGAAAAGTTGTGTAAGTATTCTTTACAAAAAGAAACTCGAGTGTGTTTTCCACCTAGACTAGCATGCATTTCAGAATATTTTAGAATAAAACGGAGTAACACATAACAGTGTTTCCAAAGTTACTTGTTAGATTTATCAGAATTAATGATAAGGATTTAACTTGGGCTAGAAATTATTCCATTGATCTAACTGATAGACTTTCTAATTAAAAAGTAAATTAGGCTGGAAATAGCAAGCACTGCAAAGCACATGTATATTCTGCTTGATAACGTTTTTGTCATCTCAATGGAACTGAAGAAATGATTATTATTTTTGCCTTAAGCCTTAAATACTCATCTTTCAAACTCAAAGCTTTAGTGACTTGAGAGAGATCTATGTTTATATACCACCAAAGGAATATGTGGAGAGAAATTAACTAAAAATAATATCTTACTGAATAGATGCAGATTTAAAGCTTTATCTTCAGAGAAGATGGCTATAAGTTATAACCGCATTTTGCTGTTCATTATAAAAAGGTCCGTATTTATCTATTGTCTCTCAGATAAGAATATTAAAGTCCACTTAATGATAAATAAAAACTTTAATTTTTATCATAAAAATATTTTTAGCTTATTGGATGCTTAGATGTCAACTGAAGGTGATTCTGAGCAGAACAGTGGATTTTATTAGAGAAAAAGTACACTGTTATGTGGAGCTCACCTAGTAGAATTGTATAAACATTGTATATCCTGAGTTCGATTTTAAAAGAAATATTAACGACAATGCATTTGAAATATTTTTAGAAACACCTCCTTTCATGTTTAATTATTATTTATTCTATTTATTAGTAAGTTTTATATTCTATCCAAAAAACATTGATAGGGTTTACATCACTACTCTTTACACCACTTTCTCAATGCGCAGGAGTAATATCAACAGGCAGCAACCTTTTCTAGTACGTGCATCCCACCCCCATTTTATTGGGTTGGCCAAAAATTTCATTCGGGTTTTTCCATAAGATGTTATGGAAAAACCCAAACGAAATTTTTGGCCAACCCAATAAGTGAGAGCGGTGTATACCTTGGCAAGAGGTGGCAGATCCATGTTTTTTGGAGTCTGAATTTATATAATTTGGGAGTCCCTCTTAAAAAAGGATTAAAAATTACTAATAGAAATGAAGTACAGGGCCTTGGAAGAAGCTCCAGAGTTTAAGCTTCACTGGCTTCATGGTAAATCTGCCTCTCTAGACACGAGGACAGGGATTGTTCTATTACCCGCCCTACCTATTCGACTGTCCATGGACTGTTCTTAAGGATGTAAATCTGAATCAGTTCATGTACTACACTTGAGATTATCATCCCCTCCCCTCTTTCTTTCTTCTCCTTCCTTGCCCTCCTTCCTTTCTTCCACAAATAATTATGTTTCAAGCACTGTGACCAGCACTGAGAATCAATGGTTTACAAAACCAGACCCACTCCCTAAAGTTGGAGAGTTCACAGTTGAGTCTGTGAGCCTGTCTCCTCTGCTAGACATTGGAACTTCATAAAAGCTGGGTTATATCTCTATCCATTTTTACTCCCCACTTTGTCATAAGGCCTGGAACATATTACTGCTCTTTTTCTAACAGCTTTAGTGAGATATAATTGATATACAAAAAAACGCACATATTTAAAGTATACAATTTGAAGAGTTTGGACATATGCATATACGCATGAAACCATTGCTACGATCGAGTCATAAGCATATCTATCCCCTCCAAAAATTTCCTTATGCCTTTCGTGTGTGTGGGAGGGGTGGGGGGTAAAGACTCTTTTTAAAAAAATTTATTTTATTTATTTATTTTTGGCTGTGTTGGGTCTTCATTGCTTCACGTGGGCTTTCTTTAGCTGCGGCAAGCAGGGGCTACTCTTCGTTGCGGTGCGAGCGGGGGCTACTCTTCATTGCGGTGCACAGGCTTCTCACTGCAGTGGCTTCTCTTGTTGCAGAACACGGGCCTCAGTAGTTGCAGCACATGGGCTCAGTAGTTGTGGCACGCGGGCTGTAGAGCGCAGGCTCAGTAGTTGTGACGCATGGGCTTAGTTGCTCCATGGCATGTGGGATCTTCCCGGACCAGGGATCGAACCCGTGTCCCCTGCATTGGCAGGCGGATTCTTAACCACTGTGCCACCAGGGAAGCCCCTAAAAACTCTTAAAATGAGATCCGCCCTCTTAACAAAAATTTTGAGTGCGCGGCATAGCATTGTTAAGCATAGGCACTATGTGGTACAGCAGGTCTCTAGAACTTACTCATCTTACACAGTGAGACTTACACCCACTGTAAACAACTCCCCATTTCCTCCTCCCTCAGCCCCTGGCAACCAGCATTTTACTCTCTGCTTCTATGAGTTTGACTACTTTAGATACCTCATGTAAGTGGAGTTATATAGTACTTATCCTTCTGTGGTTCGCTTATTTCACTTAGTATTATATCTTCCGGGTTCATCTATGTTGTTGCATATTCACCAAGGCAGAATTTCCTTCTTACTGTTCTTAATGCGTATTGACTTCAACTCAACTCGTCTCAAAAACTGAAATATTAATAATAAAAATAGATACCTTTGGGTGCTAGGTACTGTACAACACACTCTACGTAAATTATATTGTTTGATCGTATTTTACCCCTTTGAGTTTATAGATGAGAGTTCTATAAACTGCTTGGGAATGTTTAGGAACTTGCTCAAGGTCACAAACTAAAAGTGACAGTGTGAATTCATGCTTAGGCATCTCTGTGCTTGTAATTTAAAGACTACTCTCCACCTTTTCTATCCATTATGATTTATATTAAAATCATTGATGCACCCCCAGCCCCCGCCCAGGAATGTGGGCTGTTTCCTGCCACCTGATACACATGTGGAAAAGGGAGAAGCAATAATTATAATGGATTTAGACTTTCATATACCCTTGTATATACTTCCACACCTAAAATTCCAAGTACCTGAGATATAATGAGAATTTGAGTGAGGAGATATTTTTTTCAGAAGAATTCTTACAGATAGGAAACAAAATAAATGGCAAATTAGGAGAACTGAAGTTGAGATTAAGGTATCCTGGTATTATTGCTTGAGCAAATCTGACATTGTTGTAAATGATTTGAATAGGGTAATTCTTAATGAATTTTCTAATAGACTCAACCTCTTCCATGAAGGTAGGGGTTTGGTATGTCCATTAACTAGTTTTTTTTTTTTTTAATTGATCAGTACAATGCTCAGCATGTGATAAGCATTTAATAAAAATTTGTCAAATGGATAAATAAATTAGGAAACATTGAAAGCAAACAATATTAAAAATACTATTGTGAGAATGGTTAATTTTCCTCTATATATCGTATACAATATCTACACTTGTAAACAGTTAGAAGGACAACAAAGCTGGAAAAAAGAAATCATTTGAAGAGAGGTTAGCACATATGTGACTCCTTGATCTAGAATGATCTCAACTGAGAAAAGGAAAACAATTCTACAAAAAACAAAGCATATTGTTAGAGTGAGCATGGCTTTAGCACATGTCTAGGTTAGAAAGTACAACATGTAGACACTCCTTGAAGCTCCCCTAGGAGAGGTTAAATCTAGAGCAAATGAAAGTAAGCAATAATTGGCACACTGGATATATCTATTGATCTCCAAATGCTGTCAATCACCCTTTTCAGGTCTCCTTCGCTTTATGCCTTATCTATGTCAACCATTTCAGTGTATAGCGATCAGACTGATTATTCTCAAATCCCAAATCATACCCCTCTCCTCTTCAAAAAAAACCTTAACCTGACTTAACTATATGATCTCACACAAACTATGTAAAGTAGTTGTCCACTTTCCCAAGCACTCTGTGTTCTGGTCACAAAAGCCTGCTTAGTGGTCCTGGGGCATGGCTGTTCCTGCCTAGGTACCTGAACTTGTTTGTGTTTTTGTTTTTTTCCCAACCTAGAATGCCTTCTTTCTCATTACTGCTATCATTTACCCCAAGTTCAACAAGCTTTGATTACAGTGTCCTAAATGTGGATGATCTTTGAATGTTGTGTCATTTAATTATTACAATCAATCTAAAAGGTAGATAATATTTTAATTTTCTAAAAAAGAAAACAAAGTTGAGGCCAAGAAAGGTTAATCAATTTGCCTATAGATACACAAATAATAAGTGGCAGAATTGAGATTCAAACCAGGTCTGTCTGGATTGGAGTCTGAACCCTTGGTGCAGTAAGTGGTGGCTAACTCTTCACTCTTCTCGATGAATTTCCTATATAGTGGGAGAGGCAGGCATGTAAACACCTAATATTAAACACAAGTTACAACTACATAAGTACCAAATAATTGCAATGAACAGTCTGTTGAAACATTAGGAAAAGAACAATTATTTCTGAATAGATGGAATAAAAGAAGAGAGGTTGTGATATTTGAGGTGGGTCTGGAAGTATTTCAATAGAATGAGAGAAGTGGAGAATCTTTCCATGCTTAGGGACCGAGGTGATTAGACATAAGATGAGGAAGTTGTAAGATGGGATATACAGAGTGATACAGGGAGAAATGAGGTTGGGATAGATGCTGAGGGTCAGGCTATAGAAATTCAAAGTCATGGCAGAGATTTGTTTAGGCAACAGAGCTGCTGAAGAAAATAGTAGTGTTTCTATATAGTAATAACGAGCTTCAGAAAGAGAAATTTCAAAAAAAGTTGCATTTGCAAATGTCTAATCACCTTGGTCCCTACTGATTTTGTATATTGATTTTGATTCCTGCAAGTTTACTGAATTTATTAGATCTAAATTTTTTGGTAGAGTCTTTAGGGTTTTCTACATGTAGTATCATGTCATATGCAAATAGTGACAGTTTTACTTCTTTCTTTTTGATTTTGACAACTTTTATGTCTTTTACTTGCCTAATTGCCCTATCTAGGACTTCTAACACTATGTTAAATAAAAGTGGCAAGAGTGGGCATATTCTTGTTTTAATCCTAATCTCATAATCTGCTGAGTATGATGTTAGTTGTAGGCTTGTCACATATGGACTTTGTTATGTCGAGATATGTTCCCTCTGCACCCTCTTCATTGGGAGTTTTTGTCATAAATGGATTGAAGTTTGTCTATGCTTTTTCTGCATCTATTAAGATTATATGATTTTTATCTTTCATTTTGTTAATGTGGTGTATCACATTTATTTTACAGATGTTGAACTATCCTTGCGTCTCTGGAATAAACCCCACTTGATCATGGTATGTGATTGTTTTAATGTTTTATTGAATTTGGTTTGCTAGTATTTTGTTCAGGATTTCTGCCTCTATGTTCATCAGGGATATTGGCCTGTAATTTTTTTTTTTTTTTTCTTGTGGTGTCCATGTCTGGTTTTGGTACAAGGGTAATGCTGACCTGGTAAGATCAGTTTGGAGGTGTTTTCTCCTCTTCTATTTTTTGGAGGAGCTTGAGAAGGAATGCTATGGATTGTTCTCTAAATGTTTAATAGAATTCGTCAGTGAAGTCATCTGGTTCTGTACTTTTATTTGTTGGGAGTTTTTAAAATTATTGATCAATTTCCTTAATAATTGGTCTCTTCGGATTTAAAAATTTTTTAATGACTAAATCTCGGTAGGCTGTATATTTCTAGGAATTTATCTATTCTAAGTTGTCCAATTGGTTGGTGTGTAATTGTCCATGGTAATCTCTTATGATCCTTTGTATTTCTGTGCTGTCAGTTGTAATGTCTCCTCTTTCACTTCTGATTTTATGAGTCCCCATTTTGCTTTATTGTAAGTCTAGCTAAAAGTGTCAAGTTTGTTAACCTTTTCAAAAAATCAGCTTAGTTTCATTGATCTTTTCTATTCCCTATTTAGTCTCTCATTTATTTCTACTTTGATCTTTATTTCCTTTCTTCTACTAACTTTGGGCTTCTTTTTCTAGTTCCTTGAGGGGTAAAGTTAGATTGTTTGAGATTTTTCCCATTTCTTGATGTAGGTATTTATCAGAACTTCCCTCTTAGAACTGCTTTTGCTGCATCCCATAAGTGTTGGTATGTTATATTTCCATTTTCACTGGTCTCTAGGTATTTTTTGATTTCTCTTTTGATTTCTTCTCTGACCCATTGATTATTCAGTAGCACAGAGTTTAGACTCCACATATTTGTGAATTTTTTAAAATTATTTTATTTTATTCATTTTTGTTTGTGTTGTGTCTTCATTGCTGTGCATGGGCTTTCTCTAGTTGCAGAGAGCGGGGGCTACTCTTCGTTGTGGTGCACGGGCTTCTCATTGAGGTGGCTTCTCTTATTGTGGAGCACGGGCTCTACGCATGCGGGCTTCAGTAGTTGTGGCTCGCAGGCTTAGTAGTTGTGGCGCATGGGCTTAGTGGCTCCGCGGCATGTGGGATCTTCCTGGACCAAGGCTCAAACCTGTGTCCCCTGCATTGGCAGGCAGATTCTTAACCACTGTACCACCAGGGAGGCCCTGTGAATTTTTTAGATTTCTTTTTGTAATTTATTTCTAGTTTTATACCACTGTATTTGGAAAAGATGCTTGATACGATTTCAATACTCTTAAATTTATTGACTTGTTCTATGGCCTAACATATGATCTATCCTGGAGAATGTTTCATGTGCACTTGAGAAAAATGTGTATTCTGTCACGTTGGGGTAAAAGTTAAGTACATTTCTTGATGTAAAGCCTTGGTTTACTTAAAATTACTTTAAGGTGAAAAGTAACAAATACAATTTACCTAGTAGGATGTTTGTTTTTTTGTATTTAAATGAGGAATATAAAATACCAATCATAGTGATATTGTACCTACTGACTGAAAATAGATCTGAAACAGTGTGACAAACCTTTGAAGCTCTCTGAATGGAGGAAACAACAATGCCAGTGTCAGCAGGTTCTAGAATAACCTACCCTCTAGGCCAATTCAAAAGCAGATGCATTTTACAAATTTCAGTTATTGTATCGTTCAACTCTGATTGGTTCCTTTCTTCAGTCATCCCTTGGTATCCATGGGGGATTGGTTCCAGGACCTACCATAGATACCAAAATCTGCAGATGTTCAAGTCTCATAGTCAGCCCTCAGTATCTGTGGTTCTGCATCTGCTGATTCAATCAACCACAGTCATGTAGTACTGTAGTGTCTATTGAAAACAATCTGCTTATAAGTGAACCCACACAGTTTAAACCCATGTTGTTCAAGGGTCAATGGCATTTTCTAGTTTTTTGTTCAAGTGTTCATCCATTTTTCTCCTAATATCAGTGAGTATCTTTATAATCTACCTTGAACTCTTTTTGGGGGTAGATTGCTTATCTCCATTTTGTTTAGTTCTTTTTCTGAATTTTTGTCTTGTTCCTTCTTTTGGAACATATTCCTTTGTCTCCTTAATTTGCCTAATTCTCTGTTTTGCCTAATTCACCTAATTTATTTCTGTTTTGCCTAATTTGCCTAATTTATTTCTCTGTATTAGGTAGGTCTGTTACATCTCCTAATTTTGGAGAAGAGACTTTATGTAGGAAACATTCTACGGGGCCCAGCAGCATGTTCGCCTCTGAACACCAGAGCTAGATGCTCGGAAGGTGTCCCCTATGTGGTCTACATGGGCCCTTCTGTTGTTCTGGACCAACTACTGTAGGTGCGCTGGTAGCTGGGGCTGGCCCCCAGCCTGGCTCGCTGTGCAGCCCAGTGGCATGCACGGCTCCAGCTTAGTGGGGCCAGCTCCTGCCACTAATAGGCTAGAGGGAGGACTAAGAAGGACGATTTGGCAATCTGGATGACAGAGTAGTAAAAATCAACCAAGCTCAACAGAGAAAAGAAAAAATACATTTAAACTGAAGACAGTTCAACACACCTCTGGTAGAGGTCATCAATAAATAGGCTACTATATACATAGGTGGTTATATATAAACCTCATGGTAACCACAATCTAAAAACCTGTAATAGTTACACAAAAAAATAGAGAGGAATCCAAACATAACACTAAAGATAGTCATCAAATCACAAGGGAAGAGAGCAAGAGAAGAGTGGAGCAACAGAGAAGAGCTACAAAACATCCAGAAAACAATTAGCAAAATGGCAATAAGTCCACATTCATAATTTCAAAAACTTGGAAGCAACCAAGATGTTTTTCAGTAGGTGAATGGATGAACTGTGCTTCTTCCAGACCGCGGAATATTATTTATCACTGAAAAGAAATTATTTATCAAGCCATGAAAAGACATTATAAAACCTTAAATGCATATTACTAAGGGAAAGAATCCAGTCTGAAATGACTATGTACTATATGATTCCAACCATATAACACTCTGGCTAAGAAATAAACCATAGAGACAGTAAAAAGATCAGTGGTTGCCATGGGCTGGTGGGGGAAGGGATGAGTGGGCAGAATAAAGATATTTTTAGGGCAGTGAAACTGCTCTGTGTGATACTATAATGGTAGATACATGTCATTGTATATTTTTTGAAACCCCTAGAATATACAGCACCAAGAGTGAATCTAATGTAAACTATGGACTTTGGGTGATAATGAATTGTCAATGTAGATTCATCAGTTGTGACAAATACACCTCCCTGGTGGGGGGATGTTAATGGGGGAGGCTATGAATATGTCGAGGCAGGGAGTATATGGGAAACCTCTATACCGTCTGCTCAATTTTACTGTGAACCTAAAATTACTCTTTAAAAATAAAGTATATTAAAACAAAATACAACAAAACAAAACAAAAAATCAGATGCATGTTGTTGGGACTTGCCTTGTATTTTTCTTTTCCGGGGGACCATTTCTTAAAGTCTTTATTGAATTTGCTACAATATTGCTTTTGTTTTATGTTTTGGTTTATTGGCCCCGAGGCATGTGGGATCTTAACTCCCCAACCAGGGATTGAACCCACATCCCCTGCATTGGCAGGCAAAGTCCTAACCACTGGACAGCCAGAGAAGTCCTGGGACTTGCCTTTTATTTTTGACGTGAGGTTGGTAAACAGATGAGAGAGTATTCACCTCCAAGTTTTTATTTGCTTAGGTCTGTTAGCATTGCTTTAGCACTGCTACACGGCAGGGAGGCAACCGTATCTCTTCAGACCAAAATTTGCGAGGAAAATACCAGGCTCTCCATACACATAAAGCTTCTTTAGATATAAAGAGCAAGATGAACTTGAAGCCTTCACAGATTTTTTTGCAATGTAATTTTCCAGAATAAATGGTGCTCCAACTGGGGAGATATAGGAAGGTGACTTTTTTTCTTCCGCTCACTGATCTGCATGCCCTATGAGCTTTCAATAGCCACCTTCTTTCGGAAACATATATCTCCAAATAACATGAGGGCTTCTGGGTTCCAGAGAATAAGGGCAGTAAAGATATTTTGCATGAGTTTCCAGGAATGTTCCTGTACTTCCTGAACCCAAGTATTTGCATTTAAGGTATAAAAGGCTTGATTTTATGGCCGCAGGCAAAAAGCTGGCTGAGCCATCGTGAGAAAAAAGCCTTCTGGAAGGGCATGCAGGAGGCGAGTGTAGTTTAGCAAGGATGGAAAAGTAGCAATTAAATGGGTAGTATTACCCTTCATGCCCTTGAGGGTTAGCGAATGTTCTCAGGACTCTTAGGGAGCAATTTTAATCAAAAGCATAATTACTCATATATCACTTTAGAGTTTACAAAGTATGGTCACATAAATTATCTCATTGTTATATTTGGTATTTTAGAGATTTGCACGTTTTTCTTTCATGGTCTCACTTGATCTTTACATCAATGCCATGGAGCAGGAGGCCAGGGATCCTCTCCATTTGACAAAGAAGGAAACTGAGGCACAAGTATTAGTGACTTATTTAAGGTCGCTGTGTGTTGGCAATAAAAGCAGAACAAGAAAAAATTCTAGACTTCTGGGCTTGTAATCATTTATATGGAAAGCAGTTTTTAAAAGAAGCAGAGAGGCGGTGGCTGACCTCAAATCTATGACCATATAAAAACTGCTCTGAAAAACATTTGCTCTGGCAGGCAAGCATGAGCTGAGCTCCAGCAGGAAATGTAGGAGGAGAACAAACGGGCTCCTCTCTTTCCCTCTGGGTATATGTTTCCTGTGCTCCCAAATGCCACCTGGAATGATTTTTGTTCACGAGGAAAATTCTGAAAAGATGTCTTAAGTACAAATTTTGTAGGACAAAACCCAAAAGCCTAAAGCAAAATTATTGTTGTACTATTCCAGTTGCTCAGATGAAATCAATACATCTTGTAACTTTCAAGGGAGAGAGACATCCCCTTGGAAAAACGGAGGCTGCGTGGAAAAGTACAGGAAAAGCCAAAACGAAATGAACAGTAGCTATTATTGAATCCAGAAGTTATAACTTTGAGGAGGGCAGGACATGGAGAAAGTAGTTGGAAATTCCTATAGAAAATCAAATTGCTGTTCCCTCAGCTGGCACTATGTTTTCACCCTGGCTGTATTTTACCTCCCTTGAGGGCTTCAGTGACCTAATGCCCCATGACCTTTCAACCAACAAACAGTAGTGAAACAATATCTGTTTCTGTTGAAAAGGAAGCAATAATCGCGAGGCTGCTGGGCTTAGGGTGTCCACCACCAGAAAGAAGTTCTGCTCCATTTCTGTGCGCATGAAGTGGGGTGAGGGAATGGGCCCCGGCATGTGTGACATGATTATCCCTCACTCCCGGGAGCGCTAGCCCCTTCGTCCAGTTTCTCCTACACTCTGAAAATGAGAACATCTATCCCAGTGAGAAATGGGACTATCAAAAGCCAAGTTTCAACTCTTCTTGCCCATACTTTAACAAGTTGTTTCTTACTTCTCAGAGAAAATATCTAATTCTCTGGCGCCAACACTCTACAGCATTTCAGGAACATCCACCAACCAGGAAGGGCAGTAAGTCTCACAAGCAAACTGCTGCTACAAAAACCTTGATGTTTTTTCTCTAGGAGAGAGAGAGTGACATCTTCAGGCCTCCCCACAGGCAATAGATTAAAATAAGGCTGCTGGCGGAAAGAGTCAGAGGATATAGAACTTTCTGAATCAAATCTCTGCAGTTTGTAGCCATGCGCTCTAGAGACAAAGAACTTGACATGCCTTAGTGGTTCCTGAGGGCATAATAACCCAATACAAAAATGTTAGTGAATTTTTCCCTAAATCATCTGAAAAAATAAATTATATGATCTAGCATTTTAAGGAGACAAAAATAAGCATAATGTAACTTATTTAAAAGTCGCCCAAGTTTTTAGCCAAGTCAATTCAGTCTGCACACATTTGTTATTGAAAACACCATAGATTAACTGAAACAAGGTGGAATTTTTCTCTTGCCTCCATATGTCCTTATTCTAGGGAGGGAGACAGCTGTCCATGAAGAAACTTAGTAGAAGACTGTAATATGTGCTATGATTTAAATAATCTTGTGACAGTATAGGAAAGAAGATGAATTCTGAATGGTGATATCTGTGGTTTGTAGGAAAGAGAGATTTAGTCTGAATGCTGAATCTATTAGATCATTTCAGATGAAAGAGGGAACTTGATCCAAGACTGATAGAACTGGAAGAATATACCAGGCCAACGTGAGAATTAATAGATAGATAGCTGCACATGAGGGTGGACGTAGAGGGAGAAGGTTAAAATATAGGTTGTGGTCATATAATGGGGCACTTTATACATAGGCTAAGTAATTGGTTATTTACTCCAAGCACTAAGAAGTCAATGTTTTACAGCCCGGGAATGGCAATAGCTCTAGCAGTCGTGTATAATATTGATTGGAGAGGGAGACCAGTTAGGCGACCATTGTAGTATGTAGACAAGAAGTTAAGAGGGTTGGCACTAAGTTAGCAGTGAGAAAAGAAAGAAGGTCTATGCAAGAGACATTTTGGATACAATTCAGATTTTTATAAGTACTTGGAATCCCTCATAGACCACTCAAATACGTGTATTTAATTATAATACTTTTACAGTGATTTGATACACAAAACAAATTGTGTTAGGAATGAAACTTTATCCAAAGGAAGAGATATGCTATAATAACTTACCATTAAAATAAAAAATTAAAAAAGAAAAAACGGCACCAAATTGTGTGTGGTTAGGAATAACAGGATGTGTGTAGAGTGGAAAAAGTCTTGAATTAATTACACATTATGATGCTCTGGGCAAGTTTTTCATTCTCTTGAGTTTCAGCATTCACAAATTTAAGAGTATCAGGCAAAGTAATTTCAAATGTTGTAATTCAATATATGCCTTGCATATATGAAATTATATTTTAATTAAGCAGAATATTCTAAATCAAAATATTTTCCTAAAAAGTACAGAATTTAAACATGTTCAGTAGGATAATTGCCCCTAATGATGACAGTTTGACAACACGTGCATCTAATATTTAAGTTGCCCCTCATGTCTGTTACTCAAACACACAAGTTTACATACATTTCTAAGGGTACTGTGAAACGGATCTAGGAGTTTTTATATTTCAACTTTTACTGCTCAATTTTATGGTTAGATATATTTTATGAAACGCATTGCCCTTTGGATCAATACTGTGTTTATAACATTAATCTAATAAATAATGAAAACAACCATTAAACTTGGCAACCATATTAAGCAATTTATAAATAACCATTTTAAAGCTGTAGCTGAGTAATTGATTATGACATAAACCACTTTTTGCCTTTAAAAACTATCTGTCCCCTAAAAAAGACTGCATTTCTCACAAAACATAAAATATGTGTGTCTGTCAAAATATTTATTACACAAGAAGTTTGCAGAAATTTTAGGATGTAACCGATTAGATCATCAGGGTATTATTGGCTTTCTCTGATATATGACCTATTTGAGGCTAGTGTAGCATCAGGCCTTCTAGAAGAATCCAGTTTAATAAAAAGGAAACAAGTGAATAGAAAATTTGTGTATTTTTGGACATTTTCTGATTCTTACATCTAAAATAAATAATCACAAGAACTTTATCATGTAGAAGTAGTTCCGATTCATAAGAAACGTCCCAGCATCAAATTTATTTTCTTATAAAATTACTATATTAAATCAAATATCACAGCCAAATTAAAAATGCAGCTAGCCATCCCATCAGGTAGAATGAATTGTGAAAGAGAAAAATAAGTCAATATGTACATTTTTCTTAACTTTCTCACAAGTTATGTTACTTTTCCCTACCCTTCTGGTTTCTTTAAGGATGCTGTTTATTACTACTCTGGTTTCAAAATTAAAAATAACCTATTCCATAAAATTGGTGTACACAGCCCTCCAAACAGTGCCCAGAATGGGAACAGATGCAGGTATTTTTATAGTATATACAATACTAAATACCTAGAAACATCGGAGTGACTGACCGAATATTTCTTTTTTCATCCAAGTGCCTGGGATATAGTAATCCCAGTTAAAAATTGATTGCATTTAAAATTCCTTAGTATCTTCCTTACTGATTGAGTACAATCATTCAGTTTCTAGAGGCAAATGATGGTAGAAATATAATATGATTCCAGGTATTTAATTCTTCTCTCATATACTCTGACTCTGTGACTTTTCCCTCGTCGATTTGGCTCTTAGAGCCACCATTGCTGTAGGCTGGGGATGGAGTTGTCAGAATATACAAGATAACCAAGGTGGCAAATTCTACCCTTTAAGCTCAAATGACCTGGGCCAGCAAGGACTAGCATGTGTCCCTCCCTCCCCATGTGATATAAAATAGCTTCTGTTTGGGGAAGGAGAGAAGAAAAATATTCTATACAGAGTTAGAAGAAGACATCCTACCTCTCCTTTCCAACAGTCACCTTCACCCACAGATGAAGTCTGAGGGGAGGGACGAAATTACATAGTGTCTTCTTAAATTAGGGGATCAGAAACTTAAGAGAATCTGTGTCCCATTTCCTAAATGGAGACTAAGGACATGACAAGCTTCAGAGCAAAGTCCCACATTTGTCATGGTGTTTTAGTTACAGAATAGAAAGGCTATTGCTATGGTCTGAATGTTTGGCTTCCCTCCAAGTGTACATATTAAAATCTAACCCTCAAGGTGTTGGTATTTAGGAGGTGGGGTCTTTGGGAGGTGATCAGGTCAGGCTCCCTCATTCCTTCCACCGTGTGAGGGCACAGTAAGTCAGCAGTCTGCAACTGGAAGAGGGCTCTCACCAGAACACGACCATGCAGTCACCCTGATCGTGGACTTCTAGCTCTGGAACTGTGAGAAATAAATTTCTGTTTAGAAAACATCCAGTTTATGGTATTTTATTATAGCAGCCTGAACAAACTAAGACCGCTATTGTGGCATATCTAGGCACAGGAGCGTCAAAGACAATCCGTCTGAGTTTCCCGTTTTCCAGAATGACATGGGAAGGCACTCTGAGGTGCGACAGTCCCTACCAGAAACTGCTTCACTCTCAGCCAGTTGCCAATGGGGATTGGAACATGACCAGATATTAAATGGGACAAGTTACAGCCAGAGCAAGGGCCAGTTTTAGACCCATTAAACAGAGCTGTTTCATGATTCAGAGATAGACAGCTCCCTCCTACTTATAGCTAAGTACTATGGGCATAAATCTTCTTACTTCCCTACTCAAAGCTTAACAACTTAACATCAACCCCAGGGTAAGTCTTGAGGAAGTTCATTTTACAGTCAAGATAACGTAGAGATCTCTGAAATTTTCTGAATTTCCTAGTAATAGCTGGATAAAACATCAAACCCAATGGGGCCTAAGTTAGGTATTAAATTCCTTTGTAGAATAAATGAAAACATTTATACATTTGCATGTCTGCTGTTCTTACCATGAATTTCACATTTGCCGTACAAAAGTAAATATTCAACGGTGAACATCCTCAATATCACATGATATTTTTATCTTTGCATCATTAGATGCTCAAATCCATCTGTGGCTGAAAAATCAAGGTGCTATTAGTTTTGAGTACAAAGGTCAGTTATTTTATACAATATTTGTGAATTTGATTCATTGATAAACTGTGTGGATATTTGGTGAAGAACCTGTTCAAATCACAGGTCCAAGATTTATAGTTTTATGTAGGGGTTTGATCTAGAGCAAATTACCTACCTTCTCTGAACCTATGGAAAAAGGGAATATCAATAATAACCGTATATGACTGCTGTCAAGTTAAATAATATGTATATACAGGTGCTTAATATCAGCTTTTTATTCCTCCTTAGAACCTGAACTTTAAGGCATCAAGTACCTAGTACAATGCTTTGCGAGTAGTTGGTATTTGACAAATATTGTTGAATAATTGGAGCAAGGCAACTCCTCCTAGTACAGCATAGCTAGAGGTACTTTGTCCATCCAGTCTTCCCACTCCTTTCTCTTTACCTCCTTTGATAACGAACTCTTACCCTTTTGCTTCTCTGGTTATGTCATCGTAGACTTTCCCCCTCAAGACTTTGTTAAATATGCTGACCAATCGTTACCCCACCTAAGACTTCCTGAAACCAAGTTAAATGTTAAGGTGGGGCATCAGTCCACCTAAGCCACGTTATGCAGTCCCCTTTGATAACTGCTTAATCTACTCCTCTTCTACTTTCATATATTCTATTCCAGAAGAGTCCATTTATTGTGCATGTGGAAATAATAGAATGTGGTTCGAGGAAAGATACAATATCTTATGTCATATCAAGCATTTTAGATAAATGCCAAGATTTCTCCTCTCATCTAAAACTGACAAAAAGCCAAAAGTACACCATGTTGAACTTTGAATAACAAATATGATTACTTCATTGCTAATGAGGCTAATAAGTCTACTTACATAAATAATGTTCCAGAGATCTAGTTAGAAAGCAGTTATGACCTAATGAGGGTGTGGTGCTGTTTTATGTCTCTAAATCATTCCAAAGCTAAAGTTCTGTGCAAAACCAAAAATAAGACTCAACAAATAATTAACAAAAGCATTATTCATTGATTTATGACAACAAATACGATTGCTCATGCAGTTGTACCGTAACCTCACAGCCTCATGGCATAATGCAGTGGGACCTCCTTGAATTATGAGCTAGGTCCTTGCAAGTTTCCTTCAGCCCTTTGTCCCTGTCAGGAGTTTCAACATGTAGTGTCTAACAACTTATTTAAGAATAGAGAGCAAATGCTTTTTCATACACACATTCTTTCTTTACGTGAGTTGAGAACAAGTCATAGCACTTCTCTGGAACACAAAGTACTTTTAAAAATAACCAGCTCCACGAGTACAGCTTCTGTTTTCTGAAAATAGATATATTTGTAAGGTGCATAGTTATAATGCAAATATGGGCAGCAAAGACAAAATAGAAATTATAATAAACTTTATTATTTATAATGTCCAAGAAACTCTTGATTGTGTAACTTAAAATTTGCCTTTTCCTGGGATTCAGACAGATACAAATCTTTGGACAATCTATGAATATCATAGAGGTTTTGTCTTTAAATCCGTATTATACTTCAAATGTGAAAAATTCCTCTTCCCTTTGAGATCTTTTAAATATGTTTTTCTCTAATAAACCACAAGAACCCTTTGTTCATTTTCCTCCAGTCTTCAAAAAGTACCTCAGGAGAGTCTTTCAGAGGAAATTGGGTATACACTCATAAAAACAATTCTGTCGGAACACACATGTTTTTTAAAAAAATCATTCTCTGTGTAGGTCTGTCGGAAAGAACTTCCCATTTGGCATGTTTGAAGGCTATTAGGGATGATTGCCTTTGCTATTTGCTATCTGTGGATTCGGACGTTAACCCGTTTTGCAATCCAATCAAAATTGTATGTAGTGCTATGTGTGTATTGCTCGATGTTGGGGGAAGGGAGTGTGGCATGAAAGGAGGGGTGCCCTAGTGAGTATGTGCTATGTCCTTTTTATGATTTAGTCTCATAGGAGTTCTGTCTGAACAGATTAGGGAGCTAGCTGTCAGTTCCACCTTTGCTGGACAACCCTGCAAGCCCCTTACTTAGCTGCTCGGGGTACTGTCTTTCAAAGCTACACAGGGACCTCAGGAATATTCTGCTGTTGTTTTACCAGGAAAATTAAAGTCAGATGGGATGGTCCTAATTCAATGGCAGTTCTTAGGATAAAGTAGGCTCTAATAGCATCACTAATTTCGGATAGTAAGATCTATGTGTTCTTTTCTGATGACAACTGATTAAAGTCAGGCTGAAATTCCCCTTGCTGACCACATCCATCTCCCACTATGGTGAGAAATTGCTTCCGTCCTGTACTCAGTATTTAAAGGACACACTAACTTTTGGGTCTACTGAGGAAGTGAAATCCTGCTCACCACCCAACCCCTTGAAAACCACAGAGCAGGCTTAACCTTTTATCCAGGATAAAAGAGTCTTTCAATAATTCAGTAATGATTTTCTTAGAATGATTTTCTTTTTAGAAGAGAAAATCAGACTGAAAAAGATGGAGGAATGATACTGGTGCAGGGAGAGGATGGCAAACAAAGTTTAGAGACAGGTGAGGTTGCGTGTGGTGTTGTTCTAAACTTGGCAGAAAAGTCTGTGGGTGTAAGGGGAGCAACAGAACTCATCATGTCTGACACAGAGAGGAATGATTCTGTTTTTCTTTGAAATTTTGTGTGTGTGTATTGAATTTTGTGACCATGAAAAATTGAGTTCCCTTAATAATAGGAAAAGGTGACACATTTCAATTTGTTGAGATCATCAGTTACTCCAGGAAATATTTTGTGTTAGCAACCTTGTGCCCTACATGCCTACCATGATGCTTCATGAATAGTGGTGACTTAAATGTTTGTTAAACATGTAAACACTAAGAGCTACAAATGTCCAAGTTTTAAAGACTTTAAAGGGTAAATACTAATTTTAAAAATTATTATTTAATATTTACATTTTCTTGAATCCATGACGGTATTTGAGATAATGTATATGTTTTTCTTGCTGATGAGTCCCAAATTTAATCTCCTATGAACTAGAGTAAGTCCAGTTTCTGTAGATGTTCCTTGTTGATACAGAAATATTTAACTATATATTTTTTATTCCGGTGCGTTCAACTGTGGCGGAGAGTAATTCTGCTGACATTCAAGTATGGTGCTAGGAACAAATTTATGCTAGAAGCTAGAAGCTGAGCCTAGGAATACAATAGCATAGGGCCATTTCCTATCTTTAGTATGCATACATTTGGACACTTCACCAACCTCACTGGCCTTATCTCTTGCCCATATCCAAGCAGATTCCAGCTTGAGGACATTGCATTTGAATATGTTTAGAGTAGCTAAGGAAAATATTATCAAACCCTGGGGTTTGAATTCCTATGTCTCACTGATAGTGTCTAGTGTCTCTAATTTGGTTCTCCATGGAAACCATTTCTAGCTTCCAGGTACATTGGTTATTGGTTGAGAGCCTTGTTTCTCTACCATGGGGCTTGAATATAGGCCAGAAAGCTGGAAGTCTTATCTTTGCAAGTTCTCTTCTGTTTGATATGTTTCATTTTTATAACAGTTATTTGCTGAACCATGAGATGTTACACACCAATGGGCACAGAAGCAAAGAGTGAGGACCAAACAGCTTGCTGTGAATGAAGATAAACTCACTAAAATAAAAGTAGAATTGAAGAGAGTTTGGAAATTGTACATTAGAACAGATAGGTACCTCAGGGAATACTGGTATAATCTCTGCCCTCTCCCAAGTGTCAGACTAGAGGAGAACATGGAAGTTCTACTCAACACGTTCATTTGGCACTTCCAAGAGCCCTTTGAAATCAGCATGGTTAATATGGCGCATAGCACTTTTTTCCCCTAATTTTTTTTCTCTTCTTGCATTTCTCACTTCAATCAACGATGATATATCATCTATTACTATGTAATAACTGATCCCTGTAATCAGTGGCTGAAAGCAGCAATAAACATTTCTCTCAGTTTTTGTGAGTTCGTGAAACAGGAGGGGGCAGGGCACAAACTTTAAAAGAGTGACATAGCCGTCGAGGACACAACATAAACTGGTAAGAACCAACTAGGTCCAAAATGGCAGATGAGTTGACTTCCACTAGACCTTGAGCCTCAGTACACACTCATTGAAATACAGCAGCAAGTTAAGTGACACACCCACAGGCGCCATGATAGTTCCGAGGCCGACCATAAAAGGCCAAAAAAGTAGGCGGTGGCCCAATTCCCGGAAATCCCCACCCTTCTCCAAAATAGTGGAATAATCCTCATTAGCCTATGAAATTACCCACCTCTGTAAAAACTGACAGCCCTGTGCCCTGGGGCCTCTCACCTTCTGAGATACCTACACTGCCTGTGGAGTGTGTTTCTGGATTTTGGTTCAGGATCTCTTATGAGGTTGTAGTCAAGATGTCGGCTGGTCCTGCAGTCGCCTGAAGGCTTCAGTGGTTCCCAGGTGGCTCCCTCACATTGCTGGCAAATTGGTGCTGGCTGTTTGCGGAAGGCCTCAGTTCCTCTTCCCGTGCAACTCTCCTAGGGCTGCTTGAGTATTAATGGTACGGTGGCTAGCTTCTTCTAGAGCAAAGATGGTCAGGAGGGAGTTACGTTCTCTATGACTCTGCCTGGGAAGACATATATCATCACTTCCGCCACATTGTATTGGTTAGGAAGGAGTCCCCAGGTCTGGTTCAATGGAAGGGTAATTAGGTTTCACCTTTTGAAGGGAGGAGTGACAAAAATTAGCTGACGTATTTGAAAAGGAAGAGGGAGAAGTTTCAGCAAATCTTGCTAATTATACTTACTAAAGAGCTTCTATAGAGCCCCTCCTATTCATCCCTTTTTTTTTTTTTTTTTTTTGTCATCCCTTTTCTTTGTACTACTTCAGGTCCTCAAAATATCTCCCTTCTTAACTGGTCTTTCATTTGCTATCTTGCATTTCTTAAATATCTCCACAATGTAGCCAGAGTGATCTTGCTAAAATCTGACCATTATCACTCTGCTCCTCTAAACTCACAATCTGTTCTCCACGACAGAAAGAATAAAACACAAGCACCTTAACCTAACACAAACAATTCTTCATGTTTCCGGCTTAAGATTCCAGACTCAAACCTATTTTTCTCTGCTTTTAATATTATATTTTATTATATTGAATTCTTTAAATTCCTTGAATATACAGTGGTATTTCAGATATTATCATCCTCTCTATATGAGAGGTCAGAAAACTTTTTCTGGGAAGTCCCAGATGGTACATGCCTTTGGCTTTGCGGGGCATACCATATGTCCAGTCAACTAAATTCTGCTGTGACAATGTGGCATGAATATGTTCACATAAAACTGTATTTACAAAAATAGGTAGTGGGCCAGATGTAGCTCTTGTGCCAGAGTTTGCTGACCCTGTACTACACTACTGTCCTCTTGAATAACATGTCCAAATTTCTTTGCCCAGATAACATTTATGATTGACACTTTCAGAATCCTTTTAGGTATTGTCTCCTCTATGAATTCTTTCAAGTGCTTCTAGTTTGGAATAAGAGCCTTAGTTCTGTGATCCCAGGCAGCCTAAATAGTGTTATGGCTTTGTCACATAAATCTGAAATTGCCAACTTCCTGAAAACCTTCTTCATTAAACTGGCAGGTCTTTTTCATTTTTGAAATCCCCTTGCCAAACAGAGTTCCTGGCTAGTGTGTTGAACTGAATTGAACCAGTTAAGGACTAATGCACAGAAGACTCTTAGAAAAATGTAATATAGAATGGGATTATATGATAGAATAACTCTTCTCTTTTTATTTTTATCGGATATGCTCTGCTGTTTTTATTTTTTTGTCAAATGTGGGCTGTTCATATTCCATTTTGTTTTATATACACAAAAGCAATGGGGTCTGAGGACAGATCCAGACTTGAATGTATGAAATATTTTTTACCTGTGATTTTCTGGTATAAAGGAACATCCCTCCAGGGAACATGATCCGTATCAATAAGGCTCAACACTGTCTGCTCATATGAATTACACGTAGAATTGGTATATGTGTACATAAATGCATACTCCCAAATGGAGACTCTCATTCAAGAGGCTGCAATGGTGCAAAGGATCCTGTGATTCCAGAGGAACCACAGGTGATTGCGTCCCAGAGTCAGAGTTGAGAATCAATGAACTATGGTTCATATCTAGCAGTATAAATCTGTTATGCTACAACTTAAAATCATATTTCAGATATGATGAGGAAATGAAAAAAACTATGCATAGGAGGAAGTAGAGCACCCAGCAGTGACTTTTGGGTACAAGATGTGAAATGATTGTATGGCTTTAAGCAACTTGCTTGAATGAACTCACTCCGGATTGTCTCCTCTTTAAAATGAGGTGATTGGATGATATAACTCTTCATACCTTGAATGAATTAGTTCTTAACTGGTGTACTTTTACAGGTACGTTGCTAAGTTTTTATCAATACACACGTTCCAGTTATCTAGTGTTGCATAACTAACCACCCCAAAATTTAGTGGCTTAAAAACAATGAACACATGTACCATGCTCAGTAATGTGCACTTTGGGCAGGACTCAGTGGGGACAGCTTTGCTCTGCTCCACCATGTATCAGCTGGCATATAGCCCAAAGACTGGACTCAGTAATCATCAGGAGGCTCTCCCACTTACTGCTCTAATAGCACCTGTTCACAGTTAGCTGGAACAACTCAAGCACCTGAGGTTGTGGCCAGATACTTATTTGTGGTCTTTCCATGTGGCCACTTGACTTCCTCACAGCATGGCTGCTGAGCTCCAAGGTAAAGCATTCCAACAGAGGAGGCATCTGGTGGAAACTCTTTTGCCATAACTCTTGGATCTAGTGTCAGAAGACATGCAGCATTATTTCCATTGTATTCTATTCATCAAAAGTCAGATTTTTCCGGTTTCAAGGGGAAGGAAAATAGGCTTTATCTCTTGATAAAGGAATGGCCAGTTTCTGGATGAAAACACAGGACAAGAAATACTCTTGCAGCCATTTGTAAATACAATCTACTGTAGTATAAAGTCATTTTTACTACAGTTGAATATAACATTACAATAAAACTTGAGAGAGAGAGTATGGAGAGCTTAGTGGGTCTTAACAAAGCAGTTAGGACACAATCTGCTTATATTCAGAAATAAAAAGCAGAGTGTAACTCTAGTAAATCACAAAGAAGAAAAGAATCTTATGTTCAATATAATAGGTAAGAATGCTGCCCTTTGACTATTTAAAGGAACATGGCCAGGGCAGTAAGAGTTGTAATCCAAGAGTGACATCAGTGACATATTGCAGAGGACAGTGTAAGAGAGTTCTTGCCAGAGACTCCTGTCCTCCGGCCCCAATATCCATTTTCCCTTTCTTCTATTAGAGCGTCTCAGATTTTTAGCAGCACACGTGACTGAATGGGCTAAAGACTCTATGTACAAGCCCCCCTTGTAGCTAGGTGTGGCCATATGATGATGCGCTGGCTAAAGTGTCCTGTGCAACATCTGGGAAGGGTTTTTCAAGGAAGAGGAACACGCCCCTCTTGTGCCCTCGACATTTTTCTGATGACTGGAATGTTACAGCTGCCTCCTGAACAGTCATGTTGAAACATGAAGCAAAACACTGTGGGTGGATCACTGATGATTGTCAAGTCACTGTCCCAACAATGGACTGTGCCCTCTCCCCCAGACTTTGTTTATGTGAGGAAAATATAAGATTGTGTCTTAGTAAGTCACTGTTATTTCAGATTTGGTCATATTCATTTGAACCTAATCTTGTATGTACTGATGACTGCATTTTAATTATTGCCAGCTTTTAGGTATTGTCTTCCATGCCATCAGCATTGCTGGTATTAAGTCCCTTGGAGGCTTAAAATCTATGCTATGCAATCACTGCTTCTCCTACTATTGCATGTGAGGTCTTTGATCTACACACACTTCAAAACTGAATAGCCTTTGTAGTTTTCGGTTAGATTGTTCAAGCTGTTTCACATACAATTTCAGTCTTCTCATAGGTAAAGCAGGAAGAGTCTACTTCAGAATATTTAGAGGAGAATCACGTGAGAGAATGTGAAAAACACTTTGCACAACTGCCCCGAAATAAGAAATAACTGTTATTGTGTGTGTGTGTGTGTGTGTGTGTATGAGATAGTGGTGGTTGTGGTGATTCATAGCTATTATTCAGTAAGAATTTGTTCTGAATTGATCACATGGATGTTGTAAACACTGGAGAGCCATATGGTTTCATAAAAGGAGAAGTGATGACAGTGGTCATGAATGTTTGTTCTCTTTGTCGCCTTCACTTCCTGCCTTTCTGCAGGTGAGATGCTCTGGCTATGGGAACAGGTGCCTATGTCAGGGTGGCTCATGCCATGGCTCAGAGGACCCTATGCTCATGGCCACAGTGATTATTCCAGAAATAGGCACATGCACATGTACCAGGTGGTCTAATCAAAACACTGACCAGGGATTTGGGGTGGGAGGAAGCGTGGAGAAAATCATGGTAATGATGTGCAAATCATCAGCCTCCCAAAGCCACTATCTACCCCATCAGTAGCAAGAAAGACCACAACCATATGTGGAGAAAATCAAAGGTGTGAGAATGTGAGAGAGACACTCTTGATATTTATCAAATCCATAGTTCCAGATAGTTTTTATGCTAGCCTCACTCCTGATTTTCCCAATTACACGAGCCAAAAACATTTTCCTATTTTGCTCAAACTGCTTGCATTGAATATTTGTTGAAGAAATTAGTCCTGGCTATATCAATGAGGAATTAAATTAGATGAACAGATCTATTGGCAAATGTTGGGTGAACCTCATATTTGAAGAGCAAAATGAGTTGGAGATACTGTGATTATATCATGCGTGCATGTGTATGAGAATGTGTGTGTGTGTGTGGGGGGTCTATCATACAAACAGTATAAACACACGTAATAAAAACAATGTTCTCTTTTCCAGTTTTAATTTTCAGATTTTACCATATTTTCTAATATTCATTTATTCACCTATGTGAACCCTCAGCATGAAAGCCACGCATTTTAACTCCAATCAATCAATTTATCCAAAAGCCTGATGTGCGTTATAAATAGCAGTCTGCAAGGCTATTAAGGACTAGTTATGTACCATGCGGATTTGAGAAGGTGCACGTATTTTCCTGCAAACCTCATGTAACAAAGCATGTGGCTTAGCTTTGAAGATCAAAGTCAGTCTTATCTTTTGATTTTAATACTTTATTTTCTCCATAAAGCATAAGTTTAAAAATTAAGAAACTGGGCTTCCCTGGTGGCGCAGTGGTTGAGAGTCCGCCTGCCGATGCAGGGGACACTGGTTCGTGCCCCGGTCCTGGAAGATCCCACATGCCGCGGAGCGGCTCGGCCCGTGAGCCGTAGCTACTGGGCCTGCGTGTCCGGAGCCTGTGCTCCACGGCGGGAGAGGCCACAACAGTGAGAGGCCCGCGTACCACAAAAAAAAAAAAAAAAAAAAAAAAAAAAAAAAAAAAAAAAAAAATTAAGAAACTATTTTAGTTTTGAAACCTTAAAATACTTTCAAAATTGTTTCATATAAATCAAAGTCAGCCTTTTTGCTCACTGAATTGGATATTAATGAAGGAGGGCAGACATAGCTTTTGCCAAAACAGTCTGTTTTAGATAAGAAGAGAGCAAATATTAACTTCAAAGACTTTTGTATAAGGATTGCATGAATGAAATCCAAGTGTCAGAATATTTGTCATATTATTTTAACGTAGCTGACTGTTTTGTGAAGGGGAAAGAGTTTTGCATGCATATGGTATTGCTCTTTCAGAGACCTTCATATGCATATGTGTGTCTGTATATACATGTGTGTATATATGCATCTGTATATAAAATTATAAAATATCTGCTTATTTTTTAAATACCCTTAATTACAGTTCTATAAAACAAGTGAAAGTATTTTCTATTATTCCTCAAGTAGATAAATCATCACTTTAATGTAAACCTGGATGGACCACTGATATATGATACTTCTATTCAGTCTAGTCTAGACAGTTAACCTATCTGGCAACAATGTAGTCAGATTAGCAGTATAAAATCTAAAATCTCCATTAAGGTTGTTATCAGGTAAACATTCAGATTATGATCAGGTGACCATTTTTCCTAGCTGTCCACAGTGAGACTCAGCTCTGAAATCTCATGATTCTCTGTCATTCATTTTTCCTTCTTCTCTTTCTCATCGTTTCTCATTCTCTCCTCCCCTCTCTATTTCCTATCTCACTCTCTTAAGTCCTGTACATTTTCCTTGCCTTGCTCACCACTTTTTCCCTTTTCTGTAGAGACCGAAGGCGCTAACTTCTACGCAACTGAGTGAGCTCTGGACACCTTGCATGATAGCTATAGCTGATTATAGTGCAGAACTTTCTGCATGAAAGCTTTTCTGCTTTTTCCAGAGTTGGTTTCCCATTTCCCTTCTCTCCACATCCTCATTCCCTGGGACTTCATTTTCAGCTCTGTTCCGCAACAGACGCTCATTTCCACTCCCTGGGGAGATCAAGAGCTTGGAGCAGACATAATAGCTCCTCACAAAAACACAAGATAAACTGTAATAAAGTATAGGAGGCTATTTAGCAAAAAACTTAATTGTTTCTGTGCCTTAATTGGTATGTGAAAAGCAAATGGTTTCTGTCTTGATTAAGGCTATAAATGTGTGGAAGTGTATATAAGCCAGGGTTTCTGACTTGAAATGCAAAACACGTGTCATTGCAACATGTGTGTGATATAAATATTAGTACTGAAAAGTACATTCTAGGAAGTTCTTAATTGTTATTCCCTCACCGTGACCATTAAGATTTTAATTTTTAGTAAGACATGTGGATAAGCAGGTGGAATTTCAATGTAGCAGATTTAAAAGGGAATCCAATTGCTATGCTAAATTCAAACATAATTAAAATGGAAACATGTCACTATGCAGTACAAAGCCAAACAGCACCTCATAGTTAAAAGAAATATGCGTTTGGCATGTACTGTGTTTATGAGCATTCCAAGCTTCTGGAAGCTATGAAAATAGAGCACTTTGAGGTTCCGTAAGATCTGAAGTCTCTGCTTCAAGAAAATTGAAAACGGTAGTATTGATTTAGAAAGTTGATGTATTTTCTGCTATCTCTTTTTTAGTAAAGAAACTATAAACGTTGTGAGTACTCAGATACTCAAAAATTGGTATAAGTATTTTGAGGAGATACTTCTCAGAACATAAATAAGAGTTTGTGAGAGACAATGAAATTCTCATTTCAAATGGCAAATCTGAGTGATTTCGGAGTCTCTCAAAGTTTCAGAGGGACTCAGGGATAAAATTAGCAAGAAAAGTCTAGGTTTGACATATGGAATTTGGGTGAAATAGGTAGAAGGTGAAGAGATGAATACAGAAGTAAACCCAAAATGAAGTAAACCCAGAAGCAAAATATGAAGATGAACCTCCAAGCAGTTTGAGTTAAAAGCATAAACTAGGTAATACTGCGAATTGTTTTTATATGATCATTAGTCCCCTGAAATATTCTTCACAAAATTTTTATAGGGTCAGCTATATTGGAAAACATTGTAGTTTTGTCTGCTCTTTGAAGATTCACAGCGTGAAAAGGCATTACTGTAGATTTGGAGAATTTCAGGAAAGTTTAACTCAGTGTTCCTAGTGATCTTTCAGTGTTATAGAGAAGTCCATTCAAATTCATTTAAACAAAAAAGAATCATTTGGAAGAAGAGTACCAGCATTGTAATATAAGGATAGGAAGTCACTAAGGCCCCACAGAGATTCACATGTGGGTATTTTAGAATCCTACTTCCAACTTTTAGCAGTGACAATCTGACAGGCCCAGCTTGGAAAGGTAGCCATTTCTTTTTCAGTCAGCTACAGCTGCTGAATTCACACTTATCTGATGCTGTATCTTCATAAAAATAGCTCAATCGTATCAGGGTGATTCCATCACATTTTTATTACATTTCTACTACTATATATCTTTAATATCTCTCCACTTAAAAAAATCTTTATTCTATATCACCTCTGATTACTGCTGCATTTTTTTTTTTTTGCATCTTTCACAGTAAAACTCCTTAAGTGAGTGTTTTACCCTTATTGCCCTACTTTATAACCAATAAATTTATTTTTCACATCCTTCAAATCTGGCTCCCTTCCCTAAAACTGCACTGATGCATCTAGGTCAGCAGTGATCTTCATGTCTTGTTTCATCATAATCAGTCTCCCAGCAGTGTTTAATACAATCGATCATTCCCTCCTGGAAAAAAAACCCAAAAACATAAACAAAAAACCCTCCCGTTATTTGCTTTTATGCCATCATGGTGTCCTCTTTCTGCCTGCCACACTTCATGCCTACCTCTTCTTCAATGGCTCTTTATTTCATATCTCATCTTTAGATGCTGAAGGACCAACATCGCTATTCTTGAAACTCTTCCTCTGTGTCCTCATTCATCCCCATTACTTTAAATCTATTTGTTGATGACTCTCAAGCCTCTCTGTCACTTTTACCTCTCCTTAGAGCTACAGATATCATGTTACTTGACATCTCCAATAAATATGTCTTTGACATTTCATATTTAGAATGTTCAAAATGGAGCTGTTCGTTTTACTGCCTTATCCGTATGTCAGCACATGGTAGTAGCATCCACACAGTAGCTTAAGCCAAACACCAAGGAGTTGTCCTGGATTTTCCATCTCCCACACACAGAGTTCATTAACATCTGTTTCAAAGGAGGTATCAAAACTATCCATTTCTCTCTACCTCCACACAGGAGAATGCATGATTAGCTTATTGATCTGACCCTCTCTAGTCTGAGAGTAATCACTCTGCTTTTCTCTTTCGGTTTTATTTGAATCGTATAAAAGAGCGTTTGGTCTCTTCATTGCTCTGACTTATTCAAGTCTACAGATAATAGCCAACACATTGAGATACTGTTGTATTTAGCAACCAAATCCTGCAGCATACAGTCTGTTAGTCTATTAGACTATCGATGATAAGTTAATTACTCTTTTGGGGGTTTTGCTAGTTTATATAAACTACCGGCCTTCCCATTCCGAGGAAAGTGTTTCTTTCCAGGGTCCCAACAAGTAACTTAGATGGAAATGTATTCAAATTGCATCAGTACTCGCCCCAACTGTCTCTGAACTGAGTCTGTCCTTTCCATTTCTCACCTATTCTCCACCTTCTCTTGAAGTTCTGTTCCTCCTTCTCTGATCTGTGAATATTCTTTCTACTTCTCTTTACTCTTTTTTTTTTTTTTTTTTTTTTTTTTTGTGGTACGCGGGCCTCTCACTGCTGTGGCCTCTCCCGTGGTGGAGCACAGGCTCCGGACGCGCAGGCTCAGCGGCCATGGCTCACGGGTCCAGCCGCTCCGCGGCGTGTGGGATCTTCCCGGACTGGGGCATGAACCCGTGTCCCCTGCATCGGCAGGTGGACTCTCAACCACTGCACCACCAGGGAAGCCCCTCCTCTTTACTCTTAAGGAAACTTCTGATCTTTAATTTTGCTTCCTTTTGCTTACATATAAATATTTCTATAGTGTAAAGTATAAGCTCCAGAGCCAATACATTTCTACTCAGCGGTCTTGAGCATAGAGACAGATGCTCTAAAATTAGTATTTGCAGCTTTAAGAGTATAAGGACAACTCTTAACAGTCCAATAAGAAAGTTATCTCAGTGCTTAGGTAAAGCCATCAGTGCTTAGGTAAGAGCTCTTTGCATGTGCCCATAGACTTGAGAACCTGTACAATGCTCCGCTCCCAAATACAGCAGGTGGAGGGAGAGGAGAAGAGAAAGGCAAGCGTGACTGAACTAGCAGCCTCTGTGAGTTGGGGAGTCTGTTGAACAAAGGCGGCATGTGAGTCCCAACCGTATGGGAATTGTAAGCCCTCAAATTCTCTGTGGCCTTTTACAAGAAGGTTTGTTTTAATAAGCAGAGTAGAATTAAGTGGGCATATAAGATGGTATCCAGGGCTTCCCTGGTGGCTCAGTGATTGAGAGTCCACTTGCCGATGCAGGGGACACGGGTTCGTGCCCTGGTCCGGGAGGATCCCGCATGCCGCGAAGCGGCTGGGCCCGTGAGCCATGGCCGCTGAGCCTGCGCGTCCGGAACCTGTGCTCCGCAACGGGAGAGGCCACAACAGTGAGAGGCCTGCGTACCGAGAGAAAAAAAACAAAAAACATGGTATCCAGAGAAACAAATGATTGAAAAAAAATTATTGGAGTATAATTGATTTACAATGTTCTGTTAGTTTTAGGTATACTGCACAGTGAATCAGTTATACGTATACATATATCCACTCTTTTTTAGATTCTTTTCCCATCTAGGTCATTCCAGAGTATCGAGTAGAGTTCCCTGTGCTATACAGTAGGTCCTTATTAGTTATCTATTTTATATATAGTAGTGTATATATGTCAATCCCAATCTCCCAATTTATCCCTTCTTCCTTTCCCCCCTGGTAACCAAGATTGTTGAGAAAGAAATGAGTTTTAAAAATCATCAAAATTTACCAAATAAAAACTGTGGCTTAGAAATTGTATTTATTTTTGAGAACAATCATTGAAAACACAACTCTAGCAAGACAGGGGAAACGTTTCCTATCTGTTGCAGACCATAGGTCATGTGGCTGAACTCTGTGGAGCTAAAAGGGATCATGAGCTCAGTGGAAATGTAGAGCTTACACTTCATTGCTTCAAAAAACCTGTAAAACCGCAAGAGAAAATACTTGAGCCCAGAATAGGTAGTGACACTTTTCAACTAAAACCTTGAGATGTCTTGATTCTTATGAACTTGTAAGACCTTTCAGAAAAGGAATAATCATGGATCAAAATACTGAAGAACTTTAGAGAAAGGATAGGATCTGTGTTCTTCAAAAGAATTTTCCACCAAACCTGTAGGACGATCTTAATAGTATTTATCACTAATTTCAGAAACAAGGGCTATTACATAACTCTGATTGACTAATGAAGTGTCAATATGATTTTACATCGGTTCTTTTAGAAAGATTTTTACCCATCAATCAAATTGGTCTTGAGACTGCTCCTGAAAAATATTATATGTATCCAGAAATACAGTAGTATTCCTTATCCATGGTTTTGCTTTCTGTGGGTTCCGTTACCAATGGTCAACCACAGTCCAAAATATTAAACAAAAATTTCCAGAAATAAACAGTTCATGAGTTTTAAATCTGAGCTCTTCTGAGTAGCATGATGAAATCTCTCACTGTCCTGTTCTGTTCCACCCCATCCCTCAACATGGATCCTCAACCATCAACTTGGTCTGCTGCTGATATCTAACCATCGACATTGCCCTGGCTTGATGATCCAGGATAACCCAAGGAGATGATCCTCCTTCTAATGTAGTCATCAGTAGGTCAATAGTAGCCTAATGTTAGGGCACAATGCCTACATCATTCACCTCATTTCATCTCATCACATAGGTATTTTACCATCTCATATCATCACAAGAAGAAGGGTGAGTACAGTACAAAAAGATACTTTGAGAGAGAGAGAGAGAGAGAGAGAGAGAGAGAGAGGAACCGCATTCACATAACTTTTATTATAGTGTATTGTTTTAATTGTTCTATTTCATTATTAGTTACTGTTTTTAATCTCTTACTGTGTCTAATTTATAAATTAAACTTTATCACAGGTATGTATGTATAGGAAAAAATATAATATATATAGGGCTCCTTATGGTTTTAGGCATCTACTGGGCGTCCTGGAACGTATCTTCTTTGGGTAAGGGGGGACTAACATAATCACATTTTTGCCTGCCCTGACATTTAACAAAGTCTTCAAAACAATTACAGTTGCATATTGAATTTATTTTTTAGGTGGCCTCTTAGAATATTTGCTAAGTTCTCAATGGAATGAACATCACATTTATTTTCTAAAGAAGCAAGAAGGGGAAATGATATAAACTTAGATTTTAGATTTGTATCTTTACTTAAGAAAACTGTTTCAAACCTCCATCCTTATGCAACTGAAGCCAATATAAAAAAAATTCATGAGGGATAGAACTGAGACTTATGGTTGCAAAAGTTTTTTGAAGGCCATATAAGTACATATAGAGTAAAATGGATAAATGAGGCAGCTGTACATACTATTTTTAAAATATAAAGAAATCATTTGCTTCAAGTGTTGAGATTTTTTTTTCAATGAAAATTGTTCAGAATATTTCCAGGGCTCTCTATTTCTATTTCTATGACTAAACTGAAACAATTACCGAGCTGCAGAAAATTTTCTGGTGGGAATTAAGCTATTGTGTGGGGTTGAGGGAGGGCAGTTCCTTAACCTGGGATTAAGTGATTCCACTTTTCATTTCACCTTCATTTCTACACAGGTTTGATCAACACTTGATCTTACCTTACTGGTCCTCAAGAAATACGGGTATCTCATTTGGGGTTTTAAAAACCTTTTAAGAAATATATCTTTATTTTCACATTTATTCAAAAGTAGGGAGAACCACATAACGCCTTTACCCTTTGGGGAAAACGCTAGAGCTCTAAGACAAGTCAGCTTTATTCACCTATCTCTGTGCATTCATATATTGCTTGCATGGTAAGTATAAGTAAAATTTACCTCAGATTATTTGTAATCCCTGAGAAAAGGAAGCAGAGAACACCAGGATGACCTTAGTTAAAACAGGTCATGCTTGGATACTCTAATATTTTGTGGGAATAACCTTGTGGACATGTAGTCTATAAGATGAATGGTAAGGTGCACCAATCCATAAAGCTATGCATTATTAAAAAATGAGATCTTGTTTTAAACTCAAACTTTATCATCCATTATCATCAGAAGGGATTTTGGTATAATAAAAGTGTAACTGCTATAAAAAAACACAGTAAATTTTTTTTAAAGTTTACTAAGTACTTTGACATTGTAGAGCTATAAGAAATGTAATTGCTCTTTTAAAAATTAGCTATTCAGACATGGAGAAGTTCCAAGTCCTACTCCTGACTATATTTTTACAAAATTATGGTGTTGGGTGAAGGTCAAACATTTTTGGTGTGGCTAAGTCTTTTCCATTCGTGATGGAAAATTGGCATCAAAGTGCATTCCCAGTGAGACAAGTGCACAGTATAGGACTGTTTTTTGATGTGATTTTCTTTTACCTCACAAGCCTGGCTATAAGAAGATTCATGAGCTATTAAGAATAACAATAGTGAGTAGAATCCCTGATCATAAGGAAACGGATCACTTGTTGCCAAATCATGGGTCACTATTAAGGAATACTTATCGAACTCAGTTTTCTTAGGGTTTTCTGCCTGCAAAAAGACTTTTTGTGTCATATCTTTTAAGGGGAGGAAAGTTTACAATTTTATTTCCAAAAGTAGTTATACTCCGTGAAATCTTATTCATGGTCCAGATCCTGTAAATATTATGCTAGTCTCTTAATTTTATCAAAATCCTGTTCTCTGCCTAATAATTTTTAGTCATTGTGGTGTTTACACCTTCACATACTTGTAGACAATCAATATCCTGCACCTTGTTTGGTACTTAGCTCTACTTTGCCTATTAATTACTTTTGATCTTTCCTTATAAATTAATTAGTCTTAATTTTATTTCAATGGGAAAGGTGTTTGAATATGAACTACCGGTTTGAGAACTTAAGGAAACTAAATGTTATTCAAATGTGAACCCAGGGAAATAAGTTAAAATTTGCAGAGAGAGGTCATTCAATTGACTTCAGAGATGGTTAAAGAATAAGTAATAGATATATTCCTTGCTCATTTTTGGTTTCATCAACCAATATTTATGGGTTTCTTGACATGCTACCCCAAAATATGGTACCTTGCTATATTGAAATTTTTTTTTTTTTTTTGTGGTACGTGGGCCTCTCACTGTTGTGGCCTCTCCTGTTGCAGAGCACAGGCTCCGGATGCGCAGGCTCAGCGGCCATGGCTCACGGACGGGCCCAGCCGCTCCATGGCATGTGGGATCTTCCCGGACTGGGGCATGAACCCGTGTCCCCTGCATCGGCAGGCGGACTCTTAACCACTGTGCCACCAGGGAAGCCCTGAAAATTTTAAGTTGAAGGAGCTTGAGAAAACAGCAGGAGCAGAAGGCCACTCTGCTTGCCTTCTCGCCCTCCTCACCTTGTCTTTCTCCCCTCAAAGAGGCCATAAAACCTTCTTGTGAGAGAGGTGCACTCCCTATACCCAGTGGAAAGGAGCAATCTTATCTCTGAAGACCAAGGGGTGCCAAAAAGAATCCTAACCAGCAGGGCTTGTTAAATTTTCTGTAGTGTATTACAATTACCTCGTACTTCTTAACTTATCACATTCCTCCACCACTATTCACTCTTTATCAATTCTGGCATAAACTTACATAGATTTGTTTCTTTGAGTCTTCATTTCCTTACGAAGTCTCATGTGTCACATCACTTTCTTATGTTGTAATTGGTTTTTGTCTGTTTTGTCTTTTCTTGGAATCGAGAGAAAAATTCTTATCCAAAGAATTGGATCCATTCAGACAGTATATTTAATCAGCCCAAAAGGAGAGAATTTAGGCAAATAGCTTTTCATGGCATTCCTCAAATCCCACAACACATGCGTCTTGTGCCTAAATTATTGCTATTCCTTCACTGTATAGTTTAAAATTGCCATTTCTGCTATATTTGCAAGCCTGTTCTGGAGTTCCACAGTTTGCAGGTAGAAAAGGAGGAAACAAGACAGCAAGAAAGGGAATCCTTTAGATCATCATGAAAATCTGTAGGCCCATCCATCTTTGGAAGCCTGCAAATTGGATGTACTTAACTGTTACACCACTGATCTAGCCTGGTCCCAACTGCTTGGGGAAGTTTCAGGAAATTTTTGCCGTTCGTTTTCCAAATGGTATCTTTTTAGCCAAATTTTACTATTCTTTACTCTTAAAGATTTAATCTAGCAATGGTTGACCTGAGTAAAACATTCTATATTCTTTCATTCTGTCCTAAGAAATCTAATGCCATCAAAGCTCTGTGTATCTCATTGCCTTTCCCAGGTTGTAGAACTAGAGCTAGTAGTAAGAAAGCTTCCTTGTTATCTCTAAGGAAAATTCTTCAATATCTTCCCATTATGCTCAGAAAAAAAAAAAAATCAAAACTCATTTTCATCACCTGCAAAGCTTTACGTGGTCTAACCCGTACCTACTTCTCAGTTGAATGAATGAAAGCAAACAAACACAAGGTCTTTTGACTATGAATTCTGTGTACTTAAAGATCTTCTTTTCAATCTGGTATTTGACTATATGGAGTCAAATAAGCATAGCCACATAGCCCAGAATTTACTGAGGGAAGGAAAAGGGAATTGGTTTTTATTAAGCATCTACCGTTCTTAATAAATACCAGACAACCTTGTGTATACATCAACCCTGTGAGGGTAGGCATTATCATTTTTATTTTTCAGTTGGGCCAACTGGGAGTCAGAGTAATTAAGTGATTTTTCAAGTTAGCAAAGCTGATAAGTAGAAGAGCATGAATTCAAACATTACGTAAGTCGGAAGAGCCAAAGCCCATGATATTGAAATGCGTCAACCTAGAGGTACAGTCAACATTTATTAAAAGTGTTCATGCATCCATTTTTTTCTTTCAACAAATATTTATTGAGTGTCAATTGTCTGCTAGGTATTCTGCAAGATGCTAGAGGTAGAATAGGTAAGCAAAAACCAGAAAGAGTCTTTGTTTGGGAGCTTATGGTAGTTGGGTGTCAGACTTTCAGCAAATAATGATACTGACTATATGTAATATGTAATTACTGAATATAAAAAGTACTTTAAAGGAATGGAATACAATTGTATAAAAGTGTATTTAAAAAGGAACTGAGATTAAGGGGTCAAGGAGGGCTTTCCCGAGGTAGTGATAATTGATATCTGAAGGATGAGGAAGAGTTACATAGCTAAAAAATAAGAAATCAATGTGGGGGGGTATTTTTCAGGAAGAAAGAACAACATTTGCAAGAGTCCTTCGATATATTTGGGGATAAAAAACACCAGTGGATATAGAAGTCGTAGAGTAAAGGGAAGAATGTTAGAAGACACAGAGGGAGGGCAAGTAAACCTGGAGCTGAACTTGCAGGCCCTTGTAGGCCATGCAAAAATTTAGGTATTTCCATATAAGGGGGATCAGATAGTCCACAATGAAACATTATGGAACAATATGATGGAGACATTAATGAAACAGTTGACTAGACCAAGCTGAAGGCAGGTGTGTCTTCAAGGGACCTAGTATTTACTACTGAGGCATTGGTACAATGTCACTGAATATACAGTGAGGGGAATGATAAGCACTTCCTCATTCATTCTTTTTTTGATAAATTATATGTAAAAGTGAATCACTCATTGGTCCTCTTTTAAACTTATGAGTTACTGAGGAAAATAATTCTTAACGTCAGTATCTCTTGTCTAAGGCACAGAGTTGTACAAGGCATAGGTGGAGATAGGCTAGAGTTGCTAAATCTTAAGGAAGCTCAGTGGTGGTGATGGTTGGAGGGGCAGTTGGACGATAGGAAAGGTCCCTGGAGGAAGTGCTAGTTGAGTTAGGTCTTAATGGATGGGTAGTGCTAGGACATTCAGAGGTGACACAGAATGGCTTTTTAGTCTGGCATATAGAGGGTGTAATGTGACAGGAAGGCTATTAAAGAGGAACATTATACAGTTGACCCTTGGACAACACAGGTGTCAATCTGCCTATAATTTATGGAGGGCTCCATGTATATGTGGTTTCTCTGCATCCACAAATTCAACCAACCACAGACCGTGTAGTACTGTAGTATTTACCATTGAAAAACATCCAGGTATAAGTGGACTTGCACAGTTCAAACCTGCATTACTCAAGGGTCAGCTGTACATATGTAAAGATAAACTCTTGCCAGAGTAGGGAGTTCCTTGAAAAGTGTCAGTAAATAGGGATTACACTCAAAAGATAGGGATCATCACCAGGGGAAGACATAGAAAAACATATATTGGGTTGGCCAAAAAAAGTTCGTTCGGATTTCTCCGTAACATCGTATGGAAAAACCCGAACGAACTTTTTGGCCAACCCAATATATGCGGTAGGGTTGCGGAAAAGAGTATGTTCCTGGAAGAACACACCTGAATCAAGTTGAATGAGATTCCCACCTGGAAATAGGAGGCAGTTTTGCTACAGCCAAAAAGAAGCTTACTCTTTCAATTGTGGTTGTTTTCATCCTCTTGTCCAACTGTTGGGGCAGGGGAGTGACTCACTACCTCTCTTGGTTTGGCTTTGGACAGCCTGAGAAGTAAAGAGTGCAGACAGGCAGGGGCAGAGTCGTCATGTCTTACAGTTGTCTTCTATTAATGCACCTACCACCCTATTAAGTTAATTCACCTTGGGAGGAACTACATGAGATTTCCTAACATGATCCGTTAGGGTAACTGCCACAGAGACTTATAGGAGAAGAGGATTCTAGAATCCGAATGCTTTTTTCCTGTGTTCCATGTACTCACCACCACCTCCAGATTTCATCCCCTGCTTTACTGATAGATTTGCTGCCTATGGTTTTCGCAAACTTCTTTTTATTTTTACACCAGTGTTCTTGTAATAAACGTTGAGCATTTTGATTTGCTGATCACATTCCTCCTTGTGACAATGGCTAGTATTTGATTGTCTCCATTATACCGGTTTCCCTGTGTAGGCACTGAAAGATGCAGATGAATGTCACAAATGATGTTCTTTTTTTTCCTTTCAGAATTTTTCAGTTTGGAGCAATGAAGCTTCATTCTTCAAGTGATATCTTCAGATATTCTGTTTCTTTGTTTTTTTCTTTTGTTTCTCGCTTTATTTCTGTACTATCTCATATTTTTAGCCTTTAATTTTCTCAATAGTTTTTGAAATGTTTATGATGTCTAGAACCCATTTCTTAATATACTTGCTTCATAGACATTTAAAAAGTGTTGCAATACTGTCAGCAAAAACGTGGAAAAAACTTCTAAGCAGCAGTTACCAATTTGTGCTAAATAGTCCTTCAGCATTTTATTTTACAAGCCACCCACTCTCACCTTTTTTTTTCCCAGTCCGCTGTAGCTTTTCTATGATACAACTTTTTGCTGATTTCTACCGCACTAAAGATTCCAGGAGAATAAAATACATTTCCACGTAAAGCAAGGGTCTTGCTCTCTCGGGAAATGAGACCCAGTAAGAATGAGATGGATCCCTTTTCTTTGATGTCTGTTGCTCTTCTGGGATCACTTACTGGTTCCATCTGTAGTTACTTCTTTTTGCTAAATGCCTGAGTATTGAATCAGAAACAGCCTGCTTTTGATACAACTGGAAAATGTGAATGCTTGTGCTTAACTTTTAGTTTTTTTTCTTATAGCCTCACATTAGGTTTCATTCATCCATTCATTTAACATTTCAGGAACACCCAAGGGGCATTGGGGGTGTTGGCATAACTTTATATTCTGGAAGAAATGAAGAGATGGGGGTCCTGTCAAACACAAAGGAGACAAAGCCCTATATTCGTTGTTTGGGGAGGATATATTCTTTTTGGTATCATGGATAAGAAAGACCATTGAAGGGTAAGCTCCCTTTCACTTCAAAGGGTGTTTTGTGTATATATGAGACTCCCTGAGGGGCCAAAGAGAAATAAGGTTTAGATTCTAGTGAGAGTGGGTGAAGCTGAATGTAACAGAGAAAAAAAGTCTGATGTTAAAAATATCCCAACAGGAATAAACAAACAGCATCAGCTGTGTCTCATTATCCAGTCTGTGAAGACTGTAGAGGGCAGGATGGGGAAGAAAAGGGTGGATCCAGAAGTGAAATAAACACTGATTAATATTTGGAATGCACAAGGGATTCACAATCTAAATAGAAACAAAAGCATGATCTCTCTGCTGTTGGTTTTGGGACCAGACAGAAAGTGGAGAATTAGCTGTAAACTCCCACTGCTTTGGTGACTCTCGGAATGTAAACAAGACCATTCCAAAAGCAGCAATAAAACTCTTATAGACATGGACATATATACACTACCAAATGTAAAATAGATAAGCAGTCACATAGCACAGGGAGGTCAGCTTGGTGCTTTGTGACCACCTGGAGGGGTGGAATAGGGAGGGTGAGAGGGAGATGCAAGAGGGAGGAGATATGGGGATATATGTATATGTATAGCTGATTCACTTTATTATAAAGCAGAAACTAACACAGTGTTGTAAAGCAATTATACTCCAATAAAGATGTTTAAAAAAACAAAACAAAAAACAAAAAAAACTCTTATAGACCAACAAAGTATCACATAGCAAATTATTTTCTTATTGCTTTATGAAATCACTTACAACTGTACCCAGTTATTACAAAGAGGCATTGCAGTTGTTAAAAAAATAAATACCCCAATTTTAGAAATCTGTCATGGTAGAGCTTTATTTTATAAAAATAAAATCCTATTGTAATAAAAAAGCATAAATGGAAATATACTAGAATTATAAATTATGTAAGTTTCCTAGGAGGTAAACATTACTTTATGCTTGTCCTTGAGAATTTAAAATGAGTGCTCAGGTATCTAAGCAAGTATGAAGATGTGTGAGAAGGAGTTTTAATTTCCTTCCCTAGCCCATTTTCAACACTTTTCTAAATTGTACTTGGGTATGTTAGCTTTAATGGGATTCCGTATGTAGTCTGTCATTTTAATGTGAAAATCTCATTTACTTTCATATCCAAAAAAGACATGTTCTGTGCTTGTAGCCTGAGTTCTAAAGAACAGCTAAAAGATTTCTGTAGCGTTATATTAATTCCTTATATTTCGCAGAGGATTGGATTTCTATTTTATTGTAGCAATGCCAATATATGTAAGTAAAGGCTATTAGATTTGGGGTATTTTGAAGAAAAGTAAATTAGGAACTGATGCAGAAGCAAAGTAAGCAGAGAACGTTACTAACATGTAAAAAGAGAAGAAGAGAACAGAGAGATGGCAGCAAACCCAATAAATAAACACGTAATTTTGGGAAGCCTCAATGCTACCACAACTACTGAAATTTAACTGTATACAATTTTACCTCCACAAACCACAGAAGTTATAATGAATGTATTTTAAACCATCCACATTTGGGAGACAGTCAGCTACATGCAGACAGAGTATATTTTGCTATATATATTTGATATTTTGAAGTCTCTACCCTATAGTTTATAAATCAGTTCATTTCAAGGAAGTAAAACAATACTGCAAGTACTGTAACGTCTCAAAATGTAGCAAGCACAGGTTGATAAAAATCACAACTAACTTTTTTAAACATTTCTGTGTTAATATTAAGCATTTTCAAATATAGGAATATTTTGCCCAAAGCATACATTACATTCTAGAAAATATAAATCCTAGTTAAATCTGATGCATGCTAGTTTCCTGTAATGAATCACCACAAACTTAGTGGTGTTTATTCTCTCACAATTCTGGAGGCCAAAGTATTACTGGACTGAATCCAAGGTGTTGGAAGAGTGTGCCCCCTCTGGAGGCTCTAGGAAAGAATCCATTCCTTACCTCTTTTAGCTTCTGCTGGCTGCTGGCATTCCTTGGCTTATAGCCACAACACTAATCTTCAAAGCCAGAATCTTCAGATCTCTCTCTGCTCTATCTTCACATAGTCTCCTGTTCCGTGAGAGTCAAATTTCCTTTGCCTCCTTATTGTAAAGATAAATATAATGGCATTTAGGGTCCAGCCAAGTAATCCAGGATAATCTTGCCAACTCAAAGGCTTTAACTTAATCACATCCGCAAACACATCTTTTCCCCCATATAGTTCCAGGCATTCGAACATGGATACCTTTTAGGGAGCTATTTTTTAGCCTACCACAGACATCAACAGGAGAGACCTGATATTAACTGGAAAAGATTTGTGTAATAGTATTTACTTGACAACTACTGTGTGTTAGCACTATGGTAGACAGAAGCGATGTGACTGCAAACAAGACTGTAAATTGTCCCTGTCCTCACAGAGCTGACCACCCTAGAGAAGCTGATGGCTTCCACTTCTCCACCAAGTAGGTGGAGGGAACATCTTTACAACCTGGGGGTGGTTAGTAAGAAGTTTGAAAAATATAGAGAAGGTTGGAAATGGCTGTTGTGGGAGAGTAAAAGAGAAAAAAATTGGGACAAGTAGGATTTCTGGGACCATTAGAGGGTCCAGATATAGTTGCCATTAGTGTTCCTCATGTATTTCCAGCTCTTCACCCTCTGGACCCATGGCTGACATTCATCTGCTGTCTCCATTTCCAGCTGACGAATTAACAGAAGAGCCAAGTGTTACTGCTGGAAGGAAGGTTTAATTGCCTATGGAAAATCCTCCAGAAACCTTTTCCTCTGTCACAGCAATAAACTAATATCCCAAGGAGTGGATACTTTGTCCTGCTGGGTCTCATGTTTGACATGGAGGAGGATCCCCAGCCCATCACTGATGAATGTGCAGTGTGAAAAAGTAGTATACCTTTTCCTTAAGCTATTGAAATTTTTGAGGTTATTCATTATTTCGGCCTAACATAGCCTATCCTATCTGCTGTACCAGATAGAGTTAGAAACCAGGACATTTGTCAGCTGAGTCGTTTGGTTTTCTTTGTTAGTTTGCAGGAGGAGACACAGCTCCTGATGGCTAAGTTTATTCAGGGTTGGTACATGCTAGGGGAGGATTGAGAAGGACAGAAAACAAAGTATAATTAGTTACAAAACTTTTAGCTCTAGAATTTTATTGTTTTTGAATCTCACTTTAATTAATAACAATAATAATAACATCACCTCATGTGGTGTAATATTTGAGAATTTAAAACTATGTAAAAAACATATTATCTCCTTTGATCCTCATACTAACTTTTTGGATTAGATGCTACTTTTTTTTCCCCTTTTATGAGATGATGAAACTGTGGTATGGTGATAGCAAGTCAGTTTTCGAAAGTTTAGTTAGCAGTATTTGTAAGCACCTACTCATTCTAAGTTACTGTTCTAGGTTCTAGGGATGGTATCCTGGTGCTGAGAAGAGTTAATAGTGAATGAGTCATCCCTAGTACAGATCTTGTGTATATGGCAAAATTGGGACAAAGGCTTTCTGTCTTCTAGAGAAAACGTAGTTCTTTTGATTTCAGATTCTATTTTTAATCCTTATGCCATGTGTCCTCTTAAATACTATAAACCCCAATTCAGCTAGCAGGAAGAGATGATGTGTCCGTGAGCATGGAGTTTGAAAGAATTAGTTCCATTCTTGGCCCATCACTCTCCTCCTACTATCAAGATTTTAGAGTGCTTTCTGGAGTGAACTCAATAGTCCTGTTAGATTTATGCATGCTATGTAGGGTTGGTATGAAACAATAACAGAAAAGTAATTTTTTTCTTGTCAATATAAAGATGAAAATAACAAGCCTACAGGGAGATTGAACTGCGAGTATAAGAGCTGGACAAACCTATGCTTCCAGCTTTGTGCTGAACTCTAATACGTAAAGCTTCTTGCAAGTCACTAAATTTACTGATGGTAGAAATAAATAGCTTTTACATCAAGTTATTAAGTTAATCAAGGCTAAGCACTGTGTAAGTTCCTAGGTTGCTGAATTTCTATAGCTTTTCTCCTATGGATATTTCTTTTGTCATTTCATATAGAAACCAAATATGATTTTGTTATTAGAATTATAAAAATATAGTTCCTAGATTATGTTTAAATTGCTGACACGTTTCATTAGGAAGAGAGAATAACACTTTCCCTGCAATCCGTACAAACTGATAGCGTCACCATTGTCTGGAGGTGGCTTGATGAATTGCTAGTGCAAGTATCAGAAACTTTATAGTTGGATATAGAAATTGTAATGAAGCTTGAGATCTAAATTTGGAAGTTGTGGACATTTCGATGTTAATAATGATCATAATGATTGTTGAGATCTTCTAGAGAAAGTGTGATGCTTAAAAAGAGATGAGAACCTAGAATCCATCTCTGAAAAACTTGAACATTTAAGAGGTAGTAGAAGAGGAGATTTAGAAAGCTATTGTGAAATACAATGTGTCTTTTATGGAAGACAAGAAAATTTAACCATAAAACATTCCTCTTTGGTCTCATCTCTCCCCTCTACCGTGCATTGTGTATCTGCACTATGCATTGACCAAACCTCTCCGTTGGCAAAAATACCTGCTCAACCATAAAGAGCAACATACTCCTAGCACTAACAAGAAAACTCCTTTAAAGATAACATTCCTTCTTAATCTTGTAAGGGGCCGTGATGACCCATTATCCACTACTTGCTTTGTATGCTTAGACTTGGACTGTGTAAACTGTCTATAATATAGCATTTAATGTACAGCCCTTTGTCTCAAAAACTCATATAACTGTGCTTTGACCTCTAAGTAGCAGGTCAGTTCTTGGAGCTTTCTGAGAGGCTGTTCCCAGGTTATAATCCTCAATTTGGCTTGAATAAAATTTTCCATTTCTTAGATCAACTGATTCATTTTATCGTCAACAGTTTTTAGAAGAATCTGTTTCAGAAAGCAGGAGAAAAATACTGTTTCTGAAGATAATAAAATTTGAGATCAGATTTTTATTATGTCCCCACACTGTGTCAGAAAAAAATACGTAGGTCCAAGAAATGTATACCTACACAGTTGCCTTGAAAGTCTTCTCTTAAAAGAAAGCAGCGTCCCCTTTTTGGTGGGGGTGGGTAGGACATAGAAGAGGAAGAACTTGAATACAGTAATATGAGCTAGCCATGTCGCCTTGGTTTTCTGGGAAGCCAATGGTGCCATGTCCAACAGGTTAGCACATGTTGTAAACCTCATGTCTATGTAATTGAACTAAAGAAAATTATGATGAGATATTTGTAAGTATCATAACCCATGGTATTCTCTCCTTGTCTTTCTACGTTAATGACCATCTCTACTTATACTGAAACCGAGAAGGACCCTGTGGGCCTCCTGGGCATGGAAGCCCTTTCGTCCCCTGTTTCTTGTAGGCAAGACTCCAGCCTCCATGACCCTCCCTGAGTTCCAAAAGGCAGATTCAAACAGTTGCTAATCAAGGGAAGAGCAGCGAAGAAACCACCTGAGGCCAGATTAAAGGGACTGGAGAAGCTCACCAAGATTAGGAGATGAGATTAAGGGAGTGCAGGCCCTGCACATATCCTAATCTTGTCAGCAGCCCTACCCTTGAACTCTTGCAATAAAACTCTTCATCAAATCCTCCCGGGTTGGGACACATAGTTAGTTTTGGGGGCATGAGCCTTTGCCTGGCAAAGCAATAAAGCTGTTCTTTTCTACTTCATCCAAAACTCTGTCTCTGAGGTTTGATTCAGCACCATTGCAGAGAGGCTGAGCTTTCAGCATCAATACCATTATCTGGAATATATACTTTTTGTTGCAAAAAGTCTTCCATAGAAGGAGAAAATGTTAAAATCCATCAACTCTGTGGTGTGTTGTTTCCGTATTGTTGTTGTTTTTTAGAGTGGAGGGGAAGAAAAGTATTCAATAATTTTCCCTCTACTCTTCTGAAGTCTTAGCTGAGACCCCTGTAATGAAAGACAGATTAGCAAGAGAAAAACAGAAGTTTATTAAAATATACACCTCATGCATACATGGGAAGTACCCAGGGAAAAATTAGTAACTCCTTGAGGTGGCCTAAGTCACCAGCTTCAATTCCATCTTCAGCTAAAGACTAAGGAAAGAAGGGCGTGTGTGTGGGAGGCGGGGAGCAGGGAGGCCAGCTACAGGAGGTTACCAGGAAAAGCAAAGGTAAGGCTTGTTATGCAGGTTTAAATGGATGCCTTCTCCATTGAAACTCTGTAAGAGTTTCTTGTGATTTAAGAGTTGTCCTTCTCTATCCATAGAAGGAGATTTCTCCTTTACAAATGGAGATTTCCTTTAAAAATGTAAATTTCTCAGGCTTCCCTGGTGGCGCAGTGCTTGAGAGTCCGCCTGCCGATGCAGGGGACACGGGTTCGTGCCCGGTCCGGGAAGATCCCACATGCCGCGGAGCGGCTGGGCCCGTGAGCCATGGCCGCTGACCCTGCGCGTTCGGAGCCTGTGCTCCTCGAAGGGAGAGGCCACAACAGTGAGAGGCCCGCGTACCACCAAAAAAAAAAAAAAAAAAACAAACAAGAAAAAATGTAAATTTCTCTTTCAAAAGGGTAACTTCTACTCTGTTTTCAGAGCTTCTCCTGTGTCTGCTGTTTTTCAAATAATCCTTAGGGCAAAAAGGCATATTTTACGGTAGCATATTCAGCTACCCTTCAAGAGTCTACCATTTATCACATCAAAGAATTTCATTTTCTAACACATAGCACGAAAAGATTGTTTATCATTGCTTATAATAAGATGTATGTTGTATAAAAAGCAAATGTTGAAGTGTTCCTAAATATTTGCCTATCATTTTAAATTTAAAAAGAGATGAAATACATAAAGGTTAGTGAAAGTATACTGCTAATATTTTAGAATTTCAACATCTGTTCATGTTCTGTTTTGTATCTATTTTTACCTGGTCTTTGGAAACAGATGATATGTATTTCTACTGTGCAATTATTTAGAGAACACTTTAACAAATGTGGGAATTAGCCAAGCCCATATACCTACTTCTTTACTTTATTATTCCTTGCATATTTCAGCACTTATCTCTAGAAAAGTATAGAGCAGGAAAAAGAAGAAGATTACTGTCAATGCTACCCCTCCCCCACTTTTAAAAACATCTGAATAAGGAGATAATATCTGAAGCAAAACTTTGGTTTGCAAAACAAATCCATGGTTTTAATTATCTCGATTTGGAGTTTTCCATATCTTATTCAATAACTTCGTGATCACCCCAACTTGCCCCCAATACTAATACCTTTGTCCTGCATTTATCCTATTATAAAATTTTCAGCCTCTTTATGTGCTAGATGAAACCAGACTGCTTCACACCTTTTCTCACTAAATACTTTTAACATCTCTGTAATATAGGAGGGAAATATTTTACCAGTATTTGTTCATCTATTTCTGTATCCCCCTGCATTTTGCTCTATCCTTACCCCTGTTCAAGCAAATGATTTACTGTGAGCTTCTTGCCTCAGAGGAGGAATTTGGAAGGATTAAATATAGAAAGCTTTATTTTTTCTTCTCATTCTAATAGTTCAGCCTCGGAATGTTCCTGAACATAGAGAGGGTGCATTGTGAAAATAAGAATCATTGTCACTCTTGGCCCACCACTCTCTCCTTACCATCAAGCTGAGCAAAGATGAGGCTCTGTGCCCCATTGTCTGGCACTAGCCCAAGAGTGGCAGCAAAACCCAAGAAGAATAGATCTATACCGGGATTTCTCTATCTGGGTGCTACGGAGATTTTGGAATGGGTGGGAAGCTGTCTTGTGCAGTGTGGGCTGTTCAGCAGCCATCCTCACCTCTATTTGATAGATGCCGTTATTACCCTCCTGCCCAGCTGTGACAACCAAAACTGAGTCCAGAGTTGCCAGATGTCCCTGGAGGGGAGTGGAGGAGCTGAAGTAGCCTCAGTTGAGAACCACAGATGACCACTTAGGACCAGGCGGATCGGACAGTCCCAATACAAGCTTCCTATTCTCATGCTGCTGGAACAGTGAGCCTGATTCAGTGTCTCTCAAGAATTCTTGAAGGCTATATAACTTCCCAGGCGGGCAAGCTTCTAACGTGGGTCAGCTCTGAACATGTGTTCAAGATACGCCTGTTATTTATCCTGCCCAGAAAGTCTTTTGCTTTCTCCTAAGACTGATCCGCAATGCCTTTCCAAGCAATTTTTCTCTAATCACTGAAGTTGGATTACAGAGGACTGTGCACTTTTTTTTCTTAAGAGAATTGATATGCATTGCCATATTTCACTCCAGAAACACATACAGTTTTACCTAAGAGTTTTTGAAAATATTGACTGTGTATTCGTTGCCCAATCCATTATTCTACTTGGTTTAGATTAAATTTAAGCAATTCCTACTGCCAAAACGTATTTGAGATTGTTAATAATAAAAACCACTATGGAACATAGGTGCATAAACATAAAGATCAAAACAGATAAGAATTTGTAGAAAGGAAATGGGAAATACTGCCAGGAGCTATAATTGAACATTGCCTACCTGAGTTTCCTGGCAGGTAGGGAAAAATAAAAGAAAAATAAGGCATTAAGAAGTCGTTTTCTCATAATCAGATCAGAACTTTTTTTTTTTTTGATGATTCCTGAAGGCTAATGGGAAAAAAAAATAGATTTTGGCCTATAAGACTTTTGGAATCTTTACAATCCTATTGTCTATTTAGAAATAACAAGTTTACCCAATAGTGCCATCTCTACCACTATCTAAAAAAAGCTCGGAAGCAGCTGCTCTAAATCATTTATTGACATTATGTATAAAGTCTTTTAGTTTGATGAAAAATGGGTTTTAAGAACACTAATATTTATTTTGTTCTATTTATAATCATATTTTATGGGGTTTGTGAGTAGGAAATATGTTCATGGTAAAAACGTTCAAGTCATACTTACGTAAAAAGTTCAAAATAAGTCAACTTCATCTTCCCGAACTACTTCCTAGGTTCCCCAGAGGCAGTCACTGTTATCAGCCACTGGTGTCTTTGTCCAGAAATATTTTATGCATAAACAAACATATACACAAAAAAACTCTTTACACACATGGTATTGCACTGTGTATAAAATTCTAACCAATGAAAATGAAAGAACTGTAGGATTTTTTACATAAAAATTAATTTCCATTAATAAGCCAGATTTGAACTCTGACTCACATTTGACCATTTAGCCCATGCTCCTGGGACACATTAATCTTGGATGTACAATTAGGGACACATTCAGATTCATGTATTACCTTATTCTGTGGAGTTTTGCTTCAGTCTAAACTTCAGTGCTTTTAGTTCCCTTTACATCTATTCCACGTATCTTTTGGAGTCCATATGTGATGTCTCAACCTGTGTTCACATACAAGTCTTCTCAGCTTCCTTTGTCAACTTAAAGTCTGCAGACTTAAGTGAACTCTCAGAGAAGCTGAGTGAGGCATTTGGATATTTCATCTGTTGCTCCCAATTAGGTCACTCCATTTCCCCACTCCAGCAAGTTGGTAATAAGGAACTCGGTTGCTGCTAAACACAGCTCTTGGGCATTACTGCTCTTCCGGAGCAAAGCTAATTCTCTGAAACTTTCAACACAGTCAAACTATGTGCAGTGTTTCCCACAGAACTGAAGAGGCACTGATTCTCCATTTGGTTTCTCATGGGCTCTCTTTGATAACCACCCAGCCTCCCTTTAGATTTAGTCAACCACTAAGCACTAATCACAGCGCTTGGGGTTCCTTTAGAAGAGACCTACATATGTAGAGCATCACTGTTAGGCATCACCTATGTGTTTGATTCTCTTTCCCCTTAGGAGGAGGGCTGTGGAGGAAGGATGTAGGAGAGGGGTATATGGACCCCCCCCCACAAACAAGCTCTATATGCAAGCAAGCTCTGCCTCATCAGGCCACTAGACATATCTAGGCTTCTTTGACACTTGAAATAAATACAATTTATGTTAAAACTAAATTTCTTAATTTGTAAGTTTCATATACAAATGCCCTTCTTTCAACCTATGTCTCAGCCTTTTTCCTTTCCCTCTCGTGTTTCCTAACCTGGTACTATTTGAAAAAAGGGAAGAAAAGAGCAGTCCACAGTAGCTTTGGCCACTGCTCCCCACTTCACTTCCTACCTTTGGTTAAATCTTGTGTAGTCACTAGATGTTTCTTCTCATGCCATTCAGACCACTTAGCCTAACTCTGACATTTTTTTGGCAATAGCTAGACATATTTTATTGTTACTGTTGTACATGCAGCCCCAGGATGTCTTTGCTTTCATGGTAATCTAACATGGCATTTCCCAAAGTTATTTATCTGTGCAGCAGTTTCGAAATCGTAACATTTTGGTGGAATGCTGGCTGAGATTGTGAGCTATAATGATCGCATCTAGCAATACTACACTTAGCATACCAACTTGCGTTTTAAATAAGGTTTCTATTAAGTGACAAGAAAATATTTTGGTGTTATGAGTCTAATTCTTGTTTCATTTGAGTGGATTAAGCAGTTTTTCTTCACTTTCTAGACTTACACCTTCAAAGTTTAGCTATAAGTTTGATAGCCCCAGTAGTGGAGAATCCTTCCTACAACAAAGAGGTAATGTTTTAGCTTTGTTTTACAGCTGACTTTTGTGAGTTATAGAAAAACAATACTATCCATAACTGATATACCATATCAAAAACCAATCCCATCAAACAAGCACACGGAGCTTTACTGTAGACCTGGATAACTCATGACCTCACATAGAGATGATGGAAAGCCCAGCCCTTCTGTCTAGAGAGAACATGAGAAAAGGAATGGAAGGGAGCGGTCACATGTGTCCTCATCCCCCTTTTCTGAACTATAAGTGGTAGAGGGAGAAACCAAGTTAGCTTGATTGATGAGAAAACCTAATAAAAAGGGAGAACTTTTGCCTTGCAGACTTTTGAAGACTCTTGGAAGAAACTATATTGCAGAAAGCCTACCTCCTTCCATTTCCAACCCCAACTTGGGGAAGCTGCTTGACAGTAAAACATGAATTATCCCTGGTTAGGAAGAGAGAGAAAAAGGAAGTCTGTCTAATTTCCTTATCTCCCCTCTGGAGTTGGAGGTACTTAGAAATTCCCACCTGCCCTTCAGTAGGATATGCTTCCTTCAAGCTATGCATGGGCAGAGGGGTTGGCTGGGTTGCCATGCATGGTTGAAATGATCTTGGCCAAGGGTAGCAAAGCAAGGTACTCAACTGGGAATTTAAAGAGGCTAAGCCTATCATTTCCAAAATGGGGCTGAGTTAGCAGGATGACTCTAGGGGATATGAGAGAGAACAGATTAAACAGGCCCAGGACACAAGTACAAATGGAGATCCACACACCATGTTCATATTTAAGAGCTATAAATAACGCTAACAAATTATCAGATGAGATGTGTTCTATTGCTCCACCTTCACCACAACCAAGAAGGTCACATTTAGATGTATAGTTGCAGGACTCCTTGGAGATCCATATCAGATCATAGCAATATAGGAGAAGGCAGTCCCAGCTGGCCTCTCCTCTCACTCTCTTCTGCACACCACCCTGGCTCCTTCACAGTCTACAAGGAGCCCCTTTCAATGCTTGAGGACACCCCATCCCACATATCCAAATAGCATTCAGTCCTCCCAGCCACCCCCCCCCCCCCCTTGGCCACCTTTTGACCTAGAGATGTCGTGTTAGTTTTTTATGCAGCACAAACTTGGCTCAAAACAGCTACATTTATCATCTCATAGTTTCTTTGAGTTAGTAGTCAAGCCACAGTTTAGCTGGATCCTCTGAGGAGGGTCTTACAATGAGGGTGTCAGTCTAGCACCATTCTCATTTGGAGACTCGAGTGAGGAAGGATCTGCTTCTATGTTCCCTCAGCATATTCGAGAAGTTCATTTCCTTAAGGGTGTAGAATTCATGGTTTGCTTCGTCAAAGGTGATAGGACAGTAAGACTCTACCATGAGTCATCTAGCAAAACCAAGTCTTACATAACATAGTCTTGGGGTCCATATACTATTGCTTTTTCCATGTAACATAATGTTGTCACATAGGAGTGACATCCCATTACCTTTGCCATCTTCTATTGTTTAGAAACACTCATAGGTTCTGCTTACCTTCAAGGGTGAGAATTGGGGATTACAGAAAGCAATAACATCAGAAGGAACTGATCGTGGGGACCACTTTAAAGTCTGTCTGCAGTGGTATGGACTGTCCTCACAAGATGGACCAGGAGAGGAGGGTTGGGCCTTCTGGGAAATGGGTTCAGAGCCCATTTGGGCAAGCAATACTGGGATCCTGTGTACTTGGCCTATGTTTTAGAAGATGGCACCTGTGCTCCAGGCTGTCATGCTCCCAGGGGAGAGATGCAGTCAGAATAAGGCCAGAGTGGAATGCTTTAAGGTGTAGGACCCAAGACAGAGACCTTTCTCTCCTGAGGTCTATTCTTTCTGAGTCGAATATTAGTATTGGCCATAACTTTGACCAAATTACACTTGGGCCATGTGTGATATCACTGCCCTAGAGTGAGATATAACCAGGAGGACAAGGACCACCATCACTGAAGAGAACAGCTAAGACTCAGAGAGCAGCAGAGGGATTCTCAAGTGAATGCAAGGCCCTTTGTACCACCTCCTTGAAGGTAAAATGCAAGCTCTTTCATATAGCAAGATGGCATCTTGAGAAGGACATGATGGGAGGAAGCAGCAAAGTGGAAGAGTCAGTATTTACCTGAAAGGGACTATTTAAAACTAAAAAGTATCTGCATTTACCAGAAGAGACAGTGACAAGATGAATTGGTAAGTTAAAGTTTCTCCCTCACCCCATAGCTTGGTAAACACACAAGGAAAATCACATCAGCTATGGAAAATTGAAAACATTTTATTTACCTTTTTGATATAGTATGAATAAATACTTCAATCTCACTATATCAACCTTTGACTCAGAGCTTACAGCTTGCCATGTGGTTGGTAATTTCATCCTTAGCCATTCTTGAATATTTCCCAGGACCTGGGCTATGCCAGAGTTCTTAGGCAAGGCCAAGCCTTATGCAAGGCAAGACCAAGACATTTGAAATCTCCCTGCTGCTACTGGGTATTTGAATACACTTTTATTTGGCTCACTTTTCTCAGTTCTTCTATGTCCAAGTCTGTGTTTTCAGATACGTCCATTATAATTCTTGCTGTTCATAAGATGATTATTTCCGTGTTTGTTTTCTTTCCCTTTTCTGTTTCCTTGGGTTTTTTTCAGCTTTTTAATCTCCTTTTGTCTTATTATTTTTAATTTATTTTTTTCTCTTTGATACTTTGTCTTAGGCCAAGTTTTTAAAGATATCTTTGATAGTATTTATATGGAATGTTTTAAATTTTTTCTCACTAGTTCTTATTCTAATAGCTACTCTTCATTTGCTCTTCATTCGTTGTGTTACTTTGTTCCTTTTCTGTTATGATATCTTTATCTGGTTTGTGTACAAAGTTCTTTTGATCTTAATTCCTTTTTAATGGGGTCTATTCTGTCAGTATTAGCAATTTGCTGAAAAAAATAAGATGGGAAAGAAATATTTCTCAGAAGACTTTCTTACACCATCTACTCTGAGCACATGTATACACCATCATCCACTCAGTGCTCGGAGCATTTGGGGCAAAAAGGAAAAATGCTTGGACCGGAGTGAGTCATTCTCTCATAGCTTTTGTTTTTGATGATCTTGTATTTTTGCAAATCTCTTCAGTTGATAATGAGCAGCTGTTGCGATTGTTTCCTTCACTCCCTCCCACTTATAGCCTTGTTCTTGAGGATGTCAGTTCCTTGTTTAGCCTCACTCTCTGACTCTCTGCCGCATTGGAATGAGGCTCACATATTTTCCCATAACTCATTCAGTTCCTTAAACTTATTTCAAATAAGCATCAACCATCAATTGTGTAGGTCACAGGCATTTCAGATCTGTGCTGTCTGGTTATTAACATACATAGATGAAATTGCAGACATAGATACAGACATAGATATAGAGGGAGATCTAGTCTAGGCATCCTGCCACGAATTGGTTGTGATGTCAATATTCTTGACAGCTTATTTATAGAATAGGGTTTGAAGTTGAGTTGGCTTTTCATGTTTTCATTGAAGACAGAAAATTTTTATTTGAGTTTCATGCATTTTGTAGTTTTTATAGATTTCAGAGAAGAGTCAGATAGAAATGCCTTTACTCTGGGAGCTCCAACAATGTCTTGCGCATATATTTAAAAAAAAACAAGAACAACTAAATTTCTGAAAAAAATTCTTACCTAAAATGTCTTTTTTATTTTTATGGCCCTCTTATTGACATCATAAAGGCTAGTATTGTTTAGAAAATATTAAGAAGACTCAGTGGGCAGTCTGGAAGGCCCTGGTTTGCACAAACTATCTGCAGTGAATGATGGGTTTAATATTTCCGATGAGCCCGCAGTGCCAGAAACTGGCTGACCCTTGAATCATTCATATTGTAGTCATTTTTACTTAGCTACTATTCTTAAGCACATTCAGTTCTTGACCATATATACCTATTCTCGGTGATCTGAAAAGCAAAGTGCGAGGATCTCAGAGGTCTCGCCTCTCTATTCACTCAAGAAAAATCATGTTTTGAATATGCTTACCTGGTCTTTTATCTCCAGTGAAAGGATGATAAAATGCAGAGAAAATGTCTCTCTAGGCTGTATGACAATAGTTAACCCAGGGCTAAGGGTTTAGTGAGCTTCTTGAGAAAACTGCAAATATTTCTATTTCAAATAATTTCTTTGAGATTGAATTTAAAGACACAAATACAAGGAATACAAAGTGCTATTTTAATTCAACTTATTTGGACCACTTACTGTTAACTCTTCATTTGTAGGGGACATTAACTTACATTCCTTGATGTTGGTATCAGTAGTTTTATTAGAATAAGTTAGATTTCTATGATGTGCTTTAATAACATATTAGCAGAAGATAAATTTTACAATGATCTTTCTATTACTAACTCTACTGCAGACTGATAATAATAATCTCTCTTTCCTCAAAGTTCAGGAGAGGGCAAATATTCACATATCCATTCCTACTCCATTGCAGTGTGATGCAAGATATAAGATAGCACTAATACTTCCATGCTTTTAAATTAAGATTTGGGTTTAAATCTCATTTTTTAAATTATTTTACATGATCATGAAAAAAATAAAACCATATGTTCTGTAGTTTATGACCCCCATTTTAGAGATAAGGAAATTAAAGTTCAGAAGTATCAGGTAACTTCCATAAGATCACATTGGTAACAAGCGGCAGTAGCAGGTTTCTAAGTAATCAGCACAGTTTGTAGTGTAAAGAAGGCTTCTAAATTTTGAGCTGGAAGGGCCTATGTGGGAGAATGAAGTCGTATTGAGCAAATGTCTTGTGAAAGACTTTCAAAAACAGACATGAGAAGCAGCTAGTAAGTTATCCCATTTTTCACTGTTAATAAATGCTAACTAGTTACGTTGAGAATAGCATTCTATTTTAAACTTACACAAGAACTTACCATTTGAGGGAATTGTATATAAAGCAAGAATATTTCACTGAATTGTAGAAATCAAATCCTTAGGAGAAATCCATCTTTATAATCCTGCCGTTGGGTATAACTAGGCATGGGCCAGGCTTTTCATAGGATATGTTATGAATATGTTTACTCAGTACTTATATTAAATTTCTCTTATGAAACATTCTCTGGCTAACTTTAAAATATAATACTGAAAAGTATTTTACCTGCCATACAGAAAGTTACAGCCTCTTAGAATGATGCTCTTTTTGTTCAATAGAATTTAAGCATATGACCAGTTAAATTTTAGCCACTGATGGCTAGAAATGGGGGTGAGGATGGGGAGGGAGATAAAAGATATATTAAACAGAAAACTTCTTCCCATCCCTCAGATTCTTGAGGGATATAACATACTTCTGACTTTAATGAGTCTTGTGATCATGAAACATATTAACAGTGCAGAATCATGATGAATTCACACTTGCTGCCCTAATTTTATTACAGAACTACAGCTATTATGTAAAATTGAAAGTTGTAGCTGACATTTCAGCCGTTGAGTATGGTCTCATTCTGGCTGAATCACTGTCTCAACTTGAGGAACTTGGATTTATTATTCTCAAAAGCCTACTTTTGCTGCTGCAACATTTACAGTTGACCATTATTTCCCGAAAATGGCATAAAAAACCAGGACATTAAAATAATAGGTGACCTACTTAAAAGTGTTTATTCAGTGTTGTTTTGACAGTTCTCCTAAATATGAACTAAAAGAGCTGTGTGTTAGTCATCTCTCACTGAATAACAGCAGCTTAAAACAATACACATACATTATCTCATAATACCTCACAGATTCCTGGGTCAGGAATCCAGGTGCTTTTTAGCTGGGTCCTCTTGTTCCGGAAATATCACAGGATGTAGTCCTCTCAAGGCTCTTCTCTAAAGGCTGTTAGTTGATGGTCATTGGAAAATTCAGTCTTTCATGGAGCTGTTGGGCTGAGGCCTCAGTTCCTCATAAGCTGTTGGCTAGAGGCCCACCTCAGTTCCTGTCATGTGAGCTTTCCCATAGAGCCTCCTACACTATACCAGCAAGTTAGCAAGAAGGCAAGAAAACGTTCTATGAAGAGCTAATGCCAGCAAGATGGAAGTCACAGCCTTTTGTAACCTAATCACAGAACTTTCATCCCATTAATTTTGCCACATTCCATTTCTTTTTCTTTTTTTTTTTTTTTTTTTTGCGGTACACGGGCCTCTCACTGTTGTGGCCTCTCCCGTTGCGGAGCACAGGTTCCGGACGCGCAGGCTCAGCGGCCATGGCTCACGGGCCCAGCCGCTCCGCGGCACGTGGGGTCTTCCAGGACCGGGGCACGAACCCGTGTCCCCTGCATCGGCAGGCGGACTCTTAAACACTGCGCCACCAGGGAAGCCCCACATTCCATTTCTTACAAGCAAGTCACTAGGTTCAGCTTACACTCCAGGTGAGGGAATGACACAAGAGTGTGTGTACCACCAAGCAGATGAGGGTCACTGGGAGCCATTTGAGAAGATTGCAATATGTTTATAACTTCCATGAAAACAGAACTTGATTTCATTTTTTGCATTTTTCCTCTTCTTTCTTAATTTCAGACTGTAACTAAAGCTTATAATGTCAGTCACCACCAACAAAAAGCAATTAGTAAATGTTTCTTTTATTTGAGCAAATAGGCACAAACATGTTACTGTGCTGAAAACAAGAGGAAAAGAAAAAAAGGTAGGGGTTGTTTTTCAGCCTTGTGATTCCCATAGAAGGACAAAACTCTGAAATTTTATTTTTAAGAGACATGTATGCAATTTTATAAGCATTACAGGGTTTTTTCCTCTCTTTAATGTTACCTGAGATTTGGGGGTTGATTTAGTTTCCCCATCACATAAGTATAGCACCAGGGCAATATTTAGCATACTATAAATAATGCATAGGATAAAACTAGAGACTGTTTGCTCTTAGCTTGATCAAAGGTGGTTTCACTGATATTATGAAAAATACAGCTGAATTCCCGACTCTGCAATTTTCTTTGGAGCTCTTACTAGTTTATATATTGATTTCTTTGGATTTAACCTGGGGATAAGATTAAGGGAGTAAAGACCCACTTGGATTTTATTCTCTTTCACTAAAGCTTTCCAGTGTAATTTGTATTAATATGTGTTCTACCTTCCAAATATTTTCAGAATTTTGACAATTCCTCACCAGCTCTATTACTACTACCTTGTTTTAAGACACCACTACTGCTCGTATAGACTTTTGCAATCTCATTCTTCTTGCTGATTCCACTCTCATGCCATCCCCCTACAATCTAAACTCAAAGAGCAGCCAGGGTGATCCTCTTAAAATGTAAGTCAAATTGTATCACTTCTCTTTCAAAACCCTTCAGTGCCTTCTCACCTCACTCAAAGTGTAAGCCAAAGTCTTTCAAAAGCCTACAAAGCCTTATGATTGTGGCTACCATCCTGTCTCTGACAGATCCGTATTATTTTGCCTCTTGATCGTCATGTTCAATAGACAATCCCTTTCTTGCAGTTCCCTGGACACCCCAGTAATGTTCCAGTCGTTGCACTGGCTGCTCATTCTGCTTGGAATGCTCTCCTTCCAGATATTTGCTTAGCATGTTCCATCATCTTTTTCAAATGGTACCCAAATATTTGTTTTTACTCTGTTGTATGACCCTATTTAAAAAACGGAATATCCTGTCTACCTGGCTTTCTTGATCCACATTCCCTGATTTCTTTTTTTTCCCCCTCTCACTTTCAACATCGGTTAACTATTTAATTTTTCTGTTTCTCTTTTCTGAGGAGTTCCTATTTGTTCTGTTTGCCTAGAGACTAAGCACATTCTATGGTAGGTGATCAAGAAATTGTTTTTGAATAAAAATTCCTATTTCTTTTCTCTCAGTAAAAGAATTGGGCTCATGTCTACTTTGTCCTACCTCTCATTCAAATAGAAATTTTGCATTCCTTTATTTATTTACAACAATATTGTCATGCCAGTTTTACTTTCTTGGTATTAAGGGTACAGAAAGACCTAAGTTCGTATATGGGCTCCATTATCTAAATGCTGTGTGAATTATGTAATCTGCCCTCTCTGAGCTAACTTATATTCAACACATAGAAATAACAAACTCTGTGACTAAATTTATTTTATTTTATTTTTAGTAACTGTACTGCTGGGTCATAAAAACTGTTTATTGTGAGGGTCAGTATTCAGGTTTTATCAGCTTATCAGTAACTAGCCCATAGTTAATTAAATTGCAGTGCTCACACTATATTTACCTGTTTTCTACTATATGCAGAAGAACACACATTTTTTTTAGTCTAAAGACTGGGAAAGAATTTTCTTCCTCTTTTCATTTATTTCCTTCTTTTCTCGGATTTGCCATCAGTAGGTGAAAAATAGGGCCTCTCGCAGATTATTTTTATAGGCTTCTCAGCTGCACCACAACTTGATTTCGTTTTCTCACTCAGGTTCACACTATTTCTTGATCAGGTGCTTTGGTGGGGTTCTCTGGGAAAGAGTAGGTCAAACCTAACAAGGGGAAATGAAATATAATAAAAATGGATGTAACATTCTAGTTTGGGTACAGAACCTTACTTAGGTTCTATAAGATGTAAGTTATGTAATCTGACTTTAGTGATTTTAATTAGCAAGAAATTACAACGTGATATGACTTCCCCAAAAAGGTAATTCTAAGCTTAAGTTACACTAATTACAGAACAATATACGGAATGCAAGAAATGATGGTACTATTATGTTTTATTCTACATATAACAGTATAATTTCTTGGTTTTGTATGTCAGGAAGGCTGACAGCCTGGAGCAAATTAAGAAGACAAGGTTTTACCACTGGGAGGGCTGCTTGATCATCTTGTGTAAGAGGTGAGGAGATGTTTGGAGCAGGCAGAGGAAAGTACAGGAACTATCATCAAGCGGTGTCCTAGGGAAGAGAATTCAGAAGTTCTGTGTTACTCAGAAGTTACAAAGAACAGTGAAAGAAAGTAACAGATTCAGTTCTGATAAAAAGATAGATCTTTTAACAATTAGAGCCTTTGGGAAACGAAATGGTGTTTCTTAGGAAATGAGTTCAATATAACAGGACATATTCGAGCCGAACTCCAGAAGTTCAAGCACTAAATGGAGCCTGAGGTTGCTGATCTCTAGCTCCTTTCCAATCCTGAACTTCCATGTTTCTTAAAGAGAAGGATAAAAGGAACTCAATGGCTGAAGAACCAGAGTTGTTTTTAATAGGAAGATGGTAGTATTTATTTAATATGATAAAGACACCCCTGAAATTTACATTCCTCTTAGTATCATGGGAGAGGCAATGTCAAAAAGCAAATAGAACTTAAAAACTTGATGAAAATGCACAGTGAGATATGTAGGCACCGGTGCTAGTTTGAATTTAGGGGAAGGCAAAAAATAAATCAAGCAGTTAATGAAGTCAGGACTCAAATCTCCAAATAATAAGCTGAAAGCTGAAAGAAGCCCTGACTTTTGTAATATTTCATAAGTACATGAGAGAAGCTGTTGTTCACTGTGACCCTCATACAATCTGGACAAAGGGAAGGCAAGAACAGCCTGTATCCTGGTATGAAATAACACTCAGTATGTTGTGCTGTCTAGAAAGGCAGAACTGAAGGAGGTAGGGTATTAAAGGAAAAGGTCATTAGACTCATATGAGAAAAGTTCCAGCTGTGTATCTGCTAAGATGGTATCAATGGGCTGACGCTGAAATCAAGCAGGATTTAAAATGGTGATATTTTAGGAGCGCATATTCATTCACCTTGAAAGTTTTAATGAGAAAAGCAAGAGCAACTAAATAGTCTCTCGAGATGACCAGGTATTTCTGCAAACATTTTTTTTCAAGTCACCAGTATGTGCCCAGGCCTGTGACTTGTAAGGACATGTTGTCACAGAGCCATCTGACATCCTTTCTCACTAGTTTTATTTACTTGATAGATAAATGAAGAAAGAAGAAAGAGATATGAACAAAATTGCTGTTTCTTCTAAAGTATTTAGTAATTGATTCTTGTTTTTTCCTTTGGGATTATAGCTCAGTAGGGACAGCAAAGAAATTTATTCCATGAGAAAAGCCAGAGATCTTTTTAGTATCTGTTAAAGAAATTACATTATTGGGGAGACTTAAAAACAGAGGCACTGGGGCTTCCCTGGTGGCGCAGTGGTTGAGAGTCCGCCTGCCGATGCAGGGGACACGGGTTCGTGCCCCAGTCTGGGAAGATCCCACGTGCCGCGGAGCGGCTGGGCCCGTGAGCCATGGCCGCTGAGCCTGCGCGTCCGGAGCCTCTGCTCCGCAATGGGAGAGGCCACAACAGTGAGAGGCCCGCATACCACAAAAACAAAAAAAAAACAAAAAAAACACCAGAGGCACTTATAATTGAGGTAAGTGAAATTGATTATCAGAAGAAGGTGTGGGGCCCTAAGTGAAATCTATCCTGGGCAAATCCCCCTCATCTCTGTTATACTGTCCTCCACCATTTTATGTTTTACTATGAGATGACCAGCAAAATTAGTGATAGTTTGTTTTCCCTTAATTATAAAAATATCTTCGTTCATGTTTTCCTAGTTCACATGTAGGATTTATATTATTTTGATAACCAAATCATGTATTAATGCTAGCCTATGTGAAAGCAGGAATGAATGAAAGTGATATCCTTGTTCTCAAGATACAGGGAGCACCAAATCCACCTAAGATTTCTCTATATGAGAGAAGTTGTCTAAAGCCCACAATAAAGTAAAATCAGATGCAGTCCCAGGGGGACAGCCTTCCAGAATCAGGACTAAAAGTGTATTTGCAAACTTGATTCTCTTTCAATCTTTCCTGAAAATGCTTTTACCAGTTGCTATTCAATATTAAGTGTTGAGTTAATGAGATAAGAAAATGGGAAAATATTGCTATGGCAAAAGGTATTTTTTAACATATTTATATATGCACTGGATGTGAGATATCACATTGTATTTGTACAGATAAAAGATGAGAGTCTGAGCTTCAACAATGGCGGTAAAGAAAGATTATGAGAAAATTAGGTAATTGGAATAATTTTTTTAATGCTGACTTTCAGAATTACTCTTATTATCTCCTTTATTCAAGTATAAGTTCTAGGATATAAGGCTATGGAATTGAGGCTAATATTTTGCAATCAGAATGAAAATATTTATACTGTTTTTTAAAGCTCTTTAACCATAGAACTCAATGCCCTTTTTAATAAGTTGTGAATAATCTTTATTTCTAACCCAGTATTCACTAAATTCAAAGAAATTGCTAAAGTATATTAACAACACTAGTTAATAGTTTTCATATGGGATTTAGAAAGAAGAAAAATTTGGTGAGTTAAGAAAGCAAAGAAGAATGTTAAAGGTGAGCAAAGTTTAGGATATGTTCATATAATTGGATAGAATTATCACATTTATCTCTCTGGGTCTTGAACTGAAGAAAGAAACTCATTAAGAGAAGATTACAAACTTTGCTCCCCTTAAGTTTTGCTAAGGACTTTCAATTATTTAAATGTGTTATTTACCTTTTTTCTCCTTTTGCATGAATAGCAACACTTTTATTTATTTTGATCATAACACACTCTAAGTGAAAAGAAAGCCCTTGATACAAATCCTTAATCATAAAACCATTAGTGGATCTTTTGTTATGGTGCTGTTTTATAACGATAAATTTCATATACTCTTCCTGTTTTTTTTTCACTTGCAGCCAATTTATTATCATATCATAAATCTGAACAGCCCCCCTCCTTAATCTCATTCAAATAGCAGTTTTAATCTCTTCTCCCTGGGTTTCTTATCACCAAGGAAACATAGTAGCAGAGATCATAGTGGAGCTGTCTTGGATTACTGAAATTTCATTACTTCCATAAAATTTGTCACAGCACATTTACAGATAGGTAATGAATTATCATTGAACACCTGTCAAAATAGATGATTTGGGCTCCTTTGAAGATTGGACTAGGTAACCTCATTATGCCTTCATACCCAACTTTTCTGAGATTCTGTGACAATGCAGACATGAAGCTTAGACTAAGCTTCATTCCTAAGGAAGAACATAACAGGAACTAAAAAGAAGCAGCAGGGGCTTCCCTGGTGGCGCAGTGGTTGAGAGTCCGCCTGCCGATGCAGGGGATGCGGGTTCGTGCCACGGTCCGGGAGGATCCCACATGCCGCGGAGCGGCTGGGCCCGTGAGCCATGGCCGCTGAGCCTGCGCGTCCAGAGCCTGTGCTCCGCAGTGGGAGAGGCCACAACACTGAGAGGCCCACGTACTGCAAAAAAAAAAAAAAAAGAAGAAGAAGCAGATAGACCACCCAGAAGCTAATTGAATTTCAACCAGGAAGAAACTGCAAGGATAACTGGATTTCGCAGAAATAGAGTGATTATCTCATCTAGTGGCTTTTCTTTTCCTAGATACTTAGTGAGGTTGATAAACAGGCAAAATTGTGAATTATAGAAAAGTACTTTTTTTTTCCATTCACACATTTTTTTAATGCTTTCAAGCAATATGTATTAAGAGCCTCTATCCTAGACATTGTGCTAAGTACTTGGGATCTTGGGGTGCTCAATCGAAATTCACTGCCCTCAAGAGTTCACAGTTTAATCAACTGCTTTATTTTAGTGCAGTTTGTAAATGCTGAGAAATAGGCATTCAAAGGTGAAAAGGAACAGAAAAGAAACCTCGAATTAAAATACAGAGGTCCAGGGGACATTCTTAGAAGATGGGACATTTGAGTTGGCAACTGAAAGAAGAGTAGAACTTGAACAGGAAGATGGAGTCTCTACACCTAGGGGCAATAAGTGGGAAAGAATGAAAATTTAGAATGTATTAAGTCTATTAGGAGCTGCAAGTAATGCAACTTGACTGGAGACAATGGTGGTTATGGAGTACTTGAGCAAAAGATAGATCCCTGAAAGTGAAGAACTTTAGAGGATAAGCCACAGCATTTGGACTTTATCCTAAAGACTGTTAGAAGCTCTAATAGTATTTTAAGGCTTAAAAATGATTAGTAATGTTTCCCTTAGTAAGGTCAGTGTCAGTCATGAGAGTAGAACTTAGAGGGAGTTACAGTTCTAATTCTATGTTGGAATCTGGAAAAAAAGATGAAAGACTGAACTATGGCAGCAGTAAGGGGAATGAAGGCTGGCCCTAGGGAAAATTGTGACAGAAACAAGGGATATTTAGGAAGCAGGATACATAGGATTTGATAACTGGTTGGATATTTAGATGGGGGATAACTCATAAAATATGAATACCAGCTTCATTTTCTGAAATAGAGAAAATAGGAAAAGGAGCACTGATGATAAGTTTGTTTTTAGCCATGTTGTTTTTGTTTTGTCTATAGGACATTCCAGAAAAAAGAGCAAGGAGGGTTCCAGGAGATAGCAAAGCCTGGCACAGTGAGGAAAACATGTCTGAAGAGAGGTGAATTCTTGTTCTGGCAATCACACCCCTGAACCTTAGAAAAGTTACTGGCCCCTCTGAACCTCAGGTTTCTTTATCTGTAGAGAGAAATAGTGTCAGCCTCAGAGACATGCCTCATTCTAAGACATGCCTCTCTAGTGCAGTTTGATTCTTCTTGGAGGACATTGAATACATGCCAGACCATCCCAAGGTGTTGGATGGGGTCCAGGAGGAGCAGCCCACAATTCACAGTGTAGTTACATCTATTTAATGAACAATGTCTAATTGATAAACTAAACTTTTCAAAATTCCAGAACATAATGGATTTTTAGATACATTCTAGTTTGGCTCCCTTTCCTATAATAATTATTCCAGGATTTTCTTGGTAACTAGCTAGGTGATCAGAAAACATCATCTACCTCAGAGCAATAAATCAAATAGCAATAAATAAGCATTTTAAATGACAGTTTTTAAAAAGGTGCCACGGGGGAATTTCATTAGCTTTTGGGAGCTAAAGGTGACGGGAGCTCATTTTCCAGATTTACTAGATTTTAAAGTTTTAAAATGTCCCTCAAGCTATCCATCAGTAATTGATTTAATAAATATGTACTGACTCTCTTCTATGTGGCAGGCACTGCTTTTGGCACCAGTTACTTGAAAGTACGCTTTGACAATAGACACGTAAATAAATAATAATTTCAAGTAGAAGTGAATATAAAATTCAAAACAAAATAATTTTAGGTACTGATAAGTGAAGCATATAAACCTGGGAAAAGGATAAATGTCATTTTTAAAAATGGTGGAAGATAATGGGTCTGCTTTGGTTATGGCGGTCAGGGATTATGTCTCTGACACAGGAGATGACAGTTAAATGGAGAATTAAATGATGAGAAGAAGTCTGACACAGACAACCAGGGGTCAAGTGTTCCAAGCAGAAGGGACAGCAAGTTCAAGGCAGGATCTGGTCTATTTATTTTGAATTAATAGAAAGAAGGCTCCTGTGTCCAGAGCTTTAGTAACCTGGGGGAAATCTGGTGGGAGACGAGATTGGGAAGGGAACTGGGACAAAATGTATGAGACCTTAGAGACCCTTTTAGAGAGTTGGGTTTTATGTTAAATAAAATAAAATAAAAAAACCTTAGAAAATTTAATTTAATAAAAGAGATGTTTTTCCTACTGGAAACTATCATTAACTCATCTTTTAGCATCATCAAAGAAAATCCATAAAGAATGTCATATTTTTTATCTTAAAATATTTATTTTTCCCAGATTCAACTGTATGTTTGATTTTTTTATAAAAAAAACACGTTTTAAAAATAGTAGCAAAAGTCTCCTTTCCATCTTTCCTTATATCCTCTGCAGAAAAATATAATGCATTGTGATTTGTTCAAAGTGTTCAACTCTTAAAAGTAAATTACATTTCAAACATCTTTATTTAAGAGCCAAAAAGCTAAATAAAACCATATTTTACATTGAAGAAGAAAAAAACTACAAGGAATTTATTTAAATAAATCAGCACTATAAATCTAACCCATTTATAAGCTGCAAGAAACAGTTTAACTGCAAAGTAGCTGGTGAAAGTTTGTTAACTACAATTTCTTTTGGGGGGGTAGGGAGAATGAATAATATTTTGATACAATTAATATTCATAAAACAAAAGATATTTAATAAAAGAAGGACTATCTTTCTGGTAGGGTTTCACCTGAATCTGTATAATGGGTACTAAAGTGTCAAAAGAGATTATTTTTTAAAATATTGACTGGAAATATCATGAAGAAAAAATAAAAATTTAAAATTATTTGTTATATTTTATAACATTTAATTATTAATGCAAATATGTGAAAATTATTACATTGAATAAGAAATTATTCAAGCGTGCCTTTTTGGTTTGGGGCTTTTTTATTTTTACTCTGAGTTAGCTATTTAAAGGGATGATACTGTACCCTTCACTTGACATTGGATGTTAGCAATATGATCATAAAGTAGATCATTTACTTTTCTAAGAGCATTTCTCAATCTCTTAAACAATTCTAAAGCATCCACAGCATTATCATTTTTCTCTGTCATTGATTTGCCCTGAACCTTCCCCTGAAACTTTAGACCTTTTTCTCTTGCCTACTTGACTTTTCCACTTAGATGACCAATAAGCATTTCAAACTGTAAATGTCCAAACCACAACTCCGTATTCCTAGTACCCTTCTCCCATCAAACTGCTTAATGCTGAGTCTTCGCCACTCAGAAAATATGACTATTGCCTATCCATGTGATCAGAGATTTACCAGGGATCCATCACCCTTCTCCCATTTTGTTTCATCCCTCTCATCTCCCACATTCACCCAGTGAATCCATCTACTTCTTTCCATATCTATATTAGCATCAGAGTATAAGCTATACTCATTTCTTGAATGGATTCCTACAAGCCACCTAATTGAATCCTTTTTTTTAAACTCACTATAAACCATTATTCATTTAGGAGCCAGAGCAATCTTTTTAATAGAAATATTGGAGCTTAAAAATGTGGATTCCTTTTTATTGCAATTACAATAATTCAAAAACTCTTTGTCCTGGACCACAGAGCCCTCCATCATCTGGTTCCTGTCTCAGTACCAAGGGTCAGTCACAGTGTTTTTCTCTGTTCCTCTAACACACAAAAATAGGTGTTGATGGTCTTTGCACTAACTAGTCTGCCTGGATTTCTCTCCACTTCATTTATTTATTTTTCTCCTTGATGTTCTCTTCCTCATCATGCATGATTCACTTTAAGTACCATCTCATCTTAGAGGGTTTTGCTGAACTCAGTACCCAGGCATGTTATTATCACATCACCCTGTTTAATTTTCTGGATAGTACTTGCTATCCAGATCCCACGAGTGTCTCATATATTCTCATGGGAACAAGAGTTTTGTCTGTCCTATTACTGCTGTATATATTCAGTCTTAGATTAATGCCTGGCATATAGCAGAGACTCTGTGTGTGTGTGTGTGTGTGTGTGTGTGTGTGTGTGTGTGTGTGTGTGTGTGTATGATTGAATAAATGAATGACGAATGGACATTTGGATCTGATTGTATCCAGTGACATTGAAATGCCAGCTTTAATTACCTCACTGTACTTCATTTTATGGTTAAATGATTTAAAATCATCCAGTATATACCTCTGTTATCTAATTTTTAAAATTAATATGTTTTCAAAAACCTCTTATTCAGAGGAGATTGGAGATTGCTAGGTATTCCTTCACTGATTTCTGTTTGAAAAACACTGATCACGAAGAGACGTGCTGCAAGGCTCAGATGATATTTATATCAGTGTGTCTTTTCCCAAAAAGGGCCCATATGCACTGCCTGTGGGGCAGCTGCTTTTGCCCTCTGTTTCTGATCCTTAATTACTTGGCTTTTTTCTTCTGCATATGTTAAATTTTTCAGACCCTTTGGAACCCTCCTCTCTACTTACATGCCATCACTGAGCAATTTTTACTTTCGACTTTCCAACAGCTTGATACAAGTAAGCATCTATTAATACTGACCACCATCTGCTGCAAAGCTTTAAGTACAACTTAATGGCTAGAGTCCGAATTTTACTGAAGAAAAGGCAGCCAATAATATCAAAACACATGATAGGCATTCTCAAATATTTTGAGGTCTTTTTGATCTGTCCTCTTTCTTATTTGCATTTTCCTTTCCTGTTTAATGGTGTTCTTATTCAAGCGGAATAAGACATCCTGCTCTTAAAACCTCATCTGGGGCTTCCCTGGTGGCGCAGTGGTTGAGAGTCCACCTGCCGATGCAGGGGACGCGGGTTCGTGCCCCGGTTCGGGAAGATCTCACATGCTGCGGAGCGGCTGGGCCCGTGAGCCGTGGCCGCTGAGCCTGCGCGTCCGGAGCCTGTGCTCTGCAACGGGAGAGGCCACAACAGTGAGAGGCCCGCGTACCGCAAAAAAAAAACCAACCAAACAAACAAACAAAAAACCAAAAAGGAAACCTCATCTGGTTTCACATTGATTTTGATCAGTAATCTGACAACATTTAAGGTGGGAGACTTGAAAGTATATGAAGACTCTAACCCTCCGAACTACCTGTAAATCGCAAAAATACCTTTACAAAACTCTCAAAACATTCAGAGAATTATCACTGCCTGTTGTAAAAGGAAAAAGACAAAACTGGAGTTTGCTTAATTGGGATATATGTAATCTGAGGGTCTGCAGGACATTAAATACTATTTGTAGCAGTTTATGCTATTACCTACCTCTCTCTATAGCCATCGTTACAGCATTAGTGGTGTATATATTGAGTGGGAGGGAGAGACAGGAATACTACTCTTACCTTAATTTTATCTGCCCTATTTGTATGACTGAATTCTTTATTTTCCTCAGACTTGCACTGAGTTTTATTTTTAAAAGTTAACATAGATGAACAACAATCTCTTGGATTAAAAAGAGGACAGTGAGGTAAAAAGGGAGTGGACGGAAGATCCAGGAAGTTATAAAACAGACAAGGGAATTATAAATGTATACTGTTTTCAACCTAAACAAATTCATTTGTCAGCAGGTGAAGCTTGTTTTGAACGAAGAAGTTTATTTTCGCTGCATATATGCGAAGTGTGCATAATAAGTCATTTAAATCAAGGTTACACACTGTCTTTAGGCAATTATTCTCTTCTGTGTTTGTCAAATGTAAAAAACCAATTGTAAGCAGTTTTGAACTGTTGTTCTGTTGCAATTATGCACTCTTTTGACAAAGGATAATGCTTTATTTTGCAAACAAAATGCTGCAGGGTTACTTTGTGGGATTCATAGTGTAATGGAGAGAAATAATTAACCAAACAGATACACAGGCAAGGGGTGGATGCTAGTGTGCAGTCTGAAATGAATCAGCTCTTCTAAAGATTGACACATGCACCTGAAGTTCTTCACAATCCCATTAGACCTGCTTGCAAACATCTAGGGCACAATATTTCACCCAAGATGAAAATTTAATTATGACCTCTCCCTACCCAATGAGACCAGCTCTGGAAACAGAGGCAGCTGGTGCTCTATTTTTAAATGCCACTTAGAAGGTGATGTTAAATGTTTAATGTTTTTCTTGTGTTGCATAGCACATGCTTTTGCATTAGCCAAGAGGACAATGAAGAAGGCATGATCACAACAAGAATAACAACACGAGACATACGCTGTCTCTGTTTTGCCAAGCAGAATTGTTAGGATTCCAAGTTCTTCCCATAGATCCTCCCATTTCCTGGCAGGGAGTTGGGTTAGTGGTTGACTCTCCTTAGCAGCCTTGGTTGTTTGCTTCTGTAACCCTGTGGGATCAATTTCTTCCGCTACGTCACCACCAAGCTCTGCTGCTTTGCTGCCACGTCCCACTTTGTTGCCCCATCTTGGGATGTTTTGCTGTTACAGTGGTGTGACCCTTTCATAAGTACTGGTAGTGATCTGCCTACCTTTGTCACTGACTGTGTTTCTCTCACTGAAACAAAAGAGAGGTTTATTTCCACCTGTGATAGAATAATGCTTGGGCTCCCTATAATGGAAATAGAAGTTCTTGATTTTTTAAATAATATTTCAAATGTTACAGCATTTATATTTATCAATTTTTTTTCAGTTTCTCATACCTCTTGTTTTTGAGAACCCTGTGTCCAGTTGCCTCAGACGTGGATAGAAAGATAAAATAAGTTTCAACCTAAAATTATTCTTCTTGTTCAAAAATCAACTCATGCCCACTGAGTCTTTTCTGCTCCAGTGAATTCAGTTTTCATCTGAGACGATAAAGGAGCTTCTACCCCCTCCTTCATGATAGTCTAAACCTGGTGTCCTGGGATCTGAGAACCATGTCTAAATCTCTTTCCTATTTTCCCTCCAAACCTCCCTCCACCCCCAACTTCTTTGCAAATATAACCCTTGCCTCCACTCTGCTCCTGCAGTTACCACAGGGTATATGCAGATTCTCTTCCCTCCCTGCTCTCCAGTTCTACACCTGTAGTAAAGATATTTGCATTCTGATCTAGATACTATATAAATTACTTTTTAAATTATAAAAAAATATTCACAGTGTCAATACATTTTTAAATTTTAAAATTGTTAGGAAAAGGAAATTTTAATCTTCAAAAATATAGTCAAAATTAGTATTCAAACTGAACAAAATCCACAGTCTATTCTTTGTGTTTTCATTTCTTCAGCATGTTATAATAAGGAGAATTGGGAAAAGCTTTGTGAACACTAACTCATTTTAACAAGATATGAAGAATCTGTAAAATTCAAAAGACCGGTGTCTTTTCTGAGCATGTAGAACAGGCTGAGCAAGAATAGAATGTGGAAATTTGCCAGAGAATCTGAAATATTTGTATGACTTCTGTGTCAGAGGACACGCAGTAGCAGTACAGTGCAGGGACTGAAATTATGGATTTGGAGTTGGACATTTCTGAGATCCACTCTTGGCTTTCCTACTTGTTAGCTGTGTGACATTAATCAAGTTACTTAACATCTCTGAATTGGACTTTTGTCACAAGTGGACTGGGACTAGTGATAGAACTGCTTTATAGTCAGTGGGATATAACTAGGTAAGTAGATTAGTAAAAAGTTAGATAGCTGAGAGATATAAGATACATAGAAGGACAGTAAAAGGAGGTCTGGAGAGAGAAAACAGGGCCTTTAGATAGCTGCCTTAGGGATTTAGAACTTCATGCAGTAGGCATATACAATTCAACTTGGATTATATGAGCTAGTTAGTTCCATTTAAATTAATTAATTTCAGAAGAAATGATTTATTCGTTTATTGGGTTACCAACCAATTTGACAATAAACCTTCTGACATTAAAAATTAAAAGATGAATAATAATGCCTACAATTTATTTTCAGGACACTGACATTTTATTATAGTCTATGAAATACTAATGCATACAAATAAAAGAAAGTATTAAAGATAGAGTAAATGAATGGAGATAGTTCTTGGTGAATCTAAATGTTCTTTAATATTGTATAAGTAATATCTTAATAATATAATGTATTAATATATATTATGATATTTTCCTTAAGTCTACAAAAATATTCTGTCTCAGTTGAGTTTACAAATATATGAGAGCTGTTATTTGCCCTTAACTCAGGCAGGCCACATTCCATTAATTTACAGTATTAATTTGTGTACAGGCTCATTTTCCTAATTGACTATCTAGGGGCAAATATGAATAGAACTTTCTCAAATATTCAGAACTTATAGAAATTAATGATATTTTATTGGCCCACCCAGTATTCCAGGAAAAAAGTAACTTTTTTGTGAGAATGATTCAGGTGAATGCCTTAATTTGCGCCATAATTTTTTTTTTACAGTAGCTCCTTGATGGTTATCTATTTTAAATATAGCAGTGTTGCTCCATAATTTTTAATGTATGATACATCAGTAGGATTTAAGAGGGGCAGACAGGAAACATGTGTTCTAATAGGACAGATACTCAGTTGAATATATCTGGGTGCTTTAACCTGTGTTACATACCTGCTCAATAAAATATATGCACATGATTGCATTTTTGAAGGTGTATTACAAATAAAAACACCATGAAATTGAAAATCAATTCATAGAATTGTTGGAAACATTCAAACGTGTTATTTTAGAACAATTACTCTTTTCCTGTGTGTGTTTGTGTTTTCTGAACTATAAAGCTAACTTTTAAAAGACACACCAAGATGACTTGGGTGTTCTTTTTGTACGTTGTACTTCAGGAAGTACACAGAACAGAAAATAACCACACAGTGCTTATACAAATTTCACCTTATTATTTTCGCAACTCATTTCAAAGTAAATTAACTTTGATAATAATAGTATAGTTCCTTGACAATTTATACAACGCATTTTATTATTTTTATAATTAATATGAATTCTAAATGAATAATCAAATTCTAACAAAAAGAATACATATGGCTCATCCTTCTGTCTTCCAGTTTATTTTCTCCATAACACTTTGCACAGCATCTTTTGGTTCATCGATCCCCTATTTTCCTCTCCTTTCAGCTCACTTCTATCATATCCATGGAAATAGCTATTCTCCTTTGAGTGGCTATCTTGTCATAATTTATAAATATTTCAGGCATGTATTTAAAGAATGTTCATGAATTCTTGGACTGAGTTTTCTAGATATGTCTCAACTCAAGCCTTGTGTAGGTTCATATAGCTCTGTGTACATTTATTTTTACACTCTATATTTATGAACTATGTTATATGTATATTATATATAAACATAGTATATGTATTTATACTATATATAAACACCCATATAGGTTGAGACAATAATGTTAGGTAAATACACATTCAGAAGTATAAAATTGTCTTAGTGGATTGATACCTAAATTAATTGGAAATTATGCTTTATTATTAATGACGCATTTTGCCCCAAAGTATTTTGTCTGATATTAATATTTTATATTAATACCATCCTTACTTGATTAATGATTACTTACTATATTTGTACAAAATTTTTACTTTCAATTTTTTTCTCTCTTATTATAATGCTTAGGTGTAAATCTATATGTAGATGTATCAACAGGTATGTGCAAATAACCTATACCCAGACTTTGGTTATATCTATTTGTAGAAACTCTATGTCTTAATGGGTATATCTAAGTTTTTTACATTAATTGTGATACTGATATTTTTGACATTATACTTATATTTTAAAAATGTACTGTGCTTTTCCTTTAATATCTTTTTTCTGATCTTTTTGCCTTCTAGTATATTGATAGGGTTTTTAAATTCTTTTTACTTTTTTATTATCTTAGACTATATATTCATTATACTTCTGTTATTCCTGTTTACTTTAAATTTATAGCTTGCCTAATTTATTTTATCAATTGTTGCCAGAATTTATTATCTCAAATTTTCTTACCTCTACGCTTTTATTATTTTCTATTCTACATTTTAAAATCCCCCCAACCTACTATTACCTTTATTATTTACAGTTATTATTGTTATTTATAATTGATGTCTTCTAAAACCATAACAACACACTAATTTCCTTGCATGCTATTGCTATTTCCAACAACTTTTCAACTCCGGGTTGTTTCCTTCTTTCTTATTAGCCTATCTTAGTATTACAGAAGTTCTTTCGGCAAGGGTTATGGATGATAAATTTTAAAAATCTGTCTGAATGTGACTCTTAAACAATAGTTTGGCTGTATTATTCATGGATGACATTTATTTTCTCTCAACTTGATAAGATATTATTCTATTGTTTTCTGATGTCAGTCTTGCGAACGTGAAGTCTTCTGTACATTGAATAGTTATTCCTTTGTCTGCAATTTGTCTTTTTTGTTTTCCTTGCTGCTTTCAGTATTTCCTCTTTGTCTTTTAGCTTCTTCAGTTTCATCGTAATTTACTATGGTGGTGAGTCTTAGTGTGCTTTCTCTACCTGAAGAGCAATGACTTCCTTCAATTGCGAAAAACGCTCAACCTTTATCACTTCAAATTTTGCCTTTTCTCTCTTTCTCTAATTTCTTATTCCAAAATACCTGTAGATTTATTTTTGAGACTTCTTGTTCTGTTCTCAATATCTTTTACTTGTTCTCCTTTGTTTTTTATTTCTTTACCTCTATAATGCTAACATTATATTGGAGGACAAAAATCTGGGGAAGGAGGAGTGAAGAAAAGATTAAAGTGAGCCAAGAAGGGAATGGGAGCAAATGCTAGATAAGGCATTACTGAGCTGTCCACAGCGTTGCAAACAAGACAGAGCTGGTGCTTAGTCACACATAATCTCTCAAGAAAGCCTTTACGGAACAATGCATTTGGAAGAGGACACTGGTGAAATGATTAAGAGAGAACAATTTACTTGATGTCTTCTTCCTGTCTCCTCTCTCTAACTGATCAAAAATCTTCTCCCAGGGGAAGATGTTCCTTGCACATAGGCAGAGTTTCCACAGGTTCGTTCAGTCCATGTGCTGCTGCGATAGGCTTTCCTTTTTCATTGGTGTTGCGTGCATGTCATCTTTGGTCTATGTGGTGTGCATGACATCTTTAGCAGGTGGCAGGGATTTTTGACTATAACAGTATAAGTCATCATTAGGGTTATTCATCCAGGAACTGAGGCAATCAACTGAGTCCTGAGTAGCAGAGAGGCCAAACTGAATGTGGGATATACATAGACTAAATCGATAATAAGTGTGTGTTTATTTCATAAGAGTCCCATGTGTCCTAGATTCTGCAAATGTCCCCAAAGGAGGTTTTTGTATGGATTTCTGCGGTGGCCTAAGAGGTCCTAAACTAGTTTTTGTGTTAATTTCTTGGTTTGGGATTACAGCACCATGATACAAATGAAAATTCAGTTTCAATACTTATGCTTAGAAGGAGTTAGGTGTTTTGTTTTTATTTTCCATAGGTGACTTTTTTCCCCCTACTTAGACCCTAGGAAGAAATAAAAGTTTTTCCATTAGCTTTTCAGTCTTTTTCTGGTTTTCTTTTCAGAAGTGGAGCAACTTTTTTGCAATTTTAGTCTTTATGTACAAAAATAATTTTTGGCTATGATTGTCTTCTGATGGCATGCACTTACGGGTGTGAAAGACTAAACTTGAGTAAAAAAAATCACAGTAGCTACAACAGTGTGAGTTTCTGCTTATTGCTCTGGCTTTAAGGTTTTCTTCTTTAGCGTTGATACCTAAGGATGTACCTTTCCTTCTTTTGAGGTTGTTTATGAAATTAAACATTTTTTGATGTGTTTATCCACCATTTTGGTGTGTTTGTAAAAAAAAAAAGGGGGGTTCCTATCAGTTCAGTCCGTTATTTTTCTATATGTATTTCCATATATTTCTGCTACATTTTGAAGTGCCAATCATTACTCATAATGCCATTTGGTAAAAAGAAGGAAAGACAAATGATATGAGACTGTTTAAGGGAGAGGAACTAATCCAGTGGGTAAGAATGGCTGTAGGAAAGTTAATGTGGTTGGTGTATTGAGGGCAGATTATAAATGATAATGCTAGAGCTAGATGTGGTCCAGCAGACAGAAGGGCATGTTAAGAATTGTGTTTACCCCAAGAGTAATGGGATGGCAGTAAATAAAGGAGTAAAGCAATCTTTACATTTTTAAATGTAACTCTGACTTCAGTGTTAATGAAGTGGTGGCCAGAGTAGATGAATGTGGGAAACCAGTTAGAAGACCATTAAATGGCTGATAACTGATCAAACAGGGAATAATCCACTGAAAGAAGAAAGTACAATAATTATTTCCTATTGCTGGCCACATTCACAGCCAGTTGTAGCAACTATAATAGGGACTGAGCACCCACTGCCCTCCACATTACTACAATGACTACATTCTCTACATTACTACTGCACTTACTGTATTACTACTGCCCTCCCATTGGACTTCTGACTCCAACCTTGTCTGCCTGAAGATGATCTACGATGCTGCAGCCAGAGCAATTGCTCTAAAATGTGAAATGGACCATAGCACTCCCTGACTGTAGACTTTTCCATGGCTTCCCACTGATCTCAAAAGTCCAAACTCTTGAGGTGCGCAAGGTGTACAAAAGGGCTGTACAAACCCTTTGCATCTGACCTTTATTTTCCTTTTCAGATTAAATTCTTTTTTATTTATTTATTTTTATTTATTTTTAAAAATTGTTTGGCCGTACCACGTGTCATGCGTGATCTTAGCTCCCCAACCTGGGATCGAATCCACACCCCCTACAGTGGAAGCTGCGAGTGTTAACCACCGGACTGCCAGGCAAGTCTCTCTTCAGATTAAATTCTATCCACGCATATCAAACTCTGAGATCCAGCCAGAGTGAAGGATTTCAGTCCCGCAAACAAGCCACACGCTCTTTTACCTCTCAAACTTTAGACATGACCTTTATTCTGCCTCCGAATACCTCTGATGACATTCCCTTTTGTCTGCTCTAACCTCCATCACACGTGAAAACACATTTCACCTGGCAGAGGGTCGTTAACTTTCAGATCACAGGTTTTACATCACTCGTCAACTGTTCTAGAAAGAGACTTGGTCTGAGGTTGGTGGTCTCAGGTCATTACAGTTATCATCATTTGATTCTTATTGCTTCCTTACTCTTGGAAACTGCCACTGGATTCTCTCTGAGGAGCATTATTATCAATACTTTCTTGTACTCAGCTGTATTCCCAGAACCAAGCATGGTACCCGAAGTGCCTGAAAAATACTCGTTGAGCTAATGAGGAAATGAATGACTGAATGTTTGACTAAATGAACAGATTTAGGTATTTTATGGTATCTACCCCACAACAGTATTCTGTTAAAACTTTGTCAATTAGGAACTATATAATCACAACAAATGATTTATTCACAGTTTCTCAGAGAAGCCCTCATAATTGGTGGCTGAGATATATGTGGGTTCTCCCCTGATTTATTTTTTTTCCCTGATGGAACTATGGAAAGGAAAAAGAGGTATTTTTAACCATAGGTCAACATGTAATCCCCAAAAGTATGAAAAAAATGAGAGTGAGAGATTCTCTAGACCCGGGTTTACATTCCTGTTATTTAGTTTCATGTCTTGAGATAAATATATTTGAGGTTTCTGCCTTATACAACTTTGGTTCCGGATCAGGTTTTAGGAGACTGTTGGTTCTACCCGGGATATACTCGTCTTCACTTGGGACCTTTGGGTGAAATTAGGGATTATTCAGTCTGAGCATTTGATCCTACTTGCTGCCTACATCAACATTCTTTTCAGCATCTTGTTTCCTAAATCTTGTGACATGATTCAGCTATGATAGATTCTGTTGGTACTTGATATTGAAATTGTTCTCCAGTGATTTTAGAACCCCCTGATGCCCTTTGGAATATCTGAAAACAAATATAATAGCTTGTCAAGGGAATCTGACCAGACCCTGAGGTCAGATTGAGATATAATTAGGAAAAAATAAATAGATTAGCCCTAATTATCTGAATAGTTCAATGTCCCCTGCTTATTATTCATATCTCCTTGTCTCTGTTTATTTGAGCTTTAGTCTTATGTTTATTCTGTTAACATATTACATCTTTAAAACCTGCAGATTTTATAACTCTTTGCTTTATAGCTTTGCCTCCTTAAAAAAAAGTCTCATTTCTTATCTCCATATGATAAAATGTCTTTACTCATTTGTTTCTATAAAATTTTGTGGTAAAGATGAAAAAATGATTTCTTACTTTTATTTATGTCTCCATAATACAACTTATTTTGAAGTTCTTAGTAATAAAATATGGTCCAAAAGTGTTTAGCGAACAAAGATATTTGAAGGTTTCACAGTAATAGAAAACAGAGGGAGCATTTAAATAATATGAGTAAACTTTCTCATGAAGTATGACATCATTCTGAATTAATTTCTTGATTTATTTTGATTTATACAAATTTCCAAATATGAAGTGCTTGTAGAGTTCAAGACAGATGTGAATAAATTCTAAATAATTCTTTATGTAAAGCTGCACCTTCAAAGAGAGCACTTATTATTCACTAATGTGGATGGATTTTGATATAACTTCCAATAAACTTAATCACTCAAAAGGAAAATCTATAATTTTCTTCCATATGAAAAAAGTTACTACCAACATTGTAATGTCAGTGGAAGCACTGTATCAATATAAGGACATGTCTGACACAGAGTAGGTGCTCTAAATATAGTACCTAGTTTTAATGCTTCATAATCTTTTACAATAACAATTCATTGTAAAATTGTTTTGTGATATTAAGCCCTTTTGTCAATTTGTTGAATCTGTATCTTTTTATTTCAGAAAATAAAGATACTTATTAATTTTTTTTTTTTTTTTTTGGCGGTATGCGAGCCCCTCACTGTTGTGGCCCCTCCCGTTGCGGAGCACAGGGCCCAGACACGCAGGCCCAGAGGCCATGGCTCACGGGCCCAGCCGCTCCGCGGCACGTGGGATCCCCCCAGACCGGGGCACGAACCAGTGTCCCCTGCGTCGGCAGGCGGACTCCCAACCACTGCGCCACCAGGGAAGCCCACTTATTAGTATTTTAAATGAAAATAGAAGTTGCATCTACTAGAGAAAATCTAAATCTGTTTAAGAAAAAAAAAAGAGGCTCCTTTATCCTCCTGCTACTCGTGATTATTACTTTTAACATGGTGACATATTTCTCTTCTATTACTTTTGATGTTTAACACAATTAATATTTACGTTTTTCAGGGCTTCCCTGGTGGCGCAGTGGTTGGGAGTCCGCCTGCCGATTCAGGGGATGCGGGTTCGTGCCCGGTCTGGGAGGATCCGACCTGCCGCGGAGCGGCTGGGCCCGTGAGCCATGGCTGCTGGGCCTGCGCGTCTGGAGCCTGTGCTCTGTGGCGGGAGAGGCCACAGCGGTGAGAGGCCCGGGTACCGTAACCAAAAAAAAAAAAAAAAAAAAATTACTTTTTTCAAAAAAACCCCAACTGTTTTTGCATCTTTTAGTAGATAACCTTTAGAATTAAGTGTTTCAGTTTCCGACAAGGATTTTAATTGGGAAGACATTTAATTTAAAAGTTAATTTTGGGAAAAGTGATATCCTTACACTGTTGACCCTTCCCTTTCCAGGATATATCTTTTCAGTTTTTTTCAATCCTTTTTTTTTTTTTTTTTTTTTTTTTTGCGGTACGCGGGCCTCTCACTGTTGTGGCCTCCCCCGTTGCGGAGCACAGGCTCCGGACGCACAGGCCCAGCGGCCATGGCTCACGGGCCCAGCACTCCGCGGCATGTGGGATCTTCCCGGACCGGGGCACGAACCCGTGTCCCCTGCATCGGCAGGCAGACTCTCAACCACTGCGCCACCAGGGAAGCCCTAGGTACCATTTTTAAGAGCCAAATTCTATTCTAGTTCATAAATGAACTAGAATTTATTGAATCATTAGCTTTGTATTATCGATGAAAAAATTAATCAGTTGATCCAAGAAAGAAATGGAAAATTTTATTTGAGACAAATTGAAGGTTATAACCCGAGAACAGACTGTCAGATAGCTCTGAGAACTTTTCCACCCATTAGAGGTCAAAGCACAGATATAAGTTTTTGAGACAGAGGGCTGTACATTAAATGATATATTATTGATTGTTTACACAATGCAGATCTATACATACAAAGCAAGTAGTGGGTAATGGGCCATCATGGCTCTTACAAGATTAAGAAGAATGGTTATTTCCCAAGGAGTTATCTTGACGCTAGGAGAATGTTGCTTTTTATGGTTGAGCAGGTATTTCTGTTGAAGGGGAGGTTTGGTGGATCCATAGTACAGATACACAATGCACAGTAGGGGGAGGAGAGGAGGCCAAAAGGAAGACAAAATTTTTATGTTTAAATTTTCCTCAACTTGCCTTAGAATATAAATTTTTTTTTGTTGTTTTTTGGGTTTTTTAATTATTTACTTAAAAAAATGTTAACATCTTTATTGGAGTATAATTGCTTTGTAAAGCATTGTAATGGTGTGTTAGTTTCTGCTTTATAACAAAGTGTATTAGTTATACATATACATATGTTCCCATATCTCTTCCCTCTTGCGTCTCCCTCCCACCCTCCCTATCCCACCCCTCTAGGTGGTCACAAAGCAGCGAGCTGGTCTCCCTGTGCTATGCGGCTGCTTCCCACTAGCTGTCTATTTTATGTTTGATAGTGTATATATACTCTCTCACTTTGTCACAGCTTACCCTTCCCCCTCCCCGTATCCTCAAGTCCATTCTCTAGTAGGTCTGTGTCTTTATTCCCGTCTTGCCCCTAGGTTCTTCATGACCATTTTTTTTTTTTTTTTTACTTAGATTCCATATATATGTGTTAGCATACGGTATTTGTTTTTCTCTTTCTGACTTAACTTCACTCTGTATGACAGACTCTAGGTCCATCCACCTCACTACAAATAACTCAATTTCGTTTCTTTTTATGGCTGAGTAATATAAATTTTTATTTCATCAGTATCATGTATTTAGATTGTTCAAATAATTTATACTTATGAATGACACTGAGAAAAATGCAGACTGGCCTTCTCTGCAGTGTATATTTTTTCCTTTAAGTTTAACTCAGAGAAGTGGAAGTACGGAATCAAAAGATATGAGCAAATTAAAGGTCTAGCCTAGAAACAGTCATCCTCTCATCAGCTGCAGTGTATGAGAATACCTGTCTTGCTGCTTGCTCTCACATCACCATCGCCAGCATTGTGTTATTGAAAAGGAAAAGCACAACGAAATCTGCAGTTATAAGAATATGTATATCTGGATGCTAATTAGATAATTTCCACTCGTATGACATCATGTCCATTCTGCATAATTTTATCCCATAGTACTTATAGTGTTTCAGAAAATTCATCTGTTTTCATTGTTTCAGGATAAAAGTTTTAGTGATCTGAGACGATTGAACTAATTTTTTGGCGATTCACATTCTTGCAATTCAATTCCCCTTAAATTCTTTCATTATAAGGACAAAAAATATTTAATGTAAAAGAATGGGTAGCCCTTCCCACCTCTTAGACAATGAATAGGAATTTCATGTGTAAAGGCCCATATAGGAAGAAATGGAGTAAAAGTGCCATAGGCTAGAGGAAGGAGCAGAGTGCACAGTTAGTTTGATGACAGAGATAAAGAGTGGAAAAGTACATAAAGTCTGAGGATGGCAGAGAAAAACAAGGGGGAAGCTAAGAGGTATTTCTAGGGATTATGATTCCTTCTCGGTATTTGACAAGTAAAGGATTTGATGCATGTTGAAATTATTTTTGATTGCATGGATTATGTTTTATGGTCCACAGCACCTCTATGAGACTGAACCACACCATTTTTTAAGCTTCTCACACACATTTTGATTGTGCCCAGCATGGCCATTATTAAATCCAAGATAACAGGTCCATTTTTGCCAACATTTTAATATTTACTCTTCACTCCTCAGTTGTTCCTCGTTTCTTATCTACAGTAGGGATGCTTCCTTCAAATTCCCCATCAGGCAGGACAATGAAACATCTGTGGAGCACCAACCACGTGTAAGCTCTCGTGCTGGTGTTGCAACGGGAGACTATGAGGAATGTACTTAAGAGCACTCAGTGGAGACGGACCCATGGTTGTAGAAAGCATGGCTATTTGCCCAGCTTGAATCTATTCCCCACTTCCTCGTTCATAACCAAACCTTGATTTGTTCAGATGTTGATGACAAACTACTCATCCCATTGCATTTTTGGAGAAACTGGATCCATCCTCAGTTCAAATGCTGTTTCATGATCTTTAAAAAAAAAAATCATGATTTAAAAATAAATCGACACATACGGGCCATTCTCCTGGTTATTGAAATCCTAGCTGTTCACACTTAGGGAAAGGATCACACTTCCCGAGTGAAGGAGAGGCTCCCTTCCATTAGATGTTAGTAAGGAAACATATTTTCATGTGCTGCTGAGAGCCTTTCTATGATCCCAAGGGAAACGTCTTAAGATGAAGCAAACAATATGCAGTCAAATGCTCTTGCCCTGAGCTATATCTCTGGAAGCCAAAAATGTGAACAGCAGAGCAAAGGGATGGAGAGAACTGAGTTCCTGATGATATCATGAAGCTACTGAATCAACAGTCCATGACATCTACCTTCCTCTTGACTTTCTGTTATGGGAGCTAATAACTTTGAAAACATTTTTAGTTGGACTTTCTGTTAGTTACAGTTGAAAGCATCCCAACTGATATAACAGTTAATAATTAAATAAGAAAGTTTTGATAATTATTACAGTATTTTCACCTGGAAGCCTTTATTTACTGCTATTTCAATATGTACTTTCTAGTGTGCATAATTTTTAGTGCACAGGGTAATATTAGTTTTCTTCCCAGACATGCTTGCATTTGTATTAGTAACAGATACTTTTTTGCAAAACTACCAACATCTTCCGCTCCTCTCCTTTTCCTCTACTTAAATGTTATGGTTTGAAAGTAAAATAAAACCTAAATGTTAACGTGAACAGATTTGAAAGACTGTACTCTCTTCTATCTTAATGAAATTTGACTATAATATAGACTTTTGATAAATTGAAACTCTCTGATATTGTGCAGTGTATTAATGAATTTTTTAATAGTCAATTAATTTGTTGGAAAATTAACTTGGTGGAAAAATTTATTTTAATGTATGTGCAACTGCTTTGAATTTATAAAATCTAAGGGTTTGAGAGAACACGTTTGAATTTTTAATTACTGTTAATAGCATGATAATCAGTGATTTTAAAATTATCAGGCTTCTCAATATCCCCTGTTGTTAATTTTTACTATAAAATATGAAAAAAAGAGAACTCTGATAAGGTCAAATTGATTGTCACCAATAAGGAAAGACTGAGTAAATGTTTCACATTTTGCAAAATAAAATTCAAAGTTACAAAATGCCTTGGCCTGAACATTTTATTTTGTAAAATGTAAAACATTCTTTGCTTGGTTGTTCCTTTTATGCAGTAGATATATCATGTGGAGAGTCAAATAAAATCTTCAAATATGTAAAAACGAACATTAGAACACGTACTTTCCTTTTCATAACCTTGCATTTCCACCCAGGAAATATTCAGCTTGATGCTCCTCCAGTAGAAATTTGCATTCAGGAATGAAGGCAAATGGGCCAGAGTTTAGGCAGGACTCTATGTCAGAGCAGGGACTGTATTTAGAGAGTAAGTACCTGGTAAGGTTATCTGATAATAAACTTGGATTTTAGGTGAGCAACCTCTAAATCTTATTCTTTGCTAGAACATGAAAAAGACACACATGGTGAAGAGATTAGTTTCACACACTCAAAGGGCCATCTGGAAGGAAAACAGAAGATAATAATACGCAGATTCATGTGACAAACAAAAACTATATTTCTGGATTACAGTACAATGAGCAATCAAAGATGATTCTGAGGTATCTAGTCTGGGTGATGGGCTAAATCATCACAGCATAATCAGATGGAAGTAAATCAAAAAATAGTTTTTAGAAAGGAAGAAGGAGGATGTTATTTGTGGGGTTTTCAACATCCTCATGAAAACCATTACTTCATATATTTTGTACATTTGTGTGTGTGAGGGTAGGTTGCTCAGGTGGAAAATTTAGGGCCCATGCCTTATCTCTCATGTTCACTACTGTATGCCCGGTGCCTAGAAAAGTGCATGGGACAGAGTAAATACTCCATATACTTGGATGTGTGAATAAATATAATATAAAAGTAGTATATGTGATGATGTCAAATCTTTTTCTGTTATAATACCTATTATGGATGACATTCACAAGGGCACTACCTTGCTGTGGGTATATGCTTATATTGTCATTCAAAAAATATGTTCAGGAAAGTAAAACACTACAATAATGTGTGATCACAGGAATCATTAACAGCGCAGTGTCTTGGCAAAGATAAGAGAGGCTTCCAATTATGTATAAATATCTAGTGCTCCTTGTAACCCTATTTTATTCAATAAAAAATGTATGTGATGTGTTATAAAAATAACTTTAAATTCATTCGATTTTACTTAAAAATAATTTGCATCCTTGATTATTAGTAGACATGATTTTCTGCACACTTCACAATCTCAGAATGTTGCAGCTGAGCTATACATTTGCATAATATGTATAACAGTGCGGCTTAGCTTTCCTTTCTCAAATGTGAGCTCTAGACCCATGAATTGCATTTGAATTAGTGGGATTCATGATTTTATTTTAGTGCCTGACAATGACTTGGTTTAATAATCTTTACCTCAAGAGTTGATGGTTCTCAAATTATAATCCAAATGTTTTGACCTTACCATCACTGCAAATATGTATGAAATGTAAGGAGAATTTAGCCCTCAATTTTCTGATTCATTTACTCATCAAACTATCTTATTAAAGCCACTTCATATTCAGGAAACTTCTTAGCAAATTATTTCCAGCTTATTTCATAGTCCCAGGAAGTTGACACTTATTAACCCAAGCTAAATCCCCGTAGATTCTCCTCTGTGTATAATTCAGAGCTCACACAGATTTACGTTGCTACAAGTAAAGGGGTGGTGGATCGTCAAATCCTCCCTGAAACATTTATTGTAAGCAACTCAAATCCAATTTCTACCAGCTATTCACTCCCAATCTCCCACCCCCTCCACACATTTAAAGGAATAATTTTCAATCTCTTGCTGTTTCTGGAACTGTGTTCCCTAATATTTATCTGAATTTTACCACTGTATATGGTTTCTTTAAAACCCAGTATACTCTGTTTTTTAATATTCTTTGGTTATTGGTGATGTTTCCTCTTTTCCTTACAAAACAGTATAGATCTCCTCTTTTTATTTTTTCTTAAAAAGAGACTCTAGGCCTTGATTTGTCCAATATAGATAAATAATCATAACAATTTCAATGAGATCCCAAAAAAAAGGGCACCTGTACACACAAAGGAATTTGATTCAACCAGTGCCAGGGGAAAATAAGTAAAGCCCACTTGACAACATGTTAAATCCAGATTGAAAATCATATGACCAAAATAAATGAAAGAAAATGAAAGACATATTCTGGGTCATTGGACTAAGGTGACCTGAAAGGAAGTGGAGGTATAAATTTGTGTACAAAGATGTGAAAGCATAATTTTATGAAGTGGAAATCTATAGGATTTTTATGTAAATTCTGTAGGAAATATGAGGAGAGGGATGAAATGAGACAACCACAGTCAACTCTCAATTTAGCAAGGTATTATGGGGGGTGAGGTTGTGGTTTGCCTGAAATCAATTGTAAATAGACCAGCTAAGCTCTCGGCATATACTGGCTAACCAGTAACTGCTAACTCGGCATATACTGGCTAACCAGTAACTGCTAACCAGTAACTGGCTAACCAGTATTGCTAGTAACTGCTAGCAATAAAAATGACAGAACATGCCTTCTTGAAATATTTTGGAGATATGGCAATTTTAGACAAAAACAAAAGAGTGAAATGTTGAATAAGAGAAATTCAGCTGTGCTTTGTAATAGTTAGAGTAATCTTGTTTTTAATCATATGCCAGAGGACACAGTCTGGGGTTTGGACTATGGGGTTGTCCATAAAGGCACAGGGTCTGAGATTCCTTTGCCAGTGGAAGTAGGATGATGGGTTCTTTTTCTCTTCATAGATCTACTCAGTTTGGCTCTTGCCCTACTTTTACTGAGGTGTGATTAAATATGATAAATGCACAGATCTTAAAAGTACAGTTTATACATTTTGACAAATGAATATTCCCATTTAATCTACACTCCCATCAAAATATAGAACATTTCTATCATTCTAGAATGTTCTCTCAAACTCACTTCCTATAAATCCCCTACTCTGCTCCCCCATTCAAACTTAATTACTGTTCTTATTTCTATATCTATTGACTTACTTTGCCTTTTTCTGCACTTCATATAAATGGAAGTATACAGTATGTGCTTATGTTGTCTGTCTACTTTTGCTCAGCATAATCTGATGAGGTTCATCCAGGTATACCAATTGTTCACTCTCTTTTTTTGCTGAGTAGTAGTCTATTATATGACTATACCATAATAGTTTATCCATTCTCCTGCTAATGGGCATTGGATTATTTCCAGTTTGTTTTTACTACTATGAACATCTACCTGTATGCCTTCTTTGAGAGTTCTTACCTTTTAAGATTTAAAAAAAAAAAAAAGTCCCCTTGGTAATAGGTTGAACAATGGCCACACAAAGATAGCAAGTACTAATCACTGGAACTTGCAAGTGTTACATTATTTGGAAAAAGGGTCTTTGCAAATGTAACTACATTAAAAATTTTGAGATGAGAAGATTCCCCTGTATTACCCCAGTGAGACCTAAATATATACCTTATAAGAGAAAAGCAAAGGGAATTTTAAGGGATACAGAGAAGAGGAGGTGGCAATATATGTCCATGGAGGCAGAGACTAGAGTGACCATGGCCACAGCCAAGGAATGCCTGGAACCACCAGCAGCTGGGAGGTAAATAACAGATTCTCCCCTAGAACCCTGTGAGGGAGAGTAGCCCTTTTAGATTTAGGATTTCTAGCCTGCAGAACTGTGGAAGAATATATTTCTGTTATTTGAAGCCATCAAGTTTGTGGTAATTTGTTATAGCAGCCATGGGAAACTCATATACACTTCCTGGTCTTTCCTGCCTTGCTGGCCTTTGATTTGAAATTGGGGATATTGTTTGAGGAAAGAACTATGCCTTTTCATACACATTCTCAACTTCAACTTTCGAATTTCATTCCTGGATAATGAAAATTAATTATACTGATACTAAATATACTTAGAAAACTTGAGTGACCACATCACTTGTTTTTATAAGGAGGAAAAAAGTCTTGTCATAGTGCAAATTTTTCTTAACTCTACAAGTAGAATTAGATCTTCCCAAGATCTAGAGAGAAAATGCTAGGATAAAAACATTACTGCAACACACTGAGGTAAACGAAAATTTTTGTTAGAGACTCTTGTTCTCAGTAACCTGATATCCGTGTTCTTCTACAACACACACCATTTTACTTAAGCAACTATTACCTTCTGACTTCTCACCAAAATACTTCTATTAGGTTTATTGGGAGACTCTGCAGAATGGCCACAGGTCTTTAATTTTATCATTAAACTCAATCCAACAACCCATAATTAAGCACATAGCATCTAAGATACGTGCATCTGAGTAGTGAAAAAGGTTGGTGTACAAATCAGAGAGATCCAGTGCCTAATCTCAAGTTGTTACCACTCAATAGTAAATGGATTTGTTATATAAATGGTACAGCTAGAAATATATATATATCAGATAACATTTTTACAAATGAAGAAAATTCTTCATCAAACATTATTAACAGTAATAAAAATGCTTTTTTAAAAGCTGTGTATTTCTATGATTTAGATCCAGGGAAAAAATGCTATATTAGTCTACTTGGGCTGCCATAGTAAAATGCCACAGAATGGAGGCTTAAAAAACCAAAATTTATTTTCTCAAAGTTCTAGAAACTGGAAGTTCATTGACATGCCAGCAGGGCTGGTATTTGATAAGTACTCTCTCCTTAGGTTGCAGATGGCCACCTTCTTGCTGTGTCCTCACATGGTAGAGAGAGAGGGAGAGATCTCTTTTTGTCTCTCTTCTTATAAGGCCATGGTCCTATTGGGTTAGGTCTCCACCCTATGACCTCATTTAACTTTATATTACTTCCTAAAGACCCAATCTCCAGACAAAGTCACATTGGGGGTTAGGGTTTCAACACATGAATTTGGTAGTAGGGGGGCACAATTCAGTCCATAATACAAGCTACAATATTCTCTAACTTGAAAAACATATACATACATACACACAAACAAAACACTCATACTTCCCTCATGACTCCTAATGCTTACATCTCTTCAGGACTAAGCTCCTTCAAGCTCTATTTGTCATCATGCAATGTCTTCATTTCCTCTCCTCCCATCAACAGGAGGAGGCTGAAATCAGGCTTCCTATCTCACTACCCCAGTGATACTTTTAGGCAAATGACATCACTGATCTACTTGCCAAATTCAATTGTCATTTTTAAAAAATCCTCTTTTTGTTGTTCTTCTACTACATTTGACACTGCTGCCTTTTTCAACTTCGAAAGTTTCTTCCTTTGGCTTCCATGAAATCATTGAGGTTAGAATAATTAACTAGTCTATTATTTGTCCATAATATGAACTTAGAAAATGTTTGTATAAAAGAATTGGTAAATTATTTTCCTAATTGTATTAGTTGATAGCTTCTATACATAGTATGGCATGTTTCCAAGTATGAGCATATAATAAAATTCATGTACACATTAGTATATAGAAGAGATCATTTGATAATTTCAAGTTACCTTGTTATTTTTCTCCTAACTATACTTACAAAAATATTTTCTATAAGCCAATAGTACCCCAATTATATACAACACAATTATTTCCTATATCATCTCTTCAAGAATGAGATTTTAGAGACAATGTTTACTAAACTTCTGTTATAAATTAATGATTTTTAACAAAATCACCGTTAGTTTTTATGTGGGGTAAAAAGGTTGGTAACACTTCACATTTAATCCCTTATTATTTGCAAAGTTATATTTCTGTTAGAATCATGAAGGTTTATTCCAGCTGAAGTTTCATGCTGCTTGGTTACTTTTTATTGTATTACATTAGTATGGCTTATTATCCATACTCTTTTGAATCCAACTATTTTCTAAGTGGTTTACATATTTTAAATAGTATTACTTCAGTTTCTTTTGCATTCTTTTTATATCCTCAAACTAAGATAACCTTTAAAATATTATAAATGTCTAAATCTCTGTAACCCAAAGATGAAAGGCATTTTTCAATCTTGATCTTCATTTTTTTCTATGATTCTATATTTTAATTAATTTTTTAAAAATCTTGAAAAAATATTTAAATTGCAAAATACTTTATTTTCAAAGTAAATAACTTTATGTTAAGAATTTTAATAAGTTTAAGATTATCTCCCCAAAGTTGTCTGGGTAAATTTCCAGAAGATATGGACTCCAGATATAGGATGAGGGTTTGAGAACCACTCCATTTCTGAAAAAAGTACATATAGTGCAGGTTACCCAAACCCCTAATGTTTCAGTTTCTCTGACGTAATCTGGATAGAATGCTTGACAAACTTTGTTTAAAAATTGTGAAATATATATAAAAGAGATGAGTAAACATATACATGTATGTGTACAGTTTAACAATCAATAATTAAATAATCCTCAAATTCTTAGCCATCAAATTAAAAAAGAAAACATCACCAGTATATTAAACTGCCACTCTGTGTAATACGGTGTCCCTTTCCTATTTTCCAGACAAACGGTTATGCATAATTTGGGTTAATGATTCATTTGTTTTTTCCAACATAATCCTGTTGGATTTTCTCCTAAAGAAAAAGAAAGATAAGAAATGGTAGTTCAACCCAAGACAGGGTTGAACTACCAGGCTGCATCAGGGCAGAAAATCAACCAATTCAAATAGGAGTAGAAGGATGGAGGTTTTAAGAAATAATATCTCCAAGAAAAAAACCAATGGATCAATTCATGGGGGAACTGAAGGCATTTAAACTTCTGACAAAGATTTAGAGAATGAATAAGAAGACTAAGTATGTGAAAATTAATGCAGTTATCAACTCCAACAAAGGAATTATAAAATAAATATACTATATAGATATCTGTAAATAACATTTACAAAGATGAAATAATACAAATCCCAATTATTATTCAGAAAAAATAATGATGCAATACATTTGGTAAGATGTGGGACCTGTGGGATTTTATGCGCTTATGTGTCTGCACATTTGTGTATGTGTGTTTGTGCATAAAATGTGGACCGTGAATGAGAGCTAAAACCTTGTCCACCCTATTAGTAAGTCAATAAATTGGAGGTTAAAAAAAGAAAAAGCACTAAAAATGTTAGTTATGAATATCTAAATATTATAAAACACAGCTAAAGTTTGAAAATAACATTAAAAAACAAGAACACGTTCAATTATCAATATCTATAAAATATTGGTAGAACCAGCTAAAGTTTTAAAAATATTTTTCTCTCTAGAAGAATCATGAAGGATAACTATTTAACATTTAAAACTACATCTAAGGATTCCACAAAAATATATTTGCTAAAATGTTATCATAAAATAAATATATTTATATGCATATTCCAATGTTATTTTTGTTGAGATACTGATGAGTAAATGTAAACTGCTGGCTGTCATGAGTGGAAATGATTTGTTTCTCTAGACCAGTTTTTGTCCATCGACAGAATAATTAAAATAATTTGGGGCTTTAACTTTCTGATTTATTTTCTTTGAAATGAAATTCCCAGTAAAGACAGTTATTATACACTATGTGTAGTCTTTACATCATTTTATGAAAAAAATTTGTGTTAATGGTAATGTTACTGACACTACACTATAGAAATAGAAATGTTTGCCGTAATATTTTCTATTCATTTTTTTCTTTAATAGCCTATCCTTACCTTCCTGCATTCGAAGAACCAAGTATTTGCTACCAGTTCTCCATAGGGTAGAAACAGAAGTAGAACCCCAATTCGAATTCTTTTTCATCCTAAATTATGACCTACTGCCTTCCTATACTACTCAGAGGTTTATAAAAAGGGATTAAAATTATAACATTTTTGATATAATAACTTTTGATGAAACTAATACTTATAATTTCTTAAAAAAAATATTTTCTTCTAAGTTAATCACTTCTGGGCAACTGTCTATAGCATTTATATTTAGTCCCTTCGTACCCTCTAGAATTAGATTGGTTTACCCTTTAGAAAAAAATAGTATTTTACAGCAGTGATTCAAAATGATCCTTATTAAATTCTAAAATATTTCTGTTAGGTCAGTGTATCTGTAGTTATTAAAGTCATATTTTTTTATTGTCTCCACAGCACACCCAAGATGCAACCAAAGATATAAGTGGTTTTCCACTAAAATGCTGTTAATTATTTTCACAAATTTGATGACAAAATAATCCAAATGTAAACAGTAAATACAATTATCCTAACTTTTCTCCTTCTTATGGAATATTTAAAATCCTTACTTAATTAAAAAATATTTGAAGCCCCAAAATTTATTGTAATTTTGAGTTAGAAAATATCCCATTAACTAGATGAATAGGTCTGTTCTACTGATCTCTTTTGCTTTGAATAAATAAAAAAGGCATCTGCTTATATCCACCCAAAGCTTTGCGTGACTTCTAAGTACTGAATTATGTATTTCATATAAATGGATTTTTCTTTTATGGCTTATTTTTCCAACATAATTCCCATCTGAATTCAATTTTCATGTAAGTGAGGAAACAGCTATCCTAGCTTAAGGTAGACAGCTACATAGGATAAAAAGGAAAATTAATGCATATTACTAATACAGATGAACAAACATCTCATCTAAATTTGTACTAATATACTGGGAGATTGCTCACTCATGTAGTTTATGAATGTGGCAATCAAATGTGATCAAAATGCACAATACTATAACAGAAAGTCTTGCAAAATAAAAGCATGTTCAAGTATAGTTTAAATAAATCCATCATTATATAATAGGTTAAACAAGGGAAGTATACAATTTTAGTAGGGCATTCTTATTTTCTGAGAACAGTATTATTAATAGAAATCAATTGTGCTTATTCTCTAAAATATCTTTTTGTTCTGCTGTAACATAAAATGTTCTGGTGTAAATAAACTACAGGTTTATAAAGTATGGCATTTTAAAATATTCTTATATATTTCAGACTCAACATGTCTTACCAATTGCAGAGTAAACAAATGAATATAATTTATAAAAATGATTTTCATCTTTGATATAACTTATGTCCATGTTCTTTTCTCTTAGTTCCCAGGTACATCGTTTTCACATCTGATAGGACAATATTTATACTCACATATTTTAACATCATGATATTTGTAATACAATTAAACTATAATAAAGTGTCAATTTCCTTGTAATATAGGTTGTTAGTACTGCTAAATCTATCACTAAAGTTATTCCTTTTTCTTTATTCAGAATTTATGTAACTACCCCATTACATATAGGTTTAATCAATTTTTAAGGTTATTGGTAAAATCAATATAACATTCCATTTTTTGGCTATATACAAATCCCCTTTATATCTTTATTTATATATTTTTATTATATACTGTTAAATCTTTAATGTTATCTTTAAATATTAAAAAGAGGTAATAAACAAGTAAAAATAAATTAATTTCAATAAAATTTTACACATTAAATATATTTCTAGTGCATCAGTCACAGAAATGATGCCTAGAGATGTGTATCTAGCATCACTGCTACTAAGTAAACTACTAAGTAAACTGCATAATCTCACTATGTTGTGTGCATAAACGTTACAGGTAAGTGGATGCTTTGTTATTCAGAGAGAACATAAACTTCTTTAATCTTTATAACAGATGTTTAAGCATGGATTTCAGAAAGGCAATTTTGCTACATTAAGGAGACAATTTAATAAGCAAAATAATGCAGAATGCTTAAGAAATACTCTTCTTTTGAAAATGGAAAATCAGTTCTATAAAAATTGAAGGTTTATTTGAGCTATGTCTCCTGTTTTTTATACAGAATGAGTTGTTCTGGTATAATGCTAAGAATGGTTTATGCTAACTTTATGAAGGTATCGTGGGAAAGTTAAACTGCAGTTCATGTATAAAATGTTCATTATGAAATGAAAAAAAAATCCCTTCTTGTTATTTGTAAGTAAGTTTTTCTATTTTTTAATCATTTTAAAGATAGCCTAAAGACTAACAATATAAATAATACTAATAATTGACATTAATAGACATTATGTGTCAAGTATCAACAAGCACTTTGCATGAACTATTCAATTTAATTGATTATGGTTGTGTCTACCCAACAACGATAGCTAAATATTCTAGTGCATAGAAAAGCTGACTCACAAATTTTCAGATACTTGGAAAATTTATATAACTGTAATATATAGCCTATTTAATTGATTGTGCATGTACAGATGGTTAACTCTTTCTCCTTGGGGCTTCTAACATTTTTTAATAAAAACCAAAAAAATATCTAAGCACTCAGTCAATTGCAAAATCATTGGGAAATGCTGTTTTGTTGTGACAGTAGAGTAAGTTCAAGCTATGATGCAACTCTACTGCAATGATAGAAAAAAGTATAAAGAGTAAGAGCTAAAGTCAAACAGCTGTTATGAGTAATTTCATATATTCATGGTCCAGCTAGAGAACAGACAATTGGCATGAATACCTTTAAGATTAGAGAAAAATCCTACTTTTTATGACCATGGCATAAACTGAAAATATAAGATTCAGTCACGCTAGCTCAGTGCAGTTATCTTAGGTTTTTTTGTTTATGGTCTGTGGGTATTGGAGGAGGGGGTGAGGAATGAAGGCACGGGCAGCAGAGACAGAGATATAAGCACAGGAGTGCAGCTTTCAAATCCTCCTGATCATGACACAGTAGTATGGATAAAAATAGATGTCTACTTTCATATGTAAATATTCATTAAGTTGAGATTAAAAAATAAATTGCAGGACCAACATTTAGTGAATGCTCAAAGAAGAAAAGCATCTGAGAGAGCCAATATGTTGGGGAGGACTATAAAATCATTCTAAAACAGGGATCTGATCTTCACATTTCTAACCCAAGATTGAGAAATGTGTCATCACTTTCATCTATTGGACTGCAAGGTTTACGTAAATAAGCTTGGAAACAATAGCAACGAGACTGAATTGGAATGGACATTTGGATATAATAGGTCACACAAAGTGTGTGGGTTGCTAGAATCCCTCCTCCCTCCTGGGAAGATCTTGGAGTGGCAACTTTCAGATGCTGACAGAATGAGATGAAAAATCACTTTGTGGATGCTGTGTTTCCAACAAGCAGAATTGAGGTCCAACTTCTTGGAATCTTTCACTTTGAGATGATGTAGAAATCTTACCAGGCTGCATACCCCTAAGAAGGAGAAGCCTCTCTCACGATTGGAGCAGGTTTCTTTCTGAGACTAGGAAAAGACATCATTACCCAGGAGAGAAATCATAAGTCATCCTGAACTTCTCTTACTCTCTTTGATGCTCTAGGCCAAATGAAAGGAAACAAGCCATCAGCTTTTAGAAAGAGTGGTATATACAGGAAATAACTGTTTACTAGACCAGAGTGTATATTAAAAGTTCAAGTACTGGGGGGGACTTCTAAAGCTTGGTGCTTTATACATTTGATTTAGCTGTTCTAATTTGTTTACTATCTCTTGTAACACTGCCCCCATGAAAAGATATGCCTCTCTCATGGTTTTGTAATGTATCATATGAGGCATGTAAAACTAAAGATTGTTACTCCTAGATTACCAAGGATTTGTTACTCTTAGATATGCCCTTAAGCAAGATTGGATTTTGACTTATAATTAGTTTTTCATATACTAATTAATAATGTACTTCTCAAACATGCAAAATAAATAACCAGCAGAGAGTGTTTTCTGCTGATTTCAATTGTGAGCAAAAAGACTACACTAGCCTCCTAAACACTAGTAGTATGTTTTGCTTCCCTTTTAAATAAAAAATGTGAAAGTAGCTTGATTACCGTCTCTGTAAATCTGAAATGTATATTTTTTGGCCATTTAAGCAAAAGTATTTTTCTTTTTCTTCCATCACTAATGTTTATTTAGTCCTTCACATGATTCTTGCTGGTGCACGTTAGTTAGACAACTTTTGTTTTCTAGTTACAGAGATGCCTGGGTAGGTAGGTCCCTGTGGCCTAATAACTGGATCTGAGGGTTCAGATGAAGTTTGTTCTCTCTCTGTTTTTGTCTCTGTCTTCTCTCTCTCTCTCAAAATATATTTTCCTTCTCTCATTTCCTTCTACTGTAGATAAAAATTCCATGAAAGAGGGTAAGTTGAAACTAGTTCCCACAACTTCTGTCCCTCATGTGACCATGTCACCAACTCGAATAGAAAAGTCCCAGGGAAGACTGTGATTGGCCCACCTACATCTCATACCTTCCCCGTAAATCTGTGTAGCAGAAGATGGGTGAGATCTGATTAGTCAACCTAGATCCTGAGTCCACACCTGTCATGGGATGGGATGACAGCACCACTACTCCCACCAGGACCAAAGCATTAAGGACGGGGTGGTCTTCAAAGGAAAGGATGCTAGACAAGCAGTTTAAGTCCACCATGGTGTACACCAAGCCAGAATCATGAAATGCAGAGCAAGCCTACATATGTCAATATTAAAATTGTTGTTTACTTATCATATTAGTCAGGGTTCAGTCAGAAAATAACACCAGTTACTTTTGAATGTAGAGAATTAGTTAAACAGGTACTGGAAGATGTAAAAGACAAAGGTAACACAGAGCTATTTCAGAACTGGTAACTGTAAGAAGCAGCTAGAACCTCCATGTCTGGGGGACACTTACCCCCAAAAAAGAGGGTGAAATTATTAGAACCTAGAAGGTTGGAGGGGTGTACCTGCAGTTCTGGGAGCCAGACCTCTGAGGATAGAGTATTGGCCCACTAGAGCTGGTGTCTGTGAGGGACCATGATGAGGTTCATTCCTGGATGTGAGAATGCAAACTGGAAACAGGTGCTAGATGCCACTCTGAGGGTGAAGAACATTTGCTGAAGGGACAGTGAAAGGAAAAGAATCGAAAACAAGGAGGAGCAAATCCTTTCTTCATCCTCCAGACTTCTCGTCTCCTTCTAGTGGCCCCTGTTGGCAAAGCGTAACACGGTTCCTGCTGGCAAAGCATAAATGTATTTCATAGAGTCCCAGCCTCAGCATGACAAAGAAGAGGCTAGAAGGGCAGATTTAAAGCTAAGGGACAACAGCTTAATAACTAGCACATCAGTGGTGGCAGCATCAATTCTGCATCAGCTGGAGAATATTTATGGACTAGCAATGGGGCTTCATCTATCTATGGCTACACTAATAATTAGAAACATACACACCTAAGTGCAAGTTACCACCAGACATCTCCTGGGACTCAGTCCAGTCTCATGACCCACTAGGTACTTAAAACTTTGAAGTCTTACATCAAGTTCTTTCTTCTCTAGTTGGAGAGTTTTGGAATCATAATCTACTTAGACCTTGGAGTGTGTTCATCACCCTTTCAGGGAAGGAGGTATCTGAAGCTTTTCTTTGGATTATGAATTCAGAACTGTCAGCTGAGACTATTGCTTGCATGCAGCTTATTTGAACAGAAACAATTTTTAGGTAGGTACTTTTTCCTTTAAATTTATTCTGAACTTAAAAAAGAAAAAGAAAACCAAAGTCTTTGAATTTTCAAAAAAAATCAGTTATAATTCAGTTCTCTTTGTTTTCCTTTTTGTAAATTTTCTCATACTTCTACTCTCCTCATAGAACATCCCAAACATTGTTCTAGAAATACTAAAGTATTTAGTTGATTTTTTTAGTCAACCTTAAAAATTAATGATAGATACAAGAAAAAATAGAAATTAAGATTTTATTACGATAAAGATGTCCTGAATTCCTTTAGGAGGACTGTAGCAATCTTGATAAGACTGCATAAATGATTTGTTTTTGAAAATTCACTAAATAGCAGTGGAAAAGTTTAATGTGAAATCTCACCACAGCTAATTATATGTATTAGCTCTGTTGAGTAGTTTGCTAGCCCAGATAACCTTTAAACTTTGGCTGTAATGGTAATTTACTTAATGGAGGGTCTTAATAGAAATATTGAAACAAATGTACCTCCTTAGATTTACTGAGATTGGATTGGGAAGTTCGAAGACATGAGTGTGCTGTACACACATACTGACAGAAAACCATGTCATTTTAATGATTCATAATTTCTAATTAGCCATGATTATTCTGAGTGGTTGTGGATATACATTATAATTGTATCACATACAATAATTTCCAATTTCCGTGGAGACGCTGACGAAGTGAAAGTCGTACTGCAAAGTCATCATTTAAATATTTGAGAAATGGAAGGCTTTGAGAGGGATAAATATCACAGCTTAATTATAATTTCTATTGATCTCTGAAGTTAATTTTGTCCCTGTAATACAGATGGCTGTCTCCTTTCTCTTCCCTAGCTCAGCGTCACGGTGGGGTTTTGGAATTGTGATGCTCTGTTCTCAGTGGATGGAGAGAATCCTATACTTCCATCATGTATCCGGCTTTTCCAAAGACAAAAATGTAGTCAAAGTTGTAGAGGCAGGTCAGGCGGAGCAAGTGAACAAAATCTCGTTGTAGTTGGAGAGTTTAGTTTGAATTAGGACTGAGTGCTGCAGGCAGAAAGGCCTCACTGTGACACTCATGTTTCACATGATTTTTAAATAGAATTATTTGGAGGGTACGTACTTAGTCAGATTTATCTTGTATTTACAGGCTTTAAAGTCCAAAGTGAAAGAAATGGTAGGTCTGCAAGCAAAAGACATGTCTCTCAGTGTTTTCTGATGTGAGAAGAGGAAATAAAGCAAGTTAGCAGATGTGTATCTCCATGATGATTAAAACAACTTAAGGCTATTTGATGGCTTCTTCTAGATACAGGGATATTCTAGGTATCTTCTAGGTCTTGGATTATATGGCACAGAAAAGCTGAAATAAGCATACCTAAGATAGCCTTCTTGGAAGTGGTGCTCACCTCTATTCATTTGGAGCCCAGAAACTGAATGCAATTATCAAGGAGTCTGTCCCAGTTCAACATCCATTTGTAATGACACACAGAGCATTTCTTAACTTGAGGTTTCATGAAGACAATGGGGAGATTGGTTATGAACAAATATACCCACATTTAGATTGAGAAATGGGTGTAATTTATGGTAGGGTTAACCAAAACAAAAAGTTCCTTGTCAGAACTATAAATGATATTCTGAGGATTTGATATAATCTTTCAACTTCTCCTCATCAATAAAATGGTGATAATACTTAGCAAGACATGACCAAGTGAATAATCTCTGCCTTTGATTAATCAGATCTGGATTTCTTTTCTTATATTCTATTTGACTTAGTGTACCTTTCATGTTTGTCTTATTGCAACAGCAACAGGCTTAATTACATAGTGTCCATATATGTATCCCAATTACTACTTGCAAAAAAAATGCTTGAAATTTATTCAAATTACTATAACATCACTAAGTAAAATTGTTATAAATTTTGAAAAGTGCATAAATACATTTATATTGTTAACAAATATATATTAATGCATAGATCCTCTATGTGCTGTTATATTTACTTCAGATTACCAAAACATTCTTGTGCCTATTGCAATGAAAGGAAATATAAGTGAGAATGTACTTAGTACAGTGCTTGGCACATACTTATAATTCTATTTTTTTATTATTACTAATAAATATATGTGTTCCCTAATAAATATTATAAATGGAATGAGGCATACATTACAATGATATATGTGATCCTTACCCCCTTGAAACTTATGGTTTAGCAGGAAAGTCAGCTAATTAAACAACAAAGCCAGTAAAGGTTAATAAATATTGTGATAGACCAAGTATAGGTTTTGTTGAAAATACATTAACAGGAGCAAAATATCCAACCTAGTGGCTACTTTTCTTTTTGTACTAAAGCTCTGTATGCACATAATTTAAATTCTTTGTCTCTCTCTCTCTCTCTATATATATATATATTTAATTGAAGAAATGGTTTAATCTGAGCTCTCCAATTTCCAAATAGTTTCCAATCTTTTCAAAGATTAAAGGGCCTTTCATTTTGAGTTAGAGTTGAAAACTGACATCCCATTGGGCAAGACTCTATGCACTTTGACAACTATTTTTAAAACATAATTATACTCTCTAGGTAAGCAACTTAAACATTTAATTGTTTTGCCATTTCACACCCAATGTTAAGTAATTTTCTCTATCACTTTATATAGATCATGAGGTAGACATATAGAGAAATATATAGAGAGAAATTAGTTTAAAGTTAACTTTCCCAAGAAAGCACAAAAACAATTATATTGAGAGCAGGGTCACCAGTGATCAATAACCACTTTACAAAATAAGTTAAGGTTATCAAAAAAGATTCTTCAAATTGCAGTCACAACTTAAAGGGTCATTACCCAATTCCTCTGAGTGATGACGTTTAACTGCAAGTTCATGGCTCTCCAAGGTTCCATTACTGGGCATGGTGAGAAGTACGGGTAGTCTCTATAAATTTTGTGACAACTTTTGCTCTGTATATACATTATGCATCTTTTTGGAGAGAGGGTCTATACTTTTAATCTGTTTCTCAGATAGACCATAAAATGGCAAGAAACCCTATTCTCGAGTATGTGTCAACTTAAATCTATAGGAAGGGACCAAATGACAGAAGTAGCAGTCCATAGCCTCTTCCAGTTGGAACTAGATGACTACTGGTGAGCCTCTGTTCTAATTTTCTTTCAAAACCCCACAAGATTGATCACTGAGTCATTTTTCAGTGTGCCACAAGCAGCCATAAAGTCCCTATGACAGTTTCCTTAAAGGTTAGCTTGTTGATTTGTGACTTGGAAAGTCTTTTATTCCAGCACGTGATTTTCTCAAAGAGCTTGTGGGGAAAGATCACGACAAGAAAGGAGGACATTTATGACATGATAAGCAGTGCGTGCTGTGGCTTTCACATTGTGTAGAGGATGGGTGAGGGTGGGCATTATGTTACACCTGGTAACCTGATATCCTGAGGATGCCTTGAGCTTTTAAGAAGGACACACAGTCCTAGTGGAGTGTCACCTTTATATATAGGCGACAGAGCTGTGCCATTAACTTTGTGAGGTATTGAATAATCTCAATAGTTGTCAAAGCTCAGACTTGGAGCAGTTTTTCCTGGGTTCAAATCCTGGCCCTCTCACTTAGATGCTCTGTTACTCTGGGCAGCTTTCTTAATCCTGTCTGCCTCATTTGTAAAATAAGGATGGTACTAATATTACCTACTTACTGCCTGGGCTAGTTCTTAGAATTAAATGTTATTATTTGTTAAGTACGTAGAAGAATGTCTAAACACTGTTTAAAAAAATAAAATCAAGTTCTAAAAGTCCATGTTGATAGACAGGCAATATCTAAATTGCTGAGAGTTGGGAACTATACTCAGTACTCTGTAATAACCTATGAGGGAAAAGAATCTGAAAAAAAATAGATGTATGTATGTATAACTGAATCACTTTGCTGTATACTTGAAACTAACACAATATTGTAAATGAACTATACTTCAATTTAAAAGAAAGAAATAAAAGCATTTCCCCACCTTAATAGAAACTATACAAAGCATTTTCTCTAATGATTGCATTAATGTTCTACTGTGGGAATATACTGAAATTAAAAAAAAATTGTTGGGAGTCATATTTTCTATTGATTTGATTGCCTTATACCACTGCCCTCCATTAAGTATTTTAATGGCTCTACTGCTTGCTGATTTGGTTTAGATGTGAGGAAAGAGGCCTCAGGTCTCACCTGTGTGGTCCCGGCCACTAGAGCAATTGACAAGAGCAAGACATGTTTGAGAGACATCACTCAAAAGTTTGTGCATTGGGAAATATTTTAGTTCAAGTGGTTGGGGTCTGGGATGTGTTTGCAGTAAGGAGTAGGAAAGTGCTAGAGAAAGAAAAGACACTAATGGGAGGAATATGGGCTTTGGGGAGCTTATCAATTTGCCTGAATTCTGATCCAGCTGAGAAAATCTTGGACATTTCAAACATGTATTGCCTTAAGATTATCTTGGGAGTGTGGGTGTACAAGGGGTGGTGATATAATCTGACTCCAATTCAAGAGACAGCCTTTAATATATTCTTTAAATTCAGAAGAAACACTTTCCTCCTAAACATCAAGATATACAAATAAACAGGGATACCATGTCTTATTCTTTCATCTTACACCTCTTGAGTTAAAATATACATATATCACTTCTAAATCTCTTAATCTAATTTGAGCCAAAAGACACCAGTTCATTTTTCAGCAAAACTGTCTAATTAATCCCTCTTTTTTTTAAGAAAAATAATTAATTTCTTCATTTTTGGCTGCGTTGGGTCTTCATTGCTGTGTGCGGGCTTTCTCTAGTTGCAGTGAGTGGAGGCTACTCTTCATTGTGGTACATGGGCTGCTCATCGCGGTGCCTTCTCTTGTTGCAGAGCACAGGCTCTAGGCACGCGGACTTCAGTTGTTGCAGCACATGGGCTCAGTAGTTGTGGCTCACGGGCTTAGTTGCTCCATGGCATCTGGGATCTTCCCAGACTAGGGCTGGAACCCATGTCCCCTGCATTGGCAGGTGGATTCTTAACCACTGCACCACCAGAGAAGTCCCTCTAATTAATCTCTTTGAATGACAGTTGTCAAAAGTTTTCCTGCATATTGTCATGCAGTTCTTGTCTCAATATTGAGCTGCTGCAACTATAATTCACAGTTGTAATCACTCACCATCCTGGAGACTTCTAGTTGCTAAAGATTTTAAATTAAAATGTTCCCAGTGCGTAGTAGAGTAATATCATGGATTCCATTGAAACTCATTCTCAATAAGGTCTATCACTGCAGTGAATTTTCTAGATAAATCAAGTCCCCAAATGCCACTATTGATGAAATTGATTCTGCAAAGACCGTCTGCATATGTAAAAGGTATACTCCTAATTTATTTTGTCTCCGTGTACATGGTAAGACAATGGTATATGAAGTAGTGTTTCCCAAATTTGGCTCATCCTGAGAATTACATGGGGAAGTGATCTATGGTGGGCTCGAAATCTTTATTTTAAACAAAATGTCCCAAGTGATTTGAGAATCAGGGAAACATATCAATGTAAAGTAAGGTGCAAAATGGTTCAGACTTACTAGGACATTTGGGAGAGAGTGGACAGTTTTTTAAGACTTAACAGAATTATTCTCTTCTGGGTTTTATAAGCATTGCTTTTTATTAATCAGAGAAATTAGTGGCAGGAAGTATGAATAAAAATTGAAGTCTAGAGAATGCAGGCTTTACAAACCACTTCTATTTAACAAAGCTGACACGTTTTTACATAATGAAAACAGAAACATAATTGCCAAAAAATTATAGCTTTAATTCAAATCTCAAAACAATAATCATGTAGATTTACTTAAAATCTCAGCATTTTAAAAGAATTGTGTGGGATTGATAACACAAGAGAGAAATTATGTATTTGTTCAAATAATGGAAACTCACAGGAAGCCTGGAGACTAATACAGTTTTAAATACTAGCTGGGATTTCTCCACGGTAGTCAAATAAAATCAGACCCATCACTTTATTGGGGTTGGGAAAAAACATGGGATGGGATAAAATTCTTTCTACTTATTTAATTTAGAGGTAAGAAGGTAGATTATGAACATATAATTTAACCCCCAAATAGACCAGAGCTCTTTACTGATAAAAATCAGTGAATAAGAAGCTACCCATACATGAGCCCCAATGTCTACCCATACATCCCTCCAATGTACCCTCTAATGTCTGTATATAATCCAGAGATCTGACTGTTCCAAAACTGGAACCTTAATTGACACCTGCCTTCCCAGATCACTCATCTGCACTTTTTTATAGTTTCGTCACTGAGATTTCTAAATTATTTCATCCTTCTAGGTCTCAAACTGTCCTTGGATAGTTTCCTAGGACCTCATTTCCCTAACTCCTTATCAACCATCAAAATGTCTTGTAAACTGAAGGAGTTATGCATAGATGCCAAAGATGATCTTTATATAGATCATTCTTCCTGACTCTTAATAGTCTATTAACCAGTAATCCACAACTTTATCTCTCATTTCATGTCTGCTCCTATTTTTGCATACATCACCATCAATATCTCATGTAGCGTTAGCCACTTTGTCATGCTCATAAACTCAAACTGCACTGGAAGCATAATAACAGAACTATTTTCTCCTCATTCCTGCTTTTTTGCCCCCAGCAGTTATGTTCCTGAAATGAGAGCCATTCTCATTAAGGAGAATTAGGGACAGACTTTAAGCTCTGGTTTTCATGTAGTTCCACAGGCTTTGGAGAGCACAGCTGGTTAGGGAGAAGGAGGTGTTTCCATTTGTGCGAATTGCTGTTCATTTTTATTATTTTGGCCAGATTGGTTTCAGATATGACTAGATCTTCTTTATTTCTTAGTCCAGAACATGGCTGACTAGGAGTCCATACCAGGAATACAAATATGGCAACTTTGTTATTTTCTCACTCACTTGTGTTTGCTCGCATATCACCTGACCTGGTTGCTCTGCAGGCAACTATTAAACACTTGTGTACTTTTACCACTGTTTGTGAATCCAACACTCAGGGCTGAGACTTTTAAGCACTCGCCTATTTCTAATACTCCTATGGATTCATGCCCTCATCACCTCTCTTTTACATACTTAGCAGCCTTGAAAATAAAGAATATGGTCATTTAAATACCAATAAGTCAAAATACACTAAAAGCAAATAAGAAAATGCAGAAGCCACTTCCAAACCTTCTTTGCTGTCAATACAGCATGCACATCTGACTGACACACAAACCAGTAGTCTTTCCCCTACAACAAATTCCCTCTTGTCTGTGGGTTGAATTTAATTTTACTTCTCTTTTCTTTTTGTTTTAAAACTACCAGAAAACAAGTAACAAAAATCCAATTATGATTTAACTTACTGATATGAAATACTAGAAGAAAAAATAATGTCTTTGTTATAGTTAATTTACTTAACTTTAAATTATATAATTGATTAAATGAAGCGACTCCATTGTAGATCATTTTAAAATAAGCACTCTAGAAATTAGTAATAGAAATAACATTAAAATTCCTATGGAAATGAATCTACATAATCTACTTTGTTGGGTGACAGAAATTTTAAAAGATAAAATCTACAGGCTAATCTCTTTTAAAGTATGAGAGTCTTTAACAACCACTAATATAATTTATTTATATTAGAATACTTTCTACTTTTTGACTGAAAACCTATCTATATGCAGGTAACAGGAAGAAAAAGAACCACCATAAGACATGGGAAATACACCAAACACTTAATCAGACCTTTTTGGATACACCCAGAATTGACTGTATGTTTGTAGTGGTATAACAAAAAACTACTCTGAATATTGTCAAGAAGGAATAAATAGAAAATTATAACAATCAACAGGCTCTGATTATCCTTGAAAATATAGAATTTTCATACTTAATAAAACTGAGACGTCCAAGTCACCCTCCTGCGGTTCCATTAAAGTGTTTTTCAGATATCAATTTAACATTATAAAAATTCAGAATGAGACTGATTGTAACAATATTCAAATTCCCAGAAAAGATATAAAATTATATCTTTAGTTACAATAAAATTTCTAAAACTAGTGATTCACTTTGAGAGTCTATATTCTTTCACAATACTATAACATATTTGGAGCAAATAAGTTCATCAGTTTCCATTTCTGTAATGTTCACCATCTAGTCCAGGAAGAGAGCCTTTGATTGGCCACTCGTATGATTTTAGGTGGAAGTTTTTGTGTTAGAGGATTATCCAGATTACTCTTTTTCTTTCCATTCCTATTCTTCAGAACACTAAAGATGCTGCTTTAGCGTTTCCAGGCCATTACATATGGCTAAAGGGTTTATTCTCCTCCCTGGTCTCCTGTTCTTACCCCTATTTCAAGATCCAACCTACTCCCCATGGTTTCTCCTAGCCTCTTTTCATAGACTCTTATCATTGCCATATAACCAATTGTCCGTAATGAGATATTCTTTTATTTAGGGCAGCAGGAGTGTAAAGAGAGGGGAGTTAGAGAGAAAAAAGAACATCTATACTTGTCTGTACATGACTTTATTAACAAGCTGATTCCACATTTTGGATATTTTGTCAACAGACTATGATTCATAGCCTCAGCACTGTTTCAAAACATGTCTGATTTCCCAAGGAGCATATCCCTGCCAAATTAATTTACAAAAAACAAGTTCCAACCTACTTTCTTAATATAATCTCCGATTACAGCTTTATTTATTCAAAATCCATTGAGTACTTTTTCTAATGAATATAAACTGCCTTTGCACACTTTAGCTAAGTGCCACAATTTTTTTTAGGATTAAAACACATTAGGCAGGCTCTGTCAATCGACTCTTCATTACATATCTGGAAAGACACACACAAACGTATACACCTGTACCACTAGCTTTTTCACTCTGTGATTTTCGTGTGCACATGAGACTGAGTATTAAGAAGATGCGGTTTTAGTCAAGGTCCTGCCACTCATTGTATGACTGTGGACAAATCCAGGGCAGATTACTATGGAACTAATGAATGTTAGTTCATTAGTTCACACCCATCACTTGTATAGGCTTCTTTCATGCTACTGTAAGAGACCTTATAAATGTGGTCACATGACTGTATGCCTCTGTAAAAATTTGGAGAAGTAGATATTTTAATTATAAATGATTAAGATTACAGCTTCTTTCCACTCTAAATTTCCTTCTGTGAGACTTTCCCTCTTATTAGGTGGCATTCTGGTCATCTTTGATGGTTTTTGGATCCGGCACGAGGAGGTTGAGTTGAGGGCAGATTGAATTTAGGTTATATGGGATATATCTATGTGGTTTGCATTCATTTTTGTGAATAGTTAGGTAGATAGCCCAGTGTGGGATGAGTTTTGGAAATACCCTTCCTACCATGTGTTGACATATCCAAGGTGATAGCACAGTGTGTCAGCCAGTTAACTAAATAACATTATTTTACTTTTTTGATGTTTCCAATATTTGCGCTATTTAAAATTTCCAATTTCTCATATTTTTCCTCGTTCTTAATATGTATTTAATTTTGTATTCATAATTGTATATTCTTCTTATTAAAGAAATTTCCCCTTGTTTAAGCCTCAGATACCACAAGACCTTACTCTACCTTTGGACAAGTTAGTAATCTTTTTCGTAGGTCTCAAGTTTCCAAATTGTAATAAACAGTTGGATGTATGTCTGTCTAATAAATCTAAGAAATACGACAAGAGGGTGTAGAAAAATATTAAAAAATAATATTTCTTTGAAAAGTAAGTCAACACCCTAAATTCTTACCAGAATGAAATTTTCACCCTTCCTCAACTATGCCATGTCCTTTCTCAATGTACTCATATTGTGCCTTCACATGATATCTACTTATCTCTTTTCTTTGTGTGAGCAACTGCAACTTATCCTTCCAAGTGGAGCTCAAGGTAGATCCTTCTGCGTCAGTTTTCTTCTACTGTGTACAAGTTACCACAAATCTCACATCTTCGCAGAGCACACATTTATCATCTCGCAATTTCCACAGATAAGTCTCATCACAACTCAGCTGGGTTCTACGCTCAGCCTCACAAAGCTGCAATCAGATGCTGGCCGAGGCTGTGGTCTCATCAGAGGTTTGTCCAGGAAACAATCTATCAATACCCCACACTCCTTCAGGCTTTGGCGTAAGTCGTCTTCCCAATGTACTATGGAAGTCCCCGTTTCCTTTTTGCCTATCAGCTGGGGTTTGTTCTTAGCTCCTAGGTGCTGCCCACAGTTCCTTGCTACACTATATAGACCCTCTCTACACGTGGCAGCTAGCTTCTTCAAAACTAGCAAGGGACTCTCTGGCCCTCCTTAAAAGTCTTCTACCTGATAAAATCAGGCCCACCCAGGATACTCTCCCTTTTGAATAATTCAAACCCTACTGATTTGGGACTTTAAATATATCTGCAAAATGTCTTCCCCTTTGTATATGTTACGATATCTCTAAGCAGTGTTTATTTTTTTCTCCCCAAAGTAGTCACAGGATTTATTTACTTTCAGTAATGTTAATATTGTACTGTAACATATCTGCTAGTACTTTTACATCTACCCCACACACTCCAGACCAAAAACTTCTGAGTATTGTATGTCCCATATGTTGCTATAATTTCAGGATCTAGCAGGTCCTGATATATGATAGGTATGCAACAGATGGTTGTTCAGTGAAGCACTCCTTGTTCAAAAATTTAATGTAGTCCACTAAAAAGTCAGCAACTGAAAACTTCAGTATTGCTGTAGGGGTGGATGTTTTTAAACTCAATCTTACTGCAAAATGGAAATTGAAGTTAGTACAATGCCATTGTTTATTTAGTGAATGGAATGATGAAGGAGGAAGTTTTTAAAAAAAGAAAAAGGAAGACAATCGTAACAGTCACCTTAGAAAATAAATTAGAAAAGGATCAGGTGATCATTAGGGTCATGTTTTCAGAGCCTCATTTAGCATTTCATATCCTTTGTTGATGTACTCCCAAGTTTTGTTCCCTAATCTTCCTTATCTTTTCCATGCTTTATTTTTTTCTGTCTATGTCTATCTATCTAATTGCCCATCTTCATCAAGAAAAATGAACCTCATTAGTGAAAGTTATCTGCTTTAGAATTGCAGGTGACAAAACTTTTTCATAGATTATAGGCAAACCATGACACTAAATAATTACATCTCCATTCACTACCTTTATGAGTAGTTCAGAAATTAGACTGATACATCCAAAAAGGAGCAGAAGTAAGGTTTAGTCCAATAGCTTATATACTCTTGCCCTTAAAGTGTACTTGCTTCCTGGGATGGCAGCCATCCAGTTTTCTGCTTCCTCTACTCCTAATGATGCAGGAGCAGAGCTAGGGAATGATTGTGAGTTTTCTAGTCATTCAATTAGTAACTGCTTAGTGAATGACAATTAAGTTCTAGATACTAAACTAAGCATTATTAATACATCAACCAACAAGACTGAAGAAGTTTTGACTATATGAAACTTATGTTCCAGAGGAGGGAAATAGCAAATATGTAACAGATAAATTGATAGATTGTGATGCAAGGAAGGAAATAAAACAGGGTAATTTTGGTAAAGTATAATAATCTATGTTACTTTATGTAGGATAATTAGGGAAGACCTCCTTGAGAAGATGATTTTGGTACCCAGTGTTGGGAAATGAGAATAATAAGAGGAGATATCTGAAAGAGGTATGCATAAAGACCCAGAGTTGAAAAAGAATTTTAGGTGTTAAAAAAATCGAAAGGATGTTCATGTAAATACAGCACAGTAAAAGAGAAGAGAGTTTGTGATGAATGTGGGAGCTAGATCATGCAGACTTCAGGCTTAATTAAAGAATTTGGATTTTTAAGAGGAATGGCAAAAATCACTGTGGACAAAGAAGTGATATCAATTGATTTATATTTTAACCATTTTGCAAAAAATTGCTTATTGTAAGAAAAGAGTAAAAGCAGAGAGACACAGTTAGAATGAAATAGTTCTGGACAGATATCATGGTGTCTTGGTATCTAGGGAGAAATGTGAAAATGGAAAGAATTATATATGAGATATGTATTTTGGAGGTAAAACTGATTAGATTTCCTCATTAATTGGTTATGCTTAGTGAGACTAAAAGAAAGGGAAGATTCATAGAGGGATCTGTAAGGTTCTAGGTTAAGCAGCTAAGTAGGTAGTGGTACCATTTACTAATAAAGTAGAAATAGGGGTCAGAGAAAGAGTATGGTATTAAAAGACTCATTCTTGTAGATAGATTAATTTTGAGATTCCCACCAGACATCCAAACAAAGATGCCAAATAGGCAGTGAATACATGAGTGTGGAAATCAGGGCAGATCCTGGGTTGGAGAGACACAGTGAGAAAGGCATCAGTGTGGAGATACTGTTGGCCAAACTTGGTTTCAGATTCCAACAAACACACTTACCAGTGATGTAACTTTAGACAAGTATCTTAATAATGTTCTCTATCTTCATTCCATCTTTTATAAAGTGGGAATAATAGTTGCTATTAATAATTAAATGTCTGGAAAATAGCATATAGAAAAATACATCCAGTAAACGGTGCCTTAATATGAATGATGGTATCTTGTGTTTAATGACTTTTTTAGAATTCTAATAGGTATAAGTGGGAAGAGAGTATAACAAAATTAGCCATCTAAAGGAGAGAAAAGTGCCGTATCCCAAAATGCAGAAGTTTATAAATGGGAACTTTAAGAGTAAGTCATATGAATCAGCAACTGGTGTTGCTACCACTTCTGCCAGGAAAGACCTGTGTATGTTCATTTCAATGTGAATCAAACGCTAGTTTGATTTGGGGCCTTGTTTCCTAATTGAACTAGACTGAGCTTGAAAGGCAGTTCAGGAGAGTGTGTGGTTTGAACTTGTTTTTTTCACAGCAGTTTCATGTTATAATAGCTTCCTGGAGCCAAAGTAAATACTGAGGAGGGAATTTCCAGTTTTCTACTTATTAACAAAGGCTGCCTGAGGTTAATGGCATCCCAGATGTATCAGCCACTTCAAATCCTTTGTCAAAATTTAGGGACTTCCCTGGTGGTCCAGTGATAAAGAATCTGCCTTCCAATGTAGGCAGATGTGGGCTGGATCCCTGGTCTGGGAACTAAGATCTCACATGCCGCAGGTCAAACAAGCCCGCCCACCACAAGTATTGAGCTTGTGTGCCACAACTATTAAGCTCACGTATCTCGACGAGAGAGCCTGCGTGCTGAAAACTACAGAGCCCACGAGCTCTGAAGCCCGCGCACCACAGCTACAGAGCCCGCGTGCCCTGGAGCCCACGTGCCACAGCTAGAGAGAGAAAACCCGCACACCACAACTAGAGAGAAGCCCGCGGGCCACAACGAAGAGGCCGCATGGTGCGCCACAGCGAAAGATCCCGCATGCCTCAATGAAGGTCTCATGTGCCGCAACTAAGGCCCGACACAACCAAAAAAATAAGTAAAATAAATACATTTTAAAAATAAAAATTTTGCCAAAATTAAAAAAAGAGAGAGAGAGAGAGAGACAGAAGCAGCATAGAGGAAAGGTAAATTTTAAGAACAAGGGGTGTTTGGTAAGAATCTGGAGAAAAGATGGAGAAGGGGACTGAGCAATAGGACCAGTGTACATTAAACTACAAACAAGGTTTTTCTATTTTAGAAAGTTCGATTCTAATCAAGATTTAGCAACTCTTTTCCTTCTTTCTTCTTCCTCCTTTCTTAAAGTTTCTCCACATTTTCAAACCTCCCTTTAATAGAAACATAGATCTTTCTCAGTGTTCAATCTCCTGTTTGGAAAAGTATAGAGAATAAAACCTGGAAGCTTTATTTGTATAAGCTACATACCAGAGACCTCCTTTCTTTTCTCAGCTCTGCCGTCTTCTCTGTGGTTGTAGCAACCTTTCTGAATGATTTCCTTATCTATAAAATGAGCAGGTGGGACTGGTATATAAGGAAAAATCCAGCTCTGGCATATTGTGATTTGATTCATCTCTTATGTTAGTAAAGCAGGAAACACCTGGTCACAGCATATGCGTTCACAATCAATTGTTTGATCTGTCTTTTTTTTCAAAATGAGGTGAGAAGGGAAGGGTGAGGAAGGAAAAACAGACTTCACATGGTAGGGCATCTTAGTCTTTTCCCTGCAATGTCTTTTGTTTAGGCTGTGGGTGTATTCATGTGTGTGTGTGTGTGTGTGTGTGTGTGTGTGTGTGTGTGTGTGCATTTTCAATTTCATATTTTTTCTGGGAAATCTGAGTGATTTTATGGATGTGAATATTAAGGACAAAAAGTTAAATAACAGGAAGAATTTGTTTTGATTTTTAAGGTGGTTATCTAATGGGGATGTGGAAGCAATCCTCAATCTATAACTCAAAGATATATAAAAAAAATCAATAAAAATTTAAAGTTTTAAAAAGTAAATATTGTTGCCATAGTGATAGTGGAAATAAAATTTATCAATTTTTGTATAGTTTATTCTTAAGTATTTTTAGACAAGAACGTACATGAAGGGTTTGTTAAAAATTCTGTAGGATTTGAATGAAGTATATGAAAATATGACTGACTATTACTCATTCAATAGTTCTTTGTTTCCATTTTGTTTTCTTTTTCCTCTTTTCTTAAAAAATTATTGAAGAAGAGGGTAATTAATCCTAATTTGGAGCAGGGAGCATTTAAAGAAGAGGCATCCCTCTGTTGTCACCTAGTTATTTAATTCCTGACTGAGGGATTGGACAAGTCTATATACATCTGGAGGCAGGAAGATGGCCCAGAAGGGATACAAGAAGGTTCTGGAGAAAAAAATTTTCTTACTTCTTTAGGGGGTGCTGCAATTTCACATAAGCTTTCCAGTGGAAAGAGTGAGAGGTTTTGATGCTGGTAATTCTAAGATTTTGTTGAAATGGAAAAACATTGATTGATTTTTACATTGATCTTCACCTCAGCAAAAATCAATGTTTGTTTACTATAATCTCTGTAAGCCGTATGCATCTGCAGCTAATAACGTAGTTTTTGATGCCAATATTATTTTGAGTTCTGAATAGAATCGTTAACAAATTATCATTTAAGGTTACATGCATATTAGAATTAATGCAGCTAAGTTTTATTTCAAACACTTAGTACAATGTGGAATTATTACAAATTCAAGGAAATAATAAACTATTTTACAAGAAGCCCATAATTTTAATTCTGTCCTTTTGCCTTTCTTCCTTTCATTACTATTTCTCCCCTCTGTCTGAATATATTTCTAATGTGGGATCAATTTCTGGATCTATAAAATAGAGGTCATGTTTTTCCCAAAAGAGAACTGTGAAATTTGACTAACCACAAAAAAATCACTTCTAGCCTTTTCAACACTACAATTTTTGTCAACTCTCTAATTTTAGCTTTCTTTCATATGATCAGGAAATTCAGGAAGATCACACATGCAAATGCAAGAGTACTACTTAGAAAATGACTCAGTATTATATATAGGTAAAGTGATAGAGGCATGATCTTTACCAGTAGGTTCTCTAAAGATGTGGTTATGGATTTCTGGCAGTCCACCAGCCTAATATCCACGTTCCCCTCAGCTTCTGGCCTGGACATGTAACAAGAAGAAGAGGAGAAACAAGATCTCTGGGCACTTTTTTTTTTTTTTTTAAATGTATGCTGCTTGCGTGTGTTGAAGCATTAGATGGTTAAGGGGCAGTGATAGGTATGAAATCCTTCCAAGGCGGGAATTTCAAGCCTAAGGTCAGGCTAAAACTCATCAAACACCATATGATGTTCACTTTTAGTGGGAAAGCTAAGTAGATGGGCCAATTCTGACATGAATCAAATCAGAGACAAGTTGACTTGTTTGGAGGAGAAATAGCAGAAATCTAAGAAGGCAAAGAAGCTCAACAGTAAGCAAAGATGGGGTCCGAAAGTAGAAGTTATTGTCACATGATAGAGAACATGCATGATGTATGGGAAGCTTTCACATCTGTCCCCAAGTATAGTTTCTCTTAAAAATGAGGACAGTAATTCAGTATTCTTTATTGATTTAAAATTTCTAATAAGCAGCTGTTAATCATTTGCTTTATCCTGAGCTATCATTCTTAGCATTTTTTCCTGTCATTCTAATTCTAAGCAGCCTCCATAAAAGGTGACAAAAAGGCACATGTTTCCTCAAACATAAGTTGATTTGTCCCTTTTTCAACTCTACGTTTTTCTTTCTTTAATGAACTAACAATACTTGATGGGTCCACTTTACCACACCTTGGTCGCCTATATCTATTTCCACAACATTCCACATGTTCCCTTTAATTCTCAAAATGTTGCCTCACTTCAGTAGTCAAGTGGTACTTTATAGAATGGGTTTCAACTTCTCCACTGGGTTTTGAATTTCCCCAGTCTCTTTCAGAGACACTCTCTAGTCTTATCATGACTTCTGTCATATGTAAGTTGCTTACGCCTTGTGTACACCCTCATATGAAGCAACAAATTAATCATATTACTCCATTCATGGAACCTGTCATCAGTGGTCAGTATGGAATGCCCTTTTGCTTTATTTATTTAATTTACGACTTTCTTCACTCTTTTCCTACTGTCGGCCACCTTCCTCTCCCCCATGGTCAACTAAATTAAGTGTGTCTGATATATATCCTCAAGTTTGGGTGTATCCTTGCATTGTTTTCTAGTGTAGGCATATATGTTTAATTTATGTAAATGTTATTGTGCCGAAAACCTTGTTGTCTTATTTCTTTTTCCACTCAGAATCTAATTATCCATCCACCTTTCTGTGCGTATTCTAGATCCTTGCTTCTAAGTGCTGCATAGTATTCCACACAAAACCTATAGAATATTTTACATCTCCAAAAATCCTCTTGAAGTGGACACCTAAATTGACTATCTGCTACCCCACGAAACCATTGACTGTGTTTTGAAAGTCATTGGCATTGTTCACAGGTATTTCTGGTTCTTGCAGTGTATGAATACATGGGAGGCATTTTGTATTGTCTGATCACTTTTATATATAATTCTGGCCAATGAGTGTGGACAGATGTGACATGTATCACTTCCGGCCTAGAACATTTCATTGCTGGCTTGAAATCTCCAGAGTTCATCTTTCCCCCTTCATGGTGGCTGAAAGTGTTTGAGATGGGTGGCTACATCCTCAGTCTGAGTGAGTACACTGAGCAGATTTAACCTGCCAATCTTGTGATGGACCTGCAGTGTGAACGAAAAAGAAACCTACGGTATTCCAAGTAAGGGGTTTGGGGTTTGGAGGTTACCACAGCATAATCTCATATCCCCTGACTGATATAATCATCATATAAACCCCTTTCTAGACCTGTGTGAGAATATCTTGGGGCCATGTAACCAGAAATAGGAATATTGGGACATAGGGTATATGCACTTTAAATCCGAGTAAGTATTGCTGGAGTGCTCTTGAGTGAGATTAAGCTCATCTGCTTTCTCCACATCCCCACTAATAATTACCACCATTCAACTTCCTAGTTTCTGCCAATCAGATGGTTGTAAAGTGGTAAATTATTTGACTTTAATTTGCATTTCTCTGATTACAAGTGAGCTCGAGGATCTCTTCATATACTTGATAGCTATTTGTGTTTAACTGTCTGTTTATCATCTGTTCATATCATTTGCCCATATTAGCTTCTATTCACAGAATGTATGTTTTATATGGTATAGTATATTTACTCATACAATACAGATAGCTTATTTTAATATGTATTCTTTTTTCCTGAAAGGGGAAAGGTATATTTCCAGAAAATTTTCTTTGCAAGGTCACTAATAATTATTTCTTGTCAAATGTAAAGGACTTTTCTCATACACATTCATCCTTGATAGCACTGTAAAATCTGGGATTGCTGATCCCTAGTGTTGCTTGGAATGTTTTCTCCCTTTGAGATCAATATTATTTATATATTCTATTCTCATTGTTACCTTTCTGTTCTTTTCATGACTCTGTTTAAAGGTTTGTGTTCAGCCTTTTGGTCCCTTCTCATTCCATTCCTTCCCCACAAGAACTCATGGATCCAACTATTACCTATATGCTCATAATAATGAAACAATCAAATCTTCCACCTTAAGTTTTGCATTTAAGCCTGCAACTCTGATTATATATACAACATCTCCACCTGATTGTCTTGTCATGACCCCGAACTTAACCCGTTAAGATGGCAGTAAAAATATCACCTGAAAAATATGTCACCTCACGTATAAGCTATTATTTCAGTTGTAAATCACCACAGCTGTCAAGATGGAAACCTTGAAGTTACCTGTTTTTATAAATGTACTTATTTATTTTGGGTTGCATTGGGTCTTCATTGCTGCGTGTGGCTTTCTCTAGTTGCGGTGAGCGGGGGCCACTCTACGTTGCGGTGCGCAGGCTTTTCGTTGTGGTGGCTTCTCTTGTTACAGAGCACGGGCTGTAGGCGTGGGCTTCAGTAGCTGTGGCACACAAGCTCAGTAGTTGTGGCTTGTGGGCTCAGTAGTTGTGGCAGGCGGGCTTAGTTGCTCTGCGGCATTTGGGATCTTCCCAGACCAGGGCTTGAACCCGTGTCCCCTGCATTGGCAGGCGGATTCATAACCACTGCACCACCAGGGAAGTTTCTACCTTTGATATTTCATTCTCTTTTATCTGCTAGGCTGGGTGACTTATTTGGATTTTCTCCATTCCAAATGTGTTTTGGTTTTGCCCCCTTTTCTCTGCTATCCTGCTCCCTTATCCATTGACGCCTCCCTATCCAGAAGTTTATCACCTCAGACACAGGCCAGTAGAAAGCCCACTGACTAGTATCTGTGACCAGGCTCTTATATTGTATCAGGTAGATGCCATATTTTTTATTATACTGTTGTTGCTGTATATATTTCCAGACATGGTTTTACTTTTTTCTAATAGCACACATAATAAGCAGTGATAGTCTATATTATTAGAATAAATAATATAGAATTATGTGGCATAAAAGGTAACATTCTACCTTCACATTCACTTACCCAAATTAGTCTTCCTGTCTTTTTTTCCCAAAGGTAACCACTGTTAAACATTTGGTATTTCCAAATACTTGTAAGGTTCTTTTATCCATTTGTATGCATGGACGCCTACATATAGATCATTCCCTTTTTTATTATTTATGTGAATGGGCTGATATATTTTTCTTTGCATATAAATGCTTTATATTCTATGTTGGCAGTTATGATTGAATCTAGGTTAGTTCCTGCCTAGTGTGGATGGGATGATGGGTGGAGGAGAGGGTTCCTGGTGGCAGGAGACCTGTAAGATGCTTTTACAGTAATCCACTTGAAAGGTGATAAAAGTGTGTTCTTGGCAAATGTAAACTGAAATAGAAGAACTGGACACATGTAAGGGTGATTTAGGAGAGAGAATCACCTGGACTTGACAATCACATGTTTTTAGGATGTGTAATAGATGACGGAGATCACTTTCAGGTTTCTAGCGTGAGAGACCAGAGTGTAAGTGGCAGTAGTAACTGAAATATGGAACCCAGGAAGAAAAGGCAGCAGAAGGTAGGGATATTGATTTGGGGAATTTGAAAAACAGGCACTTCGATTTCTTTAGACTTTAACTTGTGAGGCATGGTAAGTTCAGAATTCAGGTTCTCCCTAAGATTCTGGGAATTTGATAGTGGGAGGAGAAGATTTGCACACAAGTTTGGCATACCTTTTTATTACTGGGAATTTGATAGTGGGAGGAGAAGATTTGCACACAAGTTTGGCATACCTTTGTATTACTGGCAATTTATTTTTGAACTTCTGGTATTCATTTTATTGTGGAAATACTATAATGGTGTCCTATAATTTCATTGTTTATAGAAGCTCAGATAGACTATAACAGACAACTTTGTACTGAATGTATAGCTTTGGTGGCACAGTGGATTTGGAGTATGTTTTGTTTGTATACTGTTCTGAGATACTTTAGGGCCTTGTAGGTGAAAAATCTATGGGCCATACCAGTGATCCCAGGAGGAACCACAAAAGACCAGTGGCTTGTGTTCAAGGAAGGTGGAGCAAGATTGTCCATGCGCTGATGGCTTCCCTGAAGAGGATCATCATAGCTCTGATTGACTTGTTGCTTAAGGCCAGAGGGTGAAGAAAACAAAATGCTGGGATGGAATATATATCTCCCAGTCCTTTAATTTCCATGATAAGAAAACACAAGTGGCTTTTCTCTATCTCTGTGATGACTTCTCCTCTGTCTCCTGTCCTGTCCTATGTCATATGGTAGAAGAAGCCTTCCCCCCCATATAGGAGCCCAGAACTTCTTTTAACTTAATAGGTGAATCTCTCCAAAATGAGAATCACTATTAGGAGGTCCCCTAGCCCACGGATATAAAACTTTTTTAAAAATGAGCTTTATTAGTTAGTAGAGCTATATTTTTGTGTCATTTAATATACTCTTTCATTTTTTAACTTACCTAGAACTTGAGGAAAAAAGTTGGTCCTACTTATTGGTAAACACCTCAAAACACAACTACTTACCTACTCAAGTCCACCATTGTAGCACAGGCACAGCCATAGCCAATGCAATAAAATAATCGTGGCTGTGTTTCAAAAAAACCTTTATGAACACTGAAATTTGAATTTCATATAATTTTTATATCACTAAATATTCTTTTTCTTTTTAAAAACTATTTAAAAATGTATAGAAATTTCTTACTTGAGAGGGCCAGTTTAGGCCCATAAACAGTAGTTTGAGGAACTCACTTATAATGTCAAATCTAATACTTTTGTTATTTTCTCTCAAAAAATTTTAAAGGCTTCATTTTGCCTATTTATTTAAGTCCTTATTTCTACTACTAGTTTCTTGGCCTTCCAAACCTATTCAACCACAAAAAAGCATATTTTCCCATTATAGCTCCTAGCACCTAGTAGTAGCACTTAGTAGTTACTCAATAAGTATTTGTTTCTAAAACAATCAATAATTAATTTAAAAAATAAACAATATGGGCTCCCCACTCTAGAAAACTTGTTTCTTCTGTATGTTTCCTTACTTTTTTTTCTCTTAATTTAAATATTACCTGTTCTAAAACTTCCTTATCAACCACTTTTATTCCATAAAATTCCTCCTTTATGATGAGGAATATATTTTGGAAGGATAAAAATTGAGAATGCTTGCTAGTTTCTATATGATACCATGGTTTTGATAGAGGAGAGAGAAGGAATAAATACAAAGTGAGTTCCAAAATCAGGAAATGTGGCATTGACATTAAGAATTTATTCCTTTTCAGGTCTTATCTTGTCCTGTTTTTTATCCAAGAAGATAGTGGCAAATGCACTGGTTTAGTGCTTTTCTGTGGACAGAGCAGAGAAAGCATGGGAGATATCATTTATCAGGACCATTGACTAAGCATATATTTCTACCACAGAAATTCAGTCCAATTTAGATTTGGGCCAGCCAGTTCAGCGGAGGCCAGGGGACAATATACTTAAAAAGAAAATAGAGTTCAGAAAGAAGACAGAAGGGAGGCATGTCTCTTTATTCACTCTTCCCAATAGCCTGTGGCAAACTAGTCCTTCTCTTAACTCTCTCTTTTGTCTGTGAAAGACAAAATACATTCTGTGTGGTAATGGTTTTCTGTAGTTTTTAAAAGGAAAGATGCATTGTAGTGAAAGAGGGAAATTTTAAAGGAATGCTTGTTTTTCTCTGCATCCCTCTTGGGCAGCTAGGAAACTTGGTGATATTTTTAATACTCTAGATGAATCATGACTGCTGTCATACTTGTCATCTCAAAGATGAAAGTATTGTATTGAGGAGAAAATTACTTTGTGAAAATATTTTTGATGGTTTTCTTTTTTGCAAATTAAGAAATGTTCAGTTTTACATCTCTAGATAACTGTTGCCCAGTTATCCTCCAAAAATGTACCAGTGTACGTTTTCCATTAACTGTGTATCAAAATAACACATAACTTTCTTTAAACAGCATTTAAAAATCCACTTTCATTTTTGTTAATCTCAGCTTGCTCTCCCTCACTCCTCTACCTCAATTTCAAGATGAACTACTATGTTCAACATTATATGATTTCCGTCACCATTTTTATTTCAGCTATAAGCTTGATGTTCCTTTTTTCAATTTTTTTGATGTTTAATAAATTGTTCTTTCTTAAATCTGGGAAAATTATAACTAATCCTTTGGAAAAAATATATGATATCTCATTTGTACCTTCATTTCCTTATATCGACCTGGTATAATTAATTACCTAAAACATTTACTATATATATATATATATATATATATATATATATATATATAAAATCCATCTTTCTTACAAATATTGGCATAATTATTTTCAATAGACCAATAGTTTCTTTAATATCACACCCTGATTTTATTTTATTCCTTATACTTACTTTTGGAATTAAATTCTTGGTGCCTTCCACGTTCAATGCTTTTCAGACAATATTGACTATTTTTTTCAGTAACATTATCCAAATTACATTTGAAAAGTACTTTCTAAATAATTACCTCTAATATAGTAAGACTACTTTTCTAGTATCTTAGAAAAAAAAACTGAAGTAGGGAAAAGCTAAATGGAATTTCTTAGTAGTGGAATTCATCACATGCCCTATTCTCTCTATATAACAACTCTGTTTCATATTCCTGGTGCATGGGATGCATGTTCTCTTGTCAACAACACCTGTAAACACAGCTGTGTGCTGCTGCTCTGGGCCAAGATGTCCTTGATTTGGTCAAGGAACCAAAAGAGATGTGAAAAGGATAGATGCTCCGTAAGGAAATAAGCTGGTGCCCATTTGTTGTCAAAAATAGAGCACTTAATGAAAATATTTTTTCAAATAAGCAGTCCCGAGGCTAACTTAACAGTTGTACTGGAGTCTTTATATTGCTTACAAGGCTAGTATAGAAGCAGTTTGCTTCAGACATAAAAACAATGATACCAGTTTAATTCAAAACATGCATAACATGTATCCTAAAGGTACTTTTAGATGAAGATATATTTACAGTGGAACTACATCTAGTCCCACTATAGCACCTTGTTTACTGGGTGGATGGGAAAAAAATATGACTAAAACAATAAGATTAACCACACTATTACAAATATTTTCCTGATGTAAACACAGGCCTGGCTAAATATCTGTATGTTTGGAAATTAAAGGTATATGATGTTCATGCAATTATCTTGTGGATGTAATTGTTTTTAAACAGTCATGTTTAAGGAATTTCTTCATATGCTTTTATGCTTATACATTTTCATATACTTACATATTTTAATCATGAAAACAGAATTAAAAATATATTTTTTAAATTCTTGACTTCATGGAGATAAAAGAATAATAATCTAGAGTTCAGAAACATTGACAGAAAAGAACTATATGTAAAACACAATATATGATTTAAAACAAACTCATTTTAATAATTTTTTCAAATTTTTAAATTTTTTTTCTGAACTTTTTTTTATTTTGCTTTTTTCCTAAAGTCATTCCTTCCTTTTCCTTCTTGCTTTTCTCTCTCATTAGCTGCATAAGTGAAAATAAAGGTAACACTTGAAAATGACTGGGAATCAGATCTTATTTTTCTCACAAGTTTGAAATGACGGAAACAATTCTTGTGATGGTTTTATATAGAGTGCAAAATTGAGCATATAAAGGATGAATGGTATATTTTTCAGGCACTGATGATTTTAATCCTATTGAAATTTCTAGTTTTGAATTTTAAAGTTAGATCAGTCAGCAAATCTGTTTTTTTTTTTTTCCTCACTGATATTAAGTGTTTAGGTAGAGACATGGAGTAGACAGATAGATTTTAATAGCCTAATCAAGATTGTACTTGATAGAAACATATGATAGAAGAAATAACCAAAGTAAACATTCTCACTCAGAAAGGGGAAGAAAGGCAGATGCACTGCAGACAGTGGCAGTAGCAATTTTGATGTCCTGAGGAGTTAGACATAGTGAGGGACCCCATCCTCTGGATGGAGAATGTCTTGAGTCGACCCCGAGTCCATCCTGGTCATGCTTGCTTTGTCCAGGGCCCAACACAGCACTTTGCTCTGCCTATGGGACACTGTCTTTTCCATTATCTTCCTTGCTCTAACTGAACTAGGCGACATTGAAGAATGTGTTCATCCTGGCCCTGAGCTCTTTCTCAGATTAGTTTCCAACTATTAGCCGGTAGTTGGATGGAGCCCCACAGGTCACTTTAACTTGTAAACAATCACAGTTTCTTTTTGTCCAGCTGCTGGTTCTCTTAGCAAGACAACTCTCTCAAAAACTTTCTAATGGTTTTACCTAGTTGATTCCAGTGACCTCCATGTGTCAAAATCCATGCTTACAGTCCTTTTAAGAACAGCATTCTTTTCTAGATAGTATTCTTAATTGGTGATTTTTCTTTGCTTTCTTAATCCTATCCTTTCTCTCTAGACTTAGTAATGTGTACTTTGAGCCTCGTGTTTTTCAGAGGAAAGAAAGCAAATACTTCGTTAATGTTCGTAGGGCATTTTTTTCTTTTCTAATGGAAAGTATTTGCTGCAGATCACAGCCTGCATCCTTTCTCTGGGATACCATAACCAAAACAGAAGATTTACCAGTATGTAAGTATATTGGCATTTTCCTTGATTTAATTCCAGTGCAAGGTGAATTTTAACAGTCTTCCATTGGTCAATATTCTTCTCATTTTTGTTGGGGTGAGAAGTAATAGCCTCCTTCAACTCTGAAAGTCCTGATTTTATGTACTCTCCCAATTTCTTTAATTTCTTCTCAAGCTGATCAGGTTTTTTCTCAGCCTCTCTTTCTTTGAACATATTGTGAAATGCAGGTATTCTGTTTTCAGACTTCTTCTAGAACTACAAGCTCCTGAACTGCTTTCGTCCACTGATCTTCTTTCTAAGTTACAAGACAAGACAGCTTTACCAAATCTTTTATTTCAAAACATTGAACTTCTGTTTTCCACCTTCCAAGCTATATATATATTTTTTTTTTTCCTCACCAATTGACCATTATGACCAATGCCACATAGTTTAGATTTTTGTTACATTAGCACTGCATCTCAAAGTACAAATTTCAGTAGTTTTTTAAAAAATTTAATTTATTTTTGGCTGTGTTGGGTCTTCGTTTCAGTGCAAGGGCTTTCTCTAGTTGTGGCAAGCGGGGGCCACTCTTTATCGCGGTGCGTGGGCCTCTCACTATCGCGGCCTCTCTTGTTGCGGAGCACAGGCTCCAGACGCGCAGGCTTAGTAGTTGTGGCTCACGGACCTAGTTGCTCCGCGGCATGTGGGATCTTCCCAGACCAGGGCTCGAACCCATGTCCCCTGCATTAGCAGGCAGATTCTCAACCACTGCACCACCAGGGAAGCCCCAAGTTTTAATAATAAATAGCTCCAGAGCCTCAGGTATATTGTTTATTTAGACCACAAATCCAACACAAGTCTCACTTAATCTAGGCAGAATTAGTCTCTATCTTTGCATGGGCTTCTGTGATCGGTATGGCAGGAAGGAGAATGGGGATAGAGGGGCTTGCTGCTTGATTCCTAGAGTGTCTTCCTGGAAATGAGATGAATCACTTTTGCTCACATTTAGTTAGCCAAAGCAAATCACATGGCCTCACCTAACTTCAAAATGGTCAGTGGAGTGCAATTCTGTCACACCTAGTAGGAGAAGAATATCAGAATATTTTTGAAGAGTCGTAACAAGTATCACATAGGCCATTAAAAATATTTGTCAATTAAAAGAATGAGAAGATGCTGCAAGGAAATAACTAAGAATAACAAAACAAAACACAGATACTCTTTTTTTTTTTTCCAGCAAAAAGAGGCAATGGCAGGGAACCTAAGGGTTTGGTTAACCCAGAGCCACAAGACAAGAAGGAAATTATTTACTTGGGTGGTAATAAATGATAACCTGTCGATGACCTGGTCAAAACAGAAATGTGAATTCAAAAGCAGATGTGTATCAGCAGTCAAGTAGACCAACATATGATTAACTGAAAATCTCTTGCTGAGAATGAAAACACCATCTCAAATAGCATTCTTACGTATAGCCTCTAATCACAGAAGTATCCGGTTGTAAAAGAAACCATTACATAATTCACTTTTTTTTCTCCTTCAAAGAGAACATTTTCCTTATATAGGCAGAAGCCAAGGCAGGTAATGTAACAGAAAGACCTCTGGACTGGAATAGTGAGATCTCTGCCAACTTCAGCTGTATGAGCACTGATGAACTGCAAAGGAATGTCTTTCAAACTTGAGCTGCTTACAGTCTCTCTTGTGGTTTAGTCATTTTAAACATATTAAGTTCTCAATTCTCATAGCAATCTGGTTTCTGCCTCCATTGCTTGATCAAAAATAACCACCCTAAGTTCTTCTCTTCCTGTTCCCATTGCCCCTTTCTTGTATCATACTCTCAGCACATCTCGCCTAGATTATTGCCTACTGATCAGCCTTTATTGCTGGCCGTCCCCCTCACAGATTTACTCTCCACATGGCTTCAAGAGTGATCTAAGATGTAGTAGCTGCTCATTAATTGTTTAATTGAAATTGATGTTCTTGAATGATGTTCTCTACAAATTTGGGTGGAGAGGGGAGAGAAGGTGTAGGAAGGGGACAAATCTATTTTTTCTTTGGTAGATTCACACTTATTTTCTCAAAAGAGAAGAACTTTCCTGCTATATTCCCTTTCTTTCCCTTCAGGATGAAGTTCTAAGTGTTTTTAATACACATAATCATATCCAGTGGTGTGCTCCCAGGTACTATGCCCCAGCAAATGCATTTTTCTTCATCCCTGTCAATAAAGCTCACCAGAAGCAGTTTGCCCTCAGCTGCCGAGGCCAGCAATTTACCTTTGTTATCCTGTCTCAGTGATATATCAGCTCTCCAGCCCTATGTCATAATTTAGCTCATAGAGGTCTTGATTGCCTTTTCCGTCTACAAGATATCACAGTGGCTTTTGACATTGATGACATTATGCTTATTACTCCTTGTGAGAAGAAATAGCAACTACTCTAGGCTTCCTGGTAAGAAATTTGCCTATCAGACTGTGGGAAATAAATCCCATGTAATCTCAGGGATCTTCTATCTCAGTAAAATTTCTAGGGGTCCAGTGGTGCGAGACATGTCACTACATCCCTTCTAAGATGAAGGATAAGTTGTTGCATTTCGTCCTTCCTACAACTGAAAAAGAATCACAATGCCTATTGGGCCTCTTTGGATTTTGGAGGCAACATACTCCTCCTTTGGGTGTGTTATGGAGTTGGAACTCATTTACCAAGTGACACAAAAAGCTGCTCATTTTGAGTGGGGCCCAGAATAAAAGAAGGCTCTGCAAAAGGTTCAGGCTGCCATGTGGGTGATTCTGCCATTTGGTCCATAGGATCCAACAGATTCAATGGTGCTTGTAGTGTCAGATAAGGATGCTGATTGGAGCCTTTGGTAAGCCCCTGTATATGAACCACAGTGCAGGCCCTAAGGATTTTAGAGCAGAACCTGCCATCTCTGTGGATAACTACTCCCTTTTGAGAAATAGCTCTTGGCCTGCTACTGGGCCTTAGGAGAGAATGAACGCTTACCCGTGGGCCGTTAAGTTACCATGTGACCTGAGATGCCTAGCAGAACTGGGTGTTATCTGACCCACCAAGCTAGATAAAGTCATGTGTGCACAGCTACACTCCATCAAGAAATGGAAGTGGTGTATACATGATTGGGCTGAATAGGCCCTGAAGGCACAAGTTAGCTACAGGAAGAAGTGGCCCTAATGCCCATGGTTCCAACTCCTGCTACACTGCCTTCTCTCTCCCAGCCTACACATTTGGCCTCATGGGGAGTTCCCTATAATCAAACGACAAAGAAAGGGAAGACTCAGGCCTGATTTACAGATGATTCTGCACCAAATGCAGGTACCACCTGAAAGAGGACAGCTGTAGCATTATAGCCCCTTTTGGGGATATCCCTGAAGGACAGTGGTGAAGGGAAATCTGCCCAGTGGACAGAACTTCAAGCAGTGCACTGGTTTGCTCACCTTGCTTGCAAAGAGAATTGGTCAGATGTGCAATTATATACCAGTTGATGGGCTGTGTTTGGCTAGATGGTCAGGGACTTGGAAGGAACACAAATGGAAAACTGGGGATGATTAAATTTGGGAATGAGATATGTCAATAGATATCTCTGTATGGGGGAAAAAATGAAGATAGTTGCATCTATATGAACTTCACAAAGGGTAACCTCAGCAAAGGAATAATCAAGTGGCTAGAATGACCCATTCTGTGGGTATGTCAACCTCTCTTTCTAGTCATTACCCTATGGGCTCATGAAAAGTGGCCATGGTGGCAGGGATAAAATTTATGCATGGGCTCAGCAACACAGACTTTCACTAACCAAGGATGATCTGGCTATAGCCACTGTTGAGCAGCTATAGCCACTGTAGGCAGCAGCAGAGACCAACACTGAGTCCCCAGTATGGAACCTTTCCCAAGGTGATCAACTACTACCTAGTGGTAGACTGATTACACTGGATCCCTTCCATCATAGAAGGAGTAGATTTTTGTTCTTAATGGAATAGACACTTTGAATATGGATTTGTCTTCCCTGTACTCAGTTTTTGTGCTAAAACTACCATCTGTGGACTTATAGAATGCCTTATCCACTGTCATAATATTACAGACAGCATTGCTTCTGATCAAGAAACTCACTTTATAGCAAAAGAAGTGTGGCAATGGGCAGATACATATGAAATTGACTGGTCTTACTATGTTCCTCACCATCCTGAAGAAGCTGGCTTGATAAAAGGGTGGAATGGCCTTGTGAAAACGAAGTTACAGCACCAATTAGGTGGTAATACCTTGCGAGTCATGGGCAAGGTTCTCCAGAAGGCTGTATATGTTCTGAATCAGCATCCAGTATATGGTCATGTTTCTCCTATAGCCAGGATTCACTGGTGCAGGAATCAAGGAGTGGAAATAGTAGTCACATCACTCATTATTACCCCTAGTGACCCATTAGCAAAATTTTTACTTTCCGATTCTGCAGTCTTATACCCTGTTGGCCTGGAGGTCTTAGTTCCAAGGGAGAGGTACTACCATAAGGAGACACAACAATGATTCCATTGAACTGGAAGTTGACTTCCAGCTGGCCACTTTGGACTCTGCAAGCCACTGAATCAGTAGGAAAAGAAGGGAGTTACTGTGCTGGCCATGGTGACTGATCCTGACTACTAAGTGGAAACTGGACTGCTACTCTCCAGTGAAGGTAGGGAAGAGTATGTCTGGAATACAGGAGATCCCTTAGGGCTTGTCCTAGTATTACCATGCTCTGTGGTTATGGTCAATGGAAAATTACAACAACCCTATCCAGGCAGGAATATTAGTGGTCAAGATCCTTTAAGAATGAAGGTTTAGACTTCATTCCAGGTTTAGACTGCTCCACCAAATAAAGAACTAATACCAGCTGAGTTGCTTGCTGAGTGCAAACGGAATACACTGAGTAGTGGAAGAAGATAGTTAAAAATAGCAGCTATTCAATACAACCATGTAACTGGTTACAGAAATAAGGACTGTAATGTTAATGAATATTTTCTTCTTGTTTTTTTATGAATGTGTATATATACATATGTGTATATACCTAAATATGTATATACACATAAATATATATACACTAAGAAAATATCTTTATTTTCTTCTCTCTCTTATTCCCTTATCATGTAACATAAGTTACATTGAACTTATATCATAGTATTTAAGTATTGTTAATTTTATGTCATTGCATTTTTTTTATACCATTGTATAACTCTTTTTTTTTAAACATCTTTATTGGGGTACAATTGCATTACAATGGTGTGTTAGTTTCTGCTTTATAACAAATATGTATGTATACATATACATATATACATATACATATATCCCCATATCTCCTTCCTCTTGCGACTCCCTCCCACCCTCCCTTTCCCACCCCTCTAGGTGGTCACAAAGCACTGAGCTGATCTCCCTGTGCTATGCAGCTGCTTCCCACTAGCTGTCTATTTTACATTTGGTAGTGTATATATGTCCATGCCACTCTCTCACTTTGTCACAGCTTACCCTTCCACCTCCCCGTGTCCTCAAGTCCATTCTCTACACCTGCATCTTTATTCCGGTCCTGCCTCTAGGTTCTTCAGAACCTCTTTTTTTTTTTTTTTTTTTTTGGATTCCATATATATGTGTTAGCATACTTTTTTTTTTTTTTTTCTCTTTCTGACTTCACTCTGTATGACAGACTCTAGATCCATCCACCTCACTACAAATAACTCAATTTTGTTTCTTTTTATGGCTGAGTAATATTCCATTGTATATATGTGCCACATCTCCTTTATCCATTCATCTGTCGATGGACACTTAGGTTGCTTCCATGTCCTGGTTATTGTAAATAGAGTTGCAAAGAACATTGTGGTACATGACTGTTTGTGAATTATGGTTTTCTCAGGGTATAACGCCATTGCATTTTAATTATGGGATATCATGGAGAAGGGTAAACATCACTCAAGGACTTTACCTCCTCTTCTGGGGAAGGAGTTACTGTGTTTTCAGTTCTATGTATGATAGTTGTATCATGTTAGGTGGAATTATGATCCTGCTATTATCTTTATTTGGAGGTTAAATATGGTTTAAAGAGATGCATATGGGTGCCAAATTTACAAGGTGGGCTTGTAATGGTTAATTTTATGTGTAACTTGACTGGGTCACAAGATACCCTGAAATTTCATTAAACATTATTTGGGGTATGTCTATGAGGGTATTTCTAGAAGAGTTTAACATTCGAATTGGTAGACCGAGTAAAGCAGATTGCCCTGCCCAATATAGGTTGTATGGTTGGGCCTCATACAACCATTCAAGGCATAAATAGAACAAAAAGGCTGACTAAGGGAGAAGTTGCTTTCTCTCTGCCTTAGTGTTGTCAGCCTAGGACATTGCTCTTCTTCTGCCTTGGACTTGAACTCAGACTGTACCATCAGCTCTCCTGATTCTGAACTTGCTCACTGGGACTTCTCAACCTCCATAAGAGTGCCAACTCCATTTTTTAAAATGTCATTACAATTAAAAATGCTATTGGTTCGGCCAAAACATTCATTCATTTTTTTTTCCGTAAGATGGTTCTAGTAGCACTTAGTTGTCTTTAATTTCATTTGAAACAATTTTGTTAGATTGTATGTGACAGCTGTCATATCAGTGTGCATTTAAAAAAAGACATTCAAATTGGTGAATTTTTGTGTAGCCATTTTAATGTTGAAGATGGAAGAAAAGAAGCAACATTTTTGGCACATTATGCTTTATTATTTCTAGAAAGGTAAAAACGCAACTGAAATGCAAGAAAAGATTTCTGCAGTGTACGGAGAAGGTGCTGTGACTGATCAAACATGTAAAAACTGGTTTGTGAAGTTTCGTGCTGGAGATTTCTCGCTGGACGATGCTCCATGGTCTGGTAGACCAGTTGAAATTGCTAGCGATAAAATCGAGACATTAATTGAGAACAATCAATGTTATACCATGTGGGAGATCGCCAATATACTCAAAATATCCAAATCAAGGGTTGAAAATCATTTGCACCAGCTTGGTTATGTTAATTGCTTTGATGTTCGGGTTCCACATAAGTTAAGCGAAAAAAACCTTGACCGTATTTCCTCATGCGATTCTCTACTTAAAAGTAATGAAAACGTTCCATTTTTAAAACACATTGTGATGGGTTATGAAAAGTGGATACTGTACAATAACGTGGAACAGCCGAGATCATGGGGCAAGTGAAAGGAACCACCACCAACCACACCAAAGGCCAGTCTTCATCCAAAGAAAGTGATGTGTATATGGTGGGATAAGGGAGTCCTCTATTATGAGCTCTTTCTGGGATAGCAAACGATTAATTCCAACAAGTACTGCTCCCAGTTAGACCAAATGAAAGCAGCACTCGATGAAAAGCATCCAGAATTAGCCAACAGAAAACTCATAATCTTCCATTAGGGTACCATAAGACCAAGTGTTTTTTTGATGACCAGGCAAAAACTGTTACAGCTTGGCTGGGAAGTTCTGATTCATCCATATTCACCAGACGTTGTACCTTCAAATTTCTATTTACTTATGTCTTTAAAAAAATTCTCTTAATGGAAAAAATTTCAATTCCCTGGAAAACTGTAAAAGGCACCAGGAAGAGTTCTTTGCTCAAAAAAATAAAAAGTTTTCAGAAGATAGAATTATGAAATTGTCTGAAAAATGGCAGAAGGTCCTGGACCAAAAGGGTGAATACGTTGTTCAATAAAGTTCTTGGTGAAAATGAAAAATGTGTCTTTTATTTTTACTTAAAAACCGAAGGCACTTATTGGCCAACCCAATATATTTTATACTTCCTATCAGGTAGCTCCATGACAAACCGTAATGTTAATGCTCATATTTCTTTAGAGGTCTATGCTGTAATTTAACCTGATCTATGCTTTAGGCTATTTCTTAAAGAAATGAGAGACTTAATTTGATGTATGTCCATTTAAGTATTGGCATGGATATTCATATCGAAGCTAAAGATTTTTTTCCTCTCAATATATTTCATAATAATTATTATCTTGAATAGGCAATCATAAACTTTTTTGGCAGCCCTCAATTTCCTTTAAAATGTTTCACTCTTGACATGAAATATTAGAGCATAGAAGATTAAAGCATGAGCCCAGTACAAAAAGACCCTCACTCCTGGATTTAGATTTACAAAAGTATGCTGTATATATATGTATATATGATTGAAAAGTAAGAAAATGCTCAGAACAAAACTCCTTACTCAAGTTCACTTTCATCATAAGAGAAAAAATTATTGGTCTTTGATTTTGGTTTACCTGTTTCTCATTCAAATATATAACAGTATTCTAGTCCATACTAGAAAAAAAGTAATTAAAGTATATTTTTAATAGCAGAATCATAATCTCTACCATTTAATTCTTACATAATGACTGAAATAGATATGATTTCATAACCAGTCTGCTGCTTATTTAGGAATAGTATCATAATTTGATCCAGCTCAGAATTAGAATGTGTTGTCAATAAATGGTTAAATTAAAAAATTTAATAGTAGAAACTTAGGGAGCATGAAAAAGCTTGGTTAAAAGTTGTACAGGTATGATGGAAGGATGGTCTACTATGTAGAATCAACATGCCATGGAGAAATATATCCATTTGTAAGCTTATCACAGAAAATTAATTAACAAAGCAGTATCAGGTCTTGATCATACACCTTTATAGTTTTGTAGAGCTGAGATTGTCATTAATATGTTGTAATTAAAAGCATGTCTATAAACAAAACTAATGCTTAGTTTGAAATGACTCAGCAAAAATGTATTATTTTTCTCAAAAGAGGGAAGAAAATATATTTGACTAAGTTTTTATATAGAATAGGAGAGTTTGATGATAGAGCACTGTCTTTACCTCCTTTTAAAAAAATTTATTACAAGGCACAGAAAAGCAGTACTGTTGGTATGAAAACCCCTCATCCTGAACTGTCAAGACTTGGATGTTTCTTAGCTAGGTCTGAAAGCTTAAGTGAAAGAAAACTTGATTTGTGAATTTTTTCCCTAATTTAACTTCTGATAAACCATATTCTGCTTGGCAAATTTCTTTAGCTTAAACTATACAGTTTCAAATAACCTTGGCAGATATCCTAAATCAACTATCATCTAACAATCTATCTTTAACGAAGGAAACAACACGTCTTTAATTATAAAAATCATTGTTTTATAAGGTAAGAACTATGGTAAAGGTTTTTATTATTTAATGTAATATAACCCTCACTAGATGGCATTTTCAGTTTTAAATTTTTGACAGGACATTTAGGAAATAAGTGTCAAGAAACCTCAAGAAAAAAATATAATTTGTAATATTTATTTAAAAACCATTTTTTTTCTCTTTTTGTAAAGTTGAGATAATCTGGAAAATGTTGCAATGACATTTTTACAGTTCATCCAGAAGCAGTAGTGTTGAGTAAAAATGTGCTTCTGAGTGGCTTGTTGTTCTACTTAGAATATAATTCATATTGCAACCATAGGAATAATTCATCTGCCAAGATTGAGGAATTATTCCTAGATATATGGGCCTTGAAACAAATATTTAAGAGCAGTAATTTACTGCATTGTTTGCTCATATAAAAATTTTACATTCTGAAAATCAGGGTCCACTAGAGAACCCAAGTTGGATTAGAAGTGGCAACAAAATGTATTCCTTAGTTTATGTTTCCACAAATTGTCAAAACCAGACTTTAGAAAGTTTCCATGCATAAAAGGGCAAAGTTGGTCATTTCTGTAACCAAAGCAATGAAGACATTGAGTTCTGAATGTATGTTTCAGGATTTGAACCCCCAAAGATCTTCCATTCTCTCTTAAAATTTTTTTCTCAAAGCTGTTCAACTAAAGTTTGAAACAAAATATTAAATTTTGCTTTTAGTGATAGAAATCCAGGGAATAACAGAGAAGATATGTGAGGGTGTGGGTGATGATGATTATAAAGAGAAGGAGGAGAAGGGGGTAGGATTGTAGAAGAAGGAAAGTATTACAGGTGTGATAGAAAAATGAGAAGAGATGCTATCAGCTGGAAACAATTTTCAGAAATGCCTATAGACTTCACGTTAATATTTATTAATATTAATATTGCAAAGAGGGACCTAATAGTAATATTAATATTAGGGCCCTCTGTGCAATCTTTAATTAATAAATTAATTAACTAAAGAAAAGGATTATGAGTGACTGAAGCCTATCTTCGTCAACTTGCAAATGTCCAGCTACTCCAGAATAAGTTTTGACTAAAGCCACACAATAGTTGTCTTAACTGGGAGTTCTTTTAGAAGAACATGCCTTCAATCATTTATTTATTCACTCAGAAAATATTTATTGAGCCTCTCTATATGCTAAGCACTGTGCTAAGTGTTGTAGATAAAGTGGAAACAAGACAGATAAGGACTCTGCCTTATAGATAGGATGAGATGAACAGTAAAATAATAAATCCATACATGAAATAATTATAGATCAGATAAATGTCCAAAAGATATCCAAAGGCTGCTATGATATAGACTAATTCTAGAGTAAACTGTTTTAGAGATGTTGGTCCAGAAAGGCATTTCTGAGAAGTTCATTTGAGGTCCTTTAAGATGAAGCACCAATAAGATGAGAAGGATCTCATCATGCAGAGTGCTAAAAAGAGAAAAAGAAAAAGAAACAAATAAAAATCACTTTATTAAGCACAGAGAATAATAAACTCAAATAAAAGTGTCCTGTATCTCTGAGAAACAGAACAACAACAACAAAAAGCCTACAGGGCTGAAGTCTGGCCAATAAGAAGGACAATAATACACAAGATGAGGTGGGAAAGGAAACAAATCAGAAAACTCAAATTGGAGGTTTTTGGATTTTATCCTGCCTGAAATGGGATTTTTAAATGAAGGAATGATATGATTCCCATGTTTAAAAGATCACTCTGACATTTCTATGGAGAATGAATGGTAGGTAAACAAATGTGTGGACAGTGAGACCAAGTAGAAGAGAATTACAGAGAACCAAAGAGAGATGACACTGGCTTGGAGTGAGAAGGCAGCTGTGGAGATGGAATGACATAAACATAGAAATATATAAAATATGAGTAGGACTTCATGATAAATTGGGAGAGGTGAGAGAAAGGAAATAATCAAGGATGAATAACAGGCTTGAGTAACAATGCAAATTTCTGAGATGGGAAAGATTGGGATAGGAAAAATTTTGTTTTGAAATGTGTGAAGAAGGAAATTAAAGCTTTCCATTTTGAACAGTTTAACATTGATATTGTTAGTTGTCCTGAATTTTGATTCTCTCACCCCTTTTTTTTTTTTTTTAAATTAATAGAATCTCAATTTTTAGCTATGCATGTGACCACCTGGAAGAAAAACTACATTTCCCAAACTCTCCAATATATGTGACTTGGAATGTAGGCATAAGCTGGAGTGCTCAACTTTGGGAACTTTTTTTTTTTTTTTTTTTGCAGTACGCGGGCCTCTCACTGTTGTGGCCTCTCCAGCTGCGGAGCACAGGCTCCGAACGCGCAGGCTCAGCGGCCATGGCTCACGGGCCCAGCCGCTCCGCAGCATGTGGGATCCTCCCGGACTAGGGCACGAACCCGTGTCCCCTGCATTGGCAGGCGGACCCCCAACCACTGCGCCACCAGAGAAGCCCCTGGGAACTATCTTAAATAGAAGGAATGTGCTCTTCTGATTCCTTTATTTCTCTCCTTCTAAATTGGACATTGGCTGGTTAAAGACTGCCAAATACATTGACAGTTCTTCCACCAAGCTCTATTTATCCTTCCCTTATATCCGTGCTACATTTCTAATAAACTCCTAAGTAATGCTGTTTATTCTGGTGCTTTGACCATACTTTGAGTAGGAAAGAGGTAATGGTCATCAGTGTCATCATCAATGACTTAGAAAGGAAAATTGAAAAATGATTTGAGTGGTGGGCAAGAATAAATACTGAAATGAATTATAGAGTGAATGGAAGATAGGGAAGAGTCTATGAACCTTAAACCTTTTGTCTGAGAAGTTTTACAATAAAGGGTGAGAGTGAAATGCTGAGATGTCCAGAAGGAGATAGAGGATAGTGGAGGTAATTAAGACATGGAATATGGTGAGAAACACTTCTATTATGAGGAAAATAATCTAATGGAAAAAAACATATTGACAAGAAGGAAAGCCAGAATGAAATGGAAGAACCAAATTCTTAAAGACTAGTTTTAAGAGAAGGGACAGTCTTTCCACAGAGAATAGGAGGCAAAAGTGAAAAGATGAATTTTTAGTCTTGCAGTGGGAAGTTGAGGGAAGCATGTAGTTTAATGTGGCCTGGCACAGGCTGTACCTGATAGAATGACAGGAGTTACCTTACTGTCCTCAACATGAGAATGCAATGCTTCTCCTCTGTGGACTCATTCTCCTTTTTGTATATTATTCTATACTATTACATACACATTCCATGTAGCTGATATTGTTGTCTTTAAAAAATGATAACTTTCCCCCCTAAAAATATATTGTTAAATTTTTTAAAAAGCAAAAGGCAAGAGAAAAACTATATATGTAAATAAGCATGCATATATCTCCTCTTTGAAGAAAAAAATATAAGAAAGATAAACTATGAAACTATGAAACCAGAAAACTATGAAATTATTACAGGCGAGGTATGAGTGGAAAGAAGAAAAAAAGAGGGAGTTACACTTTTCTGAGTGTATCTTTTTATATGTATTTGACTCTTGGGAGCATGTTAATGTTTTACATATTCAAAAATTTAAAATAAGTCAATGACAATGAGAATTTAAAAAACTAAAATTAAAACAGATGAACTCAACTGTATTTCAATATCACATCAGGGGGATAAAGGTAAACCAAGCAAAAAATTTAATCAAAGTAACTTTAGAACACAGTATGTGACTATGTACCCTCAGTCCAGGGGTGGGATATTGGGATTTGGGTGGAAATGCAAAGAAATATTGAACTTTTTTAGTAGAATTCCTTTTGTACTAGTATGGATGAAACGATTCTCAGATTATTACACAGGATTTGTAGGTTTGAGCAAATGAATAAGTGTATTGTTATTGCTGAGAGCCAGGGTCCCTACTGTAGGTGAAGGAAAGTATAAATATGGCAAGGGGGCAAGGAGGGAAGGAAGAATAATGTTGAGGTGGATTGCAGTTAGAAGTATCAGTATGAATTTATGGTATAAATACTACTTCTGTCTGTTGCAAAGCCAATAGAGAAACTCCAGTGGCAACAAGCACATGTAGAACCCACACACCTCTATACCACTCCCCATGAAAAATTAAACAGGAATCTTCAGATAATTTACCAATTTATGGTCTAGAACAGGGTAGGTTGAGTCTGGAATAATTTACTACGCAAGAAAGTAAAAATGTGCAAAAAGAAATGATGACCTATTAAAAGGAAACCATCACCAGCTTGAAGGTGATCCCACTAACCAAGCCTGGAACAAGGTAATTAAGCAGGGAGAGTAATGAATTATAAATAGAAACAAATGATCCATACTGATAATCAATAAGTAAGTAAATAAGGAAAAAGAAGGGAGGGCTCTTCTTTAAAATAGAATGCTGATCAATAAATGTAGAGAAAGTATAGGAGTTAGAAAATCATCATTTTGCACTCATCATAAAAAGTATTTTTTTCAGTTAAGTAGGGAGGGGGATTTTTTGATGAAGAGCAGAATTTCCATGGTCTTAGAGGGTCTCCCTACAGATTGCTTTTAAGATGCAAAGGGAAATATGGTAACTTTACAGTGGAGAAACAAGACAGTATTTGCTATGTTGATCCAAATTGCCATCACCATTGAGAGGTAGAGAGACATAGGTGCACTTCCTAATATGACACCTTGAATAGTGCACAAACTTTTACATAGAATTTAGAGCCAGGATACACATCTAAATGTGAAACTAAATGTGAAGATAGTTCTGACAAACCCATTAAGACACATTATTAAAATGAAAAGAAAGGAAACCCTGTTGCACTGTTGGTGGGAATGTAAATTGATATAGTCACTATGGAGAACAGTATGGAGGTTCCTTAAAAAACTAAAAATAGAACTACCATATGACCCAGCAATCCCACTACTGGGCATATACCCTGAGAAAACCATAATTCAAAAAGAGTCATGTACCAAAATGTTCATTGCAGCTCTATTTACAATAGCCAGGACATGGAAGCAACCTAAGTGTCCATCAACAGATGAATGGATAAAGAAGATGTGGCACATATATACAGTGGAATATTACTCAGCCATAAAGAGAAACTAAATTGAGTTATTTGTAGTGAGGTGGATGGACCTACAGTCTGTCATACAGAGTGAAGTAAGTCAGAAAGAGAAAAACAAATACCGTATGCTAACACATATATATGGAATCTAAGAAAAAAAAAAAAGGGTCATGAAGAACCTAGGGGCAAGATGGGAATAAAGACACAGACCTACTAGAGAATGGACTTGAGGATATGGGGAGGGGAAGGGTAAGCTATGACAAAGTGAGAGAGTGGCATGGACATATATACACTACCAAATGTAAAATAGATAGCTAGTGGGAAGCAGCCATATAGCACAGGGAGATCAGCTTGGTGCTTTGTGACCACCTAGAGGGGTGGGATAGTGAGGGTGGGAGGGAGAGAGACACAAGAGGCAAGAGATATGGGAACATATGTATATACATAACTGATTCACTTTTTATAAAGCAGAAACTAACACACCATTGTAAAGCAATTATACTCCAATCAAGATGTTAAAATTAAAAAAAAAAAAAGAAAAGAGAGGGTCTGAAGTCTTCCAAAATGTTACTGTCATGAAAGACAACAGCTGAGGAATGTTCCAGATTAAAGGAAACTACATGCAACCTGTGATTTTGGACTGGATCTTAGATTGGAGGGGAAAAAGCTGCCATAAAGAATGTCATTGACAAAATTGGAATATGTAGACAAGAAAACATGGAGAGTGAGTCAATATTAAATCCCCTAAAAATTTAAACTGTACAGTGGTTATGAAAGAATATTATTATTCTTAGGAAATATACCCTGAAGCATTTAAGAGTAAAAGGGTAAAAAAAAAATGTGCAGATAGACAGATCTCATATGCTCAAAATGTAGCACACTTTCATAAAAGAAGATGAAACTAGGCTGATATTTATTTGGATAAAACACAGGACAGAAAATAGAAATAATGCCAATTACAGAAGGAAAATATTTTTGAGGAGGTTACTAAAAATATAATAATTCCACGTTAGGGAAGTGTACATCAATATTACCATGACATTTTCCAATGTTTCCCAAGCACACATGCCTAGATTAGTTATTTTAAAGAAATATATAAGTTTAACTCTTCAGAAGCTGTCATTCTGAGTCTCCACTTGCCTTGACTCTAATACCCTAAATTTACCAATGAAAGCAGATTTTATCCTGATTTCACAAAGCAGGAAACATTCTAAACTTCAAGATATATAAATTCTGCAGTCCACTTGTGTTGGTGATAATATGAAAAGGGTTGTAGCATTCTTATTGGGTACTAAATTCAGCTTATGGTAGTTGAAGATCAATATCCATTAGAAAGGGGAAATTATAAGGAAATAAACATTTACTAGTATGTCATTTTCCTTTCATTGTCATATTTTATCCAAACAGTGCAGTGATGTTTAAATGGTCCCTATTCTGAAAGGTTTGCTTTCTTCTTCCCACCTTCCTCCCCCAATCCCAAAATGAGTTCTGGTAGATCATCTACTTTCAAGTGTGAATGAATAGATATTTAGTCTTATTTAAAGTCTTATTTAAATTAAAATTAAAAACAAACAAACAAAAAACCAAACCATTGCAAGTATGTTATCATTATTTATAAATTACAAACAAGGCATATTGATCATCATTTGAATATGTTGTTTTTGTTTGTTTTTTCATAAATTTATTTATTTTTGGCTGCATTGGGTCTTTGTTACTGCATGCGGACTTTCTCTAGTTGAGGCGAGCGGGGGCTACTCTTCACTGCGGTGCATGGCCTTCTCACTGCGGTGGCCTCTCTTGTCGCAGAGCACAGACTATAGGTGCACGGGCTTCAGTAGTTATGGCACGTGGGCTCAGTAGTTGTGGCTCTCGGGCTTCAGTAGTTGTGGCATGTGGGCTCAGCAGTTGTGGCTCACGGGCTGTAGAGTGCAGGCTCAGTAGCTGTGGCACACAGGTTTAGTTGCTCCGTGGCATGTGGCATCTTCCCAGTCCAGGGCTCAAACCCATGTCCCCTGCATTGGCAGGCGGATTCTTAACAACTGCTGTTTTCTCCTTCATGTTATACATAAAGGAATTTTATTTTAGGGGTTGAATTAATGTGTGAGTTCACAGATCTCAAGAGTGGCAAAACCAGGATGTATATTTTGTTGAATTACTCTAGAGTTGTATGTAAATAAGATTTATTTCTTTTGATGAACTGGTGTTTCCTAGGAGAGTCATAGAGCTCACTGTTTTTTACTTCAAGCTTTGGAGTGTCAGGAAAACTGGGACTCAGTTTTACACATGGTTGTGCCTCTTCCAAGCCCAGATAGAATAGTCTGCCCCAGTATTTGCAAAATCAGAGTTTGAACTCATCTCGATCTAGCTCCGAATTCCATGCATGTTAAGTTGATAAATGTTTCATACTCGAACAGGGGTCAACAAAGACTCCTTACTTTCCTTAAGCCAGGTGGCTTGTATGGAATCCTCTGTCTACAGGAGCTTGAGTCTATGAGGAAATGTAGTATCACTTGCTCACTGGAGTCCAGGGTGGGTCATCTGAAAGGAGCAAGATTTTTAGCAGCTGAAATAATCATCTGATTGTCTCAGCCAATGAATCATTCATCTGAAGGAGCTATACAGTGAGGGAGAATTCAGGTACAAGTACAGCGACAGAGCAGGTATCACTGAAAGTGGAAAAATAAACTTGTACAACTACTTGAGCTGAGTAGTAGGGAACTGTAACAAGACTTATTGGAGAAGGAGGCCAAAACCTGGTTTGTAGTATAATTTTTGCTGTATCATTGCTGTTGTTACTACTTATTGTGGGTTGAATTAAATGTGACCTTATTTGGAGATAGAGTCTTTGTAGACTCAAGTTAAGATGAGATCATAGGGAATTACAGTGGGCCTTAAAAAAAAAAAAAGTAGGGAAGATCTTAACATAGAGATAACCAAAATTCTGAATTCAGATGTTGTTTGTAAAATTCTGTAAACAACCTTTAAAGCATAAAATTTTTGCTTGCTTCTGGAGAAGTACTATCCTCACAGTAGTGGATCTGGAAATCAGAGGAAAATTTGGACACATTCATAGGGAAGAATGCCACGTGAAGATGGAGACAGGTATTTGAGTGATGTGTTTACAAACCAAGGAATGCCAACCACCAGAGGCTGGGAAGAGTCAGGGAAGGATCCTTCTTAGAGCCTTCAATTGGAGCATGGTTCGGCAGAGACATCTTGATTTCAGACATCTAGCCTCCAGAACTGGGAACTGATGTACTTCTGCTGTCTTAAGCTACCCAACTTGTGACACTTTGTTATGGAAGCTCTAGGAAACTAGTACATACTGGTATCACCTTGGCTCTCTTGCTGCAACCTGAGACACTAAGAAATATCTTTCTTCTAATCTGCATGAAGACACTGGGTTGAAAATCCTCAAGGGATTCAACATTTCTTTGGTTCAGTAGTATCCTCCAAACCCCAAATCTGAATCTACTCTTTTCCAGATCCACTACCGTAAGAACAGTGCTTCTTCAAACATGTTGTGTTTCAAAGGGTATTACAGACTCTTACAAACAACATCTGTGTTCAGAATCCTGGTTATCTCTCTGCTAAAACTATACTTTGAAACTATATTTTCACCATTTTAATTTTCATTTTTCCTGAAGCCATGTTGACCCTACTTCATCTAGAAAAGATTAAAGGCAAGATACATGAAATGTAATAAGCAGACTGAAGCACAGGCAAAAGAATAAAGAACAAGAACAGGACTATCAAATGAAGCAGAACTATGCCTGGGCCACACATTTCCTTTTTAACAAACTGTGTTAAAATTAAAATCTGGTCAGTTGCACCATTTAGAGAGTCTATACAACAGAACCAATTATTAAGCAAAAATATTTCTAGAACTAAGTCTAGACAACAGTTTCTCTCAGGATCCTATGTTATAAAGAACAAAATCATTGACCACTCTCTACAATAGACTCAATGTCATATTTCATAGAGTTATTTTTATAGTTGCCTTTCATATAATTTGAGAGTTTTACTCAAATCTCAGTATAGTAAAAATAATTAATGCGGGGGTCAATGTGCCACGACCCAGAAATCTAGCTGATAAAGTTGATCCTCCCTTGAATGGCCAGCTTAAAGTTTACCATTTTCATGTTTGTTGTCCCCTCAATTCTCCATATGTATTTTCCTGTTTTGATTCTCTATTTAATCATTTTTTGGCATTTAATAGAGTCTAAGCACCTATATTTAAATTCAAGGAATTTGCCTTATTCCTATTTATATTCCCCAGAAACTTGGCACAGTGTCTTGCCCAGAGTTAAACACCTAACTCCCATTGAACAGAAAATTCTCAGACCACACTAGAATAGAGACAGTGAGTAAAATCACTTACTCCCATAACTTACCTTTGCTCTAAAACATAAAATTCTCCTTCTCAGGACTGAATAGGCATTTTTCCAAAGAAGACATACAGATGGCCAACAGGTACATGAAAAGATGCTCAACATTACTAATCATCAGGGAAATGCAAATCAAAGCCACAATGAAATATCACCTCACACATGTCAGATTGGCTATCATCAAAAAGACAAGAAATAACAAGTCTTGGCAAGGATGTGGAGAAAAAGCAACCTTAGCACCCAGTTGGTGGGAATGTAAATTGACACAGCCATTCTGGAAAACTGTATGGAGGTTCCTCAAAAAATTAAAAATAGAACTACCATATGATCCAACAATTACCCTCCTGGGTATTTATTTGAAGAAAATAAAAACACTAGTTCAAAAAGATACGCGCACCCCAGTGTTCACAGAAGCATTATTAACAGTAGGCAAGATATGGAAGCAATCTAAGTGCCCATCAGCAGATGAATGGATAAAGAAGATGTGGTATATATATATATATATATATATATATATATATATATATATATATATATATATATATATAATGGAATATTACTGAGCCATAAAAAGAATGAAATCTTGCTATTTGCAGCAACATGGATGGACCTGGAGGGTATTATGCTTAGTGAAATAAGTCAGAGAAAGTCAAATACTGTATGTTTTCATATATATGTGGAGTCTAAAAAACAAAACAACTGAACAAATAAAACAGACTCACAGATACAGAGAACAACTGGTGATTACCACAGGGAGAGGGACAGGGGTAGAGGCAAAATAGATGAAGGGGATTAAGAGCTACAAACTACCAACTATAAAATAAGTTACTGTATATCATATACAGCACAGGGAATATAATCAATATTTATAACCACTTTGTATGTATAATCTATACATTATTTTATATATAATCTATAAAAATTTTGAACCACTATGTTGTACACCTGAAAGTAATATAATAAGTCAACTGTACTTCAATAGTCTTTTAAAAGTTCCCTCTCTTCAAAAAGAGTCATGTACGAAAATGTTCATTGCAGCTCTATTTACAATAGCCCAGAGATGGAAACAACCTAAGTGTCCATCATCAGATGAATGGATAAAGAAGATGTGGCACATATATACAATGGAATATTACTCAGCCATAAAAAGAAACGAAATTGAGCTATTTGTAATGAGGTGGATAGACCTAGAGTCTGTCATACAGAGTGAAGTAAGTCAGAAAGAGAAAGACAAATACCATATGCTAACACATATATATGGAATTTAAGAAAAAAAAAATGTCATGAAGGACCTAGGGGTAAGACAGGAATAAAGACACAGACCTACTAGAGAGTGGACTTGAGGATGTGGGGAGGGGGAAGGGTAAGCTGTGACAAAGCGAGAGAGAGGCATGGACATATATACACTACCAAACGTAAAATAGATAGCTAGTGGGAAGCAGCCACATAGCACAGGGAGATCAGCTTGGTGCTTTGTGACCACCTGGAGGGGTGGGATAGGGAGGGTGGGAGGGAGGGAGTCACAATAGGGGAGAGATACGGGAACATATGTATATGTATAACTGATTCACTTTGTTATAAAGCAGAAACTAACACACCATTGTAAAGCAATTATACTCCAGTAAGAAAAATTTTTTTAAAAATTAAATAAATAAAAGTTCCCTCTCTGATTAGGCTACAGTGTTTTTCCTCATTCACTCTCAAGATGGGTTCACTTTTAGTCCTATAACCAGCACCCAGAGGGTAGATCAACTACTCGAAATTTCTTTGTCGAGAACTGCTGGCAGGACATTTTATTGACTTTTGTGCCTTATCTATCCCCACTTGTCTTTACTTTCTGGAATCCAGATGTTGAAGTTGATGATGAGAAATAACTTTCTCTTCTGGAATTACACCCTGTTGCCTAGACACAAAACTTGTAATCTTAATTTTAAACGGGAACCCTACTGATGAAGCATTTTATTTGATTCACTTTTATTATGGTCTCCACCACCAAGGCTCTTGCATTGTTCTAAAAGAAACGGGCCAAAGGACAATCTGAGGATAACCAGGTATTACAGTGCAGGATTTGGTTCCTTGAATTGGGAATTCATATCTAGACCTTGTCCAAAGGAGTTAAGAAGCATATGGTTTTGAATTAATGTGACAATCAAATTGCCCTTCCCAACATATACTCTTTCTTCTCTCCTTCTGACCCTTGGTGTCCACCTACTTCCTATAAACTTAGCCCATTCATTCTCTGACTTGTTTGCATTTCCAATGGTTATTCAGCTTAGGACCTACTGCTGGAACCTTTGCCGCACTGAATAAATGGATGTGTAAGAAAATAAATGACTGTATTTAACTTGGAAGAGAGAAGTTACTCATACTGTAATACTCATTTGGGGCACTAAAATGGTGACACATACATGGTGGGCATTGATTAAGTGTCCTGGAACTAAAGAAAGTCCCATAGTGGGCAATGAAACAGATGAACCAGAGGGAGGTAACAGTGGCCCAAAATAATGGGCCATTTTAAAATTCTGCTCCAATTTTTAAGCCACTGATGTTGATTGTTAATATGAATATTTTTAGGACTCTGTGATACAACATACGACCTTTTTGCGAACCAGAAATTTAGGTTTTAGTCCTGGCTCAACTACTACCATTTTACTTGTGAAAATTTCAGCAAATCTGTATGAGGCTTAATTTATACATCTGTAAAATAGGAGATAATTGTCTGTTGTTATCTTAATGACACACAGAAACAGAGAAAAATGAGATAATAAGTGTGAAAGTACTACAAACATTATAAAACAGAAATGTAAGATATTCTTAGAATTTCAGCAAGAATTTTGCAGGAATGTAGTACTAGGGAAAGTTGGATGAAGGGAGGCAGAGATCTCTCTAAAGAAGTAAGTATATATCTGTTAGACTATATTCTATAATGACAATTTAGGCATTAATAGGATAACAGAATTTCCCCCACTGTAGCATCTTTACAAATACGTTAGTAGAAGGGTTTTCGTATTCTGTATTGAATAGTATTATTCCACTAAATAAAGTCTAAAAGAGTTGTATGATTTCACAGTACCATTTTTATTATGTACAAATATGTAAATTTGGAAAAAAGAAAAAAGCATTTTATTTTGGGGTGGTAGAATTATGGATGGTTTTGTTACATTTGGAAATGGAATAGCAATCAACAAATATTACTTAAAAATTGTTCTCATAGGAAAGAATGCCTGCATGTTAAGCTAATGATGGATAATACTATTTATGTAAAAATTTGCTTTTGGCACCACTCTGAAATGAAAACTTTTCATTTTAAGCCCTCAATTATCATGAATAATACTTCACTTTTAATTGATCATCATCATAGCTCATCATCAAATTATCAACTTGAGCTCTTCTTGTGAAAGGCACTACACAAAATAAAATAATGAAGATGAGCCCTGCCACTTTTCTATTCTGTGAAATAATTGTAGAGGAGGAATCTATCTGCAGACTTTTAGTGTTCATTTGTATTTATTCCTAAGGAGAAGGTTCTTTCCTACCTTTCATCCTGAAAATGCTATAATGCAGGAGAGATTTCAGAGAAGGAAGGCCAGGAGGCAGCATCCAAAGTAACTGTCTAAAAATGGGAACCGTTTCCCTATCTCTGTCCCACAGATGTGGGTGTGAAGGTATCTCCCCTTAAATACATAAAACGTTCTGTGCCGGCAAAATTAGCGGTAAACAGCTATGGTAAAAAGAATACGCTATCATTCCTACTGAGTTCTTGCCTTCTTTTCCATTTATCTCCCTCCTTGCCACTGCTGGAAATGATATTATAGAGATACAGTTTAGCAATATAACAGATTAAATACAAGGAATCACAAGTATCGTTTCTCTCCAAAAGAAGGAATCATCTTTACTCCTTGCTGAGTCCAGGGATAGGGGACACTGACTCTCTTCTACATGCTGCCATTCTAGACAAACCCCCTTGCCCATGATGCTCTGTTTTTGAGGAAACCACCTCCCGCCATTGAGACTGTTACAGGAGAAAGAACCTTAAGCGGCTATGTAGGCATGAGTACTTCTAAAGCATGTGTGGGTGGTCTGTTAAAACGATAAGGTATGAAATGAATCTCATTGCAAATAGGCCACCCTGCATATAAACGTGAAATTATATATATATATATATATATATAAAAATGTATATATACACATATACCTGTGTATATAATTACATGTAATTGAAATAATATGAAGCCTCTGGGAGAGATGATATGTTATTGAGATGTTTTCAGGGAATTTTCTTTCTACAGCAAATTAATTTTATAGAAAATAGAAGTCTTTGTGAAATACATATCACAAAGGATATATTTTTCCCAACCTCCACATTTATCTGTTTAGCTAATTATTATTTCCATATATACACATACACATAAATTCATTTATATATATCCTGCTCAAAAATTATACTGCATCTGTAACTCTATTTCTGTTTTGCAGATAAGTTCATTTGTACCTTTTTTAGATTCCACACATAAGCAATATCATATGATATTTGTCTTTCTCTGACTGACTTATCTACAAAAGAGAAATAGAGTTACAGATGTATAAAACAAACTTATGGTTACCAAAGGGGGAAGCAGGGGAGGGATAAATTAGGAGTTTAGGATTAACATATACACACCACTATATACAAAATAGATAATCAACAAACACCTACTATATAGAACAGAGAACTATACTCAATAATTTGTAATAACCTATAAGGGAAAAGAATCTGAAAAAGACTGGATATATGTATATGTATAATGGATTCACTTTGCTGTACACCTGAAACTAACACAACATTATAAATCAACTATACTCCAATAAAAATTTAAAAAGAAATTAGTTTGGAAAGAGAGTTTCCTAAGTATTTTTTTGTTTTAAACTACATATGAACCTAGATTTTCTAAGGGAAATCAGAGCTTAGGTATATCAAATATAAATGGTTTCAGCATTTCACAGTGCAAGAAAGCATAAATAAAATATCACTAGGGCTTCCCTGGTGGCGCAGTGGTTGAGAGTCCGCCTGCCGATGCAGGGGACACGGGTTCGTGCCCCGGTCCGGGAAGATCCCGCATGCCACAGAGCAGCTGGGCCCGTGAGCCATGGCTGCTGAGCCTGCGTGTCCGGAGCCTGTGCTCCGCAACGGGAGAGGCCACAACAGTGAGTAGGCCCGCGTACCACAAAAAAAAAAAAAAATCACTAGATCATCATATCAACCCACACTCTACCCAGAAGTTTTTGCAATGGTGTTTTATTTGTTTGTTTGTTTCTGGGGGTAGGGAAAGGGTAGGGATCCCTTTGAAACGCCACTCAAAGATATTTTCAAATTCATACTATGTCCTCCATATCTGTCCATATACATTTGGTTCATCACAATATTTCCTATTTCTTTTTTTTTTCCTATCTGTATTAGTCAAGATTCTTCAGGTTGTGTATCTACGTAGATACACATAGGGCTAGAGAGAGAAAAATTTTTTTTAAGGAATTGGTTCATGAGATTGTAGAGACTAGTGATGCCTTCACCTGATTGAATGAGGCTTACCCATTTTATGACGAATAACCTGCTTTACTCAACATCCACTGACATAAAGTTTAACTCCATCCAAGACACACCTTCACAGAAATATCCAGAATTATGTTTTACTAAATCTCTGGGCACCATGATCCAACTAAGTTGACACATAAGGTTAACCATCACACCAACTACTGAAAAGAGTTGTCTCACTATTGACATCTGTGTATCTATAGAAAGTGTTTAAAAACGACAGACTAGTGAATGTTTCTCTGTGATAAAACCAAGGGGAACAAGGGAGAAAAATATGCCTTGTGAGTAATTTAAGCCCTAGTTCTGCTGTTCTGTAGGTGATTTACCTCAATTAAATTAGTTACTTGAACCATGCTTTTTCATCTGTAAAATGAGGATAGATCTTTCCACTAATTCACATTTCATTGATTTGCACCTATTTGAGAAATACAGATTGAATCACCAGCTTTCTGCCATATTTCTTTCTGCCATATTTAAGTCTAAAAAAATTTTATCCAAGTTGGGTTTTTTTTGCTTGTTAATTTTTAAAAATTTACATTTGTATGGTACCTACCTAATGTTTTCAGTTATATTGGGTAGAGTTAATTATATAGGGAAAATATCTGAAATCCTCCCTAGCTATATCCCTCTCCCTTTTGTTTATTTTCCTCACTATATAAGTTTTAAATATAGGAGAATATGAAAGATAACTAAATAGCAATTATCTGTAATGGTCTTAAAAGTACAAATTAAAAACTTTAATAAATATTAGAAACTATCTTTCTTCAGAAGTTAAACTTCAATAGTGACTGACTGAGGTCTATCACAGAAACAACTTCATTTACAAGGGAGTAAAGGGAGGACAGAATATATTGAGTTTTGCTCAATTCCAGTTTAACGATTTGGTGTCTCCTTTTCTCTAACCTTTTTCTGAGGGCAACCACTTGCCCTTAAAGAAGCTTAACTTGAAGCTTAAAGAGAAGATTCAATTATAGTCCTTTGATTAGGAATGGTCTGTGAACTTTAAGACAGAGTTTAAGTTGTTTGGCCATTTAATTTTCCCCGGTCTTAAATCTCACATCGTAGCTACTCTTTTGGTGAGAACTACATTGATGTGCATACAGGATATTAAAAACAATAAAATAAAACATTTCCAGTGTGATAATTATAGTCCCACCACCTGTCATTATTTTAAGGAAATTATAATGGGGAAAACAAAAGTGTATTTTTGGTTTATTACTGAATAGAGAATTAATTTTCAAAGAAATTTTTATTCATGTTCATTCTCCAAGTGGTATAAAGGAGGAACAGATGTATAGTAGGAGAAAGCAAATTTGCCCAATATTTGTTTCTCATAATGGAAAATGTAACTATAATTAGGAATGGCAGTCCTTAAAATCTTCAACTGATATGTAATATATTCACAAATTATAAAATAAATTTTTTAAATATATTCACAAATTAAGTATGTTTATACGGTCCAAGGACAAAAAATAAGATGCAGTGCTTGCTCATCTGTCCACATTAAGTGTTTAAATAAATATATACATACACACGGTATCATATTACATATATGTCAAATATATGTCATATTCCTCTCCACTGAACAATATTTTTCTCTCTTGGTCAAACTTCATCAGTCTTAGTTTTCTCAATCACAAAACTTTACAGGCAGAAAATGATCAACAGTTTTACTATAGAGAGTGTGCAAATGTTTTCATACAGCTCTGTTATTAACAATAATGACCTCAGCACAAAGTATTTCCAGGGGAATTAATGACTGGGGCTAATGGCCTGAAGCAAAGCCATCCAGTCATGAATCCCTAAGAAATACCCTGTGCTTTGATCATTATTGCTTCATTACAACATAAAAATAATTAGCAGCAATTATAGTAGGAACTATGGGAACAGTTCAGCCTTGAAAATTAACTCTTTCCAGTGCCACTTTGCTGAAGATTTCACTGCTTCTAGTGAATTTAGTATAAACAATTCTGTAACGAAAAAGAATTGATACAAATGACACTGAAAAGTAATGTGATCCTGAGTGGCCAATATTCCAACTGAAATTAGAGATGTGCATGGCTAACCAAAGAAAGTGAAATGAGCCTGTGTAATTAAAACACCAAGCTAGTCAATCTAAACTAAGAATTTTAAAACAGGTATTTACCTCATGCTCAGAAAAAATTTAAAAATGGATAGTAAAATCATGCCCATATTTTGATGAATCCTAGGAAAATATTAATAGGGAAGAAAAAAAGATAATCCAAAAAACATCATGAAATTCATTTTTGCATAAATTTAACTAAAATTTTGGGGGCAAAAGGCAAAAATAAAATGTATTTTTTCTTTGTTTTTTATTGTTTAAGATCTAGTTCATTTTATTTTTTTATTGCTGTGTAGTTGGTTTACAATGTTGTGTTAATTTTAGGTGTACAGCAAAGTGATTAATTTTACATATATATATATATATATATATATGTACACACACACACACACATATATATGTATATTATTTTTCAGATTCTTTTCCCTTATAGGTTATTACAAAATATTGAGTATAGTTCTCTGTGCTATATAGTGGGTATTTGTTGGTTATCTATTTTATATACAGTGGTGCATATATGTTAATCCTAAACTCCTAATTTATCCCTCCTGCTCTTTCCCCTTTGGTAACCATAAGTTTGTTTTCTATGTCTGTGGGTCTATATAATACATGTGTTTTAACTTTGCATATCAATTTTCAAATTATTCTCCATTTGCATATAATGTAAACCTTTTCCAAAGTAATGCATGTGTTGTTGAATTAAAGGATGCTTGGGTAAATTCTCATAAATTGAACATGTGAATTTAATAAAAATCGATATGAGAATACAATTTCCTGCTTTATGGCTTCTGCCCCACAAGACCTCTTGAACGATTGTTCACTAACAATGTCTTCATCTAGAAGTTCAGTAACCTTTTCACATATTACTTTCCCCTACTCAGTTCAAGATGAACATTTGACATGGTTAAACTTGCTTTTGTTTTCTTTTTTTTTTCCTTTAAGCTCTCTCTCTTCCCTTGGCTTTTATGACAAATGTTTGTCCTTTTTGACTCATTACACACTGAGTCTTTGACTATCTCCTTTGGACTTCATTTCTCTTCCCATTTTCTAAATATAGGTATCCATTAAGACTTGTTTTTGATTTTATTTTCTTCCCTATAAGCACCCTAATAATTCTAGCGTATCATTTGCTTCCACAAGTTTAATGCTTTTCCTTTATAGATGCATACCAAGCCTATTTCTCTATTTCAATCCTCTCACAAATTAGTACTTCCTAACTCTCTACTAGACATGAGGCCATATATATGCTTTAGGCAATTCAAGATACTATATTTAAACCTACCTCATCACCTCCCTCATCTGCCCCTTTATTAATCCTCCCCTTGTTTGAAACATCTATCTTTTGACATCACCATTTCTAGTCACTGATCGAGTTCTATTTAACTCCACATCCAAGTTTTCTAGACTTGATCTCCGAACAACTCTAACATTCATTTGTCTCTTTTAATTCCATAGCCACATCCCTAATTAATCTTTAATCTGAATTATTTCAGTAGACCTTACCTGTTCTTAATATTTCTCAATCTACCACAAATAATGTATCCTTAATAAGACTTTTTCTCATTTTGCCACCAGCCTCCAACTGAATGTAAAATTTGATGGGTACATGAGTTTTGGCATGTAAGACAGAGGTCTGAATCCTGGCTTCAATAAGTACCATATATATGACATTGGGGAAATTATTTATTCCATTGTATCTTCAATACTGACACAAATAATAACACCTGTATTATAAGCTATTATAACATGTAAAACTACTAATAATTATAAAAAGCCTCTGATTTCACATTGATTAATTTGCTTAAACTTTTGTTAGATCTGGCAATGTAGATACATGATAAATATGTCTTAAATAAAATTAATGAATCATTTTATAGCTTTTGGGTATCAGTTCCTTTCTGATCCCCCTACCTCACTCCTGCTACATATATCCACCTAGATCTATATGCTGCCTCAAAACAGAGATGATTTTACTTATTTATTAAAAGTATACAGTACTGGTTTTGGTTTCCACTTGGGATATATAAAGCAGGAAAGAGTAAAACTTCCACTATTAAAATAACAACAAAACTGACAAACTTCAAATTCACAACTTTTCCTAAGCCCATCAGAAAGCTGAGTTTGCAGAGTGATTAACCAACATGAAATAGCAAAAAAAGACAATGTACCACTGTTAAGGAAAACAGAAATCTATGGACCAAATTCAGAAATGACACGGAGGTTGGAAATATTAGACAGTGAGTTGAGAACAACTGTGATTACTATCATAGTTAAACATTGCAGTGGAAAAGATGGAAAACATGGAAAGTCAGGTAGATATTTTCAGTAGAGTGATGAAACTATGGGAAACAAGTGGAAATAATAGAAATGAAAAATACAGTAAAAGATGAGGAATGCCTTCAACATGCTCATTAGTAGACTCAAAACAGCTAAGGAATAGGTCAGTGAAATAGGTTTGTAGAAATTACCAAACTGAAAAGGGGGAAAAAAACCCCACAGAATAGAACAACCAAGAGTTGTGAGGCAATTGCATGTGATCTAACCTACATGTATTTGGACTTGCAGAGGCCAAAGAGAAAGAACAGAACAGAGAAACAGGTAAAGAAACAATGGCTAAGAATTCTCCAAAGTTAATAATATCAAATCATATATTTAATATGAGAATCAAAGATGACCTCTTGTCTTTTAAGTGCTAAAAGAAAAAACTGAGAAGCAAAAACAAACTATACTCAGTGAGAATATTTCTCACAAATGAAGGAGAAATAAAGACTTTCTGAGGCAAACCAAAACTGAGAAAAGTCATTGCCAATCATTCTGCACTACAACAAAATGTTAAAGGTAGTTTTTCAGCAGAAGAAATATAATACCAGACAGTAACTTGAATCTACACAAGAAATAAATGGGACTGGAACTAAAATAAATGAAGGCAAAATTAAAATTTATTTTTCTTACATTATTGGCTCTGAAAGATAGCTGTCCAAAAGTAGGAATACTTAGCAATACATTCTGCTTATATCATATACAAAATTAAAATGTATTAAAGCAGCAGCACAAAAATAAGAGAGAGGAATTAGAAATATATTGTAAAATTATTTGAAAGTGTACTCTATGTGTACTGTATACACTAGGAAAATTCCATTTTTAGAAAAAGAGATATAAATAATAGGTCTCTAATAGGCCAGTGATGGAGATGAGACAGAATCATAAAAACTGCTAAATTACCCCCAAGGAAGGCAGAAAAGAGAAAAAGTGAAACAAAGAACAGATCAAAAAACAGAAAATAGCTAGCAACTGGTAGATTTTATTCTAACTATAGCTATAATTACATTAAGTGTAAGTGGTTGAAACACATCAATTAAAGGAAAGAGGTTGTCAGATTAGATTAAAAAGATAGACACACACATATGCTATCTACAGGAAATACACTTTAAATATAAACATATAGATAGCTTAAAAGTAAAATTATGGGGCTTCCCTGGTGGCGCAGTGGTTGAGAGTCTGCCTGCCAATGCAGGGGACATGGGTTCGTGCCCCGGTCCAGGAAGATCCCACATGCCGCAGAGCAGCTAGGCCCGTGAGCCATGACCGCTGAGCCTGCGCGTCCGGAGCCTGTGCTCCGCAACAGGAGAGGCCACAACAGTGAGAGGCCTGCGTATCACAAAAAAAGAAAAAAGAAAGTAAAAGTATGGGAAAAGATATACCATGCAAACGCAATTCAAAATCAAGCCAAAGTGACTATATTAATATCAGGCAAGGTGACTTTAGAAATAAGAAAATTAAGAAGGTACGAAGAGTGACATTACATAATGATAAAGTGGCCAATCTTCTTAAAAATATAACAGTCCTAAATGTGTATTCACCTGATAGCATAATTTCAAAGTACAGAAAACAAAACCGATAGAACTGAAAGAGAAATTTATCAAATCTACAAATATAGTTGAAGACTTCAATACTCCTCTTTCAATAATTGATAGAATAAGCAGACATAAAATCAACAAGCATATAGGAGACCCAAACAGCAAATAGGAGACCCAAACAGCAATATCCATCACCTTAACATTTTTAGAATACTTTACCCAACAATGGTAAAATACACATTTTTAATGCACTTGGAATATTTACCAAAATCTATGTAAATATGTGCCATAAAGCATACTCTAATAAGTATTAAAAATATAAATATCATACAAAGTATGTTTTTAGGCCATAATAGAACTAAACTGATCACGAAATGTTAAACTAGTAATCAATGATAGAAAACTGTCTGGAAATTTTCAAAATTTTGGAATTTTTAAAAAATCACACTTCTGGGCTTCCCTGGTGGCGCAGTGGTTGAGAGTCCGCCTGCCGATGCAGGGGACACGGGTTCGTGCCCCGGTCTGGGAAGATCCCACATGCCGCGGAGTGGCTGGGCCCGTGAGCCATGGCCGCTGAGCCTGCGCGTCCGGAGCCTGTGCTCCGCAACGGGAGAGGCCACAACAGTGAGAGGCCCGCGTACCGCAAAACAAAACAAAACAAAACAAATCACACTTCTGTGGGTCAAAGAGGATGTCTCAAAAATTTAAATAAATTTAAATGAATTTTAAAAGTAGTATGAATTAAGTGAAAATAAAAAGTACAGCATATCAAAATGAATGGAATCGGGCTTCCCTGGTGGCGCAGTGATTGGGAGTCCGCCTGCCGATGCAGGGGACGTGGGTTCGTGCCCCGGTCCGGGAAGATCCCAATAAAAATAAGAGCAGAGTCAAAATAGAAAAAGTCAACTGAGCCAAAGTCTTCTTCTTTAAAAAAATTAATAACATTAATAAACTTCTAGACTAATTAACCAAAAAAAAAGAGAAAAATCATAATATACCAATATTAGGAATGAAATATGAGTTATCATACAGAATTCATGGACAATAAACTGTTAACATAGGAACAGCATGAAAAACACTGGCATGGACCAATTTTTTGAAACACACGAACTACCAAACCTTTCCCAAGAAGAAACAATCTGAAGGTACCTACAATGATTAAAAATTTGGACTAACAGTTTTAAATTTTCTAATGACAGAAAATTCCAGATACAGATAATTTCACTGGTGACATCTATCAAACATTCAAGGAAGAAATAATTCAAATTCTTTTTAGAAAATAGAAGAAGAGGGAAACTTCTCAAGTTATTTTATGAAGCCATAGTTACATTTATATCAAAACTAGAAACATTAGAAGAAACAAAAATTACAGACCAATGGCTTTCATAAGTATGGATAGCAAAATCTTCAATATTATGATGAAACCAATTCCACAAACATATAAGTAAAGCATAACACATCACAAACAAGCAAGATTTATTATATGAATGCAAGACTGGTATAATAACTGAGTATCAATCCATGTACATTATCATGTTAGTAGACTAAATAAGAAAAACCATGATTATTTCAAAAAATGCAGAAAAAGCATTGACAAAATTCCACATTCCATTGATGATAAAACTCTCAGACAAATAGGAATAGAAAGAACCTCCTCACCTGATAAAGGGCTTCTATAAAAGACCTGCAGCCAATGTCATACTTATGACTTATTTCTCCCTCTCAACATGGGGAACAAGGCAGGGACGTTTCCTCTCACAATTCCTAGTCAACAACATGCTGAAAGTCACAGACAATGCAATAAAACAACAAAAGAAAATAAAGGCATCCAGATTGGAAAAGAATGATCAAAACATTCTCTATTCACAGACAATGTAACTGTATATATATATATATATATATATATATATATATATATATGCACATATATATTCATGAAAATTCTACAAAAAGTTCTAAAGTTAAGTGAATTTAACCCCATTCAAAGTTGCAGTATACAAGATCAATATATTTTAAAACATCAATTATATTTCTCTATAGTAGCAGTGAACAATTGAAATTCAAAATGTAAAAGAAAAGCTACAATTTACAATAGCACCAAAGAAAAAGAAATACTTAGATATAAATATTACAAGATATTTGCAGTCATTATAATGAACACTATAAAAAAATCAAAGAAAACCAAAATTAATAGAAATTTATACAGTGATTATGGATTAGAAGACTCAATAGTGTTAAGATGTTAATTATTCTTAAATTTGGATTTTTCATCTCAATAAAAATCCCACCATGACATTCATGAAATTAATAAGTGTATTCTAAAATTCATATAGAAAGGCAAAGGAATTAGGATAGCTGAAACAATTTTATAAAAGAAAAACAAAGTTGGATAATTCACATTACTTGATTTCAAGCTTTGCTTTAAATCTATAACAACAACAACAAAAAAGTGTGGTATTGACCAAAAAGAAACATATCAGTTGAGTAGAATAGAGAGTCAAGAATAGACCCACACAAATATAGTAAACTGATTTTTGATAAAGTTGCAAAGGTAATTGAATGGAGAAAGGATAGTCTTTTTATCAGTGATGCTGGAACAAGTGGACATTTATATGCAAATAAAACAGAATAAAAAATTAACCCATATCTCACACTTTATGCAATAATTAATTCAAGATGCATCATAGCCTTAAATATAAAACCTAAAACTAGAAAACTTCCTGAACACATATAAAAATATCATTGTAGCATTTGGTTAGGCAAAGAGTTCTTAAATATGACCCCCAAAAGGCATAATTGATAAAAGAGCCATTGATAAAAAGTGGGCTTTATCAAAATTAAAAAGTTTGCTCTGTGAAAGACACTATTAAAAGAATGAGAACACAACCACAGACTGTGAGAAATTTTTGCAGATGATATATCTGAAAGGAATTATATCCAGAGCACATAACACAAAAGTAGGGAAACAATTTTTAAAATGGGCGAAAGATTTGAAATGATATTTTACCATGGAAGATAAATAGGTTGTATATAATGTGCAAAGATGCTCAACATAATATTTAGAGAAATTGAAATTAAGTCAACATTGTCATACCTATTTGAATGACTTTTTTTAAAAGACAAATAAAAAAAATACAATAGCAAGTGCTGGCAAGTCATAGAGCAGATGGAACTGACACACATAGCTCGCAGTAAAGCAGAAGTGATGCAGCCACTTTAGAAAAGACAGTTTGGCCATTTATTTTAAAATTAAATGTATGACCTATCATTCCCACTCGTAGAAAGAAATGAAAACAGGATCATCAAAAACCTGCACATAAATATTTATAGTAGCTTTATTTGTGATAAAAATTTAGAACCCACCCTAACCTCTCTTAACTATGAATGGATAAATGAACTGCGGTACATCCATGCCATGGAAAACTACTCAATAAAAATGAATGAACTATTGATATACTTCACTATGTGTTTAAACATCAGCTGCATTTTACTAAGTAAAAGAACTCATATCCAAAAAGTGATTATACAAATTATTGTATGATTCCACTTATATGGCATTATGGAAAACATAAAACTGTAGGAATAAAAGACAGAAAGGTGGTTGCCAAAGAATGGGGCTGGGGTGGATGCTTGACTACAAAAGGAGAGCATGAGGGAATCTGGGGGCTTTTGGAAACATTCTATATCTTTTTTTTTTTTTTTTTTTTTTGCGGTACGCGGGCCTCTCCCGTTGCGGAGCACAGGCTCCGGACGCGCAGGCTCAGCGGCCATGGCTCACGGGCCCAGCCGCTCCGCTGCATATGGGATCCTCCCGGACCGGGCACGAACCCGCGTCCCCTACATTGGCAGGCGGACTCTCAACCACTGCGCCACCAGGGAAGCCCAACAGTCTATATCTTGATTCTGGTGCTGAACACACAGATATATGCAATTCTCAAAACTGAAGAGTAGCTTTTGTTTCAGGTAAATTAAAAAGTAAAACTTTTCAAAGTCTACAATGCTTCGGAACATACTTGACCAAATATTGGTGAAGTATTAAATTTAACTGAGTGCCGATGAGATCACAAGTGATTCCACGTTCTATTGATCAGTATCAGGAAGTATTCCAACCCAGGGTTACAAGGCTTCTTTTGACATAGACCTAAATCTTTAGGGATCATCCAAATCAGGGATATCGTGTATTCAAGTTGGCTTTGAAAGTTTTTATGGACCTTCTAAAAGGTAAAAACAGAAGTTCTAGGAAAGTTTTACAATGCTTTGTTTCAACAAGGCCTTAAGACCTTTGTGAAGATTGATACATTTCTTTAACATAGCAAAATGTTCTAATAGATGTAAAGTTAGCTTATACTTGAGTCTTCCCCCGTTTCTTAACAGGTGTCAGTGTATTGTTTTCTTATTGCTGCTGTTACAGATTACCACAAACTTAGTGACTTAACACAATCCACATTTATTATCTTATACTGCTGGAGATCAGAAGTCTGAAATGGGTTCTGTTGGGCTGAGATCAATGTATTAGCCGGGCTGTGCTCCCTCCAGAGGCTCTATGAGAGAGTGTATGCCCTTGCATTTTCTAGCTTCTCGAGTCCACCTGCATTCTTTGGTGCATTGTTTGGCTGGTGGTCTCTTCCTTCATCTTCAAAGTCAGCATAGCAACTTCGAATCACTCTCTGACTCTGAGCCTCTACTTCCATTGTCACATCTCCTTCCAAGTCTGACCATTCTGTCTCCCTCTTATACTGACCCTTGTGATTACATTGGGTCCACCCAGTTAGTCCAGGATAATCTCTTACCTCAATGTCCTTAATTTAATTATATCTGCAAAGTCCCTTTTGCCATGTAAGGTAACATATTGACTGGTTCCTGGGATTAGGATATGAATATCATTGGGTGAGGGTGGAAAGAAGGGAGAGAGTTATCAGACTATCATAGCCAGCATTCTACCCCCCTGGCACACATTGCCCCATCAACCTGTATAATATATAACTCAATTTATGCCCAATTACTAATAAATCATGAATTTCATATTGTCTTCTTCACTGAGACAGCCTAAAACTAAGTTACTCTTGCCAGAAGATCAACACACTAGAGACCCCTTTATTATGTATGAGAAAGGCCTAAGGGCATAAGACCCCCAAGTTTCATCTGGAGAATTGCCTGATGGAATGCAATATCCAGCCACTTCCTGTATGTCTTACCAACAGGCAGCTCAGACTTAATTGGTTATAATGTCCCTGAAGAAATAGACAAAAACAACATTCAAGGCAAAACACAATGTTACCTCTTCCCAAGATAAAAGAATGTCACCAAGGAAAAATTATATATAATATGTAATATATAATATTATATTTTATTACACTATGTAATAAACATATACAACATTCATACAAAATGTATATCATAATATGTAAATTTTAAATGTATAATATATATTATATAAATCATATCACGTATAAATTTTTAATAGCTTCTCTGTCTCTCCCTTACTAGGTATTCCACAAATATCAGAAAAATACAGCAAAATACAAGTGGAAAGGGACTAAAATTTTAAAATTTTATAATAGAAATTTTAGAAAAAATATCTATAATGTTATAAAGATAGCCAAGAGCAATTAGTCCTTCAAAGACATCTAGTTTACTATTTTAAGATGAATTAAATGTGATTATTGTCACAGTGGTTTTACCCATTTTACTATTTCTTAAAATTTCGGTGTAATACTTTAAACATTTCTATTCTCCCCCCAAGTTCATTCCAAGTTCGTGACACCAAGAAGGTCTCCCATGTTATGGTTACAAAAATGACCCTTTCCCTCAATAATATCAGTAAAATGTGCAAGGGTGGATAATTCTGGGGCATTTATAAAATTTAATCATAAAAAATGAGGCTCTTGAAAGCTAGACCAAATAATTTGGACTTGATTTCACAGGTAACAGAGAAGTATTTCATACCCTGGAAAAGGGGAAGGAAATAATGAAATAATTTTTTAAAGATGATTCTTGCTGTGATGTAAAGGAGTTGGATGAGGGAGGGCAGGGGGCAAGGGCAAGTAGACTTAAAGACCAAAAATACCAACCAGAAAATGTATAGAGGGGTTTCCCTGGTGGCGCAGTGGTTGAGAGTCTGCCTGCTGATGCAGGGGACACGGGTTCGTGCCCCGGTCCGGGAAGATCCCACATGCTGCGGAGCGGCTGGACCCATGAGCCATGGCCGCTGAGCCTGCGCGTCCAGAGCCTGTGCTCCGCAACGGGAGAGGCCACAACAGTGAGAGGCCCGCGTACCGGAAAAAAAAAAAAAAAAATGTATAGAGCCCTGGACTTGAACAATCAAAGTGGAATGAAAAACAGGAGTGATCTGATTATGCAAAATTGCTCATTTTTCACAGGAAAATTTTCTCTGTGAACATATAACCTTTAGAAGAGCAGAGAAAATTAGTCATATGGACTTTGACTTTGAAAAGTATTTGTAATTATTTGGAAAGATGATTAGATTGTAATTGTGCTGATTTGCGGCTTTGATAACTAAGCATTAATTTGGAGAAAATGGCATTTAAAAACTTAAATGAGTTTTTGGGTTATCTTAGTTCTCACTTTGTAGATAAGGAAACTGAGTCTTAAAGTGAATTTGTTCTGGTTACATAATTTGTGTCCAGCTGGAAAAAGCCCAGCCGTATGAACTTCTACATCAGTTCTCTGTCCACTAAGGCTTGCTGCCACGAGCTAATGCCAACCACATTTGATGAGACAAATACCCTAAATAAAATAATCCATTGCGGTAAATTACCAGTAGGTTGGCCCTAATAATAAGGAAACATATATGATATAGAAAGATGAGGCCAGTGGTATATTATGATTGACAGTGCCCTAATAAGAGATTGATTTTATCTCCCATATAATAATCCCTATCGCCTTTGCCCCTTCACATTTGTTCCCTCATTTATAAAGATTACAGTTTTGGGAGAGAGAGAAATTTGATCAAGTCGCTTTGGTAGTAGTGTGAGGCTCACCAAACGATGTACAGGCACTGTTTTAGCGAATGTGTGTTATGTGAATAGCAGTGATGGAAATGCCCCCTATGTAGCTGGGACTGAGAGTGTAAACATATTTGTGTAATGTTTCTGGACCCGCACACAGCAGCAAACTTGACTGCAAACATCATCCAGAAATCTGCAGCTCCTTTTCGTCATTCCACAAAGAGCTGCCATGTCTTCAGTTTCAGTGAACAAACAATTTGCTATGTGAACAGCTGAAGGAAGCTGTGTCAACAAGACAGGGTTTGAATTATGACATGCTGCTGTGTCTATGAAAGCAGAAGAGAGGAGTACATGATTACGGCCTAGAGCATGTGGTAGCTCTCCAGCATCAGTTGTTGATGGAAAACATCTGCTTTCTTCCCCACGCCCTTGAAAGTTTCTCTTGGGAAATAGGCCCCCGATGCTATCACTCCAAACCAGCTTGTTCCCTCATCAGAGTTCTGAGGCAATATTTGAGTCTGTTGAGAAATCGTTAAAAAATAGCACGAATAATATGTTGGATAGAATAAAGGGGGACGTGATAAGGAAATGTGAAAGCTTAGTGCGTTCTCAGCCTTAAAATATCATCTGTGCTTTAGCTCCTAATTTTCACACTTCACAGCTGCTAATGGATCTCAGCGGAACTAAACTAATACTGTTCACAGAAAGAGATGTCTTTTTGTCATCTCTGTCAGATTTCTTCCCTTATTCTCATATAAAAGTTTTTATTTGCCTCAAAGTCCCTTGATAGCAGCTAAGTTGCTTTTCTTTTACTTTTCTAAATTGGGACGCTCTCCTTTCTTTCTTTTTTTTTTTTTTAAAATGTCTTCTGTAGCCAACAAAATGATGTAGATAATAAAGGATGATGGATATAAACAGCTTCTCCTGTATGGATTGCCATGAAAGTCATTGGAAACAAAACATGGTAGGGGATCTGGTGATGTGCCCTGGTGCCACGAGCTCGAGGCAGATGTTCCAGGTGTTGGAAGACCTCATAGGCCCTCATATCTGGGATGTTTCCAAATCAAACGAACAATTTTAAGATCCTTATTCGGGGCTAGGAAAAGAAAATTCAAGTTGACTCACTAATAACACAAGCGATAAGCAGTTAAGGGAAAGAGAATTTATTCTCTCTAACAGTTCTGATGGTCTTGCATAATGACATCAACCTTTCTTAGAAAATGACAGATTCCTGGGGTTTCTCAGCTGAACACAGACTCCAAAAAGTTCTAAATTCCTTTGCTTATCCATTGCACTTTCCTTTAACATTCTGGAGTTAAAATGTCATTCAGATATACTGACATAATCTGATTAACTTTGAAGATTTTCAGCCTAATAACTCCATGGTCAAACTATTTCTATTCTACATGGGTTTTTTTTCATATATATTTCTCAGAAATAGTTATAGCTGATGCAGTAAAATAAATACTACCTCGCTGACCCAGTTTTTCTACTTACATGATACTTTTTTGTATTGTGAGGTTTGCTCAATTTTTTTTCCTCCACCCTAAGGGTGAAAATATATTTTATTTGCACAAAGTAAAATTGGAAGCTTTTATATGACTTATTTTAATCTTTTTTCCATTTTCTATCTTTCTCATTTTCTATGAGATAAATATTGTAACGTTCCCTTTAAAAAGACCTTTAAAAATCCCTTTAAAAATCACCCATAATTTATTCAGGTCATCTAAACAATATTATCAGATTTTCAAGATGTTCTAGTTTTATTACTCTGTTGCTTGTCATTATGAGATAAAATTTCTTCCTGTACTTCTTGACAGTTTCTTATCTCAATCATTTGATCTTTAGGGGTTTTTTACTGGATAATACAAACCTGGACTTCTATTATACGGAACTTCACAGGTTGAAATGGCATTTTGGGGCAGGCCAGAAGGACATTCACTGCCAACGGGAACAGCAACAAAATAGCAGAAGAAGGAGAATTCTTTTCAGAGTGTAGACTCAAAGTTAGGCAGAATATTTATAAACAAATACTGGATATCATATTAAACCAATACAGTCTTTTCATTTAAAACAATCATTTCACAAGTATTTGGAATCTTCCAGGTATAATGGAAGGATTATGGGTTTTGCAATCAAACATAACTGGTTTTGATTAGCTCTCTGACCTTGGAGATTTAACCTCTCTGAACCTCAGTTCTCATTTATTTAATGGCTTTAATAATGACAACTGCCGAGTGTGGTGGTGAGAATTAAATGAATTTAGGGTAGCATCTGGCACCCAGCAAACTCTCTGAATATATAATATTCAGGCACTGTAAATGTGCAATTGAAATATAAGTGTACTTTCCTTCTGGCAATAAATATTTTTATTTAATAAAGCACCTGACAGCAGGACTTTCACAATGTAGTTTAAAAATAAATAATAATACTTGTGACCAAATACTCAGTGGTGGTACAGAGTAAATGTTACCAGAGAAAGGGAAGACAAGGAAGGTATAATAATTGGGGAATGATTCCTTGATGAAATGGGACTTGAGTTCGGCCATGAATAATATGTAGAATTAATAATGGTACAAGCAAGAGGGAAGAGACATCGAGGTGAAGTGAAGCAAACCCGATTTAAGAAGCTGTGCTGACACGCATCATCATGCTGTGTCAGGCACTATGCAATCTGTGTGATGAAAGGAGAACCATGTGTTGGAATACAAATAAAATTGACACATAAGTTTGGTCAAGTTTATGAAGGATTTTGAAAGCTTTAATGAAGAATTTAGAGTTGGTGTGGTATATTGACGGGAGAAAATTTGATTCACTGAGCAGAAAGTAACTTGATTAGAATTTAATCCCTATATTGTTGGCAAATAGAAAGTGAGCCAGCATTTACTTAGAGTAGACAGCTTTAATGTTAGCTTCTGCTGCCAGGGAGGATTTGGAAGTGAGAGATGGAGAACCACAGTGAAGACATTCCTTGGACTTGTGCAATAGCAATTATAAACAGAAATGGTTCTACTACCAGAAGTATAGTTGCTGGGTTTTATGAGGCAACAGAAGAAAAGGCTCTTTATTTTTTGGAATGAATTTCTAGAAATTTAAGAAAGTGTGCTCCAAATGAGTTAGACCATATGTGTCCCAGAAGAGGACAAAGTGGAACTGTCATAGGAAACAGGGTAAATGAAGATGGAGATACAGAAGAACTGGGACCCAGATACTAGTTATGAAGGACCTTACCAGTACCAATGTGGGACAAATATATTGTTAACAATTGAACTACTTGGTTGTCATGGCCAAGCATAATGTATAATTTACTCAGTTCCTATTGTCACATGAGTGTGTGTGTGTATGTGTCTGTGTGTGTGTGTGTGTGTGGAGAGGGAGAGAGAGAGAAAGAAAAAGAGGTATAAACCATCAGCAAACAGAATATAATTTATTTTAAATCATGAATTTCTCCTAGAATTTTTTAAAAATTTATTTATTTTTGGCTGTGTTGGGTCTTCGTTGCTGCATGCAGGCTTTCTCTAGTTGTGGCGAGAGGGGGCTACTCTGTTGCGGTGCGCAGGCTTCTCATTGCGGTGGCTTCTCTTGTTGCGGAGCACGGGCTCTAGGCACATGGGCTTCAGTAGTTGCAGCACACGGACTCAGTAGTTGTGGTACATGGGCTCTAGAGAGCAGGCTCAGTGGTTGTGGTGCACGGGTTTAGTTGCTCAGCGGCATGTGGGATCTTCCCGGAATAGGGCTTGCACCCATGTCCCCTGCATTGGCAGGTGGATTCTTAACCACTGCACCACCAGGGAAGCCCTCTCCTAGCATTTTTAAATAGCTTCATTAAAAGAAGAACTTCATTTATTTTTAGGAAGAGGTATTTGAACTAGGTGAGCCCAATTGCTATTGTTAGCCATTAACCCTTTCAAAAAGAAGGGCAAGGTGGAACAGAACTTTGAGAAGGAAGTGGAGAAGGAAATGAATCAGTGAAGAAGATATTCAAGAACAAAATACAAGATTCAATGGAATTCAACTACAGAATCCAAGTCAAGGATAAAATTTTGAAACACAGAGTAAGAATGTCACATGACTTGACAGTTCAAAGATGAAGAAAACAGAAAAAAACATTGATTTTTGGTGAAAAAGTCAGAGGTGGCCTTCCTGAAAGCAGCTTCCACAAATGGAGGGTTTAAGTGGTTAAGGGGCCAGGGGCTAAGAATTTACAATTGAAGAAATAGAAATAATGAGTGGAAGCTTGTCTTTAACTTATTTGAGTTCATAGTGTTGTGGGGGAGGGGTACCATGGAAAAAAATTTTGAGTGGCAAATATGTATTTATTTTTTGAGGGAGGAGATCTGAGTAACTTTACAGAAAGAGGGAAAGGAGGGTAATGCAAACAATATCAAAAATGCAATGGGCAGGGGAGGGTGGCAATTATTGATAAAACTTGCTCTTTTGTAGAAACCAGGATGAAAAGGAATCAAAAATTGAATTATTATTTCTGGAAAACCGGAGAGTCATTATTTTCTTCAGAAAAGGAAAATGATTGGGAACAAAATATTTGAAGAAATTTAAAAATATTAGACTAGCTACTGTAGAGGGTAGAATAGGAATAGAACACAAGATGAATATAAGGCCTGTTGAGGTACAGCTAGGCCTCTCTGAAACAGCGATAGTAATTATTATATGTAATCAGACATTTGTATAGACTTCTTACATCAACTTTAAACAAGGTGGAAGAGAGAACAGAGGAAACCACAGGTAAGAGTGATTAAGGGTTCAGGAATGCAGTACAGGCCAAGGGGATGAGTGATTCTAGGGTGCCTTAAAAGGGATATTGAGATGACAGATCACAGTGTGCAGCCAAAGCAGAGAGGTGAGTGGATTCAATTCAGTTTAGCATTTATGGAAGGTCTCCAGTTTCAAGGCCAATGCTAGGTCCCAATAGTGAAGAAAGAACAAAACAAGGAAAATGAGCAGGTGGTGAAGGATCAGAGGTCACAATGGGAGCCAAGAGTCAAAAGGCCTTAGAGCAGATGTAAAACTGGAAAATGGAGAGAATTAAAAGCTATAAGTCAAAGAAAAATCATTCAAGTTCCAAGTGCAGGAAAAGTCTGAGATGGGGATTTGCCAGATGGCAACTCTTTAATTGTAAGTCAGTGCAGTTGAGAAGGTCAAAGAACTGTTGTGCCGTATAGGTTATCAAAGCAGTCAATAAAAGCACTAAGTAGAAAGGCATAAAACAATCTAAGGAAGAAAACTTGTCAGTAAAATCATCAAGATACATCTGGACAACAGTAAACATTAGCCACAGGATTTAGAAATGAAGGAATATGGAGGATATAATGGACTTCAGAAGAGGAAGCAACAGCAGTAATGAAAGAGTAGTCCAAAGCAGCAATGAAAAATAAGAGTTTTACTGTGTGTTTAGTTTTATAAGAAATTGCCAAAGGTAGTTGTATCGTTTTATAATACCAAGGGTAGTTGTACCATTTTGTAATACCACAAATAATGTACTAAAATTCTAGTTGCTCATCAGCCCTGTCAAAATTTGGTGTTTTTATTCTTTTGAATTTTAATTATTTCAGTGGCTGTATAATGATATGCCATTGTGGTTTTAATTTGCATTTCCCTGATGACTTGATCTTGAGCACGTTTTCATGTGCTTATGGTCATTTACGTACCTTTCTTTATGTAATGTCTGTTCAAATATTTTGCCCAATTATATTGAGTTGTTTGATATTTCATTATTGAATTGTAATATTTCATTATGAATTCTAGATACTGTCAGGAAGGAGGAGAACGTTCCTCTGCCCTTCTAGATTCTTCTGGCTGGCCTAAGATTTAAATTGACATGAGACAGATTAACAGGAGAAAATCAAATTTATGCATACTGGAACCTCACGTATGTGAATGGTTCCAAAAGAGAAAGGTAAAATAAGGTATATATGCCATCCTGAGGTAAGGAATGGGATAAAGTCCTGGGGACAGAACAGGAGGGTCATTCACAGGATGATAAGAAAAGCAGATGTTTGATAATCAGATGTTTGCCCTGTTACATAGATGGGGCCATTTGGGTACGATTTATCTCTAATAATAACTCTCTTCTGGGAAAAATCCCCAATTTAAACTCTTCTAGGTAGTTAATGGAGGGGTAATATTTTCTCTTGAATCCACAGGGTCTCGATTATCTTTGGCTCAGAATGATCATCATGCAAAAGTGACATTTTGGGGAGGCTCATTTTGGACCCCTACAATACCGATCCTTTGACAGATAATATGTTTGTGAATATTTGTTCCCAGTCTGTAGTTTATCCTTTTTCTTTTTTATTTTATTTTAACTTTTATTGCAGTATAGTTGCTTTCCAATGTTGTGTTAGTTTCTACTATACAGCAAAGTGAATCAGTTATACATATACATATATCCCCTCTTTTCTAGATTTCCTTCCCATTTAGGTCACCACAGAGCACTGAGTAGAGTACCCTGTGCTATACAGTAGGTTCTCGTTAGTTATCTATTTTATACATAGTAGTGTATATATGTCAATCCCAATCTCCCAATTCATCCCACCCCCTCTTTCCCCCTTGGTATCCATAAGTTTGTTCTCTACATCTGTGTGTCTATTTCTGCTTTGCAAATAAGTTCATCTGCACCATTTTTCTAGATTCCACATATAAGTGATATTATACAATATTTGTTTTTCTCTTTCTGACTTACTTCACTCTGTATGACAGTCTTATCCCTTTCCTTAAAAGAATCTTTTAATGGACCAAAGTTTTTACATTTGGTGAAACTGGTGAACTTCTTGATGAAGTTTATCATTTTTCTTTTATGATTATTACTTTCTGTGCCTTCTATAATACACCTTACTCTACACTTAAGTCACAAAAATTTTCTCCCTATATTGTATGGATTTAGTTTTACAGTTTTCACTTTTACAATCAAGTCTGTGATTCATCCTAAATTTCTATGGTATGAGTTTAAATTTGAATTGTTTTTGTTTGGTTTTTTTTCTTTATGGATATTCTTTCCCCATTAGATTGTTTTAGCTCCTCTGTCAAAAATTGATGGAATTAAATAAAAATTAATTAAATAGGTCTATTTCTGAGTTCTTTATTCTGTCCAAGTTTATCTTGTTTATCTTTAGACCAGTACCACACTTTATTGACTACTGTAGGTTTATAGAAAATCTTAAAGTCAGCTAGTGTAAGTCATCCAACTTAGCTCTTCTTTTAAAAGAATATTTAGAATATTCTAGGTCTTTTTATTTCTACCTAAGTTTTGGAATCAGCTTGCAAATTTCTACCAAAAAAAAAAAAAAAAAAGCCTGATATAATCAGGATTGGGATTGCATTGAATCTATAACTTGGGGAGAAGTGACACCTTAAAAATATTGACCCTTCTGATCCATGAACATTGTATATCTCTTCTTTTATTTAGATGTCCTTTAATTTTTGTCAGCAATATTTTATAGTATTCAGTGTAAAAACATTGTACTTCCTTTGTTATTTTATCCTTAATATTTTGTTTTTCGATTCTATTCTGTTTTTGCTTTTCTAATTCTAAATGCAATTTTTAATTGTCAGCTTTATTTTCTGATTGTTTATTGCTATTATATACAAATACTATTATTATTTATACTGACCTTGTATCCAGTGACTGCTAAATTCGCTTATTTGTTGTAGTATCTTTTATAGATACCTTAACATAGTCTACATTTAAAAAAGAAATATTATGTCATTTGTGAATAAAGAATGTTTTACTACCTCCTTTATGATCTATTTGTCTTATAGTTCATTGTCTTGCCTCATTGCATTGGGAAGGATTTCCAACACAATATTGAATATAAGTGGTGCAGGCAGACAGGCTTATCTCATTCCTGATCTTATGGGAAAAGTGGTTAGTCTTTGACCTTTGTCATGTTAGTTGAAGGAATTTGTATATTCTTTTCATCATATTGAAGGTGTTCTATTCTTATTTGCTGAGAGCTTTTATAATGAACGGACATTGAATAATCTCAAAGGCTTTTTCTTAACTTATTGAAATGATTATATGATTTTTCTCTTATTCAGTTAATAGGGTGTTACCTTGACTTTTTTTAATCTACTAGTTTACTTTGTGAATGTGGGGCAAACAATGGGGCCTGTAGCTTCTCCACTTCTCAGAGGATGTCCTTCTTCAGCTTTTCTGAATTCCAGGCCAAGTGCATGTGCAACCCCGGGTTAAAGATACCATCTTCTCCCACGGGTAACCCATGAAATGAAAGTTGGAGGTGGTAAGAGAGGAATGGGTTCTAGTTCTCCATTGAATTTTTAAAATGTTAAAACAACTTAGCATTCCTGGTATTATTATCCTCTTGGTCATTATGTCAATTTGACATGTATTGCTGAATTTTATTAGCTGATATTTTGTAGAGAATATCTTTCTATTTTCATGAAAGATATTTGTCTGTAGTTTTTTTTTTCCTTTAAATGACTTTGTCTAATTTCATTATCAGGGAAATTAATATTAAATTGGAAGTGTTTCATACTTAATTTTCTGAAACAGTCTGTGTGAGTTTCCCTCAAATATTTGCTAGAATTCACCAGTGAATCTACCAGCAGCTTTCTTTGTGAATAAGTTTTTGATAATAAACTTAGTTTCTTTAATGTATGTAGGAATAGTAAAGTTTTCTACTAATGATGTATAAAAGTTTGGTATGTTCTTCACAGAATTTGTTCATTTCATCTAAAATTTTCTTCCATAATTTGTGTTATTTGCATTTATTAGAATTCCATTTTTATTTAACTATTTGATTTTGGCTAACTCTCTTTGCAATATGTTTAGTGGTTTATCTAGGAATTTCAAAATATATCTTTAACATTTCACAGTTTACTCAGTGTTAAAATTGTACTACATGTAAAATTTAAGGAACTCACAGCCACGTAGGCCCACTTACCTCATCTCCTCCCTCCTTTCTGTTACAGTTGTCCTGTGTATTACGTACAACACATAATACAAGTTTATACTTTATAACAAAATTATATATTTTTTAATTAAAAGAAAAATGTATACATAATATTTATTCTCATATTTATTTTTTCCAGTAATTTCATTTGCTTCTGAAGACCTGGGTTTCAATATAGTATCATTTCCCTGTAAACTAAAGAATTTCCTATAGCATTTCTGTAGTGTAGTTGTTCTGATGATGAATTATTTTCTTTATGCTTTATCTGTAAAAGTCTGTATCTCATTTTCCTTCTTCAACACTATTTTCAACAGGTATAGAGTTGACAACTTTTTGTCTCAGCACTTTTAAGTGTCTTTCCACTGTCTTAGGGACTTCATTATTTCTCATGAAGAGTCTCCAGTAATATGTGTTTTGAGTCCCCTATTCTTAATGTGTCATTTTTTTTCTCTAGCTAATTTCAAACTTTTCTCTCATATTTAGTTTCAGCAATTTGATTTTCACCAACTTTGGGAAGATTTTTGCCATTATTCTTAATTTTCCTTTTTTCCCCCATTATTTATCTTCTCTCCTTTTGGGAGGTCAATTACAGATCTGCTAGACCTGCCCTATGCCTTTCTCCAGGGGCAGAATATGTATAATATTAAGTTAGTAATATTATACATATATTCTGTATGTAATATTTTTTATTTTTAACTTAGTTTGAACTATGAAGGCAAGGACTCCCCACCACCACCCCTTCCAATGATTAGGTGATTTAAAATGTTACTAATTGCCTCAGCAATGTGATTTCAGGGAGACTTTTCTAAGGATGCATGTATGCAAAACAGGGATAATATTACCCACCTCAAAGAATTGTTGTTAAATAAAAGAGATAATGTTTGTAAAACTCACAGAATGTGTCTTGCCCATGTATTTCTTAATATAAACTATATATTGTGATCATCATTGTTGTTATTATTTTTGAAGAATAGTACTAATCTACTATTTAACTAAGCATGAATTTTTATAATTATAGTGCTATTTCTTTGTAAACATAAAAGCCCTGTCCCTTAGAAATATTTCGACCCTTCATCGTTTACATCTCAGTATGAATGAATTCATAAAATTCCTTTCTAAAAGGAAGTTCTTATGGGTTGTATCAGGCAAGGAGAGCTAGGTAAGTTCTTGGTCAGAAAGACAAAGTTAAAAGCCATGGGATAAAAACCATCTTATTTTTCTTCCACTAATATTTATACTCTTTAGTTTTGTCATATGACTCCTTAAGACACTGTTCTTCATGTAACAACCTCTCTGCCCTAAACATATAGACACACACACACACACACTCACACTCAACAACTAAAATGTGCACCACAGGAAGTGGCTGGTACCAGTCAGAAAGTTTGATTAGAATGATGAATTGGAGGAAAGTCATCAAACTTCATGATAGGTTGCTAACCAAGGACCAAGGAAAAAGAATGTGCTTTACACAAAACTTTAGCTTATTCAAGTAATCTGCCAGAAAGAGCCACAGTAGAGCCATTAATTTCTTAGTTTAACAGTTTGAGGTGAATTGCTTTAAGGAATGTTCTGTTCAGTATCGAAGCTATTGTAAGCCTTTGTAGGCAGCATAATTAAAGGTAGAGTGATTACCTCAATGCTGATGACTGAATTTGGGGCATGGCAATGAACAAACGATTTTGCAGATTTTTATCATCACATGAAAACACAATTTAAACAATAACTTTTTTAGGCTAATAAGTTTATTAACAGTAAATGAAACAAATAATCTGAAACAGGGTGGGGAGATATAAAAGAATTAAAATTAAATGATCTAGTAGAGAAATAAAATTAATTTCAGATCCGAATAGCTTTGAGATGTAGTAACTTTTCACTATATTGTTAGAAATTATAGACTAGAATGAGTGTAACTGTTCAGTTAATTAAATAAACAGTGGACAAAAGTAAGAGTTCTTTAAAATTATTTTTAACATTAAAGTCAAATGCATTTTATATAGATAATCACAGAATGTACAAGATCTTCTCAGCAGTTGGAATCCTTTTATATGTTTTAACAATACACATGTAATACATGTGATTTGTAAGCTCAGTGGGGATTATGTTCATTTTATTTTAGAAAAACTCCTTCTGATGCACAAATAAATATTTGAGGTGTTACTAAATGTGAAATGCAGAATAAATGTCTTTTACTAATTGTAGAAAAACACTTATACTAAGAGAAAACTATGAAAATATTAGTCAGCAGTGTTCAGGATCCCAGTAAGTAGGTAAAAAAAATGATTCAGCAATTTATTTGCAGCTACAGCTTCTGTCAGTTAGCTTCATATATTTATGCTGAAATTGCTCTCACATTTAGTATATTTTTCAAAACACTGGCAACAAAGAAATCGGTTTCAAAAAGTAATAAAGGTCAACTTGAAAAAATCCTTCTGTCAGCAATTGATTATAAAAATGGCTTGCTAATAATAATAATAAAATATAGTAAATACTAAAAAGGGATGAACTGAACTATTGTTGATAAGAAAAATATACTTTGTCCTGTAGATATTTTGGTGGTTCAGGACAAGCTGTTCTGGGCAACAATTTACTAAATTGTAAATATTTTCAGGTTGATGTAATCATGCAACAGTAATAGTCATTTTGAACTTTCATAACACAAAGTGCTCAACAGTCAGTGCTCACAGGGAAAGGTGATTAAATCAAAATCAATGAACAAAATTATTTTTAAGATTAAAGTATAATTTAAGTGTCCCAAGAAGGAAACCCTTACTAACCCAGAGAAGAAAGCAATTACATGTATATTTTTGTTGTTGTTATGAACCTTGTTAATTAAGACTAATAAAAAATGTGATTTTCTCCTAGAATAATCTCCATTTTTGCTGCTTCCCCTTAAATGCTGCCCTTACAGGATATTAAACACTTCTCTTAGGAGTCCAAATTGTTGATGCCAACACACATATTGAAGGCATTAGGAAGAGGGAAGACTCCTTTCTTCAAATACCAAGACAAGGAAAATCTTCTTTAATAACTCAGAGAAGTCAGAGGATGTTACTAGAAAGCACAAGTTGCTGAATGGCCAGGAAGGATAATCTGGAAACAGGTATTCACTTTAGAAGAGCCCTTGTTTTAAGCAGTGGAGATCCCAGTTCCTTTAAACAAGCTTTTGAAAAATAATTATCAAGCATACACTAATAATTACCATATGAAAAAGGATTTTTTCCCCCAATGGGATCTAGATATTCTACTGGTAATTTAAGTGTATGTTGATGGAATTATCAAATTTAGGCTTACAACTTTAAAAATGATGCAGGAATTGTATTATGTCTCTAATAGTTATGCTTTAGAAAATAGCATTTTTCACTTATAATTTATCATCAGTTTTTTTTTTTCTTTTAGGCTATGAGAATGGGAGGCAGGATAATCCCATCAACATGAGAATATTCATGTTAGATAATTCAGGATCGAATTAGCTGTTTTTTTTCTTTGTTTTCTTGTTTCTCATTAGAAGGACTTGAGACTGACATAGTCTCAATAAAGGACTCTAATTTTGCTTGTGTAGACATAGATTTTGCCATTATATCTTAGAAAGGTTTTTTTAGGACTCTTATAAGTTGTACCAGAATTTATTCTTAATAATTTGGATAAAGGTACAGCATGGGAACTTTACAATAGAAATGCAAAATTAGATGACAGGCACTCAGTAATAATTTATAGAATTAGAGGTTTTATTCTGTCTGAACCTGAGCTCATCTCTTTTGCCCTCTACATCTAGCTCAGGGCACAAACATACCCAACACAGGAATGAGCAACAAGAACAGCAAAAACCCAGGAGGCTTCATGTTCTCATTTTCCCCAATATCTGATCATAGTGTAGGTTAACAGGTAGATGAGAACACAAAGGTACTTATGCAGGTTAACTGGTGATTAAGTAAAACTATTAGAGTGTTTCTTAGTGAATTTCTGTCATTTTCAAAGTATTTTAGGCTGGATGGAACCTCGCCAAGCCTTCAAGCTTTTGAAACAACGATTCATGGTTATTAAGAGCAAATGCCCTAGAGAGATTAATCTGTGCTATCCCAGCTGACCTTTTCCCAAAGACATAGCAATTTAATTACCTACTTTGAAAAGCACAATTACAGTAAAATTCAAAACCTGTTTTATAGACAGGTTTTATATTTTCATCTATAATGCATATAAGAGTCTTTGGGGTTTCTTTTTTCTAGTTCTGTTGTGTGTGTATTTTGTATAACTAATAAGTGCTAAATAGTTCTTGCTTTAAAAACCATGGACTTTTAAAATTAAATATCTGCTATTAGTAAAAATAATATTTCAAATTATGAGTGTTTTACAGTCTGTGTTATAAATTTCACAAATCACTTGCAGTATTTTAAGTAAACAGGTGTTTCTGTAGTCTGTGAACCTAGGAAACTTGACCTGAATAGGATTTCTAGTTAAGCACAAGCTGATAAAAATGATGTCATCCTTTATTTTTTACTTAATGATTCTATATTTTATCTTATGAAGCATAATTCATTTATGCTTGAAATAGCATAAATTATGCTCTTAGTCAGCTAATCAGTTTCAAATATTTACTGAAGATCCAACTACCTAACATGATAACCCCAACCAATCAGAGAAGGAAGATATTTGAAAGCACAAACACCCGCCCTCCACACACAACCCCCCCCCGACCCCCGCAAAGGACAAGCCTAAGGTACCAGTGCTTTTCTGTTTCTTTGTTTCTGTGTACGTGTCTTGCTTACACCACAATACTGACTACTACTTGCTAGCCATGTACAATGTCAATAACAACAGGATTCTTGGAAAATCCTCTTTTGCTCCTATAAGGTAGCATCCACATTGCAAAGTGGGGATATAAGGGTGATTATTTTGTATAACTGTAGCTATTTATGTTAAAATGTAAATGTAAATTTTAGGACTTTTTGCTTTAATGAAACCTATTGTAGAAATGCAAAGGTGGCAATGTAGATAAGAAAAAAGTTGGAGACTGTCATCAGTGTTAAAGAGGGAATAAGCCAAGAAACTGGCTCAACTAAGACCTGATGGCACAGGTGCTCTCAAGAGCCAAAGAGATGTTTCAGGGGGAAAGAAAGAACAGAGAGAAATCAATAAAAAAGAAACAACTGTTTGCAAATTATAAAGCCTGGTGGCACACAGTAAGCCTGAAACTACACTATATAACTAAAAACTGAACCAACACTTAATAGAGTATACCCAAGAATTCCCTTACCACTGAAGACCATCAAAGAGTTCCTCCTTCCATAGTCACCCAAAATTGTATACACACACACACATATTTGAAACTGGACTCTATAGGAAAATGCAGAAATTCAAAGGTAATAAGATATATTCCCAGTCCCATAGAAATATTATTTAACTGTAAGACATAAATGCAAAAAACAACATATGCAGATATATATCAAGACTGAACAATGTTACCTGGAAGATAATCTCGTCGTAGAGGCATAATCATGGAGGTGGAAAGAAGCTTTCACTTGGAAATCTCTGAATACTGAGAGCATATATTGAGAATCTATATAGAATCAATGGAAGACTCGAGGAAGAAAAATAGGATCTAAGTATCAATTTTCTTTCAGATCTTCATCATATGATACATCCAACAGTGTCAACTGATTGAGAGAGTTGTTGTAGTTTCAGAAAGTTCTGATTTATGAATGAATGATGTAAGAACCCTTCTCCACAGGCATAAATGTCCCTTATGCTTTTTCCCCATAATGTGAAGTTTGAGTATTAAAGGGAAAAATTAAAATGTGGTTAAAATAGATGAAAGGATAAACTCTAAAATCAAAGTTATTTATGAAGTATTTTACATACATTTTAAATAGCCATAAAGGTAGTGATTTTATGTATTTTAAAGCATATTTTAAAAGATAGCATAAAATCTCAATGATTCTGAATTGTTTAGAGATAAGAAAGGCAAGAAAGTCCAATGTCTATGTTTATTTTATATATATATTTGTTTTATATATATATATATATATATATTAGAAGACTGTATTGTACCCTAGTTAATAGCATGCGTCTACAGAAAAAGAGATATGAAGCATGAAACCATGATATTAAACATATAACTGGGGGGTGTTCTGGAGGGTGGTGGGGCTATGAGTGGGACTGAAAAAATGCAGAAAAGGAAATGATCCAAGAAAAATGAAAGAGAATTTTCCAGAGATGAAGAAAAGAAGTTTTGACCAAAAGAATTGACCAAGTGCCAAGCAGAGTAAACTTTTAATTATCCAATACTGGACACATCATTGTGAAATTATAGCATACTAATACTAAAGAGAGAGTCTGAAAAGCTTACAGAGAACAAAAAGAGTTTATCTCCAAATGAAGGAAGAAACTTAGACTATAATAGACAACATGCTATGATTAGCAACAGTGGATTCTAGAAGTCAGTAGAACAGTTCTGTCAAAGATTGAGAGAAATTATTTTAAACCTAGAATTCTGCACCTATGTTAGTGCATAATTAGTGAAGGGAAATTAAAGATAATTTTAGAAATACAGGAGTCAAAACTTTTATATCCTTTGAATAATATTTTTAATTATTAAAGGATATTATCTGGAGAAATGAAAAAGGGATACCAAAAGAACAAAGCATAGTACATAAGGAATGGTATGGATCTAACCCTTGAAAAGAAAACTTGAAATGACAGCTATGCAGCAAATATAGAAGAAATAAAAAGATTTGGCTTAGAGTAAAATGCCACAAATTATAACTAAAGACTCAGAGAAGTATGTCTTCAGAAAATAAATTTTATTAAACAAACTTTGTGATTAAGATGGATTATTTTAGCAACATGATGAAGAAATCATAATATATTTTTGTCAACAAAAAAGAAAAGCTTTGGGCTTCCCTGGTGGCGCAGTGGTTGAGAGTCCGCCTGCCGATGCAGGGGATGCGGGTTCGTGCCCCGGTCCAGGAAGATCCCACATGCCGCGGAGCGGCTGGGCCCGTGAGCCATGGCCGCTGAGCCTGCGCGTCCGGAGCCTGTGCTCCGCAACTGGAGAGGCCACAACAGTGAGAGGCCCGCGTACCGCAAAACAACAACAACAACAACAAAATGAAAAGCTTTTACAAACTCTAGAAAAACATCCCCACAAGAAGTCTTGGTCCAAATAAGAAGTAAATGAAATTGGTGTTAAAATTGGGTGCAACAGGACTTCCCTGGTGGAGCAGTGGTTAAGAATCTGCAATCTGCCTGCCAACGCAGGGACATGGATTTGAGCCCTGGTCCTGGAAGATCCCACATGCCATGGAGCAACTAAGCCCGTGTGCCACACCTACTGAGCCTGTGCTCTAGAGCCCACGAGCCACAAGTACTGATCCTGCGTGCCACAACCACTGAAGCCTGTGTGCCTGGAGCCCGTGCTCCGCAACAAGAGAAGCCACCACAATGAGAAGCCCGCACACCACAACGAAGAGTAGCCCCACTCACTGCAACTAGAGAAAGCCTGCGTGCAGCAACTGAGACCCAACACAGCCAATAAAAAATTAAATTAAAAATTTTTTTTAAATGTTTTAAATTGGGTATAACCAACCTTTCTGAACTATGCTTTTTTTTTTAAATAAACATGACAGAAGTTTCAAGAGACCAAGAAACAGAGGCCAATAAAGTATACCATAATTTCATCATAAAACGATATATAAGTCAGAATAGGCCAGCTTATGTCACTGAAATGAAAAGAGTCTCATGACTTTTTAACAAAATGAAATTTTATTTCTTGGTTTATCAGTTTTGATCAAGTTACCCTTCTGTGTACTTTCCTGCAAAGAGTGACCCAGAGAACCATGCTCCTTCCACTGTGTGATTCTCAGGTTTCATAGTTCTTGATTTCCAGATGACTAGCAGGGGAAATAGAATGTGCAGGACATTTGAGGGGCCTGTCCTAGAGGTGGCGTCCATCACTTCTATCCACTTTCCAGTCAATCCCATGGCCAACAAAAGTGGAGTAGCACACGGATAAAAGTGAACATGATAGTTTCAGCCACAAATGTCAAGCAACGTTATGATATCATCTATATTGCTTGACTCCTTGTCATCTAAGGAGAAATTACAAAATGGCACGGTTTACTTGGTCTAAGGGGACACCAAGGAGCTTGTACACAACTTGTCACAGAGCTTTGTGTGATCTACAGGGAACTCTTAAAATGGAGAGATTATTCCAACTTTTTTAATCCCTAGAGCATATATTATGAGCCATGATGATACCCAGTTACAGCTCTATGACTTCATTTGAGACTGTGCAGGTCCCTCTCTATTCTTTAATAGAAAATTAAAAGAGAACACAAACATAAGGTTTGGATAGAATAAGATGTTGTACACAAATTCCACATATTTTTATCTTCTTGCCCCTCATTATAAAATGCATCATGTTTCTCTGGAAGGGGAGCAAACAGATCTTACTGTGACATATTAAAAATAGATATAGTCTTCAGTTCCAATCTAATTTGCTTCCCTTAAGAAAGAAAAATATTGCTAATTGTAATGAGTGTTAGGGAACTTGACTCTCTCAAATCAGGCTTTCTTTTGAGCAACTGGAAAGATAGAATAAATATATCTGACCTTGAACCTTGTAACATTCTCTTTTAAATGGTACATAGGATAGCATAATTTTCTCTTTAGCTCCAATCACTCTGCTTAGTTGCAGTGTATGATATGTAAATAAACGCAGAATTGAAATCAGAGTTTATTGAATTTCAATTTTTAGACTCTATAGGCAATGCACAGAAGAATTAATCACAGTAACAGAATATAAATACTATAAACTTTAATGGTGTACAGGTAAAAAGAGGGAAGTTCAGGTGTTTATTCAAGTGTAAAAGTGGAGAGTAGACTGTTTAAAATTGATGGAATGCTAACTAGAGGTTAGAACTAGAACAGAAGGTAGCAAATAAAAGAACTAAATTACAATAACTTAAACGCGGACAACCGGGGGCAGGAGACAGGTTATAGTGACAAATTCATTATTTTTATTGGCAGGAAAACAATAATATCTAAATTTAATAAAGAAAAGTGTTAGATATAAGCATATTATTCTGATTTTGGTTAACTAAAAATATTAAAAAGTGATGGTTAAATCTGACTACATCTAGGAGATGGCAATGAAGATAAGGGACAACATTTTATTTTTGCTTAATACTCTCTTTATTGCTTGATTTTCTTTTTAACCATGTGAATGTCTTACTCTACATGTACTACTTGTATGTAAAAAAGTAACAACTTTGCAATTATAATAATATTGATAAAGTATGTTGCACTGTCCTAGACACACTGTTTTGATATGGATTCAAAACTGACCATGAAAGGACAGTATTTCAGATTCACATGTCATATTAAAGGCAACTTATCCAAGCCTCTATACATATGTGAATCTTTTCTACAAATAAATTTCTCAGCACTGTTTTAATGCCTCTGATAAAAGGAAGCTCACTATATTTTTAAGGGTTAAAAATGTTAAGCATTCCATCTCAGTATGGCTTGAATCATTAGTAGATTCTTCCTTACTATACATCAAAAGCTACCTCATTTCAACCTTGCCCATTTGTTCTTAAGTTAATTACTGACAGAATAATATTTGAATCAGTGGAGATTAAAATATTAGAAATTCAATTTATAGAAATATTTTTATCTCAAAAGTGGCAATAAAATGCATGTATACAATATATATCAGTTTGTTAACAATTCACTAAATCCCATTTAACCACTATAAATGAGCACCAAGGGACGCATCAGGTTTTCATCTGGTAGAATCACTCTCCCCCGTTAACAATAATAGGCCTTATTATTAAAGTGTACTATGATCCGCGAAGAAGTGCCGATAGCTTATTTTAATTCGATAGAAAATTACCTCTGTTACTACTTTAAGAACAAACAAAACTAAGAAAGGACTAACCTAAATCTCCACATCGTTGATAATTCATGATTATTTAGGGGAGATTTATGCTACTTGGTAACTGTTTTATAAGCTTTTCCGATAGCAGTATCAGTCTTGGATTTTTCTCTATTACAAATTTATACTCATTCTTATTTCCTTGTAAGTGAAACTTTTTGTTGTTGTGGCCGCCTCTGTTTGGCTGCTTTCATTCCAAAGACAAGAGACTATGTCAGGGACATTTTCATCCTAATAATGCATGTTTACAGATTATAGTAGATCTGTTGTAATACATTCATTATAATATACTTGTAAACAGAAGTCTAAACTTAGAATAATCTGTAAAAGGGTGGCTCAACAAAACTTTTTTGTATTCAAATATTGTAAATTCCTTCCAAGGTGAAAGAGAATAAATGAATTCAAAAGTTTATGACATACCTTCTTGCCTCAAAATTAGGAAAGAATGTTCCACGTTACGTGTGCTTAAACCTGAGACTAGGTATTATGTGGCCCAATCTGCTTACTGAAATTACTTAACTATCCCCCCAAATTTCCTTAAAATAATCAACATGATATGTTCTTTTAGGCAAGAAAGAACGTATATAATAAAGATAATTCCTCTTCTTCAAAAATAAACAAAGGGGATTCTGAAAAGATGGTAGCTGTGGAGAGGTCCTTTTTGAACCTCTCCCATAGCCCTGTAAAAATAAACAGACGGACAACATCTACCACCAAACTAGAGGTAAGTTATCCTCACTAATGAAAAACATGAGAGAGAGCCATGCCAGGATTCCAATCCAGGCAGTCTCACTCCAAAGCCCAAACTCTCACTAACCACGTAATGCTACCACGAAGTGTATACAAAGCTACCATCTAGTGTTTCCATCTTCTTGGGCTTGCTCGGTTACTGTTGTGTAAAGATGACTTTTTGTTGAGGGCAGAAAAGCAGGATCATTCCCTCCTCAATGTATTCTAGACACAAAGAAAACAAAGCTTTTTAAAGGCGGCTTACCCTGAGGAAGGTCACTTGTCTGCTCGTTTGTGCTGTTCTCCCCCCTTTTCCAATAGTGAGCCCTGGAATCTGCTCTGTCAACCCCCAGGAGGGACTGCTGAGGCAGACACCGCTACCTAATATCACAAGAATATTTTCAAACTACAACAGCATGGTGACAAGAAAAGGATTAGCGGAAGATGACTGAATCCAACAATCTAGAGTGTGAATTCTGTATTTTGCTATACAGAGAATTTGAGCATAATTATACACAAAGCGCGTTAGGGGTGTGCTGTGAAAGTCTGGTATAAAACTGTGGTGATATTTTATTAGAAAAATAATGGCAAACTTGAACTAACGTGGATAAAAGAATCTGCACCCAATTTTTCCTTCTTCCGGGAAGTGTATATTCTTCTTTGTTGCCTCAAACCTTCCACGGCAATTATTTGTTTTAATGCTCTCATTACTAGTTCTTAGTCTGCATTTCGAGACTTTAAATCTCACTAATTATGTCCTCCTTTTGGGTGAGCAAAAATATTGCTGTCTGCCTGTCTTGTTAGTGCAGGAATGGCTTTCTCCTTTTCAAATCTGAGCCTTCTTTGTGCACAGGTGTCCTGAGAACAATCTGCTTTCTCTTTGCCCCTAGGAATATTGATGTTCTGTTCTGATGTCTTTGGCAGAAAGAGCCACTTACACTTTGGCGCCTAACCTGAACATAGAATCTCTCTTGATATGTTTGCTGTGTTACGCCATTAAACATCCTCCTAGCAAGGGTGCTTTAGGAACATTATTATCCAATTCACTCACTTGCAAAGTCATTAAGGCAAATGAAAACATCGACACGAGTTTTCGGTACACGGTTTCTTCTCACCAGACGTGAGGGGTCTGGATATATGAGTGCCCTCAGGGGTTTGGGCAGTGCACAAGACATTCAAACCTGGAGTTTAGCAGCGTGAAACTCGGAGAGCCAAATGGCAGTGCAACAGGCCAAAAGATAACTATATTGGAAGCAGGCAGGCAATCAGATTTCAAATCAACCGCCCAAATCAGTCTAGGCAAAATGACGGCTCCTGGTTTGAAAACAAGCAAGAGGACTTAATGATGAAGAATTTCCAAACAGACAGTGGTAATGAAGAGGTGATTTCCAAACAGAATGTGGAAAAACTGGCACACAGCTCTGGGGCTTTTTTACCCGATTCAAAAGTATCTGGGCTTGGGAGATTTAGAAGTATCTATGGGAGAGCAGCAGAACGGACATTGTTTTAGTTCTGTTTTTCTTTGTGATTCCTTAAGCAAAGAAACCATTTCAATAGGAACATATCAGGGTGAGACCTATGCTTTGAGAAATTGAATTCTGATTCTGCAAATCAATTGGAAAGTACATTTATGTACTATGGGTAAAGTGTATGTTAAAATATGATTTAGGTGTTGCTCTCTAACAAATTACTCTTGGTAAATTTAAGATATATGAGTATTCTGTAACCTCATAGATGTTTGCTCTTCATTTGTAAAACCATATTTGAACTATATTTGACTGGAAGAATGTGTATGTCTTCCAAAATATCTTGATATTTTTCAAATTTAGCTAACATCTCGTGAAAAGAAGGATTTGGGTATTATCGTATCTATATAAACATCATGGGACATAAAAATTACTTTTGGCTTTACGGGCACAGAGAGCTGGTCTAATTTCTTGGATTCTATATTAACGCAAAAATGTCAGCCTTTCCCTGAGTCTCACAGAGAGATTTTTTTAAATTTGTTTATATTTTTAAATATATCCCAATCATGAAACATTTGCATTTGAATAATAAAATTTAGCCTTGTAGCTTCAAGTGAAAAGGGAATCTTTGGATCAAAGATATTGAGAAAATAATTTATAAAACATGTTTCTTTTGGCCTAAAGAGAAGTAGAAAAAATTTAGATGCCACAAACATATTCTTCAAGCCTACATATTCAAGAATAAGAATTTTATTTTAATTTAAAGTTTAATTCATTCTAAAATTTTATTTTATTTCTGAAGCAGAAGAAAATATTTCTAGTTAGTTCTGAATTATCATGAAAGACTTGTTCTCTTCACTACATTCTCATTAATTTTGCCACCACCCTATGTCCTCCCATCCTGCTTTATACAGGAACACAGAAAGTTATGGAGTTCACCAGATGGGACTCTTCATTTAATGGTCTGTTGATGAATGAGAGTCAGCCCTTTCTCTCTAGGATCTGAGCAATCTGCTGTTCTAGGAGGCCCATGTTCTGACAATTAAAGAAGTGAGAGGCCAAGATCCAAATTACATATCCACTGAAAATCACATACCTGGCTAGATGGCACTAAAAGTGCTTGCTGAGCGATTGAGTCAGCTGTCAGAAAATAGTGATGTCGTTGGAAACATGAGTGCTTGACTTGTAATCATTGCTCTCTGTACTGCTTTCAGCAGAAGTAAAAACTGCAGTGGAATCACTCCCGTAGCCAATCCTCCACCCCATCCCCAGCAAATGAGCAAAAAGTTATAAGGGAAAATACAGAGCATCATCACAGGTTGTAAAGCAAGGTTTGCAGGTTGACCAGGTAATAAGGCCACCAGAAGAGAGAAGAGGGCTAGGAAACACAACACTTTTGTACTATTGCAGACAAAACAATGCTTGAGGGGATCATCTGCTGATAAAGAAGGTAACAGTGGCTTATGAGTATTCTCATATAAACATAGTAGTAGATCTCACACAAGGAGATGTATTCATTCTCTGTTAGGAAAGAATATTTCTCTTTCTTGTGAAAGAAGTACATATAATAATGCAAAATAGTATTTGAGCCATAAATTTGGCCTTTCCAGTTATTTCTTACAAACATGAAATAATTGTTTTGGGGTCAGCACAAATAATAATACATGTGTTCAAAGTTTAAGTATATTCTTCAAATGTATCCTTCAAAGGACAAGTGCGCATTTATTCAATTTCTATCTACACAGATTTTTGTCACTGTATCCTATAACAACAAACTTATTTAATTACTGAAATTTATGGATTGTTTCTGGATAATAACAGATAGCTACACAGTTCTTGAGTTTAGTTCTTATCCAGTAATGATTCAGTTATTAGAGTAACTCAACTAAAGCAAGATTACACTTACTATCTTAGAGATAATGGATATATTAGAAAGTGTTCAGATTTTGAAATAATTAGAAATATCTATATTCAAATCTTTGTTCAACCATTACTTGATAACAAGTTATTTTATATAATGCTTAGTTTCCTCAATGATAAATTTAGGATGTTTTTTGCAGAGATTTGCGAGAACTAAAAATAATAAATTTTAAGTTCCTAGCACATAACAGGTGCTCAATGTATAATATACACAGCAACCATGATCATTTTGTGGTTGCAGTGTTATCATTTTGTAGTTGCAGCGTGGAAGTAGGAATCATAGTAATAGGGTGTATTCATTTCATATTGTTCCTGTGACGATACAACAACCTTAGTAGCTTAAACAACACAAGTTATTTATCTTCTAATTCTGAATATCAGAAGTTCAACGCAGGTCTCACAGGGCCACGATCAAAGTATTGGCAGGGTATATTGTTTTCTGGAGGCTCTAGGGGAGGATCCATCTTCTTGCCTTTTCCAGTTTCTAGGGGTTGCCCATATTCCTGGGCTCACAGCCCTCTTCCTAGATCCTCAAAGACAGCAATGTCAGCAGCGTTCTTTTCATGCTGCTACCCTTTGGTTCTTACTTCTACCTCCCACTCCAACTTCTAAGGATCCTTGTGATTATATTGTGCCCACCCAGATAATCCAGGATAATCTCCCTACTTCAGATCAGTTTATTAGCAATTTTCATTCCAACTGCAACTTTCATTGCCCTTTGCTATGTAACCTAAAATATTCATAGCGCCCAAGGATTGGGACATGGACATCTCCAGGGGCCATTATTCTGTCTACCACAGATGACTACAGATATAAGTAATGGCTAGATTGTACAAAGTCAGATATGTGATTTCAGTACTCATACTGATTGTTATGTTGTCTGGATTATTCCTGAGAAAAAAATTTTGGTATAGTTATGACCTGAAGTCTTAGGAAGTTGAAATCCTGCTTTCTTCTTTTCGTGACTGAATCATAATTCCACTTTCTAGTGGTGCCCTTGTATTTACCATCCATCAATAATAGGCCTATTATAAACATATATATACACCTAAAACATCTGTCCTTTCTTAGAGGAAATCAATATTAATTTCATTTGGGGGCTTTTCATCAGATCTAAAAGAGAAGAGGAATAAAGCTTTTTCCTTTCTCTCTTTTTGACCTTAACTTAAGCAAGCCTCAGGGAGAAAAGAAATCTACCTGATTTATGTATTTATGACATATTAAAAAGGATAAAGTGAAAGTCAGTCATTCTTCTAAGCAGAATGAGATACTTAAATTTTAGTTGTTCTCCAAGACAATAGAGAGCATCTTTTTAATATTCAAAATAGTGTTCATTAACATTGAGGTAATTTACAAATATAACTGAAAACAAGAGATAAGAGTTGTCACAAATTTTGAAATTGCTTAAAGAGTATCATGGAGGCATTCAATTACAGCTGGGAAATTTCCCTCCAAGCGACTTCTGTCTTCAGGCAAAAAACAACAGCCGTAATTCTTATTCTATGCCCACTGCAAATAACACCTTTAAACCTCTCCACAGCTTTTTTTGCAGCAGAATGTTGTGATAAAAAAAGGTCTTTTAGATTGCTTCACCAGATGCCTAAACTGAACAATGCTAACACAGAAATTGATCAAAATCCAGCAATCGAATCTTTGTAGTCTGAGAAACTCTTTAGTCTAAGACAACTACTCCCATTTGGGAAAACTATTACTGAGAAACTGAAAACAAAAAAAAAGGTCCTCAAATTTATTTGAATTTCTCATTAACCGTTAAACCAATAACTCTGGGTGAATTAGATTTGGAAATTTTGTCTTTCTTCTCTCTGGATTAATGTGATTGAGTAAGAAAAACCAGTAAGTTTGTACGTTTGCTTCCCCATTGGGAACTATGAGACAGCTCTGGAATTCGTACAGGATCCTTTGAAATGGACTTGATGTCCTTAGCTCAGTGCTTATCAAAAGTAAAGGAACATGAATCACGACGAGGTCTTGCTGAATTACAGATTCTGATTCAGTAGTTCTAAGGTGGTGCCTGGGATTCTGCACTTCTGACAAGTTCTCAGGAGAGGTTATAGCAGGTCTGCCAGCAGCAACACTTAGTCCAGGCAATCCACTTCTCCATGGATTTCTCTACTTCTCTTTCTGTTAAATGTCCTTCATGTATTTTGTTTTTTTCCAGCTCTTTCTACAGTTCTGATAGTATTGCAAGACATACTCAATTTTGATGACAGAGTTCATAACATAGTATGGTTTGCAACCCAAATATTTATCAAATATTTGTTATATTTAACATGAAAGAAATATGGCTGGCCTCTGCTCTTTTTAAAAGAGGGGGTTTTGTTTTTGTTGTTGTTTTCAATCTGCTTTTCAAGAATTCCTGGCTTCAGTTCGTCAACTATTTTATTTTTCCATCTCCTGCTGTGTTAATCATTTTAAGCCAGATATATTCGGGGTTTTTTTCCTATTTTTTCCTAGCTTTATTGAAATATAATTGAAATATAACTTTGTATAAGTTAAAGGTATACAACATGATGACAATACATGTGTATAAATGATTACCACTTTGTGTGTGTGTATGTTTACGCGCGCGCGCGCGTGTGTGTGTGTGTGTGTGTGTGTGTAGTGAGAATATTTAAGATCTACTCTCAGCAACTTTCAAGTATATAATACAGTACTGTTAACTATAATCACTATGCTGTACATTAGGTCCCCAGAACTTAATCATCTTATAACTGGAAGTTTGTACCCTTTGACCAACATCTTCCAGTTTCCCTCACACCCCCAGCCCAAGGCAATCATCATCCTACTCTCTGTTTCTGTGAGTTTATAAGATAGATATATTTGAATATGTCCTATGCATTATACTTGATCCTGGGAATAAAAGACGAGTAAGACCATTTTAATGTTTTTAATGAGCTTGCACAAAAGACAGAGCCATATATGTGAAGCTACGTCTGCTGGGAAGGGGTGGTGAATGTCACAAAATAAGTGACATTTTAATTGTGCCTTCATGAAGGATAAGATTTTGCCAAGTGACATTAAAAGTAATACAACTTAATAATAAACCTAATAATATTTAACATTTAATGAGGACCTAACACAGACAAGATACAATGTTTAGGAACAATGTTAGAAGTTAAATTTCTAAAGATATTTTCCTATTCAACATGGTATCTCTCCATTTACAATTAACATCATCATAAAGTTGAAGAAGATTTTACTGCCATTAACTTCTGGCATGGAAGCCTTCCCCATACTTACTACCAGTTCCGGGATATCTCTAGAACACAAGAATTGAGATCAGAGGAGATGGGTATATTGTAGAAAACTTTTAACATTGTTAAGCATTCACTGTTTGGGATTTAATTGAATTGAGTAGAAGGTCATGATTTTATTTGCTTGAACACTCTCTGTTTGACCCCTGAACCACAATGAATGAAGTCTGACAACCTTGAAGCTTTCATGCTGTGAAGGAAGGGCTTGTGTAGTCACTGCAGTTGGCAGTTCTAACTGTGCCCAGCCATGGAGCCCTCCCATGTGAGTGAAAATGCCTTCAGTGGGCTGCAGTCCACAGTCATCTGTGTCCCCCAAGCTGAGGCCCCAGACATATTGCAGCAGAAGTAAGCCAATCTCACTGGGCCCTGTCCAAATTTTGGACTGGCAAAATGCATGAGCATAAAAACAAAAAATGTTTTTGTTTTGAGGTGGTTTGTTATTCATCAATAGATAACTGGAAAAAGTAATAAGGAGATAATATTTGTAAATTATTTAGAAAAATTCACGGCTCAGACAATATCCAGCTGATGCTATTTTCTTATTATTTTCAGGAATAAATATTCCATTTATTCCCTGCATCATCTCACTTTAACTTCACCTGTATTTTCTCTTACACTTTAAATCTTACAAAAGATATAAGATTATCTCCATCTGCTCTATTATAACTCCTGGCCTCCTATAGGCTATATAAAAACTTTTGTAAAGAGCATATTTGTTTAAGTCAATATATTCTAGCTATTATAGTCTAAATGGAGTAAGCTAGTATCCAAGAGAAAATATTCTTCAATAGGTCTAAGGAGGTATACTTTCCTTCCTGGTAGACCTTTACACATTATACAGAAATCAGTTTTTATAACATTACACAAAAGTCAGGTTTTATAACATTAGAAATTCCTTCTAGATTTCAAGGGCTTTATTTTATTGTTTATCTTCAAAATCCCTATGGATGCATTCTTTCTTTTTTTTTTAACATCTTTATTGGAGTATAATTGTTTACAATGGTGTGTTAGTTTCTACTTTATAACAAAGTGAATCACCTATACATATACATATATCCCCATAAGCCCTCACTCTTGCGTCTCCCACCCACCCTCACTATCCCACCCCTCAGGGGGTCACAAAGCACCAAGCTGAATAAACTCGTGCTATGCGGTTGCTTCCCACTAGCTATCTGTTTTACATTTGGTAGTATATATAAGTCCATGCCACTCTCTCACTTCGTCCCAGCTTACCCTTCCCCCTCCCCATATCCCGAAGTCCATTCTCTATGTCTGCGTCTTTCTTCCTGTCCTGCCCCTAGGTTCTTCAGAACCTTTATTTATTATTATTATCTTTTTTTAGATTCCATATATATGTGTTAGCTACAGTATTTGTTTTTCTCTTTCTGACTTACTTCACTCTGTATGACAGACTCTAGCTCCATCCTCCTGACTACAAATAAATCAATTTCGTTTCTTTTTGTGGCTGAGTAATATTCCATTGTATATGTGTGCCACATCTTCTCTATCCATTCATCTGTTGATGGACACTTAGGTTGTTTCCATGTCCTGGCTATTGTAAATAGAGCTGCAATGAACATTGTGGTACATGACACTTTTTGAATTATGGTTTTCTCAGGGTATATGCCCAGTAGTGGCATTGCTATGTCGTGTGGTAGTTCTATTTTTCAATTTTTAAGGAACCTCCATACTGTTCTCCATAGTGCCTGTATCAATTTACATTCCCACCAACAGTGCAAGAGGCTTGGTTCCCTTTTCTCCACACCCTCTCCAGCATTTATTGTTTGTAGATTTTTTGAAGATGGCCATTCTGACTGGTGTGAGGTGATACCTCATTGTAGTTTTGATTTGCATTTCTCTAATGATTAATGATGTTGAACATCCTTTCATGTGTTTCTGGCCAATCTGTATATCTTCTTTGGATAAATGTCTATTCAGGTCTTCGGCTCATTTTTGTATTGGGTTGTTTGCTTTTTTAACACTGAGCTGCATGAGCTGCTTGTAAATATTGGAGATTAATCCTTTGTCAGTTGCTTCATTTGCAAATGAAACTCCCATTCTGAGAGTTGTCTTTTCATCTTGATTATGGTTTCCTTTGCTGTGCAAAAGCTTTTAAGTTTCATTAGGTCCCATTTGTTTATTTTTATTTCCATTTCTCTTGGCGGTGGGTCAAAAAGGGTCTTGCTGTGATTTATGCCATGGAGTGTTCTGCCTATGTTTTCCTCTAAGAGTTTGATAGTGTCTGGCCTTACATTTAGGTCTTTAATCCATTTTGAGTTTATTTTCATGTATGGTGTTAAGGAGTGTTCTAATTTCTTTCTTATACATGTACCTGTCCAGTTTTCCCAGCACCACTTATTGAAGAGGCTGTCTTTTCTCCATTGTATATTCTTGCCTCCTTTATCAAAAATAAGATAACCATATGTGTGTGGGTTTATATCTGGGCTTTCTATCCTGTTCCATTGATCTATTTTTCTGTTTCTGTGCCAGTACCATACTGGATTGATTACTGTAGCTTTGTAGTATAGTCTGAAGTCAGGGAGCTTGATTCCTCCAGCTCCGTTTTGCTTTCTCAAGACTGCTTTGGCTATTCGGGGTCTTTTGTGTTTCCATACAAATTGTGAACTTTTTTGTTCTAGTTCTGTTAAAAATGCCATTGGTAGTTTGATAGGGATTGCATTGAATCTGTAGATTGCTTTGGGTAGTATAGTCATTTTCACAATGTTGATTCTTCCAATCCAAGAACATGGTATATCTCTCCAAGTCTTTTGTATCATCTTTAATTTCTTTTCTCAGTGTCTTATAGTTTTCTGCATACAGGTCTTTTGTCTCCTTAGGTAGGTTTATTCCTAGGTATTTTATTCTTTTTGTTGCAGTGGTCAATGGGAGTGTTTTCTTAATTTCTCTTTCAGATTTTTCATCATTAGCTTATAGGAATGCAAGAGATTTCTGTGCATTAATTTTGTATCCTGCTACTTTACCAAATTCATTGATTAGCTGTAGTAATTTTCTGGTAGCATCTTTAGGATTCTCTATGTATAGTATCATGTCATCTACAAACAGTGACAGCTTTATTTCTTCTTTTGCAATTTGGATTCCTTTTATTTCTTTTTCTTCTCTGACTGCTGTGGCTAAAACATCCAAAACTATGTTGAATAATAGTGGTGAGAGTGGACAACCTTGTCTTGTTCCTGATCTTAGAGAAACTGTTTCAGTTTTCACCATTGAGAAAGATGTTGGCTGTGGGTTTGTCATATATGGCCTTTATTATGTTGAGGTAAGTTCCCTCTATGCCTACTTTCTGGAGGGTTTTTATCATAAATTGGTGTTGAATTTTTTCAAAAGCTTTTTCTGCATCTATTGAGATGATCATATGGTTTTTCTCCCTCAATTTGTTAATATGGTTTATCACATTGATTGATTCATATATATTGAAGAATCCTTGCATTCTTGGGATAAAACCTCACTTAATCATGGTGTATGATCCTTTTAATGTGCTCTTGGATTCTGTTTGCTGAATCAGATATTGTTGAGGATTTTTGTTGAGGATTTTTGCATCTATGTTCATCAGTGATATTGGCCTGTAGTTTTCTTTCTTTGTGACATCTTCTTCTGGTTCTGGTATTAGGGTGACGTTGGCGTCGTAGAATGAGTTTGGGAGTATTCCTCCCTCTGCTATATTTTGGAAGAGTTTAAGTAGCATAAATGTTAGCTCTTCTCTAAATGTTTGACAGAATTCGCCTGTGAAGCCATCTGGTCCTGGGCTTTGGTTTGTTGGAAGATTTTTAATAACAGTCTCAATTTCAGTGCTTGTGATTGGTCTGTTTATATTTTGTATTTCTTCCTGGTTCATTCTCAGAAGGTTGTGCATTTCTAAGAATTTGTCCATTTCTTACAGATTGGCCATTTTATTGGCATATAGGTGCTTGTAGTAATCTCTCATGATCCTTTGTATTTCTGCAGTGTCAGTTGTTATTTCTCCTTTTTCATCTCTAATTCTATTGATCTGAGTCTCTTTTTTTTTTCTTGATGAGTCTGGCTAATGGTTTATCAATTTTGTTTATCTTCTCAAAGAACCAGCTTTTAGTTTTATTGATCGTTACTATTGTTACCTTCATTTCTTTTTCATTGATTTCTGATCTGATCTTTATGATTTCTTTCCTTCTGCTAACTTTGTTTTTTGTTTTGTTTTGTTTTTCTTTCTCTAATTGCTTTAGGTGTAAGGCTAGGTTGTTTACTTGAGATGCTTCTTGTTGCTTGAGGTAGGATTGTATTGCTATAAACTTTCCTCTTAAAACTGCTTTTGCTGCATCCCATAGGTTTTGGGTCATCATGTTTTCATTGTCATTTATTTCCAGGTATATTTTGATTTCCTCTTTGATTTCTTCAGTGATCACTTGGTTATTAAATAGTGTATGGTTTAGCCTCCATGTGTTTGTATTTTTCACAGATTTTTTTCCTGTAATTGATATCTAATCTCATAGTGTTGTAGTCCGAAGAGATATTTGATATTATTTCACTTTTCTTAAATTTACTGAGCCTTGATTTGTGACTCAAGATACAATCTATGCTGGAGAATGTTCCATGAGTACTTGAGAAGAAAGTGTATTCTGTTGTTTTTGGATGGAATGTCCTATAAATATCAATTAAGTCCATCTTGTTTAATGTATCATTTAAAGCTTGTGTTGCCTTATTTATTTTCATTTTGGACTGTCCATTGGTGAAAGTGGGCTGTTAATGTCCCCTGCTGTGATTGTGTTACTGTCGATTTCCCCTTTTATGGCTGTTAGCATTTGCCTTATGGGTTTTGGTGTTCCTGCATTGGGTGCATAAATATTTATAATTGTTATATCTTCTTCTTGGATTGATCCCTTGATCATTATGTAGTGTCCTTCTTTGTCTCTTGTAATAGTCTTTATTGTAAAGTCTATTTTGTCTGATATGAGTATTGCTACTCCAGCTTTCTTTTGATTTCCATTTGTATGGAATAGCTTTTTCCATCCCCTCACTTTCAGTCTGTATGTTTCTTTAGGTCTAAAGTTGTTCTCTTGTAGACAGCATATATACATGTCTTGTTTTTGTATCCATTTGGCCAGTCTATATATTTTGGTTGGAGCATTTAATCCATTTGCATTTAAGGTAATTATCAGTATGTATGTTCCTATTACCATTTTCTTAATTATTTTGGGTTTGGTTTTGTAGGTCTTTTCCTTCTCTTGTGTTTCCTGTCTATAGAAGTTCCTTTAGCATTTGTTATAAATCTGGTTTGGTGGTGCTGAATTGTCTTAGCTTTTGCTTGTCTGTAAAGCTTTTAATTTCTCCGCCAAATCTGAATGAGGTCCTTGCTGGGTAGAGTAATCTTGGTTGTAGGTTTTTCCCTTTCATCACTTTAAATATGTCCTGCCACTGCCTTCTGGCTTGCAGAGTTTCTGCTGAAAGATCAGCTGTTAACCTTATGGGGATTCCTGTGTATATTATTTGTTACTTTTCCCTTGTTCCTTTTAATATTTTTTGTTTGTATTTAATTTTTGATAATTTGATTAATATGTGTCTTGGTGTGTTTCTCCTTGGATTTATCCTGTATGGAACCCTCTGGACTTCCTGGACTTGATTGACTCTTTCCTTTCCCATATTAGGGAAGTTTTCAACCATAATCTCTTCAAATATTTTCTCAGTCCGTTTCTTTTCCTCTTCTTCTTCTGGGACCCCTATAGTTCAAATGTTGTCCCAAAGGTCTTACAGATGCGTTCTTTACCTCTTCTACCTTTGTGCTTCTCTCCATTACAAGTCAGTATAAATAGTTAGTAGAGGATGAAAGGAGTCTAAGTAAATATGCTTGCTTTCCAGTTTAGGTATGTGTTCTCCATAGACTGTGCCTTCCTGCTTCATCATGTTAGTTTAAAACTATACCCCTCTATAAAGCCCTCATAGCAAATTATTATGAATTATGATGTGTATTTTTTCTGCTGGCTGTAGTAACAGGTTGACTTACACTTCTCAACTGGACCCTGGTGCCCAGAAGAGTTATGCCCATCACTTGTCAGAAGAACCTTGCAGGTCCCTCCACTGGAGCAGAGTGTCCTCTCCCATCCTCTCATCTCTGCTGTTGACTCTGTCCATGATCTCAGCTAGATTCTGGTTATTCAGAGTGTGCTACTGGGCTAGGCGGACTTTGAAAGGATCCCTTACTCATTGGGCAGGAAGATAAGAGTAGAAGATGTAAGAAAAAAATACCTAGCAGTCATCATATGAGCTTTGGAGCTGTACTATTTGGATTCGCATCCTACTTTCACAACTTACAGGTTATATGACCTTGGGCAAGTTACTCGTGTTTCCTGTACAATGGAAATGAGAGTTCCTATCATACAGGGTGCTTGTGATGATTGTTAAATTACACAAAACACACAAGTGACTGGCATATAGTCCGTACTTTGAAGCAATGTTTGCTTTCCTCAGGGGTCTCCAGTGTAATGGAGGTGTTTCTTGTTTTTCATCTATATATCTCCTATATTATCTCTTCATTCCTGTAAACTTTGATTCTTATAGTGTTTCGTTTTCTTTCTATTATTTTTTTTCTATTCTTTATAAGAACTCTCTTGTATTTGGTGAGATTTGTTATACAGAAGCAAAGGTTTCCATCTTTTTTGCAAGCAAAATGACCAACTTGTGTTTAATGCAGACATAGTTGTCATAAGTAAAAAGCTCAGAATTCAAATTAACCCTTCTATTTCTATGCCCACTATTAAGTTTATCTTTAACTGGAAAGATAGCATGTTTGGTTTCACTACTTAATTTCTTAAACCAATCACTTCTCTAACATGGCACAACCAATTATCTTTTGGCCACATTGATTTGCTCCCAAATTCAAAGATATTTTAAAAGCCATACCCTTCTTGCACTATTCTAAAGTTAACTGTGCTTCAGAACAAAGCTAAGGCTGTGAACAGAGTTATATTGTGTGACAGGTCTACTTTCATTTCCAGGAAATTACTGTGATTTCACAAGGTTGCTCAATTCCTTGCAGATTGCAAACAAAGCCAAAACCATGATGGACTTAGGTTTAACACCTTTCTTACCTGTTTTAGCAAGGGCAACTTCAACCCTACCATTGCTGGGTTCAGTTTTCAGGTGCTGGGATATATTTTTCATAAGATAGTGATCTCTTAATTCCTATTTATATGCCAAATTCATATCCTAGAAATCTGCAGAAGCTTACCAAAGAAGAGCATTCTGAAAATTACTGGCCATAGCTTTATGTTCAGCAGTGTGATTAAAACACAAATCAAAGGTAAATTGTTTATGGATGCCCTTTAATAAAATTACAAATCGCAAACAGTCAACAGTCTTTTGAGATATAATAGAACATAACTGATAATAATAAAATATAGTAAGTTGAGGAATGAATACTTCATTTTTCTTACATATTAAAATCCATATAATTTTATTTCTATTCAAATGAAAATATCTTTGTTTAATTTTCTCCTTATAATTTCAAATCAGTTTTATTAAGGTATAATTTACCTATAATAAAATGTACCCATTTTAAGAGTATAGTTCTATGAGTGTTGCCAAATGTGTACAGCTGGGTAATCACCAACACAAACTAGAATATTTCTATGTTTCTAAAAATTTCCTCCATTTTAGTCAGTTCCTGACCTATTTTCAGCCTCAGCCATTAACTGATCTACTTAGGTCACTATAGATTAGATTTCTTTTTTCTAGAGGAATTATACATACTCTTTTGTGTCTGGCTTCTTTTGCTCGGCATAATGTTTTTGAGATTCACTCAAGTTGTTGTTATCATGAGTTCATTCCTCTTCATTGCTGAATGATATTCCGAGTACGAATAAAATACCATGTGTTTATCCATCTGTTGATAGGAATTTATGCTGTTTATACTGTTTGCTATTAGGAATAAAACTACTATGGATATTTAGTACAAGTTTCTGTATAATCATAGATTTTTATTTTTCTTGAGTAATTATTATAGCAGTGAAATTATTGGGTCTTATTATACGTTTAACTTTATAAGAAAATGTAAAAGTATTTTCCAGAATTGTGGAAACAATTAAAATTCCTGAGAGCAAAGTTTAATAGTTCAATTTGCTCCATATCATTACCAACACTTCTACTTTTTTTTAGGCATTCAAGTTAATATTTAATAGTATATAACTTTTCTTTAAATTTTCACTCCCCTTTTGACTAATGTTAAGCAGACAGTATTTCCATGAATTAATCAATCATCTGTACGTCTTCCTTTGTGGAATGTTTCTTCAAATTTTTTGCCCATTTTTAGATTAAGATTTTGTCTTTTTACCATTGATTTGTAGAAGTGTTTTATATTTTATGAATACACATCCTTTGTCAGATGTTGTACTGAAAATATTTTCTCCTAGTCTGTTATTTACATTTTATTTCTTAATAATGCCTTTAGAGAGCAGAAGTTATTAATTTTAATATAATGTCCTATTTGTTATTTATTTTACTTTTGTAGTTAGTGCTTTTTACATCCTCTCCAAAAAAATCTTTACCTAACTCAATGTTACAAATATTTTCTCCCATATTTTCTTTTAGTTGTTCTTAGTTTTAGCATTTAATTTTAAGTGTGTGAGTAATGTCTAGCTATTTCGAATTTGAAGTGAGGTAAGGATTAAGTGTCATATTTTGACAATGGGTATCTGATTGTTCCAACATGATTTGATGGAAGATTATTCTTTTCCCCATTGATTTACACTTGTTAAAAAATCAATTGACCCTATATATATGGGTCAATTTCTGGACTTTCTATTCTATACTATTGATATAGTTTACTTATACCAATACCTCCCTTGTTTTGATTACTGTAATTTCATAGTAAGTCTTAATATCAGGGAGTATAAATCCTCCAATTTTATTCTCTTTCAAAGTTGTTTTGGAGTTTTGAATTCTTCTGATTTCCATATGGATTTTAGAAGCAATTTGTTCATTTTTACAAAAAAAACCCTCTATAATCGTGTCTTTGTTTTGATTAGGATTGCAATACATCTGTAGATCAATTTAGAGAAAACTGACATCTTAATAACATTAAACATTCCAGTCCATGAACATGGTATTTTATATACATTTTATTTAGATTTTCTTTAATTTCTCTCAGCAGTGTTTTATAGTTTTCAGTGTACAATACTAACATACATGTTACTTAGTTTATACATAATTATTTCGTGATTTTAATGCTATTGTAAATAGTATTGAATTTACAATTTTATTTTCCAATTTTTCATTGTTATTATATAGAAACACAATTAACTTTGTATATATCATGCAACTTTGCTAATCTCAAATATTTGTTTCTGCAGTATAGTAGCTATTTTGTAGATATTGTAGAATTTTTCATGTACACAATGATGTCTTCTGTAAATAAAGGTAATTATATATATTTTTTCTAGTATGCCTTTTTTCTTTCTTTTTTCTTACTAAACAGTCACACACAATGTTGAAGAAAAGTGGTAAAAACAGAATTTTTTTACCTTCTTCCCAATCCTGGTGTGTAGGGTGGAGGAAACCATTTCATCTTTCATCAGTAAGTTTGACGTTAGCTGTAGATTTTTCATAGATGCCTTTAATCAAGTTGGGGATATGCTAAGAAGCTTTTTTGTATATTATAAGTGGATTTTGAATTTTGTCAAATGCTTTTGCTTATATCTATTGAGTAAAATTATATGATTTTTCTCATTATTTTATTAATATCATGTATTATTTTTTATACTTTTTGACTGTTGAGTCAATCTTGCATTTCCAAGGTAAATCCTTCTTGGTCATAATGTGTTAACAACTTTGTGTTTTGCTGGATTTGCTTTGCTAATATTTTGTGAAGAGTTTTGATTCTGTGTTTATGAGGGAAATTTTATTTTTATGTGATACCTTTCTTTGGTTTGCTTATCAGGATAATGCTGACCACATAGAATGATTTGGAAAGCACTTCCTCTTATTTCCTGAAATAGCTGTGTACACTGACATTATTTATTCCTTAAATGTTGAACGGAGCTTTATCACTGAGGCCATTTGAACATGAAATTATCTTTATGAGAGGGATATTTTAGTTATGAATTCAATTTCTTTAATAGATTTGGGGCAATCAAGGTTTTCTGTCTTTTCTTGTGTCAGTTATGGTAATTTATTATTTATTTCTTTTCTTTCCTGGAACTTGTCCATTTTATCTAATTTATTAAAAATTTTTCATTCCTTTACTATCTTTAATGACTTTTAGAACTATGTGATGTCCGCTCTTTTATTCCTAATACTGATGACCTGTATATGTTATTTTTTTTTCTTAATCAGTCTACCTAGAGGTTTATCAGATCTACTGATTTTTAAAAACAGGTTTTTATAAACTTTATTTAAATTAATATAAAATGTACATATATTAAAGTTCACAAATCTTAAACATAGTCCTTAAGAAATTTTTATGAATGAATGCACTCAAGTAACCACCACACTGGTTCAGATATACAATATTACCGGCAAAAGGAAGCTTCCTCATCATCTTCTAGTCAATATTTTCCCAAAGTTAACCACTCTTATAACTTCTATCACCTTTAATTAGTTTTGCCTGGTTTGGAATCTCATATAAATGGAATCATACAAAATGCACTTTTATATGCCTGGCTTCTTTGGCTAAACATATTTGTGAGATCCATTCATGTTATTATGAATAGTAGTGGTTAAGTTGCCCAAGTTAAAAAAAATAATAGTGGTTAAGTTGCCCAAGTTAGAAAAATAAGCAAATGAATAAAATATAGCCCCTGGGTTTCCTGTCTTCTTATAGTCTGTTCTTTGCCACCTAATAGGTCTTCTCACCTATTTTTACAAGTATCCAATTACATTCTAAAACTCTGGAGGGTAGAGAGTATTTTCTAATACTTAAAATATCTACATAGTCCTGAGCATAAGGCTATTCTCAATAAAGATTTATTGACCTGGCTGGGATAGTCAGGATTCTTTATCACTGAATGAAGTGGAAAGAGAACAAGGCTTGGCATTAAAGACTAATGCTGAGTCTCCTCTAGTGATTATTATCTTACTGAGTTTGGATAAGTCACTTAATTTTTCGTTTCACTTTATTCTCCATAAAGTGGGAATAATATTACTTGCCTTAGCCTGTTCTGAGATACAGTGGAAATCCAATACAAGCATGTACAAAAGTACTTTGTCATCAGTAATCTAACACATTCTTTACAAATGTTTTGTTAATAAATAAAGCGCTAACTTTTATGACTCAAACCTTAAAAGGTAACAGAATCCCTGGCTGTCATTTTCTGCCAAGCCTGTGCCTGAATCCAACTGGGCAGGCAGTAGGAATGAACAAGCTGGGCTGAGTCCATCTACAAACATGTCATGACAGGATGTAGGTGCCATGATGGGGCCATGTGGAAAGATAGAAGTGGAAGTTCAACATGGAATTTGTGTGATCGTTCATGAAATATCTTACTATAAAGCACATTGTCATAGTATCACTTCAAGCATTCAAAATTTTTATTCATTTAAAAAATTTACATACAGTAAAACTCAGTCAGTTTTTGGTGTGGCGCTAGCTTTAGGTTTCATTAATTTCCCCTATTATTTACCTAATTTTGAGTTCATTTTTTTCATTATCATTTTAAGTTCCATCTTTTTATTTACACAAAGGTTAATTTGCTTTTCTTTTTTCATTCTTGAGGTGGGACCTTAGAACATTGATATTTGGCATTTTCCCCTTTCTAATAAAGCATTTATAAATTTATCCTAAGCATTACTTTAGCTATATCCCACAGATTTTGATATGCTATACTTTCAATATTATCCAGTGTAAAATATATTCTAATTTCACTTATGCTATCTTCTTACCCATGAATTTTATAGAACTACAATGTTTAATTTCCAAATATTTGGGGAATTTTTATGTATCTTTTGTATTATTTATATCTAATTTAATATTTTGATGTTATTATAAACAATATTATTTTAAATTTTACTTTCCAGCTTTTCATTACTAGTATATAAAAATCCAGTTGAATTTTATATATTGACCTTTTCTCCAGTGATTTTGCTAAACTCAAGTATTTGTTCTAGTACCCTTTTTTTTCTAGATTTCTTAATATTTTCTCTGTTCATATTATATTTTCTACAAATAAAGACAGTTTACTTCATCATTTCCAATTTGTATCCCTCTTAGGTAAGTGTCATAGAACACATTCAGTATAATTTCCACACTTTAAAATTTTTTACCCCTTTAAATGTGGTGTGTTCTATGGCCTCATATATATCTATTATGGTGACTATTCCATGCACACTTGAAAAGGACATGCATTTTGTCATTGTTGGATGGGATTTTCTCTAAATGTCAATTAGGTCATATTAGGTAATAATGTTGGTCACATCTTCTAGATTATTTCTGATTTTTTTTTCCCACTTGTTCTGTCAATTACAGAAATAAGAGTGCTATAGTCCCCAGTTCTAATTGTGAATATGTCTGTTTCTCCTTTCAGATCTATCAAGTTTTGCTTCAAGTATTTTGAAGCTGTTTTTCTATGCATAGTCTTTAGGATTGTCATGTCTTCTTGATAAATTCATCTTATTTATTTGTTTGTTTGTTTGTTTTGTTTTGTTGTTTTTTCTTTATTGAAGTATAAATGCTTTACAATGTTGTGTTAGTTTCTGCTGTACAACAAAGTGAAACAGCTATATGTATACATATATCTCCATATCCCCTCCGTCTTAAGCCTCCCTCCCACCCTCCCTATCCCATCCCTCTAGGTCATCACAAAGTATTGAGTTGATCTCCTGCTGCTATGCAGCAGCTTCCCACTAGCCATCCATTTTACATTTGGTAGTGTATATATGTCAATGCTACCCTCTCACTTCATCCCAGCTTCTCCTTCCCTCCCCCGTGCCCTCAAGTCCTTTCTCTATGTCTGTGTCTTTATTCCTGCCCTGCCACTAGGTTCATCAGTACCGCTTTTTAAATTTCATATATATATATATACATTAGCATACAGTATTTTTCTCCTCCCAACCTACTCTGCTCTGTATGACAGATTCTAGGTCCATCCACCTCACTACAAATAACTCAATTTCATTCCTCTTTATGGCTAATATTCCACTGTACACACATGCCACATTTTCTTTATCCATTCATCCACCGAGGGACACTTAGGTTGCTCCCACATCCTGGCTATTGTAAATAGTGCTGCAATGAACATTGTGGTACATGCATCTCCCAGAACTATGGTTTTCTCTGGGTATATGCCCAGTAGTGGGACCACTGGGTCCATATGGCAGCTCCACTTCTAGCCCTTTAAGGAAGCTCCACACTGTCTCCACAGTGGCTGTATCAATCCACATTCCCACCAACAGTGCAGGAGGGTTCCCCCTTCCCCACACCACCCCCCTAGCATTTATTGTTTCTAGATGTTTTGGTGATGACCACTCTGACCGGTGTGAGGCAGTAACCCACCGTGGTCCTGATAAACACCTCTCCTATGACCAGCGATGCCGAGCATCCCTCCATGAACCTGCCAGCTATCTGCATGTCCCCCACGGGGAAATGTCCACTCAGATCCCCCACCCATCCCTGGATTGTGTTGTTTGTTTTTGTGATATTGAGCTGCACAAGCTGCCTGAATATTCTGGAGATCAATCCTCTGTCAGCTGCTTCATTTGCAAATATTTTCTCCCATTCTGTCCCTTCGTCCTGTCCCTGGTCTCCAATGCTGTGTAAAAGCTCTCAAGCTCCATTAGGTCCCATTTGTTCACCTTTGCTCCCACCTCCCTCATTCCAGGAGGTGAGTCAAAAAGGATCTTGCTGTGATTTATGTCACTGAGTGTTCTGCCCATGTCCTTCTCCGAGAGCCTCACAGCATCCGGCCTTACAACTAGATCTCCAATCCATCTTGAGTCCACCTTTGTGTATTGTGTCAGGGTGTGTTCCAATCTCATTCTTTCACACGTATCCATCCATTCTTCCCAGCACCACCCACTGAAGAATATCTCTCTTTATCCCTGATTATGTTCCTTTACCTAAATTTGATTTTGTCTGATATTCACACAGTCAGTTCAGCTCTCTTATGTGTAGTGTTTGCATGGTTTTGTTTTTTCCATCCTTTTACTGCTAACTTGTGTGTTTGAATTTAAAGTGTTCTTTTTTTTAATGAGCACAGTTTTATGCTGCTTTTTATGTCTGAAAAGAGCTGTTTTATAAGTTTTCCCCAGTTTTCTGTTTGTTTACATTGTTTGTGACATGTAAGGTACTATTATTTCCTCATGGCCGATTTTCTTCTATACATTTTTATCCTCTGATTTGTAGTGTACATGGCATTTAGTCTATACATATTGTCACCTTCATGTTAATGACTACAAGACTTAATACCTTTCTTATTTATTGGTAATATCCCTTTACACATTGAATAACCATTTGCATTTGGTTTTATGATTCCAAGTGAAATGAGTGTTGCCTGTGTAGAAATAGCATTTATCATCAAGATGCATTTGTAAAAACCTCTAGGGACTAAAATACATATCTGTCTACATAATTCAAAATATGAGCCACACTATGGATGAAAATCTCAGCTCCTCCAACCATGAAGTACAAGCAAAGGAAGCATAGCATTTCTTAAATAAAATGACACATACCTCCAACATTGCATGATAAGGTGATGACTAAAACTTGCTAGCAGCCAATTCCAAATGAAAAACTAAATGATTAAGTATATACTTAAATGTTAAAAATTAATTTCTTTTCACATATGATATTCAGATATACAGACTAGTCTCAGTTATGTTAACAATTTAGTAGAATTTACATTTAAAACTCGTGGTAAAATTTTATTGAAAGGAGTAATATAATCACATATAATTTATGGCTTAAAATGTTTTACATCACTGTAATTGGATAAGTCAAATTTCACTTAAACATGTCAGTATGGTTTCTATATTTTATAATGTTCCTTTTTTACTGAGCTAGTGAATTTATTCTGTAAAGAGTTTTTTTTTCAAATTTCTGCCTTAAACATTATTACATTTTTCTCAATTTTAACAAAGGTTCTTAATAAATAATTTTCTAAATGTTATAAAAGTCTACTGATTTGTCATTCCTTTCATCTTCTTTATATATTGATGCAATACCCCCTTAATTATCATCTTTGTGTACTATCTATAACATTTTTAAATGATAGAAGTTGATTTCTTACCACCCTAAAACTGATTTCCAAGTTACTTTACACAACACACAACATTGGTTGACAATGCACATAAACGTATAGATGGATATAGATCACTATTTTAATTTCAGCCTATTAAATCCCACCAAAATTTTATTGAATATACTTATTGTTACAAAACTTATCTGTTGTTGTGGGTTATTTACTATCTACCATCAACAAAGAGAATCTTATACGCAAAAAAATAGATAATCACACCTTTTCATTTCAGCCACAAACAATGGTTTTTATATAGACCTTAGTAAGAGAAATTTAGCTGGTGAAATAATCAAGTTCTATGAAACCTAAAATTCCTTACATAAGTGTATCTGTATTTTACCTAGTGCCTGTAAGTTTATGGGCAAATGAACTGGAGGTATGGGAACAGACTAAAATTCTTGGGTGAAGGGAATTTTTAAATGATATTTTTTATTTTGAAATATTTTAAACTAGAGAAAGTTTTAAACATTACTGTGTTATTATAATAAATACCACCTACTAATTCTTTCCAATTTTTTCAAATTTTAATACTCATATTAATTTTTTTAATGAATGAAATTCTGGAGATAAACTAAAGTCTTTTATGTACCCCTAATGAACTCCATTCCCTTTCCTCTCTCCCTCCCAAGAGATAAATATTCCCTTAATTTGCTATTTATCATTTCCATGCATAATTTTTAATACTGGATATCATATGCAAGTATCCATAAACATGTGTATTCTTTGGGTTACATTTTAAATTTCCTATAAATGGTGTACTATATTTACAATTCTACAACTTGCTTTTTTCCTTAAATATTTATCTGTGATTTATATAGCTTTGGTTTCTTAATTTAACTGCTATATACTATTCCAATTATATGTATATACCACAACGTATTCATCCATTCTCCTGTTGCTGGACATTTAAGTGATTCCAATTGTTCACTACTATAGAAAATGCTTAAAATGAACATTCTTGTGAGGACCTTCTTATGCCATACTTGGGATACTTTAAAAGTATATTTGAAAGTGAAATTGCTGATACAGCTTATGTTCATTTTCAGTATTTCTAAAAATAACCAAAGTGATTATACACATTTACAAGATCACCAGCAGTAAAGGAGAGTCAATAGACTATTTTTACAGATTGATTTTAATGGAAATCAAAAATCAAATTCATATTTTACTAATCATATTCTGTTTATTAGATGTAGGGACTCAAATGACATATTTTTATTTCTTTTAGGTATTCCAGGAAATTTAAGTATTTCAGGAAAACTTTGAAATTATCTTAAGGTACATGTTATTACAGTACCTGAGTCTTAGTTTTTAGCAGTTAGTAATTGGTTATATGTTCAGAACTCTCCTTGATTCAATAATCATTGTTTAACCATTCAAGTAAAATATTATTGCCCCTTTTTTCCCTGGCTGTATCGTTTATATTTCTTCTATAGCAGTCACAATAATAAACATTTTTCTAGAGACTACTATCCACACTAAAAGTACCCTCAGATCACTTTCATTTTTCATGATAAGTTCCTAAAGCACCAAGTAGAATGTTTCATACCGCTGAGCACAGCGTGCTATCTTCCCAGTGTCATGCTACATTTCCTTCACACCAGGCTTCTTACTGGATTTGTGTTTCTTTTAATCCCAGGTTGCTCCTGTGCCATCTCTGGTCACCTGAGATGGATGCTGTCTTCTCCTTCTACATTGCCTTCCCCATGCATTCCATGTGCTGCCAAAGAAACATGATTAGAGGGACTTGAGGGCTTTATTCCTGATTATGATCCAATCATTTGCTGCAGTGACAAATAATGTATCTATATTATACAGGCCCTCTCCTGGTCTGATTAATCAGTCATTCCCGAACTTAGACATTTATACTACAAAGGAAATAAATATTGAAAAGACTTGATCTTGCACCAGACATCTTCTGAGTGCATTTTCTTGGGTTTGTTATTGTCTTACATTATAATGACAAAGAAATTGAATATATTATTTATATTAACATAATTGCAATTCAATGCTTTGAAAGAGATTTTAGCTTCCTAAATATTTAAGTAAACAAAGATCACTGAAACTCATCATACCAGCAAGATAACTCACTGTTATCATTCTTTATGATCCACACACTTGTCTGCATTATATAGATTAGTCCACAAAGTATTCACTCAAGAAACTTTCACAGGCTGGCAGACTAAACCATCACCACACACTGAACAATGTAGCAAGTCATTATTAGGCTATTACAATGATCCGATTGAAAAAAGTGAATAGACATTTAAAAATGTCTTTTGCACAACTGTGCTGTGTGAACATTTCTTATGTTTCTAGATAAATAATATTTTGTATTTCGTAAAATCAAACTCTTAGCCACTATATAATGCAGTTTATGGTTTTGAGCTATGCTCGGGGGTCTGACTGCCTGAAAGAAATTTTGTCAATACCTAACAAAACTACATATGATGCAATTACCCTTTTACCCAGCAACCCCACTTCTAAGAATCCACCCTAAAGGTAAGCCTCAAACAACACCAAAATGCATATATATGCATGGTTATTCATTCCAGAGATGTTTATAATTGCAAAATATTGGAAACAGTCTAAATACTCACATATAGGAACATAGTTGAATAAATAATGTTACAGTCATACAATGGAGTACTATACAAATGTTCTTTGTGAAATGATATGGAGGTGATTTCCATGATATACTGTAAAGTGAAAAAAGCAAATTGCAGAAGAACACCTTACCCTTCTTACAAGAAAGAAGGGGATGTAAGAAAATGCATTTATCTTCTTATTTATGCAAAATAACTGCAGAAAGGACAAAAACAGAAGCTCGAGAAATTTGTTACCTCTAAGGGGTGGCTAAGAAAGGGGTGGAAGGAAGAAAATTCTCTCTCTGCCTCTTTCTTCCAGGATACTCTCTTCATCTCAAACCCATAATGTAATCATATTTTTGCCTGTATAATGTCACATTCATAGGTCCCATGAATTAGGACATGAATATCTTTTGGGGGGCCATTTTCCAGCCTCCCATAATATTGATAAGTCCATACCAATGTACATAATTAAATTGGGGAGAACAGACAGCTCTTCATTAGAGATAAATCCAAATTTTACTAATTGTATTATAGAAGGAATGAAGAAATAGAAAGTGACCATAGGCAAGCATTATAGTAACAATTGTTGCAGAAAAAAATACCACTAATATATATTTGACTCAGGGGAGCAAAAGTTTGAGAAAAAAAAAGATATTTGCATGGTCTCAAAGTATTTCTCTGAAGTATCTGCCTTATCAATTACAAAGTGAAAAATAATAATTTTATGTAGAGAAACATTGCAGACACCACTGTAACCAAGAGATCAACGATGAGATATACCAACACAATGTACCCCCAGTATAGGTGCACCAAGAAAGACACAATAAATCTTCTGTGGTATTCTTGCCAAAGTGTATAACCTCAATCTAACCACGGGCCAATATCAGACAAGCCCAGATTGAGAGACATGCTGCAAAATAACTAGCCAGTCCTTATCCAAACACCAAGGTTATGAAAAACAAGGAAAGACTAAAGAACCGCCTCAGGTTGGAGGAAGCTAAGGAGTCACAATTAGACGCAATGTGAGATCCTAGATTGTTTCCTGGAACATAAGAGAAGAGGCGTGAAAAAACTGGTGAAATTAGAACATGACCTGTAGTTTATTTTATAGTATTATACTGATATCAATTTCCTTGTTTTGATAACTATATGAAGGTTCTGTAAGTTTTTAATATTAGGGAAGAAGTATATGTGAATGCTCATTTCTTTAATTATAAAATTATAGGAAAATAACAAGTAGAAAGAAAGGAAAGGAAAGGGAAAGAAGGAAGAAAGGAAGGAAGGAGGGAGGGAGGAAGAAAGAGAGAGAAAGGAAGAAAGGAAGGAAGGAAGGGAGACTGTTTAGCTCTTATATAAATACTTTTCAGTAGGCTCAACTGTTGGACCAAAGCCATGCCCAATGGACTCAACTTCTGGCCCGTCAGCCATTTTAATAGAGAAGTGTGATGTATGTGCTTCGATGTGCTACATTTTAACAAAGGCCCCATCACCGTCCTACTCACTCACTCAATGGATGGATGGATGGAAAATAAGCAAGCAAGGAAACAAACTCTTTTAGTTACCAAGCAATGTCTAAAATAGACATCCTCACTTCCTGGCTGAGTCCATTTTATCCCTGAACTGTTGTTGCCAAACTCTTTTTTAATCATAACCTGAGGATATGGGTGAAATGTCCTTAGAGACAAACCCAGATCTAATTAATTTAAAATAATGATTTCATTATTTTATTTTTCTGATTGTCAAAGTAGTGCATATGTGATTTCTTAAATAACTATATTTTAAAGAAATAAATGAATAGAAATGGACTGTCTTTCTTTACCAGAGTTAGCCACAGGAAAGGTCAGATATATGTTTCTTGCATCCACTGGTAACCAAAAACCATAATATTACATTTTGCTTCAAAATCTTCCCTGTCTCAAAATGGTCACTTCTCAATACTGTCTCCTCCAAGTGTTCTGCTTCAGCCCAGACCTCATGTTTCTGACCATATATTGTTGTTACCCCGCTATTTGGGGAATCTTCCAAGGGATGAGTGGACACAGGCTCTTCCTCTGTGTTAAGTGCTCTCTCTGCTCTTATGCGCCAGGCACTTATAAGGTACTGTCTACAATGAGCCATGCCTATTTTCAAGCACATACACCTTCTTTACTGTCAGCAACCAGCCATCTGCAACTCCCAAACCCTCAAGAAAGAAACCAAGCTTTTCATCATAGTGCAAATCCCCGCATACATTTACCTCTGGATGTCAGTTCAACAGGCAGTAAAAATTGGAGAAATTTTTCTGGACTCTTGAGATCTCAGGCACTGATTGGGTGGTCATTATAGACTGAGAGAGAAATAATACCAGGAACAGACCCAAGACCTTAATGCAGAAGATCCATCAAAGTGCCTGTTGGGTTTCCTTAGAGCCCAGGCACCTTATGATGGACATGTGGGCGTTAACTGGACATCCTCAGAGCCTGATACCAGATCAAAGGCTACAGAGCCATCTGGCCACTATCCCTTAATTTTAATCCATCTTCAGCAATTATTTCAATCTACTTTGTGTATTCAAAATCCTTCTGGCTGCTGTTCTTTCCACACAGCAAACCTAACAGAGTTATTGCATCAGTTCAAAGAAACACTCTCTTGTAATCAATTAATTTAATAACACTTAAATATTGAATTCTTGTGACATATAGTTTACATCATGATTTCAAGCAACTTGTTTTGCAGTCCCCAGGCCTAACAAAATGACCTCCTAGAAAGCATTATAATGGCTTTTTTTTTTTCACCAGGGGCAAACGGTGAAAGATCCTATCCAGCACGTATTTTAGTGGTACACTAAGATCATACATACCCTAGGCATCCTCTACTACAGTGTAATATGAAATTGGTTTATTGGAACACTTTTGTAACTTTTTAAAATTAAGTATCTACCTGAACTAGTCCACTGTGAGCTAGATGCTTTTCATTGCCTTGTTTAATCCCCAGTGGTGCTGAACTGCACTTCCAGAGGTTAAGGATTTGTCCAAGATCATACAGCTAGTCAGAGGCAGAACCAGGTCTTTTACTATAAAATCTCTTCTCTTCCCCTGCCTACTGTTTCCACTGTTACCTAAGCTGCAGTCATTGTGGTTGGTATTTTTTTTCAAGTAGAAATATGCAAACAAAAGAAAGGCAAATGAGATTATTTCCATGCACATAGTATCCAGTTCCTCCATTGAAAAGGAACACACTAGAGTGAACTCTGCCCTATTCCAGAGTGTTGGTCCATGTTGGAAGTTCCCTAAATCTCTATCACACTCAGGTCTTCCAGAGCCCAGAAGATGGGGTGAAAAGAGTTTCTATTGAAATCCAGTGATGTTGCCAATACACACAAGATACTCACAGGCAACCAGGGTAAACTCATTTCTAAAAGGAATACAAACTGGCCAAATATTTCATACAGTTAGAAGGAGCTAAAGGCAAGAAACAAAGATCCAGGCAAACTTCACCAAGGCATTGATCCCTTTGCTTTAAATGTATAGTGGCATTTTCCAAAAACTTTGGAAGGGAAGGATTATCAAAAGTTCAACAATTTAGTTATAATCAGATGCAGGTGACTCTGCCTTAGTTTAGTGATATTCAATGACATTTTTTTAAAAAAAGGCCACCTGTGTTTTACTGCTTCTACCTTATGTTGTTTGGGTACATTTCCTTTAAATACAGGGTTTTACTCTAATAAATGTGCAGGTGGTACAATAAAACTCCTGATGTCGTGGTAAGTAAATACTTCCTGGGGAATAAGCTATGCCCGTCTTTGCAATGAAGCGTGCTTGAACAGAAAACTTCACTCAGTGGGTTTGTGGCATCTGGGATATGTAAATTCATGTAATATGGGCATGCAGTTTATTGTCATGGAGGAGTTTAGGCACCATATAACCAAACCATCCCTAAGAGTTATACCATTCCCAAAATGGAATAAACATATACAATGTTTCATAGAAGATATTTTTTGGCAGATATAAATTCTCCATATTGTTAGCCATCTCAAAATATGGGAGAAAAGCCAGCAACTGTACTTGTAAGGGTAGATACACTTAGAATTAGGTAGAATATGTGGGAGCTGAACTTATGATTTAAAATTCATCAGAACATGATAGGAGTCCTCATTAACCACTCTGAGCGCTTTGTAATAAATAAACTCCAGTAATTTTTTTTTTTTTTTTTTTTTTTGTGGTATGCGGGCCTCTCCCTGTTGTGGCCTCTCCCGTTGCGGAGCACAGGCTCTGGACGTGAAGGCTCAGCAGCCACGGCTCAGGGGCCCAGCCGCTCCGCGGCCTGTGGGATCTTCACGGACCGGGGCACGAACCCGTGTCCCCTGCGTCAGCAGGCGGACACTCAACCACTGCGCCACCAGGGAAGCCCAAAACTCCAGTAATTTTTGTCTGTGTTATGTTTCATCATGTTGCTCTAATTCCTGACAAATCCTTCTTGAGTTTTTTGCTCCGCAAAGTGTTTTATTAATGTCCCTTTTTAACATTCTCCACATTGCTAGTAGCAACCTAGACTTATTAAAAAAGATTACGTTTTCACTTTTAGCTTTTTACAGAAATTTAATATTTGGATTCTACGATCTCTCTGTCTAAGTGTGCAACATTAACACCTTTATCTAATCTACCCCTTGGAAACAATCAGCTGAATTGTATTCCTCTTTACAGGAAAAATGTATTATTAAATTCGTGAGACCCCATTGTGTTATAAGAAACCATGTATCATATCCATATCTCTCTCTATAAATATGCCATTTACAAGCAAACAAGCAAATAATAGACTGTATACTCAGAAAATACTTAATGTCTTTGCATTACATCTTGTACAGTATAGTGTAATGAGGATGGTATTAACCTTAGCATCAGAGATTTTGATTCAAATCTCGACTTTACCACAAACAAAGTTTGCAATCTTGGCATTTTGTTTATCTGTTTGTTTATTTAACCAATTAAAACATCAGATTCTTTATCTATAGAAATCATTAATAAGGCATAATATGCAGGATTGTCTGTATATTTTTAAATGGCAGAAAAAAATATCCAACACAGTGATTATATCATAATAGAGATTATATAAGCCTTATTTCCCCTTTTCTTCCCTTTTTCTGGAGTGTGTAACCTACAAGTTTTCCATTGCAAATGCACAGTAAATGTTTTTATTTCATTTACTAGTCAGTTAAATACACATGAATTGGCCAATTTACTTCAAATAGATTATAAAGGTATTTTTGTAAAATAATTTAGAGAATTTAATTTTTCAGATCAACTCCCAATATTCAGGTAATAATTACTGTGTATTGTCAGGAATTAAATGACGTATAAAGAGTGTAATGAACTAATAAGAACCTGCTGTATAAAAAAATAAATAAAATAAAATTCAAAAAAAGAGTATAATGATATATATTTAGTGATATTCAATGCCTTTTCCTTAAAGGCCACCTGTGTGTGTGTATGTATATATATAAAATTATTCAACATATATAATATTACTTATTGATATAGACTCATGTTTTTTAAATTAAACAAAAATGTATGTACCTGAGAGTGAATAATATGCACACGAATTCTTATTGTAGTGTTTTTGTTATTAGTGAAAAATCGAAAACAATCCAACTACACACACACATACAGACATAGAGAAAAAAAGTATAAGTATTATTGGAAAGGGGAAGAAACAAGATTTTTTCATAATATGTTGAGGATAGAATCAATTTATTGTTGCTTTTTTGTTAATAGTGAAAAAAATGGAAAAATATATGGAAAATATATGTAGCAAATATTAGAAGAATGTGAACTGAAAACAGTTCTTGGCATGGGGAGGTGGATTACAGAGGACTTTCTCTTCTATATTACATATCTTTCTAATGTTTAGACTTTGTATTACTTTGTATATTTCAGTATATATTAATATCTTCTGTAAGAAAAAATATCATTTTCTAACTAAAAATAATTTGAAAGCTTGTCCATTAAGGCAAATAACCAAAGTAATTTAACTCTATATCCCTCAGTTAATCTACTTTATAGAATTGTGGAAATAATTTGAGATAAAGCAAGGAAGACCACTCCACAATGCATAGTGCTATCTCATAATGTGAAATCTGTAGATGGATTTGCTTTGAACTATTGATAAGATTATCTTGCCCACCTCTAATTCCAGGTGGAAGACAGTGCAGTAAATGGCTCTTACAGAGATAAGACACTGCCTTCTTTTTCAGCCAGGTTTAACTCCTTCAGAGCAGGCTATCATCATCAGTCAATAGAACAAAGTAAATCTCAAACTTCAAAAAGAAAAGCTCCAATAATCCAGAAAAAGCTCCTGCATATTATTATATTGCTGACTATTCCCATGCAAAAATGGCCATCTGATTCTTTCTTTGTTTATTCAAATGCATTATTCTCCATATGTAAGACACTTCCACATATTCATATTGATGATCTAAAGTACTGAAGCAAGACAGCCTGGGCCATAAAATTAGCTTATTATCATAAAGTTATCTGGAAAAGCACAGCTAAACCATGGAGGACATGTGTCAGAGGAGGTTGGCTTACTTGCAATGGATGTTGTTCCTTTCTAGTTTTTTAGCAATGAGAATGAAAAACCAAGACAGTAGGGGGCAGCTTCCTTAACAGCATTTGGCAGATTGAGATAGTTAGGACCTAATAAGTACCTATTAGTTGTACTAATATTTGCTGCCCTTCACCAAAGGAAATTTCCATAATTATTATTGTGTATTTATATCACCAAATGAAGTTTTGTATTTGCATTGTGGTTTAAAAGGCATATTGATGGTGATTTGATTAGTCATTAGCATATCAAATATGGACTATCCAGGCTTTGGAAAGGTTGGCGGCTAGATTTTACTGTCCTCAAACTGGGTGATTTGTATCTTTTTTGAAAAATGTACATGTCTCAGATTTGCCTCCCCATAAATGACCCTCTAGATCTAGACAATAAGATGTCTCATATCCCATTTCAATGAGCAATGCTGAAACTTTCATATGTATCATAAGTTGTCTCTATATTGGGTAAATCTCAATCATGATCAGAAAATCAATTACAACTTTCTTAATAGGAGAGTGAAATTTGAAATTCCTTTCTAAACTTAGTAATATTTAGATCTGTGGTATCTTATGATTTGCTCTCCAGGTTTAGTTTAAGGAACTGCTAGGTGTTAAAAACAGGCTATTTTGGAAAAATTAGACAACAAATAAAAACCTGGAAGTTATTAAGATGAAATTATAATTTTTAATTAAATTCAATACAGTAAAAGATTTTTGAATGCAATGTGCCATCCACACAGAAGTTCATAAAGGGGTGCGGGGGGAGAAAGAGAGAATCTTTGGCTTTAGAAAGCTTACTGTTCAGTAGGGAGATGTCATGTAAAAAATATTGATAATATAAATAGCTACAATTTATTTCCCACATAAGTACAGTACTATTACTACCCCTATAATATCAATACTAATACTAATCAATACTAATAAATATACTACTACTATAATATCAATAGTAGTAAAAATATTTCAGAATGTTTACTCTGTGCTAGTCACCATCCAAGACACTCTAAACATTATCTTGTTTAACCTGTCCACAAGCCTATGAGTTTACCCATTCCTATCATGGAAGAAGAAACTAAAACTTAGAGATATTACTTAAGCTAGGAAATGGAAGGGTTTGTCTGGTTCCAAGATTCTGTTGAATAGTAACTTACAGAATTCTAAACAATATATATAGTACAAGACAAAATACATTCTACAAGAGTGTTCAAGCCAGGGATATTAATGCCAAAATGGCAGGCAGCTTTACCTGTTTTGCTTACTGATGTATGCCAGGTTCCTAGAACTGTATCTCATAAGTAAAAGACACTCAATAAAGATGTGTAGAACTGAATTATATCTCAGGGAAATAAGTTTTCATTCTTTAGGTGTGAGGGTTAGAGTGGAAGTTGAGAAAGGGCTCAGAAGCAATTATCTGAAGAAAGTTTTTAAGGCCTCACTAGCTCCAACTGCTAAGTTCCTTCTTGTCACATCTCCTACCCACTGCAGCCCTCCTGATTACATGCACAACTCAAGCCCTCTTGGAACACTCCTCATGTTAATGGGATCTCCAAACTCACTTTCTGAATGTTTAGATCTGCATGCTTAGATGCAGAGTGAGAACATGTATTATATGAGAAACTATAAATGTCATTGTTCATGAACTCGTAGGGCTATATGGTTGTGTTTGTGGCTGGTAGAAGTTAAATTACTAGGGTTGAGGAGGTTGTGGAACTGGAAAGTGTTTGAATTATATCTTATAACCATAAAGTTTGCAAGAAACAAGGCAGAGAATGAAAATGTAGATGTGGTGCTGAAATTACTGAGGAAAGTAGAAGAAGATCTGGGTAGCTCAGTAAATGACTGTATTAAAGGACAACAAGGAACCTTGTCAATATGAACTGGAGAAAAGAAGAAGAGGGTGGAATGACTGCATTCTGACCACTTGCAGGGAACAAGGAATGTACAAATGCCTTGTTCTGTCAATATGGATGTCTGGGGAGCACATTAAACATCCAGCTGCAATCTGTTCTGGGGGAAAGGCAAAGAAATGGAAGTGATATTTAAGGAAAAGCCTGAGAATAAATTTCTTGAGCATGTGTCTATTGATGAAGTGTCAATACTCTGCCAGTCCCTTTATCAGGCACTGGGGATGTAGAAGGCTTCCATTCTCAAAATAATAAGCATTCCAAAATGAGCAGTTAGAGACAAATAAAGGAAAAGTTACAAATCCAGTGAGTTCAATAAAACAAGACTGTGCTAGCTGTGATCAAGTAGGAAGACAATATTGGGGAAGGGGGATCATCTAAAGCAGGAAGATAAAACGAGTTGTTTGGAAAGTATAATGAGATGGGATGGACATGTTGCAACAGAGAATGAAAGTGTAGAATTGAAGAAATATAAGAAAAACGTATCCTAATAGAGATTAGTCAGACTAATTTTGATGTTTATATCTACTAGATATAATCATAAGATTATTAACTAGTAAATACCTAGAAAAGCTCAGGTATTCTACTGTAACTTAATATGATTTTATGAAAGTTAATCACCCTAGAACAACTTAATTTCTCCATGACAGTGATGCCTAAGAAAGAGCAAGACAGTTAATATATATGGGTTTTAGTAAGGCCTCTGTTACAGACTCGTATGCCATTTTTCACCAAGAAATTTGGAATATTTTGTGAAGTCAATGTATAACTTCAAGAAAGCTCATACCCTTAGGTGATGATCAATGGTTATGTGACAACCTAGGATCACATATTGAGAGCTGTCCCACTGTGGTCAGTTCTAATGCCCAGTATTTTTTATACATTTTATTAATGATTTGGAAGATAGCCTCACACTCAGCTTAATGAGCACACTATCTGTTCCCATCTTGGAAGACTGCCAACACTACAAGGCACAAAAATGGAATTCAAATGTCCCTGGTTAACTGGGAACTGGTCCATCAAAAGTGTGAATTAAACCATAGGATACACCCTCTATATTTAGGGAATGAACAGTAGCCACTTGCATATAAGCATTAACATACTAGCATAGCCTCAAGAGGCAATAACTAAAGACAAGAGAACTCCTTTATTGACTGCTATGAATTACAACAGAAGTCCAGTTTGTTAAGAATATCCACAATGCCTGCTATGTCCTAGTTGGAGAATTGCTTTTCTCTTTATTTTTTAACGTTTTAAAAAAGAGTTCCATAGGGGACTTCCCTGGTGGTCCGGTGGTAAAGAATCTGTCTTCTAATGCAGGGGACACGGGTTCGATCTCTGGTCAGGGAACTAAGATACAACATGCTACGAGACAACTAAGCCTGCATGCCAGAACTACTGAGCCCTTGTGCCTCAGCTAGAGAGCCCACGTGCTCTGGAGCCTGCATGTCACAACTAGAGAGAAGCCCGTGCACTGTAACTAGAGAGAAGCCCGCGGGCCGCAATGAAGAGCCACGTGCTACAACAACAAAGATCCCGCATGCCTCAACAAAGATCCCACATGCCACAACTAAGATCCAATGCAGCCAAAATAACTAACTAAATAAATAAAAATTAAAAAAATAAAAAAGAGTTCCATAAAAAGAGATATCCAACAAATGTTAATTGATGGCATATGATAATTAATATGTCAGATATTTTGTATTCTAAATAAATTCTTCCTATCCCCTTTGAAAATAGTAAGGATTCAAGCAATATTTGTTAAATGAATGAATGACTTGAAGAAAGAAACTTGAGACAAAAGATTATGATTGAAGCAAAATTCACTCATTTCTATTCATTTAAATGACACATTGTTCTTTTACTATTTTCCAGATATGTGTTAAGCACTGGGAATACAGTAATGTGTGAGTCATTGAGCCTGCTCAGAAGGAGCAAACAGCCCAGTTAAAAAAAAAATCAATAAGTACAATGGTATGTGGCAAATACTATAAGACAAGGGTCCCCAATTCCCCCGTCTGTGGAAAAATTGTTTTCCACGAAACTGGTCCCTGGTGCCAAAAAAGGTTGGGGACCATTGCTATAAGAGATGCATGTCAGGGCATTATAGGACAATAGAGAATAAGAAGCTATCTAAACTGAGGCAGGGATAGTGATCTGACAAAGGTAAAATTTGAATAATTAATTTCCAACAATGAAGTTTCAAGGATAAGTTATTCTTAACTGTATATGTGTACGTTTGTATGAATGAGTGTGAGTGTGTATGTGTGTATGCATTGGGGAGTGGGCAGGAGGAGGAATTTTTCTTTCTGGCAGAGGAAACAGAATTGGAACACATGACAGATTTTACATGACAGATTGTGTAGGAAATTTACAGACAATCACTTCTCTCTCTTTAGAAAAGACGACACTAGAGACAAGATGACTTAAATAAAATCAAGTGGAATTTAACTTGGGCATAAGAATTTCTGTCAGTGTTTTAACATTGGAAAGGAGTATTCACACAATATTGTTATTTGTTCCTAGAAGTCATTAAAAAGGGAATTTTAAAAAATCTATCCTTTTTATTGAATGAAAGATTCTTTAAATTCTATAGTGCTTTACAATTTTCAAAAGTTTCACGCACAAGATTTCATATAATCCCATAATAATCCTTTTTTTCCCCATCCCTATATTGCCCCTTCCCCTTTCCCACTCCCCAGTCTATCTTTAGGTTGTCAACAAATGGCAAAATAAGAGATACCAGCCTTTTTTCTCCCCACAAATGACAGTAATTAGACAGTAATATAGCCCCGAGAGGGCTCAAGAGTCCAATTAAGAACCTATAGTGAAAAATGGAGAATATCCACACATAAAGGATCACTAGGGAAAGCAGCTCAGTGGAAATGTCTGGAGATAGCTAGGAACAAAGAAGAAAGGCAAGACTAACAATATCAGCCACATGGTGGGTGCCATTATGGTCCCCAATGGCCTACTTTGTGGCAGACCCAGCAGCCTTTGCCTCTGAGAGCCTCTACAGCCCTTATGACAGCTGTGGATTCCCTACAACTTTCATAGCAGAGGACCCCATAATATTTGTCATCATGGACCCCAGAGGCCTGCTCTACGGAAGACACTGGCAGCCATTGCAACTAAGTAGCCAACGGCCATAGCTGTTAGAGACTCACCAGAGACGGAGATGCTGCTGTACTGCTCCCCCAGAAAAAGCTGCTGTTGTGTTGCCCAAGGACCAGGGACACTGCACCCCCTAATCCTGCACATGCCCCAGGCCCCAGAGCTGCAGCTGCTCCATGTGGGCCCACACTTCAGCCCCAGCTTCAAGTCCACTCCGTGTGCACATGTGCTCCAGGATCTTAGCTCTGAGGCTGCTCTGCACACACCCACAGTCTAGATTCAGGACCGTAGCTGCTCCATGTACACCTCAAGCACCAGAACAAACATCACTGTGGTATCACCAGCATCCTGGACTCCAGAGCTGTTGTCACTCCATGCATGCCTGTGCTCCAGACTTTGGGTTTGTGGCAGCTTAGTGTGTACCTGTGTCTCACACATCAGTGCTGCTGTGGGCTAGCCAATGCCCCAGACCCTAGAGCCACTATCACTCTGTGAGCACTTGGGCTTCAAATCCTAGCTTCATGGCTGCTCCACAGGAATCTGCACATCAGATACCAGTGCCACCACCACCACAAGGGTGCCCACAAGCTGGTTCTGACACCAGCAGGGAACTCCTTGGCCACGTCCTTCATGGGAAAAAAAGAGATCAGGTGGTCTCCGAAAACCTTCACCACTGCTACAGATAGCCCCAGCATTGGTCATTGAGGGCCTCTGAAATCTTCATCAACACTGACCTGAGCTGATGAAGCTAAATAAGACTGTGCTGTTGGACCTTCCCAGGAGCTGGAACTAGCACACACCCAGATAGCACCCTCACCTCAACCCACAGGTGAAATCTTTCCCCACAAAAACGAGTCCATAAAATCTGGAAGAGGTGACTTCTTCATCAAATGCATAGACATCAACACAAGGCTACAGGAAACATGAAAAATGAAGAAAACATGACACCACCAGAGGAACTCAATAAGTTTCCAGTGGTCAAATCTAAGGAAATGGAGCTCTGAACATTGCTGGACAGAGACTGCAAAATAATCATTTTAAGGAAGCTGTGATCTATAAAAGAACATAGACAACTCAACAAAGTCAGAAAAAAAATATGAACAAAATGAGAAGTTTAAGAGAGAGATATGTTATTAAAAGAGAACTAAACAAATTCTGGAGCTGAAGAATACACTGAATAAAATAAAAAACACAATAGAGAGCATTAGAAGAAGACTTGATTAAGCAGAAGAAAGAATCTGAGAACCCAAAGATGAAATTAGGCAGCAGAGAAAAAAGAGAAAAAAATTGAAAAACAGTAAAGAAAGTCTATGTAAATTATGGTACATCATCAGATGAAACAATATTCACATTTTGCAAGTCACAGAAGAAGTGAGAGAGAAAGGACAGAAAACTTATTTAATGAAATATGGCTGAATATTTCCCAAATCTGAGAAGAGATATGGACATCCAAGTACATGAAATTCATAGATCCCATACAGATTCAACCCAAAGAAAATTTCACTGAGACACATGGTACTAACACTGTCAAAAATCAAAGACCAAAAATAATTTTGAAAGCAGTAAGGGAAACAAACAAAAAACAAAATGTGGGCTTCCCTGGTGGCGCAGTGGTTGAGAGTCCGCCTGCCGATGCAGGGGACACGGGTTCGTGCCCCGCTCTGGGAAGATCTCACATGCCGCGGAGCGGCTGGGCCCATGAGCCATGGCTGCTGAGCCTGCGCATGCAGAGCCTGTGCTCCACAACGGGAGAGGCCACAACAGTGAGAGGCTCGCATACTGCAAAAAAAACCAAAAAACAAAGTGGACCCATAAGGCTCTCAGCATACCTCTCAAGAGAAATCTTGCAGGCCAGGAGAGAGTCTGATGATATATTCAAAATGCTGAAAGAAAAAAATCCTGCCAATCAAAAATTATTTACCCAGCAATGCTATCCTTCAGAAATGAAGGAGTGATACTTTCCCAGACAAACAGAAACTGAGGGAGTTCATGATCACTAGATCTGCTTTACAAAAAAATGCTAAAGAAAGTTCTTCAATCTGAAATGAAAAGACACGAAGTTCAGTAATATGAAAACATGAAGATGTAAAACTCCACTGGTAAGGAAAGTACATATAGTCAAATCCAGGATACTCTAATACTCTAATGGTGGTATGTAAGTAACTTAACTCTAGTATAAAAGTTAAAAGACAATTAAAAGTAACTCAAGCTAGCACAATTTTTTAATGAATTCACAATATAAAAAGATGTAAAATGAGCCATCAAAAACATAAAATGTGGGAGGGGGAAATAAAAGGGTAAAGTTTTTATATGTAATCAAAGTTATGTTGTTATCAGCTTAAAATAGACTGTTATAACTATAAGACGTTTTATATAAGCTTCATAGTAACCACAAAGCAAAATATCAAGGAATCAAAGCATACCACTACAGAAAATCATCAGATCACAAAGCAAGATAGGAAGAGTGAAAGAAAGGAAAAAAGGAAGTAGAAAACAGCCAGAAAACCATTAACAAGATGGGAATAATATACCTTTACATAATAATTACTTTAAATGTAAGTGGACTAGATTCTCCAATCAAAAGACATAAAGTGGCCAAGTGGATTAAAAAAAGGATCCAACTATATGCTGCCTACAAGAGACCTACTTTAGCATCAAAGACACATATAGACAGAAAGTTAAGAGGTGGAAAAGATATTCTATGCAAATGGGAACCAAGTGAGAGCAGGATTATCTATACTTATACCAGGGAAAATAGACTTTAATTCAAGCACTGTAACAAGAGACAAGGAGGTCAGTATATACAGTTGGCCCTTCATATCCAAAAGCTTTGCATCTGCAGATTCAGCCAACTACAGAGCAAAAACATTTAGAAGAAAAAATTCCAGAAAGTTCCAAAAAGCAAAACTCAAATTTGCTGCACATTGGCAACTATTTACATAGCATTTACATTGTATTTACAACTATTTACACAGCATTTACCTTGTATTAGCTATTATAAGTAATCTAGAGATTATATAAAGTATATAAGAGGGTGTGCATGGGTTATTTACAAATATTAAGCCATTTTACATAAGGGACTTGAGCACCTATGAATTTTGGTATCCAAAGGGGGTCTTGGAACTAATCCCCCACAGATACCATGGGGTCAATTAACCAAGAGGATGTGTTTTTGAACTAAATATATTTGAAGTAAATCTGATCTGATCTTAAAGAGTAGTGAAGAGTGGTGAGGTGAATAGAGAACATGTAGAGTTTGAAAGATATAAAATTTAGAAAAGCTTCATTTAAAAGCTCCTTGTGGGCTTCCCTAGTGGCACAGTGGTTGGGAGTCCGCCTGCCGGTGCAGGGGACGCGGGTTCGTGCCCTGGTCCGGGAGAATCCCACATGCCGCAGAGCGGCTGCACCCGTGGGCCATGGCCGCTGAGCCTGCGCGTCTGGAGCCTGTTGCTCCGCAGCGGGAGAGGCCACAGCAGTGAGAGACCCGCGTACCGCAAAAAAAAAAAAAAGCTCCTTGTGTGTCAAGTAGATATTAAACATCATTTTTATGATTTTAATATAAGTGAATCTGAACTAGCATATGGACTGAGTTTCTTTTAGCTGAAATGACTGGGTTTAAAATGTAGGGGAAAATGATCATTTGGTAAATATATTCTTGGTTTTGAAAGACTTACAAGTGTTTAAAAAATAGTTCTCAAATTAACTATATTCATATGCATACAGGTTTTCTCATCTTTACCATTGAAGGATGAAAAGAACTAAAATAAATAAATAAATTTCTAGAAACTTACACCTACTAAGACTGAATCATGAAAAAATAGAGAATATGAATAGAACTATAACTAGTAAGGAGATTGAATCAGTAATCAAAAATCTCCCAACAAAGAAAAGCACAGGACCATATGGCTACATTAGTAAATTGTGCCAGACATTTACAGAAAGATTAATGCCAGTAGTTCTCAAACTCTTCCAGAAAATTAAAAAGGAAGGAATACTTCCAAACTCATGTTATGAAGCTGATATTACCTTGATACCAAAATCAGACAAGGGCACAACTAGAAAAGAAAATTACAGGCCAATATCCCTGATGAATAAGGATGCAAAAATTCTCAACAAAATACTAGCAAATAATATTAAGCAGCACATTAAAAGGATTGTATACCATAATCAAGTCATTTTTATCCCTGTATGCAAGGATGTTCAACATACTGAAATCAGTCAATGTTATGCACCACATTAACAAAATGAAGGATAAAATTCATATGATTATCTCAATAGACACATCAAAAGCATTTGACAAAATTCAACTTCCTTTCATGATTAAAAACTCTCAACAAACTGTGTATAGAAGGAGTATACCTCAATGTAGCAAGGCCATATATGACAAGCCCACAGCTAAAAATCATACTCAATGGTAAAAAGCTAAAATCTATTCCTCTAAGATCAGGAACAAGGATGCCCATGCTTCCCATTTCTATTCAATATAGTACTGGAAGTCCTAGCCAAGGCAATTAGGTAAGAAAAAGAAATAAAAAGTATCCAAATCAGAAAGGAAGAAGTTTTGCAGATGATATGATCTTATATATAGAGATCCCTAAAGATTTCACCAAAAGGGTTAGAATTAATAAATGAATTCAGTAAAGTTGCAAGATACAAAATTAACATACAAAAATCAGTTGCATCTCTATATGCTAACAATAAACTAACTGAAAGAGAAATTAGGAAATGAATCCCATTTATAATAGAATCAAAACAATAAAATACTTAGAAATAGACTTAACCAAGGAGGTGAAAGACCTGTACACTGAAAACTAAAAGAGATTGATGAAAGAATATCAATTATACCCTAAATCTAAAACAAACAAAAAAAACTATCTTTGCCATTTATTTAGAAAAAAGGATATAGGTCTTAGAATTGATATTTAAAGTCTCCTCTTGCTTTGCAATGAAATATATTACTTGGATTATGAATAAGAAAACACATTTATTGAGCACTTATTTCAGTCTGGCATGTACTAAGTATTTACACCTAGTATACTTATTTTGATCTTCAAAAATTATCAGTATTTTAACCCTACAAAAGGTCATTTCTCTCTCACATGACCAATGCAGGTTATTAGGGCACTTTACTCACTGTGTTTATAAGAAAAGCCAGGCTGGGACGAAGTGAGAGAGTAGCATTGACATGTATACACTACCAAATGGAAAATAGATAGCTAGTGGGAAGAGCGGCATTGCATGGGGAGATCAGCTCTGTGCTTTGTGACCACCTAGAGTGGTGGGATAGGGAGGGTGGGAGGGAGATGCAAGAGGGAGGGGGTATGGAGATATATGTATACATATAGCTGATTCACTTTGTTATACAGCAGAAACTAACAAAATATTGTAAAGCAATTATACTCCAATAAAGATGTTAAAAAAAAAAAAGAAAGAAAAGAAAGAAAAGCCAGGCTGAAAGAAGTTTTCAGGTAACTTGACGGTTTGAGTTCTGGTTTTTCACCCTTCACATTCACTGTTAATCACATTTGGAAACAAGTCCCATGACCAAAACTAATGTCAAAAAACCAAAAAAGTACAGTGCAACTATGTGTCAGAAAGTGGGAAAGCTTGAAATATTTGGTGACCACAAAATGGCAACCCAGATTTCTTTTGTTTTTTAATTTTTTTGAAGTATAGTTTATTTATAATATTCCAGGTGTACAGCAAAGTGATTTAGTTATACAGTTATACATATATATTCTTTTCCATATTTTTTTCCATTATAGGCTATTACAAGATATTGAATATAGTTCCCTGTGCTATACAGTAGAGCCTTGTTGTTTATTTTATATATAGTAGTGTGTACCTGTTAATCCCAAATTCCTTCTCCTCTTCCCCTTTGGTAACCATAAGTTTGTTTTCTATGTCTGTGAGTCTATTACTGTTTTGTAAATAAGTTCATTTGTATCATTTTTTTTAGATTCCACCTATAAGTGACGTCATATGATATTTGTCTTTCTCTGACTTACCTCACTTAGCATAATAATCTCTAGGTCCATCCATGTTGCTGCAAATAGCATTATTTTATTCTTTTCTAGAGCTAAGTAATATTGCATTGTGTGTGTATATATAAATATATATAAATATATAAATATATAAATATATAAATATATAAATATATAAATATATATATATATATATATATATATATATATATATATATATATATATATATATATATATCTTCTTTATCCATTCATCTGCAGATGGACATTTAGGTTGCTTCCATGTCTTGGCTATTGTAAATAGTGCTGCTAGGAACATTGGTGTGCATGTATGTTTTCAAATTTGAGGTTTTGTCTTTTCCAGATATATGCCCAGGAGTGTGGTTGCAAGATCATATGACAACTCTATTTTTAGTTTTTTGAGTAACCTCCATACTCCTTTCCATAGTGGCTTTACCAGTTTATATTCCCACCAACAGTGTAGGAGGGTTCCCTTTTCTCCATACCTCTCCAGCATTTAATATTTGTAGAATTTTTGATAATGACCATTCTGACTGGTGTGAGGTAGTACTTCATGATAGTTTTGATTTGCATTTCTCTAATAATTAGCAATGTTGAGCATCTTTTTATATGCCTGTTGGCCATCTGTATGTCTTCTTTGGAGAAATGTCTATTTAGGTCTTTTGACCATTCTTTGATTAGGTTGTTTGTTTTTTTGATATTGAGCTGTATAAACTGTTTCTATATTTTGGAAATTAAGCCCTTGTTGGTTGCATTATTCGCAAATATCTTCTCCCATTCCTTAGGCTGTTTTTTGTTTTGCTTATGGTTTCCCTTGCTGTGCAAAACTTGCAAGTTTAATTAGTTCCCATTTTTTTATTTTTGCTTTTGTTTCCATTACTCTAGGAGACAGATCCAAAAACTATTGTTGTGATTTATGTCAAAGAATGTTCTTCCTATGTTTTCCTCTAGGAGTTTTGTAGTATGCAGTCTTACATTTAGGTCTTTAATCCATTCTGAGTTTTTTTTTATATAATGATGATAAGTGTTCTAATTTCATTCTTTTACATGTAGCTGTCCAGTTTTCCCAGCACCACTTACTGAAGAGACTGTCTTTTCTCCATTGCATATTCTCACCTCCTTTGTTGTAGATTAATCGACCATAAGTGCATGGGTTTACTTCTGGGCTCTCTATCCTATTCCATTGATTTATTGTCTGTTTTTGTGCTGCTGTTTTGTACCGTTTTCATTACTTTGTAGTATAGTTTGAAGTCAGAGAGCATGATTCCTCCAGATCCATTCTTCGTTCTCAAGACTGTTTTGGCTATTTGGGGTCTTTTGTGTTTCCATACAAGTTTTTAAATTTTTTGTCCTAATTCTGTGAAAAATGCCATTAGTAATTTATAGAGATTGTATTAGATCTGTAGATTGCCAGGGGTAGTATGATCATTTTAACAATATTGATTCTTCCAATCCAAGAACACTGTATATCTTTCCATTTATTTGTGTCATCTTCAGTTTCTTTCATCAGCATCTTATAGTTTTTCAAGTATAGGTCTTTTGCCTCCTCAGGTAGGTTTATTCCTAGATATTTTATTCTTTCTGATGTGATGATAAATGGGATTATTTCCTTAATTTCTCTTTCTGATAGTTCATTGTTAGTGTGTAGAAATACAACAGATCTCTATACATTAATTTTGTATGTTGCAACTTTACCAAATTCTTTGAGTTTTCTGGCAGCATCTTCAGGGTTTTCTATGTATAGTATCACGTTATCTGCAAACAGTGACAGTTTTACTTCTTCCTTTCCAATTTGGATTCATTTTATTTCTTTTTCCTCTCTGATTGCTTTGGCTAGGACTTCCAAAACTATGTTGAATAAGAGTGGCAAGACAGGGCATTCTTGTCTTATTCCTGATCTTAGAGGAAATGCTTTCAGCTTTTCAGCATTGAGTATGATGTTACCTGTGGATTTGTCATACATGGCCTTTATTAAGTTAAGGTATGTTCCCTCTGTGCCTGCTTTCTGGAGAGTTTTTACATAAATGGATGTTGAAATTTATCAAAAACTTTTTCTGCATCTATTGAGATGATCATATCGTTTTTCTTCTTCAATTTGTTAATATGATGTATCACATTGATTTATTTGCAGATATTGAAAAATCCTTGCATCTCTGGGATAAATCCCACTTGATCATGATGTATGATCCTTTTCATGTATTACTGGATTTGGTTTGCTTGTATTTTGTTGAGGATTTTTGCATCTACGTTCATCAGTGATATTGGCCTGAAATTTTCTTTTTTTGTGATATATTTGTCTGGTGTTGGTATCAGGGTGATGGTGGCCTCATAGAATAAGTTCAGAAGTGTTCCTTCCTCTGTAAGTTTTTGGAATAGTTTCAGAAGGATAGGCATTAACTCTTCTCTAAATGTTTGGAAGAATTACAACCTAGTTTTCTTGATTCCTGACTTAAGGATATAATCTGTATCAAAATCTTCACATGTGAGAATATGAAGCTCAATTATGTAATAAGATTCAAATGTTTTCTTGATCATGATTTTTCATATTCATTTTTCTAAAGGACACAGGATTAAAAAACTATCCAATGTTTTCTAAACACTGCATAATCATACACTACTTTTTAACACATTTTAATGTTTTTATCTAACAAAGTAAAACAGTAAAAAGTATTAAGTAGTACAAAGTAATACAATTTTATATAGGCCCAGTATTCATGGATTTCAGAAGTCATAGGATGATCAGTTGATTCAGCTTGGTTAGTGGGGATGGTGGCCTCCAAATCTGAAACAGTGAAAGATGACAGAGCTTGAGAGATAGAGAAAAAGAGAGAGAGAAAGAGAGGTGGTGGGAGGGAAGTAAATTTTTACTTAGGGCAAAATCTCCAGGAAATATAAAATTTTGTGTGCTACAAAGGTGAAATTTTGTTGAAAGGAATATCATGACCTCTGAAGAGGAAATGATGCTACAGAAGAGGTGCTGCCCACTCAAGATTGTGGAATAGTGGCAGGAAGCAGATGTCCCTAGGAGCAGCAGACTCTCTTGAATTCTGAGCCCTGTGTGAGTACCTGGCATATTTCTGCCCTGGCTGCCTTGTCACTTGTTAACATGGCTCTTGGACTTTTTGTGGGCCTCAGGGAATCACTAAAGGGAAGGAGAAAAGGAGATGGAGAAGAAACAAGAGAAAAGAAGAAGATAGAAAATGGGAGGGGATAAGCAATCGACCTCTGACCAGCTTGATTTTTCATCAGTTTTGACATTTTTTTTTTATTAATAAAACTGAGTGAAACAGGGAGACACCTTTGTTGGGTTTGAATGATGCGTCTAACTAGGTCCCTTGCTGGTGTTGAAATTGCTTTTCACAGAACCCCATCGAGATTATCTCATAGCATAGTAAACACTGCCTCATAGGCACAGAGGAGTAAAGAGTTGTAATTGATCAAGTAAAAAATAAAGGGCTTTATTTAATTAAATTCTGAGTAGATAGAAAAATAAGTAATTCAACCTTAGATCGGTAAGTCACAATGTAAGCAAATTTGTGGTTAGCACACTACATCTGTTCCTGATTCTTAAAAGACTTAAGACTTCAAATTTACTGAAGATTAGATGGTGAATTTGTTAGGAATTAAACAAAGCAATTCATTGTTAGAAAACAGAGAGCAATTCTTGCCAAGGATCTTCTTTCCTTCTCTCTTCATATGTTTAAATCAGCTCAAGTAGCATTTATCGGCAGCGGCAGGATCATTGTTATTTTGTTGAATGTCCCTAATGATAGAATAAAAACTTAAAGTATAATTACTGTTCACTAAATGACAACTAAAATAAGATTCTCTGTGTATGTATATATATATATTGAATATATATATTCAAATATGCAAATGTATGTGAAATGTCTATATTGTTAATCATATTTATCCATAATCATCTATGTGTACATAATTCTTGGAAAAATCATATACATATATAAATTTTATAAACATGAATTTTTTTCTCAAATTTCAATTCATTATCGGTAATATGGAAGATGATATCCCTAAACTGGTTTTCAAACTCAGGACAAAGCTACCTTTGGTAACATATTTCAGTGAATGTCCTGTTCTTGGAATATATGGGGCCCATTATTTCTGACAACATATCATATTTTAAGAGACAGCAGCTGCTAAATAAAATTATCACACAATATCTTGCAAAAGAATCACCAAGGCAATTATTTCTCACTACCACCATATCCCCTTTAAGTTGCCTTTCATGTGTCTATATTTTCTCTCTGAAGCTGTCTTGATTTTACACAAAGCAATTAAAATATATTTGGGAGTTTGAAAAATGCAATATATAATTTCCCTGACTTCAGTCCTCGCCACTGATAATAAACTTAAAATTTAGACATAATGACTGTCAAAGACATTTTTAATATTTATGGATTTATGCAAATGAAAAATCTCAAAAAGGCATTTAAATTTTAATAAATCACATATTTATATATGTAATAAACAATCTTTTTTAAAGAATATAACTATAGTAAATTAAGATTGTTCTAAACAATTCAAAACATACAGTGGTTATATCTATGGCTAATTAGATGTTCCAGTTTCAAGGATGGCCATGAACAAGGTCATAATGACTGCATATCCACACAAAGAAATTTACTACTCTAGATTTATATGTGAGCTTTCTATTTCACACACTTAACTTCCTTTAGCTTTAAAAATGCACATGCATATACTTGTGTACATCCCCATATGTCCCCAGGCCCTCGAGATGCTATTCTCGGAACCGAAGCTAGTTTTTCGTAGCTGCAATTCTTTGAGTAAATGGGAAAATCATCCTGACAGAGAATCCCTTAGCCTATGTATATCAGTAATTATATCCATGGTGACATGACCCAAGAAATAAAAGTTCAGGAGATTAAAGACTCAGTGGCCTTGAATCCTGCTTCCAGCAGCTAAGAATCATAATTTGATATCTGGCACAGATTTTCCTTATGACCTATGCCAGATAGGTTAATCGTTTTATGCCTCAGTTTCCTTATTTGTGAAATGTAGTATGAAAATAAATCTGGTCCCAGAGGGAAGAGCTGTTGTGGGGTTTACATGATGAAGTGTGATGTACATGCTGAGTGAATCCTCATTATGAACATTATGGCCTGATTATGCTCATGTTATGTAAAAACTAGCCAATTTACAGATACATGTAGGTATTGTGCTTCAAGTATAAAAGTGAAGGTCAGAAACATTTTTCAATTTTATTTTTGAGACTGATTGAGCACTAAAATAATGTAAAGTACAGCTCATAATTTTCTGCATTTTCCTGGGCATACTGTTCTCAGACAATAAAATAGGATATTAGTTTGACTTTATAATAAAACTGAGCTAAATTCAACCAGTTCTTCATTTTTATTATTTATTGCAGTGCCTGTCGCAGGAATGTATTGATTTTTGTGCCAACCTTTGTTTTTCTTACAAGTTTTGTCACACAAATTTGCTTCTCTAAATGCAGTGCCCTTAGTATACTTTACAAAACATATTGGCATGACATTACAATTTGACCTTTACATCTTCTGAGGAACCAGGCCATTTCAGTACTAAAAGCCATATTTTGCAGTTCATTTTATCCCATTCGTTTTCAACTTTTATTGAACTCTCCACAAAGTGAAGCATGCATTCTGCACAAAACTTTCTTTGAATGTTATGACTGAACACAGGTAGTTCAAATACAGGTTTTATATTTTTGAAGCATGGCTAAGTCATTTTTTAGAGCATGATTAAACTAAGCACAATTATTTAGAAGAAAGAATGAGTGAAAAGATGAAAATTGTATTTTGAGTTGAATAAAAATTTACAGAGACACTTGGAAGGTAAAACAGTTACTTGTTACCAGTTCAGAGAGGCAGTGACATGATTTTACATAATTTTTTTTTCAGAGATTCAATGTCCGCAGTCTGTAGAGCAATGTGAAAAACTAAGTATGCATTTTTGAAGTTCAATAAACTATATTCAGGTTGCCCATATTCACCCTGAATTAATTACTAGCTTGGAAGTACTTGCCAATAACACAATTCGGGAAGTACAGTGTCTCAACCACCTGGTTTTCCATTCATTTAAAACTATTCATTGAGCACCTTTTATTTGCTAGCTTCTGCTTATTTGCTTTTTAAAACATTACTGTTAGTTTATATCTTTGGGATTTACTTTTAGACAGGAAATTGTTGTTGTTGTTTTAGATTTTAGGTGCAATAATGAAATATTTCTGAGATTTAGAGACAATAATCTTTCTATTGCATCACAGTAGAGCTTTAAAATAGAAGATAATTGATAAAATGAGTAATTTATGGATAATATTCCACTAATAGATAATATAAGGCTGCCATTTTCACTTTTCCATCATTTTCTTGAAATTTAATTATCCCTTCTCTAAAATCAAACTTAATTATGCTCAGTAAAACACATATGAGCTAAAGAAAATTAGACAAGATGATCAAAATCAGAAGAGTGTTTCAGAAAGAAAAATTCCATAAACATTCAAAATATATATTTAAGGGAAGTTAATACATTTATATTGATGCATATTATGAGTTGCTGTTATTGGCTATGACAACCCATTTTATTGTATCTATTTAATATGTTTACTTATAAACTTACTTTTTTTTTTTTTTTTTTTTGCGGCACGTGGGCCTGTTCCTGTTGTGGCCTCTCCCATTGCGGAGCAGAAGCTCCAGACATGCAGGCTTAGCGGCCACGGCTCACGGGCCCAGCCGCTCCACGGCATGTGGGATCTTCCCGGACTGGGGCACGAACCCGTGTCCCCTGCATTGGCAGGCGGACTCTCAACCACTGCGCCACCAGGGAAGCCCTAAACCTCCTTTTAAAAAATTGTTTAAAGTAGCTCACAACCTCTGAGTGGACCCTATCAAGATAGTTCGCCAAGGAAGTTTTTAATCCATAAATCTTTTGTTTCTCTATTTCTGATGCCATTTGAGCTCATATTCAAAATGATCCTACTTACAGAGCAGAGTCTAAGGAACAAGGAGCAGGATATGGATGGTTCATTGGAGCTTGTATTTTATAGTTGCCTTAAAGCCCAATGACATTAATGAGAAAGTGATGCAGGCAAATCATCACTGTAGTCATCAAACTTCCCTGAATAAAGCAGAACCTAAGGTTCTAAGGTAAGGTTCTAACCTAAGGTATGTAATAAAGAAGGGGAGAGGGAGCATACCTCAACATAGTAAGGCCATATATGACAAGTCCACAGCTAAAAATCATACTCAATGGTAAAAAGCTAAAAGCTTTTCCCTGTTCTTCAGGAACTTAGGATCTAATTGATGAGATGATACATCAAGAAATTAAGCAGTAAAAAAAAAAAAAAAAGCAACCTATCTTTATAAATTTTAAAAAATAGTGGATCAGAGAGTAGGTGCTACAGTACAGTTCAATTAATATTAATATGGAAATTCCCGCTGGAGTAATCCTGAAAGGCTTCCTGGAGGATTTGAAGAGGTAGTCCTGTGAAGCAAAGATATTTAAAATTGCTGGAGGGAAGGGGGAAAGTCCTGCTAAAGAGACAGAATGACACTAGTATAGGATGGCATACATAATGAAAGCAGAGTATTTCCCCAAGGAAAAAGAAAGCATGATGAGATATGGACCTATAGATTAGTCTCAAAGATGTCTGTGTTTACAGAATAAATATGAAATGAGTAAAATTTAAGGAATACAGTATTTCAGATGGAGATTTGGCTACACTTGAACTGCTGTTCAAACAAGAGTAAGCATCCTTGGGGAGTCCTGGGACACTGAGGCAAAAGAGAGGTGAGCTGGATAAGGTGCCTAGACATGTGACACCACAGGAGGTAATGCAGAATAGAAGTGATCCGGTTGGTATCTGGATGCTATAAGTAAAGTCAAATAACGTGTGACCCTGAATTTAAAGCCAGCCTACTTTTATCACCAGCATTAGTTAATGTTAAGTACCTGGAAATTTTTCATTGATATTTCTGAGGCTGTTAAAATGCATGCATTCTCCATCACTTCCCCCAGCCTTTTCTTTCTCTTCTTCCACCTCTTCTTTCTCTTTTTTCTAGACTTTGGCCTTCCTCTGCTCCATCCCCATGGTCCGAGGGAGCAATTTGGAGTACTCCTTTTACTCAAGTGTAGTTTTTAACCTAAATATGTTCCTTTTTCTTTATTGGCATCTGTGTTTTTCTTACCTTCCTCTAGCTAGTTTAAGTAGAAAGAGATTTATTAGCAAGCTGGAAGAATCTCCAAGAAGTCTAGCAACAATAAAAGTTAGGAAAAGCTATCATATTTAAGTTTCTTCTTTTCTTATTAATTTTTATTAGAGTAGAGCTGTTTTACAATGTTGTGTTAGTTTCTTGCTGTTCAGGAAGTGAATCTGTCATATGGCATCTGTCCACTCTTTTTTATATTTCCTTCCCATATAGGTCACCACAGAACATTGAGTAGAGTTCCCTGTGCTATACAGTAGATTCTTATTAGTTATCTATTTTATACATAGTAGTGTATATATGTCAATCCCGATCTCCCAGTTCATCCCCCCACCCACGTCACCCCTCGGTAACCATAAGTTTTTTCTCTGTATCTGTGACTCTATATAAGTTCATTTTTACCATTTTCCAGATTCCACATATAAGTGATATTATACGATGTTTGTTTTTCTCATTCAGACTTAACTTCACACTGCTTGACAGTCTCTAGGTCTCTAATGAAAGCACCACCACTACTCATTATAGCATTAGGCACTGAGGGTACTAGGAACCGTGTACAAGGATTTCCACTAGGGCTGAACACAAGGCATCAACCCCTTAAGCCACTGCCCAATATGCTTTCATGTTGCAAGCAGGTATACTTGCTTCAGCTCATTGCTCTCTTCCTCATTCTGATTTCATGTGGTTGTACCTGCTTAGTAGAACCATAGCTGTATAGAAACCCACCTGAAAAGAGATCTGAAAATATTAATTCTTTTTCTTTTTTTTTAACATCTTTATTGGAGTATAATTGCTTTACACTGGTGCATTAGTTTCTGCTTTATAACAAAGTGAATCAGCTACACATATACATATATCCCCATATCTCCTCCCTCTTGCATCTCCCTCCCACCCTCCCTATCCCACCCCTCCAGGTGGTCACAAAGCACTGAACTGATCTCCCTGTGCTATGCGGCTGCTTCCCACTAGCTATCTGTTTTACATTTGGGAGTGTATATAAGTCCATGCCACTCTCTCCCTTCATCCAGCTTACCCTTCCCCCTCCCCGTGTCCTCAAGTCCATTCTCTATGTCTGCATCTTTATTCCTGTCCTGCCCCTAGGTTCTTCAGAACCATTTTTTTTTTCTTCTTTAGATTCCATATATATGTCTTAGCATATGGTATTTGTTTTTCTCTTTCTGACTTACTTCACTCTGTATGACAGACTCTAGGTCCATCCACCTCACTACAAGTAACTCAATTTCGTTTCTTTTTATGGCTGAGTAATATTCCACTGTATATATATGCTACATCTTCTTCAACCATTCATCTGTTGATGGACACTTAGGTTGCTACCATGTCCTGACTATTGTTAATAGAGCTGCAGTGAACATTGTGGTACATGAATCTTTGGGAATTATGGTTTTCTCAGGGTATATGCCCAGTAGTGGGATTGCTGGGTCGTATGGTAGTTCTGTTTTTAGTTTTTTCAGGAACCCCCATACTGTTCTCCATAGTGGCTGTATCAATTTACATTCCCACCAACAGTGCAAGAGGGTTCCCTTTTCTCCACACCCTCTCCAGGGTTTATTTTTTGTAGATTTTTTGATGATGGCCATTCTGACTGTTGTGAGGTGATGCCTCATTGTAGTTTTGATTTGCATTTCTCTAATGATTAGTGGTGTTGAGCATCCTTTCATGTATTTGTTGGCAATCTGTATAGCTTCTTTGGAGAAATGTCTATTTATGTCTTCTGCCCACTTTTGGACTGGGTTTTTGTTTTTTTGACATTGAGCTGCATGAGCTGCTTGTAAATTTTGGAGATTAATCCTTTGTCAGTTGCTTCATTTGCAAATATTTTCTACCATTCTGAGGGTTGTCTTTTCGTCTTGTGTATGGTTTCCTTTGCTGTGCAAAAGGTTTTAAGTTTCATTAGGTCCCATTTTTTGATTTTTGTTTTTATTTCCATTTCTCTAGGAGATGGGTCAAAAAGGATCTTGCTGTGATGTATGTCATAGAGTGTTCTGCCTATGTTTTCCTCTAAGAGTTTGATAGTGTCTGGTCTTACATTTAGGTCTTGAATCCATTTTGAGTTTATTTTTGTGTATGGTGTTAAGGAGTGTTCTAATTTCATTCTTTTACATGTAACTGTCCAGTTTTCCCAGCACCACTTATTGAAGAGGCTGTCTTTTCTCCATTATATATTCTTTCTTCCTTTGTCAAAAATAAGGTAACCACATGTGCATGGGTTTATCTCTAATTATTTTTCTATATATATATTATTCATTTATTTTTAGCTCACCAGCCTTTTCATTATAGAAAATTTCACTGGGGTGTATGCCTTCTGTGGCCATATTGAGTTAATAGGTTTTGTTTGTTTACTTTAACATAATCGAAGAAAATATTAGAGAACCAAGAAAATATACACTTGCTGTTTCTTTCTGCCAAAAGTGTTTTCACTCCAGTCTTTAATGCATTATATTTTCTCTGTTGACATCTCAACAACCATAACATTATTTTATTTTTCAATCTGGAAATACAAAATACAATAATATCTTTGTGTTTCCAGAAATGTGTTATTTGTCTTTGGATTCCAAGTATTGTATATCTATCATCTATCTACCTATCTATCTATCTGTCTTTGTATATATACACCTATATCTCTTGTTCTCTCTCTCTGTCTCTCCCTCTCCCCATGCCTCTTTTTTTCCCCCACTGTCACAATATGAGAAACATAGTTATATTTACACTAATGGCTCTCAAGCTTTTTCACTCCATCGATTCTCCTTTTAATCAACAAGAAGAAAAGAAGAAGAAAAGGAAAGAGGAGAAGAAGAGGGAAAAGAATAGGAAGAAAGGGAAGGGGAGAACAAGAAGAACAATTACAGGAACATGAAGGAAAAAGGACAGGAGGAGAGTGGTAGTGGTAGTGGTAGTGGTAGTGGTGGTGGTAGTAGTGGTGGTAGTGGTAACGGTGGTGGTAGTGGTAGTGATAGGAGTAATGGTAGTGGTGTTGGTGGTGGTAGTGTAGTAGTGGTGGTGGTGGTAGTGGTGGTGGTAGTGGTGGTGGTAGTAGTAGTGGTGGTGGTAATAGTGGTGGTAGTGGTAGCGGTGGTGGTAGTGGTAGTGATGGGGTAATGGTAATGGTGTTGGTGGTGGTAGTGTAGTAGTGGTGGTGGTGGTGGTGGTAGTGTAGTGGTGGTGGTGGTAGTGGTAGTGATAGGGGTAATGATAGTGGTGTTGGTGGTAGTGTAGTAGTGGTGGTGGTGGTGGTGGTAGTGGTAGCGATGGTGGTAGTATAGTGGTGGAGGTGGTGGTAGTGTTTTGGTAGTGGTAGTGGCGGTGATAGTGGTAGTGGTAGGGGTAATGGTAGTGGTGTTGGTGGTGGTAGTGTAGTAGTGGTGGTGGTGGTGGTGGTGGTAGTGGTAGTGGTAGTGGTAGTGGTGGTGGTAGTGTAGTGGTGGTGGTGGTGGTGGTAGCGTAGTGGTAGTGGTAGTGGCCGTGGTAGTGGTAGGGGTAATGGTAGTGGTGGTGGTGGTGGTAGTGGTAGTGGTGGTGGTAGTGGTAATGGTGGTGGTATTGGTAGTGGTATTGGTAGTGATAGAAGTAGTAGTGGTGATGGTGGTAGTGGTAGTGGTGGTGGTAACGGTAATGGTGGTGGTAGTGGTAGTGTATTGGTAGTGATAGAAGTAGTGGTAGTGGTGGTGGTAGTGTATTGGTAGTGATAGAAGTAGTGGTAGTGGTGGTGGTAGTGTATTGGTAGTGGTAGTGTAGTAGTGGTGGTGGTGGTGGTGGTAGTGGTAGTGGTAGTGGTGGTGGTAGTGCAGTGGTGGTGGTGGTAGTGTAGTGGTAGTGGTAGTGGCAGTGGTAGTGGTAGGGGTAATGGTAGTGGTGGTGGTGGTGGTAGTGTAGTAGTGGTGGTGGTGGTAGTGGTAGTGGTGGTGGTAGTGGCAATGGTGGTGGTAGTGGTAGTGGTATTGGTAGTGATAGAAGTAGTGGTGGTGGTGGTGGTAGTGGTAGTGATGGTGGTGGTGTAGTAGTGGTGGTGGGGGTACTCGTAGTGGTGTTGGTGGGGGTAGTGGAGTAGTGGTAGTGGTGGTAGTGGTGTGGTAGTGGTAGTGTAGTAGTGGTAGTAATGCTGGTGGTGGTTGTGGTGGTGGTATATCAGAAGAAAAGTCTTCCGTCTCCTACTGTCTCAGTCTATACACTTATCTGTGTTTTCATTAATCATTACCTTCTACCCTCTTTCACTTGCAGGTATGTCACATCCTTCTCAGAATCTAATACTTGCCTTTTTTGGTGAGATCTTTTCCCATCTCCTCTATTACCATGGCTCTTGCCTCATGGGTTATCCTCTAGCTCATCTGTGACTCCAAATTTCTCACTCTATTATTTCTTTCCTCTCAAGAAGTAAACATTTCCACCTTTCCATCATCTCCAATAAACAAACACACAGACCATTTTTACCTTACCTTTAGATACCTGTAATGTACTATGGCTACAAAATCTTTTTCCTTCACAGCCAAGATTCTAAACACAGGATTTTTCTCTTCGTATTTCACATTCCTATTCCCATTTGTTTTTCGACTCACTGACGTACGTATGGCTTCCAATTCAACTAGTCAAGTGGAAAATATTCTCAGAAAATTTCAAGTGTCCCCGGTTGCCAAATCTCAGGCACACTTTCAAGTTGGGATCTTCTCTTCTTGACAGCATACAGTGCTGTTAGATTGCTTCACCTTCCAACTCTTCATCCCCAGCTTCTATGAACTAGTATCTCATGAAAGTGTATCTCAAGCTTTTTCTTCTGTATTTCCAGACAGTCTTTCTCAATTACATTTCTGGGCTCTTTTTCTTTCACATATTATTTATAGTTGATATTGCATTGCATTTTTTTCTTGATTCAATTTTCTTCTCAGTCTTAAAGTTCTCCTTAAGTGATCTTATGCATATTCATGAGCTGATAACCAATAAATGTATACTATTCCTCATAATTGAAAGAGTTTTAAACTGGTGTGTCTGTGTGTGTGTGTACAAATATACATGCATACATATGTACGTATATATACTATATATATATATATATATATACACGTATACACTAGCCATACACACATACACACACACATACACTGAGGAGCTTTAACTGAATGTCTAACAGAAAGGTCACCTTTAGGATGTCTAAAACCGAACTTAACACCCCCTTTCACTGTCACCCTCATTGCCACTCTCAATATTCTCTATTCTCAGTATCAAGGGATTGTCAAACAATTTATTCAGTATTTCAATCAGTGGAAATAATCCCTCTTATTTATTCTTATTTATCCTCCCCTTTCTTTTTCTTGCAGTCAGTCTTAAAGTCATGTATGCTCCATTTCCAAAAGATCATTCTAGCCATACCTACTACCATTTCTTAGAGCAGACCCTCCACCATTCCATGCCTGAATAGCTACAGCAGCCATCTATCAGGCAGTCTTGCCTCCAGACCCTAAATTTCTTGTCATTTCACTATCTTCTTAAAATATATTTACTCCTAATCACTGGGTCTTTATTCTTTTTTTTTTTTTTAATAAATTTATTTATTTATTTTTGGCTGTGTTGGGTCTTCATTTCTGTGCGAGGGCTTTCTCTAGTTGCAGTGAGTGGGGGCCACTCTTCATCGCTGTGCGCGGGCCTTTCACTGTCATGGCCTCTCTTGTGGAGCACAGGCTCCAGACACGCAGGCTCAGTAGTTGTGGCTCACGGGCCTAGTTGCTCCGCGGCAGGTGGGATCTTCCCAGACCAGGGCTCGAACCCATGTCCCTTGCATTGGCAGGCAGATTCTCAACCACTGTGCCACCAGGGAAGCCCCTGGGTCTTTATTCTTAACTACAAAATATTGTGTCTGGAGAGTGGGAGGAATACGGAACTGGAGTATGGTTGAGAGGTCAAGGCTGAAATAAACAGCCCATGTTAATTAAGCACTTATGATGTGCCATGTATTTATTATCTCATATTATCTCATTTTAATCCTCTCTATATCCCTATGGGAAGGTATTATGATTTTCCAAATTTTACAGATAAAGAAACTGAAGTAGGAAGATACTCGATTTCCCACTCAAGGTCACGGTATAGTAACTGGAGAGAGATGTGAATACTGGAAGTGAGAGTCCAGGACACATGCTCCTTGGAATTACATGTAGTTTTTGAAACCACAGTTAGCAACACTTGTTTTCCTGGATGAATAAAAATAAAAATTCTAGTAAAATAAAATAAAAATTCTAGTAAAAACACACTGTGCTTTGAAAGACAACTGTGTTAAGGTACAGTGACCTAGAGGAGCAGTCTGAGTGGTGGACGGACCAGAATAAAACATCAACTACGTCAAAAAAGGAAATTTTTATTTAGAAAATAGGAGGCGATCCACGGTGTTAAGGTCCCTAAAATGGTGAATAGAGACAAGCTAATTTTTAAAAAGCTTTCCAACTTCTCTTAAACAATAACTGATTGCACTTGGAAGTACAGTTTCATTAGAGTAGGAGATATTTTTAATAAACTCTGGGTTACAACATTTTAATATTTTATCACAGTTGGTAATTTGCAAAAACAAAATAAGAGAATAAGATTCCTCCAATATCCAACTTCTCTTAAACAATAACTGATTGCACTTGGAAGTACAGTTTCATTAGAGTAGGAGATATTTTTAATAAACTCTGGGTTACAGCATTTTAATATTTTATCACAGTTGATAATTTGCAAAAACAAAATAAGAGAATAAGATTCCTCCAATTTCCAATATGCCTCTTCATGCTAACAATAAAACATTTTATTTGCTCCTAAAATAGTACAAGTAAAGAGAATAGAGAAACTGTGTTATGTTATTTTAATAACTATTTCAATATGAATAGAATAAAACATAATGAAGAACACATGTTTTCTTGGTGCTAATGATATAACGTTTTGCAGTTTTATAGATAAAGCAAAATGCATAATTTGAACCAGATGTTGAAATACTTTGGGATTAGTATCTAAGGACAAATATTTCAAAAACTATGTGGAAAGGTAACCACATATTTGCTACTGGGAGTCCTCTATGTGTCTTTATGTTGCGCTTTACTTGGTTTCTCAAACTGAAATTACAATCTGTTCTCAATACTATATATATATTTTAAATCCCGTAGGAGAGGCAGTTTAGCCAAGCGGTTAAGAGCCCAGATTCTGTAGTCACATATTTTGCTTTATCGTTTTCTGGCAATGGGATCTTGGGAAACTTAACCTCTCTGAGCCTCAAATTCATCATTTGTAAAGAGAAGGATAACAGTAAAACCTACCTCATAGGACTATTGTGTTGTTTAATTTAAGATAATATCTGTGAAGTGCTTTCCATGGGAACATAGCACTCAATGAAAAGTAGCTAGTATTATTGTCTTTGTTATTACTACCACATTTTTTCATTATCGCTACTCCCCCCCCTTCAGAATTATTTACTGTTAATCTCCGCATTGTCACTCACTGTCAGTACCTCTGTATCTTGAGAAGTGTGTCAGCTGGGTTCTTTTAATTTCCACGGCACAGAATCACACTCAGTTATCCTCAGATGATCTAGGCTTATTTTTACAATATATAGAAAAGTTTGGGAAAATAGGAAGTGATCTTAGAAGCCACTCCAGACCTCAAATACCATTTCTTACTGTTCCTCGTAACCCGTGGCTCTGTTGGACTGGCAATAGCTGTACTGATTCGGAAGCATCTCTACTGGTCATTTCTGCAGAAACAGGTATTGCCTGGGCTCTGGGGAAATACTTCTGCCTCTTCAATACCCAGCTGCTTCTGCTGAGCCTGCTACACCTGAACTGACTCTAAAGTCAGGGTCAGTGATTTCAATTCAAACTCACTGAGAAAGAAACACCTTGATGAGTTGGTCACCACAATCCAGGGTAGTGTGTCTCTCATACAAGGGGCTCTCCCCTTGGTCACCACAGAGACTGCTCGGCAGTGATCCTTTTGTTCATCAACCGTGTAGACAACAGAAAGGGAACAGAACATGACAAGATCAATACAGAGGTGGCTGTTATTCTGAGGCTTCTTCCAGAGCTGAATGCGTGTTAGGGGCACAGAAAGACTCTTTTTTAATTCACTGGCTTCTCTAAGTAAATCATTTTGGAGTGTCAAAATACGCTATTTATATTCATAATGAATTCCTCAGGGGAAGTCACTTGGCCCTGTCTCTCCATGCCACACTTACATGGGGACTGCTTTCCCTCTTTTACAGCAGGATGGCAGGGGTTAGTCTGGGCAACTATTTTGAACAACATACCTTGCTTCTTACTAGGCCAGGCAGGACCATCAGATTGCATTCCCCAAAGATGATCACTTAGCCCAAGCTACTCCTGGCTCAGTCCCTCAGAATTTAAAATTGGGACTGAGAAAGAAAGGTCCACTGTGGAGTGCAACATGTCAGCTGAGGATTCATCAGCAGTCATGCTGATGCTTTGTTTTGCTTTGTTGCATTTGCTGTTGGTTGGGTTTTTTGTTTGTTTTTCTATATTATATGGTCAGGAAACCAAGAGTAAGCTTATCTCTGAGAGGGAGAAAATTGAAGCAGACACAAAGAGAGGCATAATACCTTCCCCTTGCTATCCCTAGATGTTTCCTAAGAAGGAAATTTTTATACCTACTCTTTCACTTCTACGAGATAGTTTTAAATCATTAAACCCCACATTGTTAAGCTAGCACCTACGAGTATCTGTTTTTGAAACTAAGAATTTTAATAACCAGTAGAAAGAGAAGTTTTTCCTCCCAAGGATGTAAATCAGGCACTAAAATGACATAGATTATATATATAAATTCCAAAATAAATTTTGCAACCATTTTTCAGTCCTAAGAGAGGGGGGAAACCTTTGACTATTGCATTCCAGGAATAATATGGTTCTTATGACCTCAGCCACTCAGCTCATGCTTTTTTGTTTCATCCTTGTTTATTGAACTTTTTAGGTCTTAATATACTTACTTGCTGATGTACAGTCAAGAAAATAAATATTTAATTTTCTCAGGATCTTCAATTCACATAAATACTAATTCTCATTGTTTAGAAATGTAGATATAAACGCAGACAATATAAGAGATGGTACAAGGTTTGCACCAAATCCAGGATATATGTTTAAATATCTGAAGATAAATATGTGTTACTAAACCTAAACCCTGATATAAATCTATTGTCTTGTCATTTGCCTTTTTCTCTAAGGAAGTTAAATATATACATATATATAAATTTTTTATAATTATAGTCATATATATATATATATATATATATATGCATTCCAGAACACAGAGCTGGCCAGGTAGGTGATATTTGTGTCTAATTATTACCATCTGGACTCAATCATCCCCAACTCACAATCCTAATGCCATTTCTGACTTCCTGTAATAACTGTTTTGAATACTAGGGGCTTACTTAGGAGGAATCTATCCTCGCTGGTTAGATCCAGATAAGCCTTGAAGAACTCCTAAGAATGATACACATTTCTGAGGGTTCTATTTCCCAAGAATTATCTTTTTCCCAAGAATTACCTTGTTCCTTTGTATGACTCATCTGTTGCCTGGACATATTTTGGAGGTTAGGGGAAAGCTTTCTGGTTTCCCCTCATCCACACTTTCTTTTCCCCAGTTATTCCAACCATTACTGCTGCATAACAAACCACCACTAATAACTTAGTGGCCTAAAACCACCACCATCTTCTCTGTTCATTAATCTGTGGGTCAGGAATTCAGATAGAATCCAAAAAATAAAGGCTGACTTCTGCTCCAGGATTCTGGAGCAAATGGATGGAGATGACTCAAATACATTGGGGCTAGACTATCACGGAGCCTCCTTCACTCACGTGTCTGGTGTCTGGGGTAGGAGGGCATAACCCTGGGCTCAGCTGGACTGTCAACTGGATACTGTCACATGGCCTTACTAGATGGTTTGAACTTTTCTGGGCACGGCAACTGGCTACTAGGTTCTGAGATACTCAAGAAGAAGTATCTGGAGAGTGAGTGTTCAAAGAGAACAAAGCAGAAGCCACATGGCATTTCTATGACCTAGTCCTGGAAGTCAAATTAGCATTGATTCCCACTCAGTTTCTAGGGGAGGGGATAATGACCCCACCTCTCAATGGAAGGATTGTCAAGAAATTTTCAGTCCTGTTAAATCCACTCAACTGAAAGCAAACACGAAAAGCCAAATGAGAATCTAAGTGTGCATTACTGGTAAAACTAGATTGGAGTTTACAGCAGGAATATGCTACTTTCCACTCTTATTTGGATTTGCCTACCTAGTTACAGTTTCAGAGCAGCAGCCTCTTCCCCATCTCTCCACTCACTGTAGAGGAGGATAGATCTCAGGATATTTTTATCACATTGGGAGAGGAAAGAGAGAAGAATTCACTCCGCTTAAAGGTGGCAAGGCAGGGAAGAGAGATTTTGTGATACCAACTATGATATGGACAAATTTGATAGTCCCCTAAGACCCAACACTCAGTAAAAGAGGAACCTCAAAGAGATTAGGGTAATAGTAAACCAGCCTTCAGCTGAGTTCATTTGCCAAATTGGATGAACTTGAGCTTTAATTTTCATGACCTCCTGGTTGTAGCCCTTAGAAGGTGACCATAAGGTTTACTAACTAAAATAACATAGGATAGATGATGAATCTAATACAAAAGTATAGAAAACATGAGACCGGCTTAAATGAGAATGATTTTTTTGTTTTGAGAAAATTTTGTTTACTTGATCACCATGAAAAACAAAGTTCTTATTCTGTGTCATGGCCAAACATATCAAAAGTCACTGTCCTAGAAAAACTCCTGTATATACCCAGGAGACAGGTATAAGAATGTTCAAATAGCACTGTTCCCATTAGAAAAATAATCAGATACACTCAAATGTCTATAATCAGAAGAATGGTAAGTAAATTGTGGTATATCCAGGTAATGGAATAGTGTACAGCAGAGAGAACTGGTAGATAACAGTTAAAAGGAACAACATGGCTAAATCTTAGGAACAGTTAATTTAAAGAATGTGCTTCTGAAGAATATTTATAGTATGATAAATATACTTTATAAAACATGCAAAATATACATTAAAAACATGCAAAAGCAAACAAAATATTAAGTATAGAAACAGTAAAACTTCAAAAACGCAGGAGAATGATAAACAGATTTTACAAGTTTCAAAAGACTTGTATTTTCTTGGATCTTTGCCTACCAGTGAATAGTCTGTCTCCTAACACCAGCCACAAATTCCTAATGTGACCCTGAAAGGTCAATATGCCTCTCATTCTGGTTTACTGATGCCTGAATCTTAAGTTCACCTAATGCAGTTGCAATTTCTGTGTGTTATTTGTGTTCCTAAATGCCAGAATGCCCGAAATGCAGTTGCAATTTCTATGTGTTATTTGTGTGCCTAGATGCCCGAAAAACAAGGTAAAAGGGTACTGTATTTTTATTTATTGCACAATAAGTAAAAATCCCTCTTCCCACTTAATGGAACATAGTTGTTCCAATAAACACTAGGCACAAGGGGGAAGTAAAATTTAAGAAGGCACATTAAACAAGGCTCCTTTGTCTTGTTGTACATTCTGGAAAAAGGCAGTAATTTTGCAAATGCCATTAATTCTCTGAGATGATTGTAAGTATTGGGGATCTTTTCCCCTTTAGATATTACCATGATTATTCTTGATGGAGAGACCTATGCCAATTAGGTTTAAGTTCAGAGATCATGGACTCTGGATAACTGGCCCTAAGCAACCAGCATATTAGCAAAAGTAAAAAAAAAAAGCGTTTCCTATTCTGTCCACCCCTCATCCTGCAGATGTTCTCATGCTCTTTCTCTTTGGCAAATTTCTTGGTTCCAGAAACCAAATTTTGCTCAAATAACTACATTATTGTTACACGGTTTCTACCCGGAGTAGCAATCAGGTAGCAAATCTAACCAGATCAAGAACCCAGACAGACAGAATCAAGAGTTGGTAATCATTATATCATCGAGAAATAGATTTTTTTCAGGAGAAAAACTTTTACTTTAAAGCTCCCTCCTTCTTCATGTAATGAAAGAAATAGCATTGGCTATGTTTTTATAGCTCTCTGATGTTATGTGGATTTATTAGGCATAAAATAAGTTTTAAAAGGAAATTATGAAAGTGATGAGTCAGCTTCCAAAAGTTCAATGTTTTGGTTCAGTTGAGTACAATTACTCACATTTGATAATTCATTTTAAATGCCAGGCTCCATATCTCATGTTTCTTCCAACTATTCAAATTTTATGTTCATCCAACAGCTGTATTCAAGGTAAGTTTGCCAAATGTGAATCATTTTCTATGCTGCTGGGTACCAGTTGCTAGGAATGATGCTTCATTGTTTTTCTCTTCAATGGCATCATTAAAACTCCAGTCAGTTAATCATCAAAGGAATTACACAAACAACTTTTTCAATTGCACCAAACATAACAAAGCTTGTCAAATTTATTTTTATACAAAATTTCCATGACAATAATGAAGCAAACACCAAAGTCTGTCAAGCATCACAGTTTCTTCATCAGTTTTATATTTATCCATCCTAAACTTGTCAAAATATCACAACCATCCCTAGGCAAATATATTTGCTTCAGATTTTGTACGTACCTCTGCCAAAATAAGATATTTAAACCACCATATTTAAATATGCAGATCTATGAATACTCAAACCCAAATGACAACTAAATATAAAAGGAAATATAAGAGAGCATTTTTGGCTTTATGTCAAATCTTTTAAACAATGCTTTTCACAGGCATTAATTCCTTAATATGTTTTCATCAATCACCCATTGCTAATAAGATTATGAGATATTTCTCTGATTCTGTACTTTAAATGGATACATAGAAGCATTCCTATGATATTAAAAGAGAAAAGGGAAAAGACAGATTGAGTGAATTTCTTACATCTTTCCTTCCTTCTTGCCAGGACCCAGCATTGTATCAGTGTCATGATTAGCATCTAGATAGTCCCAGATTGAAGGTTAAAAAATACATAGTGCAGTGATCTGAGGTGCTAACAGGAGTCCTAAATTTAGACATCTTCCAAGTCTACCTTCTAATTTTCTGACTCTGAGTTGAGGACACATGACAGTATTTGAATATAATAAAGATCTGTCAACGAATTGGCCCACAGACCAGGCAACATTATTTTTGGTAAATTGTTTCTATTTCTCCATATCTGTGCTCCAAAAGATTATTTCTTTTTTTTTTTAACATCTTTATTGGAGTATAATTTCTTTACAATGGTGTGTTAGTTTCTGCTTTAAAACAAGGTGAATCAGCTATACATATACATATATCCCCATATCTCCTTTCTCTTGCATCTCCCTCCCACCCTTCCTATCTCACCCCTCTAGGTGGTCACAAAGCACTGAGCTGACCTCCCTGTGCTATGAAGCAGCTTCCCACTAGCTATCTATTATGCATTTGGTAGTATATATAAGACCATGCCACTCTCTCCCTTCGGCCCAGCTTACCCTTCTCCCTCCCTGTGTCCTCAAGTCCATTCTCTACATCTGAATCTTTATTCCTATCCTGCTCCTAGGTTCTTCAGAACATTTTTTTTTAATTTCCATATATATTTGTTAGCATACAGTATTTGTTTTTCTCTTTCTGACTTACTTCATTCTGTATGACAGACTCTAGGTCCATTCACTTCACTACAAATAACTCAATTTCGTTTCTTTTTATGGCTGAGTAATATTCCACTGTATATATGTGACACATCTTCTTCATCCACTCATCTGTCGATGGACACTTAGGTTGCTTCCATGTCCTGGCTATTTTAAATAGAACTGCAATGAACATTGTGGTACATGACTCTTTTTGAATTATGGTTTTCTCAGGGTATATGCCCAGTAGTGAAATTGTTGGGTCGAATGGTAGTTCTGTTTTTAGTTTTTTAAGGAACTTCTATACTGTTCTCCATAGTGGCTGTATCAATTTACATTCCCACCAACAGTGCAAGAGGGTTCCCTTCTCTCCACACCGTCTCTCTCCAGCATTTGTTGCTTGTAGATTTTTTGAGGATGGCCATTCTGACTGGTGTGAGGTGATACCTCATTTTAGTTTTGATTTGTATTTCTCTAATGATTAGTTACGTTGAGCATCCTTTCCTCTGTTTGTTGGCAATCTGTATATCTTCTTTGGAGAAATGTCTATTTAGTTCTTCTGCCCATTTTTGGATTGGGTTGTTTGTTTTTTTGTTATTGAGCTGCATGTAAATTTTGGAGATTAATCCTTTGTCAGTTGCTTCATTTGTAAATATTTTTTCCCATTCTGAGGGTTGTCTTCTTGTCCTGTTTATGGTTTCCTTTGCTGTGCAAAAGGTTTTAAGTTTCATTTGGTCCCATTTTTTGATTTTTGTTTTTATTTCCATTTGTCTAGGAGGTGGGTCAAAAAGGATCTTGCTGTGATGTATGTCATAGAGTGTTCTGCCTATGTTTTCCTCTAAGAGTTTTATAGTGTCTGGCCTTACATTTAGATCTTGAATCCATTTTGAGTTTATTTTTGTGTATGATGTTAGGGAGTGTTCTAATTTCATTCTTTTACATGTAGCTGTCCAGTTTTCCCAGCACCACTTATTGAAGAGGCTCTCTTTTCTCCATTGTATATTCTTGCCTCTTTCATCAGAAATAAGGTGGCCATATGTGTGTGGGTTTATCTCTGGGGTTTCTATCCTGTTCCATTGATCTATATTTCTGTTTGTGTGCCAGTACCATAGTGTCTTGATTACTGTAGCTTTGTAGTAAAGTCTGAAGTCTGTATCAAAAATAAGGTGATCATATGTGTGTGGGTTTATCTCTGGGGTTTCTATCCTGTTGCATTAATCTATATTTCATTTTTGTGCCAGTACCACACTGTCTTGATTACTGTAGCTTTGTATTATAGTCTGAAGTCAGGGAGCCTGATTCCCCCAGCTCCGTTTTGCTTTCACAAGATTGCTTTGGCTATTGGGGGTCTTTTGTGTTTCCATACAAATTGTGAATTTTTTGTTCTAGTTCTGTGAAAAATGCCAATCATAGTTTGAGAGGGATTGCATCGAATCTGTAGATTGCTTTGGGTAGTAGAGTCATTTTCACAATGTTGATTCTTCTAATCTAAGAACATGGTATATCTCTCCAAGTGTTTTTTATCATCTTTAATTTCTTTCCCCAGTGCCTTATAGTTTTCTGCATACAGATTTTTCATTAGAAGGATGTTGGCTGTGAGTTTGTCATATATGGTCTTTATTATGTTGAGCTAAGTTCCCTCTATGCCTACTTTCTGGAGGGCTTTTATCATAAATAGGTGTTGAATTTTGTCAAAAGCTTTTTCTGCATCTATTGAGATGATAATATCGTTTTTCTGCTTCAATTTGTTAATATGATGTATCACATTGATTGATTTGCGTATATTGAAGAATACTTGCATTCGTGGGATAAACTCCACTTGATCCTGGTGGATCATCCTTTTAATGTGCTGTTGGATTCTGTTTCCTAGTATTTTGTGGAGGATATTTGCATCTATGCACATCAGTGATATTGGCCTGTAGTTTTCTTTTTTTCTGATATTTTTGACTGGTTTGGTATCAGGGTGAGGGTGACCTCAGGGAATGAGTTTGGGAGTGTTCTTCCCTCTGCTATATTTTGGAGGAGCTTGAGAAGGATAGGTGTTAGCTCTTCTCTAAATGTTTGATGGAATTCGCCTGTGAAGCCATCTGGTCCTGGGCTTTGGTTTGTTAAGATTTTTAATCACAGTCTCAATTTCAGTGCTTGTGATTGGTCTGTTTATATTTTCTATTTCTTCCTGGTTCAGTCTCGCAAGGTTGTGCTTTTCTAAGAATTTGTCCATTTCTTCCAGGTTGTCCATTTCATTGCCATATAGTTGCTTGTAGTAATCTCTCATGATCCTTTGTATTTCTGCAGTGTCAGTTGTTGCTTCTCCTTTTTCATTTCTAATTCTGTTGATTTGACTCTTCTCTCATTTTTTCTTGATGAGTCTGGCTAATGGTTTATCAATTTGTTTATCTTCTCAAAGAACCAGCTTTTACTTTTAGTGATCTTTGCTATCATTTCCTTCATTTCTTTCTCATTTATTTCTGATCTAATCTTTATGATTTCTTTCCTTCTGCTAACTTTAGGGCTTTTTGGTTCTTCTTTCTCTGATTGCTTTAGGTGTAAGGTTAGGTTGTTTATTTGAGATGTTTCTTGTTTCTTGAGGTAGGATAGTATTGCTATAAACTTCCCTCTTAGAACTGTTTTTGCTGCATCCCATAGGTTTTGGGTTGTCGTGTATTCATTGTCAATTGTTTCTAGGTATTTTTTGATTTCCTCTTTGAATTATTCAGTGATATCTTGGTTGTTAAGTAGTATATTGTTTAGCCTCCAGGTGTTCCTACTTTTCACAGATTTTTTCCTGTAATTTATATCTAGTCTCATAGCATTGTGGCCAGAAAACATACTTGAAATGATTTCAATTTTCTTAAACTTACCAAAGCTTGAATTGTGACCCAAGATATGATCTACCCTGGAGAATATTCTATGAGCACTTGAGAAGAAAGGATATGCTGTTGTTTTTGTATGGAATGTCCTATAAATATCTATTAAGTCCCTCTTGTTTAATGTATCATTTAAAGCTTATGTTTCCTTATTTATTTTCATTTTGGATGATCTGTCCATTGGTGAAAGTGGGCTGTTAATGTCTCCTACTATGATTGTGTTACTGTCAATTTCCCCTTTTATGGCTGTTAGCATTTGCCTTATGGGTTTAGGTGTTCCTACATTGGGTGCATAAATATTTATAATTGTTATATCTTCTTCTTGGACTGATCCCTTGATCATTATGTAGTGTCCTTCTTTGTCTCTTGTAATAGTCTTTATTTTAAAGTCTATTTTGTCTGATATGAGGATTGCTACTCCAGCTTTCTTTTGATTTCCATTTGCTTTTTTCCATCCCCTCACTTTCAGTCTGTATGTGTCCCTAGGTCTAAAGTGGGTCTCTTGTAGACACCATATATACGAGTATTATTGTATCCATTCAACCAGTCTATGTCTTTTGGTTGGAGCATTTAATCCATTTACATTTAAGGTAATTATCAATATGCATGTTCCTTTTACCATTTTCTTAATTGTTTTGGGTTTGTTATTGTAGGTTTTTCCCTTCTCTTGTGTTTCTTGCCTAGAGAAGTTCCTTTAGCATTTGTTGTAAAGCTGGTTTGGTGGTGCTGAATTCTCTTAACTTTTGCTTGTCTGTAAAGGTTTTAATTTCTCCGTCGAATTTGAATGAAATCCTTGCTGGGTAGAGTAATCTTGGTTGTAGATTTTTCCTTTCATCACTTTAAATATGTCCTGCCACTCCCTCTGGCTGGCAGAGTTTCTGCTGAAAGATCAGCTGTTAACCTTATGGTGATTCCCTTGTATGTTTTTGTTGCTTTTCCCTTGCTGCTTTTAATATGTTTTCTTTGTATTTAATTTTTGATAGTTTGATTAATATGTGTCTTGGCATGTTTCTCCTTGGATTTATCCTGTATGGGACTCTCTGCACTTCCTGTACTTGATTAACTATTTCCTTTCCCATATTAGTGAAGTCTTCAACTATAATCTTTTCAAATATTTTCTCACTGCCTTTCTTTTTCTGGGACCCCTATAATTCAAATGTCAGTGCATTTAATGTTGTCCCAGTGTTCTCTGAGACTGTCTTCAATTCTTTTCATTCTTTTTTCTTTATTCTGCTCTGTGGTAGTTATTTCCCCTATTTTATCTTCCAGGTCACTTATCCGTTCTTCTGCCTCAGTTATTCTGCTATTGATTCCTTCTAGAGAATTTTTCATTTCATTTATGGTGTTGTTCATCATTATTTGTTTGCTCTTTAGTTCTTCTAGGTCCTTGTTAAACGTTTCTTGTATTTTCTCCATTCTATTTCCAAGATTTTGGATCATCTTTACTGTCATTACTCTGAATTCTTTTTCAGGTAGACTCCCTATTTCCTCTTCATTTGTTTGGTCTGGTGGGTTTTTACCTTGCTCCTTCATCTGCTGCATATTTCTCTGGTCTCACTTTAGCTTACTGGGTTTGGGGTCTCCTTTCCACAGGCTGCATGCTTGTAGTTCCTATTGTTTTTGGTGTCTGCCCACAGTGGCTACGGTTGGTTTAGTGTGTTATGTAGGCTTCCTGGTGTAGGGGACTAGTGCCTGTGTTCTGGTGGATGAGGCTGGATCTTGTCTTTCTCATGGGCAGGACCGTGTCTGGTGCTGTGTTTTGGGGTGTCTATGACCTTATGATTTGAGGCATCCTCTCTGTCAGTGGGTGGGGTTGTGTTCCTGTCCTGCTAGTTGTTTGGCATAGCGTGTCCAGCACTGTAGCTTGCTGGTCATTGAGTGGAGCTGGGTCTTAGCACTGAGATGGAGGTGCTGGGAAAGCTTTCACCATTTGATATTACATGGAGCCAGGAGGTCTCTGGTGGACCAATGTGCTGAACTCGGCTCTCCCACCTCAGAGGCACAGGCCTGACACTGAGCAGGAGCACAAAGACCCTGTGAGCCACATGGCTCAGAAGAAAAGGGAGAAAAGAAAGAAAGAAAGAAAGAAAGAAAGAAAGAAAGAAAGAAAGAAAGAAAGAAAGAAAGAAAGAAAGAAAGAAAGAAAGAGAGGAAGGAAGAAAGAAAGAAAGAAAGAAAGAAAGGAAGGAAGGAAGGAAGGAAGGGGAAAGGAAGGAAGGAAGAAAGGAAGGAAGGAAGGAAGGAAATAAAATAATGTTATTAAAATAAAAAGTAATTATTAAAAATAAAAAAAACCCTGGGGTTTCCCTGGTGGTGCAGTGGTTGAGAGTCCGCCTGCTGATGCAGGGGACACGGGTTCGTGGCCCGGTCTGGGAGGATCCCACATGCTGCGGAGTGGCTAGGCCCGTGAGCCATGGCCGCTGAGCCTGTGCGGCCGGAGCCTGTGCTCCGCAACAGGAGAGGCCACAACAGTGAGAGGCCGGTGTACCACAAAAAAATAAATAAATAAAAATTTTTTAAAAATTTTAAAAATTTTAAAAAACTTAAAAAGTAATTTAAAAAGAAGAGAGCAACCAAACCAAAAAACAAATCCACCAATGATAACAAGTGCTAAAAACTATACTAAAAAAAAAAAGGACTGAGAAAACCCTAGGACAAACGGTAAAAGCAAAGCCATACAGACAAAAATCACACAAAGAAGCCTACACATACACACTCACAAAAAGAGAAAAAAAGGATAAAAATATATATATTGTTCCCAACGTCCACTGCCTCAATTTTGGAATGAGTCGTTGTCTATTCAGGTATTCCACAGATGCAGGGTACATGGAGATTTAATCCGCTGCTCCTGAGGCTGCTGGGAGAGATTTCCCTTTCTTCTTCTTTGTTCGCACAGCTCCTGGGGTTCAGCTCTGGATTTGGCCTCGTCTCTGCGTGTAGGTCGCCAGAGGGTGTCTGTTCTTTGCTCAAACAGGACGGGATTAAAGGAGCAGCTGATTAGGCGGCTCTGGCTCACTCAGGCCGGCGGGAGGGATGGGTACGGAGTGCGGGGCGAGCCTGCGGTGGCAGAGGCCGACAGGACGTTGCACCAGCCTGAGGTGCGCCGTGCGTTCTCCCAGGGATGTTGTCCCTGGATCAGGGGACCCTGGCAGTGGCGGGCTGCACAGGCTCCTGGGATGGTAGGTGTGGAGAGTGACCTCTGCTTGCACACAGGCTTCGTGGTGGCGGCAGCAGCAGCCGTAGCGTCTCATGCCCGTTTCTGTTGTCCACGCTGATAGCCAAGGCTCATGCCCACCTCTGAAGTTTGTTTACATGGTGCTCTATATCTCCTCTCCTCGAGCACCCTGAAACAGTGGTCTCTTAGGCAGGTCCAGAGTTTTTCCCGGACTCCCTCCCAGATAGCTGTGGCACACTAGCCCCCTTCAGGCTGTGTTCATGCAGCCAACCCCGGTCCTTCTCTGGGATCCGACCTCCAAAGCCCGAGCCTCAGCTCCCAGCACCGCCCGCCCCGGCGGGTGAGCAGACAAGCCTCTCAGGCTGGTGAGTGCCGGTCGGCGCCGATCCTCCGTGCCGGAATCTCTCCGCTTTGCGCTCTGCACCCCTGTTGCTGTGCTCTCCATGGCTCCGAAGCTTCCCCCTCTGCCACCCGCAGTCTCCGCCCACGAAGGGGCTTCTAGTGTGTGAAAACCTTTCCTCCTTCACAGCTCCCTCCCACTGGTGCAGGACCCGTCCCTGTTCTTTTGTCTCTGTGTTTTCTTTTTTCTTTTGCCCTACCCAGGTACATCAGGAGTTTCCTGCCTTTTGGGAGGTCTGAGGTCTTCTGCCAGCGTTCAGTAGGTGTTCTGTAGGAGCTGTTCCACGTGTAGATGTATTTCTGATGTATTCGTGGGAAGGAAGGTGATCTCCATGTCTTACTCTTCCCCAATCTTGAAGGTCTCCCCATAAGATTATTTCTAAGTTTTTAATTCCAAATGAATTGACTCTCCGGTACACAGATAGGCTATTTTTAACAACGTACTCCGAAGAGGTTTTTTATTTCCCTTTTAACATTCCTTATCTAATGAAATATATTATGCTAATAGAGTTTAATATAAAACATATTTCTGTATTTTCATCTTACTTGCTCTTGAATCACATTAAAAATTTAAAATATTGAAAAAATAACTCTTCCTTGAAATAATAAAATTACATTTTCAAATGCATAGTAGAGTGGAAAACAATTTCCTCCAAGTTATTCAAAATAGTGTACTAACAAATCTCAATATTAAAACTAATGTGTTGTAATCAAAATAAATCACAAAATAACCTAATTAAAGCAAAAGTGAAATATAATATCAGAAATTCATAACAGTATAATTAGCTGCTTTGTCCTGCCTTAAGAAGTTTTCTAAAATAAGTAGCAGTGCAAGTCCTAAAACTTTAACAATCTGGTTAAATTTAGCACAAACCAGTGCTTAGCGAATATATAATTTTCAATAATAAACAATATTAATGTGCTTGTTCTATTTTGATCTTTTTCATTTAATCTTTTACATTGTAATATATTATTTAATACATAAATGATATCTGTAAGGTATAAAGAATAATAATATGAAGAATTACATTGAACTCATCACCCAACCCTCCAAACTGGACCATTTCCTATAACTTCCATCTACCTTTGTGCCATTCTTCTATCACACCTTCCTTCGAGATAACCACTATTCTACATGTTGTATTCGCCACTTCCTAGATTTTCTACTTTTGTCATGTGAATGCATTGTTGGGCTTTGTTTAAGTTCTATAGTTATATATAATAATGTAAGTCATCTTCCAAGATGTACTATCTTGCCCTGTTATATTTCCAGAGATGTATTCCTGTTGTCATGTTTACTGTAGTTCATTTCTTTTTACTGCTGCATTGTGTCTAATTTTATGAATATACCCCACTTTATTTATTTTTTGTCAAAGTGATTTTGAATTTTTTCAAGTTTTAGAGAGGTGTGTCTTTCTCTTTTTTATCCTCACAGACATTACTGCTGTATTCTCTAGGGTCTATGTACAAACTGTTCATTAAGTCTATGTTTCCTCTTTAAATTGGGTACACAGCTAGACTACATTTCTCAGCTTTCCTTGACACAGGTATGTTCTGGTCAGTGGAATGTGAGACAATGTATTTTATACCTGGGATTCAGCTTTTAAGAAGAGTGTTTTCTCTTTCCATGTCCCCTTCCACCAACTGGTCACAGAAAATAAAAGGCTTTAGAAGATGAGGATGCTCAATAGGGAAAGAACTTTGGTCCCTACTGTATCACAACTTCAGGAGTGCCAGGAGTGAAATTTGAAACTGGCCCCTGAACACAAAGGGCAAGGAGAGACCAAAGAAAGAGGCAGACCACTCCCTCCAGATTGGTAGATGGCAGGTTTAATTAGCAAGAAAACTGACATAGGAGGCTTGTCCTGGGCGGATGCAAGATGAGCAGATCTCCCTACCACACTCCACCCCTTGCCAGAATCTTAAAAGTTTACATAGAGGCCCTGATGGGGTTCAGTCATGTATCAGTCCAGATGGTCTCAACAACACATTACTCTCTCAAGTCTGTATCCTTGAAATGGCTCCTAGTGTGAGAATGGTGGGTAGAATATACATTCCAAGGACAGAGGAGGGGTGGGAAGCCTCTTTGATTGCTCTTGGATTAACTGGCAGTCATGTCCTCTCAATGACCTCCAACAACAGTCCCTGAATGGTCACGTAGCACTCTCAGGGCAAGTGATGTACATTTGAGTTATTATTTGAATGAGAAATAAACTTCTAGATTATTGAGCCCATTTATACATTTTGTAATGTACTTGTTAAAACTGTTAATATTCCTCTCAGTGTTTCACTGAGTAAAATTTTTCCACTATCGTGCCCCCCCAGGGGGGCATTTGACAATATCTGCCAGAGCTGGGACCAGAGTAAGGTGACAAATGACCTGAGACGGCATTACATTCTGTACCCTACGAACCTCACTCTTAAAGGGGGTTGCTACTGGCATCTAGTAAATAGAGGCCAGGGACGCTGCTGAACATCCTACAGTGCAGTCCCCCATAACAAAAATATCAGCTGAGAATAACTGCTCTAATTAATATAAGGAAATAACAATAAAAATGTAATAAATAATAGTGACCCTAATGTAGCTTAGAATTTACTCGTTAGATTAAATTTCTGTGGTCATCAGATTTCATCCAAAAGTTCAATAATCCAAATCACAAGAACATGTCTATTAATTAAGTAAAGAATATGTCTTAAATGTACGGCTTTCCATTTTTTAAGTTATGCAGATGCTCTTATAAAGTTTAAAATGCAAGTGCATAGGAAATATTACTCTATTTTTAGGAATGTTTATATATTTATTAATTTATTCATTTACTTCACCGATCACTAGATCAGGTACTAAAATATAAATTCTAATCATTGGTAATCCTTAAAATGATTTAATGTTAAAAAATGATTTAATGTTAAAAACTACATTGGGAGCTTCCCTGGTGGCGCAGTGGTTGAGAGTCCGCCTGCAATGCAGGGGACATGGGTTCGTGCCCTGGTCCGGGAAGATCCCACATGCCGCAGAGCGGCTGGGCCCGTGAGCCATGGCCGCTGAGCCTGTGCGTCCGGAGCCTGTGCTCCACAGCGGGAGAGGCCACGGCAGTGAGAGGCCTGCGTACCACAAGGGAAAACAAACAACCAAAAAAAAACCTACATTGGATTATTCGACTAGGAAAATTAAAGTGGATGAGGCATGACATAAAAGTCAAAAACAACTTGCTTTCCTAATCTGCCCATATCTTGCCATGTGCTTCCAACATGTCACTCTAACATGACTTCCTGGGTCAGCTAAGCTTCAGGGTTGGTGTCTGCTCAAACATCAATCTGACTTATTAATTTTCCTGGCTGGTCTAAATGTTTGGCTCCAAATCAAGTTCTCCTCCTAGTTTTGTGCAACCATTGTTGTGCTTGATTTGCCAGGCCCCATTTCTTATTATCTGCAGGGGATCCAAAGGGAGGCAATAGAGCAAAGTGTGGAAGAGCAGAAATTCTGGATTCCGGTGTGAAATCAAGACCTTGAACAAGATGAAAACCTCTTGTGACTTATTTTCCTATCTGTAACATTATGATAATAGGATAAGGTGAAAGGCTAAGGAAGGTAATATATGTGAAACACTTAGAACAATACCTGGAACATAGCAAATGCTCAAAAACAAAAAGTCAGCTTTATTATAAAGTTCATCATTGCCTTCCTTGCTCTCATATCTTGGGATTTTCTTATTCCTGTCTGTATGCCTACTTGATTTATATTTCACTGATTAGATTGCTTTGTAGTTTCTGCCTTTCTTCTTTTACCTCATCCTCTATATTGCTATCTGCTCTGTCTTTTGTCTGCTCTTGTGTTGTACATATTGATTCATCCATTCATTAAGCAGATGTCCATTGGGTTCCTAATATGTTCTACTCTGGTTACAGCAGAGAAGAAAACAGACAAAACCCCCTGCATTCATAGAATTGCTCCACCAATATCTAGACTCATGACAAGATTTCTGGGCTGTTGATTTCTTCATGGTTGCTGATTTGATTTTCTTACCAGAACTCTTAAATTTAGTGTATTCTTTGGCTATCCTCCTTATGCCTTCTAACCTTCTCTGCTACAGACAGATGAGAACAGCTGAACAAATCTTGATTGGCTGCAGCTCCATGAGTTGCAAAAATTACTGCACAGGGTTTTCCTGGTGGCGCAGTGGTTGAGAGTCCGCCTGCCGATGCAGCGGACAAGGGTTCGTGCCCCAGTCTGGGAAGATCCCACATGCCGCGGAGCGTCTGGACCCGTGGGCCATGGCTGCTGAGCCTGTGCGTCCGGAGCCTGTGCTCCGCGGCGGGAGAGGCCGCAGCAGTGAGAGGCCCGTGTACAGCAAACAAACAAACAAACAAACAAAAAACAAAAATTACTGCACAGAAATGAAAACCAAAGAAGTGCTGAGTAGCCATTTTCCTCATACATGAGGCAGATTTACTCTATGTCTCATCAGAGTTGGTGCAGATAAAAAGTACTAGAGGTAGAAGACCACATGAAAAGATCAAGACATGTCCAGAGGAAATTTTAGCTTGGAATTCTAAGCACTGTGAGTTACCGTGGACTCTTTTCTATGCTGTTGGACATAGGGTATTTGGAAAACTTTTCATCATCCATAGATGTCCTAAAGCTATTCCTAGGCTTCTGACATTGTTTTCCTACAATATTGTTGTCTGGGATCCCAGTACAGATGCCATACTTAGTTCTGTTTTTTGGTGATTATATCAAAGGCAAAAATGGGCTGGATAAAGTGTGTGTCTAATAAAATGCGTGAATCGACGGTAGAAATCTTTTGTTACTGTGCAGCTATATGAGTTAATTTTATTTCCTAGCTTATGTTTTATGTATTTTAATGTTTTAATTTTGAAAAATACCCAAGGAAAATTACGCAATGGGCTTTAAAAATGAATAATCATGCATTTTCTACGTCATGAATATAGGGCCTTAAAGTTATCTCTGAAGCAAACAGAAGATCTTTAATTCACTACTGACTAATGCCACATGCCTTTTCAGTACACAAGGGAAGGATTAACAATATGTAGGAACATGTAAACACAGAAAATCAGTCACAGGTGCTAAAGGCACCATCATGATTGCCTTCCTATGAAATAATAATCCTGATGTGCCTCTGATGGAAAATGGGGTTCCTCTTGGGAATACAAAATCAAGTTTTGTAACATTTAAAGGCTACTCTTGTGAAGACATTTTCAAATGGGTTGATGAAGGAAGATACATGTATGCTTCTGTGATTTATATCAAAATAATTGTGTTACAGTATAAAGATATTGAGCACAGAAACCTACTAAGTGAAACTTCTGAATTTTGATAGTAAATAGAAAGTAAAATGATAAGTCAGACAATGCAGAGCAATAGCAGAGTTTTGTTTGCTTCTGATATGAGCATAACATATTTTCTGTCTATATTTCTATAAATATTAGCATATTTCAAATTAGCTATTTTAGTCTACATGTGGAAATTACTTTTTAAATGAATGATAGGGCTCAAAACTAGTAATATTTAATATATTACATTATCTGATTGAGGTGCAGTACTTTGTAATCGCATATATATTTGAAATTTATGCATGCCAGCAATTAGACTAACTTACCTCCCTTGCTCCACCTAGTTCAACAATGGCTTTTATTAATTATTTATGTGGTGAATTAATGCACCACTGGAAGAGTTTAGTCATGTTAGAGTACTTATCAGCTAAATGATTGTCTAAGATATGACATGGGAATCTCTTGCTCTGTCAATGACATAAATTCTTTTAAATTATACAATAGACTGGAAATGGTCTACAAAGAGCTGTAAAGACACTTCCTAAGCATCAGAGACCACTAACTATGGATTATGTGATTTAGCTTTTAGTAAAAGCAGACACAAGAAGGTAGTACAACCAAAGCTGGTTTTCATCCCATACAGAAAACCATATGAATTGAATCTGGTTTTGGATATTCATGTGAAATGTGAGCAACCTAGTTACATACAAGCTATAAATCTATGTTTGAAAAAAGAGTTTCAATATTTTATTACAAAGACAAGTGAAATTCTAGAACCGTGTCCCTCTGGAGCCCGAGGTTGGCTCACTGTGGAACTTTTAAAAGCACCCCTTCCAAACTACCCTTGGATGAACAGCCTCGTCCACCAACTGAAAATTATGGGTGCAGCATTTAAGAGTGCTTCCGGAACAGTCTACGTTTAGTGAGTGCTCCTGTAATTCCTGTAAAACACTCAGAGTTTCCAACGTTTAAACTAAAAATATACAACTATATATATATGTTTTTACATAATGTGTCTCTTTCATTATTTTGCTCACTTGGCGAGAAAAGGTGATGGAAAGGTTCTTCAGGTCTTGGTGAACCGTCTCTTCTGGGGTGGAAGATTGGGCATAGGCTACTGTCAACAGAGTATGAGAAACTGACATCATTCAAAGACAGCAGCTGAGGCCAAAAAAGTAGTTTAAATGGAATGAAACTACTAGGCCTACCTTTCACTGCCTTTGATTTATTGCAATAAAATTTGCATTTAAACGTGGTAAGATTAGCTTCCTTTCATATGTTTCAGATAAAAAAACACTTTTTCCCTGTACAAAGCAAGTTTAATGTCTTTTCCAACTTTTATTTCCATTAGACTTTATTACTACTGTGTCTGTTGGTATTTTGCATAAACATTCAGTAGCTGTAATATAAAAACATACGTGTGTGGTCACCCTATATAAAAAGTGAATATTTGTTTCAAAAATAGTAGTTTAATTTGTGTTAAATATCTATCTCCCATGTACAGCAACCAAATGTAACCCAGGGTTAGTTTCTAGCCAGCGTTTAATTTTTAATTAGAATGCTTTCTTTGATGTCCTATTGTGCATAAAAGACAATGCACCTTCCAAATTTAAAATATTAATTTAGATTACATTTACTGGATTGTAGATTTATATGCAAAAGTTTTACTATTAAGCCATTTCAAAGCAACTATATTGAAGTGTCATCACATTGTTTACAAGAAACAAAAATGTCTTCAAAGTGAGGCCATTTAGCTCTCTCTAATAAACAAAATAATCACTTCTTAGATTTAAAAGTTGTCTAAAGAATTAGTAAGTGTCCACGATAGCACTCTTCTATTATATAGCACTCCTCTATTGGAAAATAGTCAATATGTATATAATAAAGATAAACCAATAAAGATAAACTAAAGCAGATCAGTGCTAGTAAGTTTTACAGGGTCACACTGTATAACTATAGAATAAGGAGGAGAACAAATATTTAGTCAAATTGGTCATGTATTAGAACTATATATTTCCATTTTAAAGTTTAATAATCTTCAATTTCAATTTTCCTTAATAATATTTGGAAAACAAGTCACCTTTTCTTGAAATTACCTAGGCATATTTTTCCCAGATTTTGAATGTTAAACTGATTCTAAATTCACTAGGATAAAATACAAACTTATGTAAATTACATGAAGCAAAATGGCAAGTGTTCAGCCATTAATTGATGCTTTCACTTGCAGAAGAGGAGGGATGAGAGGGTAGGAGAGGAATAAATTAACTAGTTTGACTCTACATGACTGAAATTCGCTAAGATAATTGACAACTTTCTTTTTGTAGTGCCCAGACTGGTTCTCAAATCAGTTTGTTTAAATCATCCCACATGGTGAAGTTTATCCATTTATTGCACACTTAGATCTGGGAAATCCGCAGCTACATGGCATTAACAGCAGTTCAACTGAAAATCACATCTGAAATTCAAAATAAACAAGAAAAAGACCAGTCAATCTTAGGCTTATTAAGTGCATTTTTATTGATTATATTAACTTCCTTCAGCATGAATACAAAGGACAAAAACTGGTCCTGTGACTTTTCCTCTTTCATTATCCCAAACAAGAAAGGAAGGATGGTATAGAGAACAGGAACATAAAATAGCTGTTTCTGCAAAAATGATCACCTTCCTCATAGCTTCATAATATACTCCCAGTCCATAAGGTCCTCAGTTCCAGTGACTGGAATGATGGATGACTCCACTTCAGCTACAACCGGCAAGGATGCTACAATGTATCACTCCGCAGGCTGTACAATAGAACAAACGAACCAGCAGGATGAAATGGCAAGCAGAGGTGCCAAGGGAATTCTCTTCAGTGGAAGAGTAGATAGTCATTCCCTGGAATTATGTAAAATACAGCTTGTAAATATTGCTCCCATTGTGGACACGTGCATGTGCAACTTGACAGAAAAGGGCAACACTGACATGAAAAAATGCAAAAATATTTTCCACTTCAGTGCCCGTATTTTTCACACGGCCAGATTTTGCATTAAACAAAGCTCCAGCTCTATGCTCAATGAGTTGTTAAGAATGTAAGTATATATATTTGAGGACGGGGGAAACAATTTAGGGTTTTATCATTGATATTTGGTTTACTCTGAAGCTTATAATTCAGTGCTAAAGTAATGCTAAACTGCTTGGTAATACCTGATTAAATCACATTTTTAGAATCATTCCCCTATCTCTTTATAATTCAATGCTAATTTTTTTAATTGAAGTATAGTTGATTTACAATGTTGTGTTTGTTCTGTTAGTTTCTGGTGTACAGCAAAGTGATATATATATATATATATATATATATATATATATATAATTTTTCAGATTTTTTTCCATTATAGTTTGTTACAAGATATTGAATATAGTTCCCTGTGCTATATGGTAGAACCTTGTTGTTTATCTATTTTGTATATAGTAGTTTGTATCTGTTAATCCCAAACTCCTAATTTATCCCCCACACACTCACCCTTTCCCCTTTGGTAACCATGAGTCTGTTGTATAAATAAGTTCATTTGTATCATTTTTTAGATTTCACATATATGTGATATCATGTGATATTTGTGTTTCTCTGTGTAAGTCAATACTAAATTTTAACTAGTTAGGATGTGAAACAGTACCTAGCAAATTAACAAAAGGAGCCTTGAATCTCCATACCGTACAGGCAGACGTGTTCACTTCCATCCTTGTCTGTGCAGCTTGCACATGAAAGAAAAATTCTAACTAACCATACTTTACACATTCTCACATAATCTAATAGAAATCTACTCTGTACAGAATAAGTCTAAATGATTATATCCTGGTAAGACTTTAAGAGCTAAGAGCTCTTATCAGCAAGGGTTGTTAGCAATTTCTCCAAGTTACTAGCAACTAGCGAGAAAAACTTCTTGGCCAGCTCTTATAAACAATTTGCGGATCGCTTTTGCCAAGTTCTTCTTTATCTTTTCATTTGAAAACCTCTGTTCTACAGGAGGCTCTGTTTGAGGGTTTGTCTGTTTGTTTTTAACTTTTATGCAAAGTAACCTACTCTTCTACTTCCATACTAGCGGGAAACTCATAAGACGTAGCCTAGCAGAATTTCAGGCACTCAGCTCCATGCAGTGCTGCCACATTTAATTCATAAGCCATAAAACAGACTCGTGTGTGTGTGTGTGTGTGTGTGTGTGTGTGTGTGTGTGTGTGTGTTTGTGTGTGTGAGTATGTGTTAGGGATGGGAGATAATACATAATCTTATGTAAAGTGATTGGCCCTCGTGACAGATGCAGTGACCTTTATAAGCAAATGAAACCAGGATGTGGATTTCATCTTTTACTTATTGAGATAGCCACATTTGATGTTTTGCTTTTAAACTTTTGTGGGTCTTTAACTTTTTTTTTGCTCAGAAAAAAAATGAAACTAAAGGAGAAACGTTAATCATAAAATGATATTTTGTATATCTTTTATTCTCAGGAAAGAGATTTGAAACAACACTTTCGCTTGAGAATGGATAATAGAACTCTTTGCTTCAGCTTCTCAGAGCATAAACTATACAGCATTTCCTATCATGTACTAGAAAATGCTATTATTTGTAAAAAAAAAAAAAAATAAGGGTCTTGAGATCAAATAAGTTTGGGAAACACTTGATAAAACAAAGCTAAATATATATCTTTACTGTCCACCTTCGTAGAGCCTTTCATATGTTCATATTCATTGAAAATATCAATAAAGGGATATTGTATCCAGTTTTTCTCAAGTATACATGAATTTGAAAACTTTTGTTTTCACTTAAAACCTACTAATATCCTGAGAAACTTACATTATGCAAAGCATATTTTGAAAAATGCTACTTTAATGTTGCATTCATAAGTACAACCAACGATCTTTGATCTTATATTTTAATCATTACTGTCAGCATTCTGATACAATGCAATGCTACGATGTGCAAGCTCTCCATTTGTGTGTTACATTTTCTTTTCATTCTGCTATTTTATAGAGCTAGAACCTGGTCTATGCAGTCTGTTTCTTTTTCTGAAAAACTTCTAGATAGGTTGATGACCATTGGTGACTAAAATGACATAACTTGAAGGAACTGACTCATAACTATGACTGTGAGGACTATGCTTTGTAATCTAGAATTCTGGGTCATTTCCTGCCCACTTTCTAAGAGAGATGCAGCCCATTACAAATTGTAAAAGTATATGCAGCTTTGAGCTTTAATGTAAACTGATAGTTATTAAAATCCACCTCCTCCTTTTCATTTGATATTCAGAGATTCAAAGTCAGTGGAGGAAGGTGTCATATTGTAGTGGAAACAGCACTAAACTGAGAATCAAGGGACCAGAGTTTAATCACTAATAGCAGTATAACCCTGGGCAAGTCACTTTCAGGATCTCAGTTTCTCATATGTAAGATGAAGAGTATATGATTCATATATTTGAATCTTTCATTCTGAACATGGAATGGGAAATCAAAACTTCATAAGTAATTAAATTACAATGACTCATTCTTTCTTACACATATGAGCCATTGCAACTGGAAGTCATTGAAGACTAAAAATGTATTTCTTTTTTTAACTTTTACTTAAAATATATAAACAGAAATAGACTCATACTCAGTTTAGTAAAACCTTGTACAATTAAGGCAACTTTCCTGCCCTAGTTTTGTAGTCAAATTATTATAGATAAAAATATGTGTTGTTTATTATAAATTGGGTAAGATTAGAGACTTATTAGCATGAGTATTAATCTATAGGCTCTTTTCTCAAAAACAGTTTTTAGTCTAATAGACTCAGAATTGAATTGCATATCTTTCAACTTGTTGATCTACCAACTCAAAGCTTTTTTAGTGCTTTTCTGTTTCAAGAAAAATGTGCACCTACTTGTTAGAAATCTTGGCACCATTCATCTTCTGTACGTAGAAGATATAATAGCCTGACATTAAAAGAACTTAGCTTCAACGAAATATACCCATTAAGTGTCACAGCCAATTCTTCTTGGCAAAGAAAAAAGGTATGAAAAAAGAAAACTGTAGATTCATGAGAAGAACACAAATTAAGCCTTTTAAAATTCCTTTGGTTTAAAAACCTATGTTTCATCCATTGTTCAGTAAAACTCATTCATTACATTTTTTATGATTCTTTGATAGGTTTTATTTTTATTTTAAATGTTTTAAGTGTGTCAATTTTACCCTTCTAACATACATGTGAAATGCTTTATGCCATTCAAATATTTTAAGGGAAAACATGACCTTGAATGTTTTTGAAACTGTACTTCAAAATTTGTGCTTTAAAACATATTATGACAAAATAAAAATGTACACGTTTGCAACTTCTGGGGCTTATGAAGGAAAGCTTAGAGCAAATCCAAATGTAAAAATAAGCACATTTTTTCTTGAAAAGGGTAGAAAATATTTTAATTTCTTGGGTAAAAACACATATTTTTCACTTTGAAAACAGAGGACAAATGTTTTACTGAATTTGTTGGAGCGCTATAGTGTGGATGTGTGGATCTGTTCAGGTTCTTGTTTATCATTTTACTTCTACCTCATTGAGGCACAATTAGGAGGATTAGAGGCTACACTAAGCTTTCAGAAGATGATATTTAGTTATTGCTTTAGGGCACGGCAGATGGACTCCCCAGAGCCCTGAGACACTGAGCCTTGTTCTACCTGCAGGCACCAAAGCAGGTGTGTGCCGCTTATGGGGCTGCTCGGAATAGAACCTACCACAGGTGATGCTAATTAAGGAAGCCCAGGGACTCGGAAGGAGCACACAGTTTATTGCTGATGGTGGAGAGCCAAAGGTTAGTGAAAAGCGGGATTGTCTGCTGGCCCAGGGAAGATAAGAACACAAAGGGCACAGAAATGGATTTGAATACAGGCACTTATCAGTGTGCCTTTTAAACTACATAGTGCTTCATATAATGGTGTGCTTTTAGCAGTAAAATTAGGAGTCCTTGTATGAATGTACTAATTTATTAACATCAATTTGTGTCACCATTTAAGTAGTCTCATTTTTTTTGTCATGAAGAGGGAGCATCAAGAAAACATTAAACCAACCTCAAATAAGCTGTGATTAAAATGAAAATCAGATGTATAATGCCATTTTAATAAGTAGTTTTATATAGTACAACTTTACCCCCACGTTAAGAAAAATTATTTTAATTTCAATAACATATGAATTGAATAAATCTCCATCTTTCCCTGATTTAACAGTTATTTAAAAAATATATTTATTTGGAGAATGAACACGACATTCCACAGAGCAATGTAATTGCATTTTTATTGGTATTGTGATCAAATGGCTAATTCTAATAAGGATAAATCAGAATTAATTCATGTTAACTTTATTGCAGATAATTTTAAATTTTATATATTCTACTTCATTATTAGTTGTATTTCATTTTTAACTAATGATGCTAATATTGCCTAAAGAATAATGACTGTTTACAATAAGGAAGACATATAGCCTGAATATTACAGATTTCAGCATGATTTACCACAGAGCAGCTAGTCGATGATAAGCTGTGTATAGTCCCCTAAAGTGTAGGTGGCAGTATAATTGATCATTTTGAAATTTAATTCAAGTAAAGTGTGTTTTTGTTATCTTCTGTTGTTCAACAAACTACCTAATATTTAGTAGCTTAACATCAGTACCATTTTTATTTGCTCAAGAGTCTGTGGGTCAGGAATTCAGGAGGTTGGGTGTGCTTGACTGGGCTTTTTTTTTTTTTCTCTCTTTTTTATGCCATTTCCTGGGATTACTCATTTGCCTGCATTCAGCTGGGTTATTAGCTAGAAATTGGGTTCAGTGGGGGCTAGTGAGAGCTGGAATGCCCAAGGTGGATTCATTCACCTGTGTGGTGTCTCAGTTTGAATGGCTGGAAGAGCTGGGGGCTGCCTGGGTGTATATCTCTTTCTCTCTCCATGTCATCTTTCCAGTAGCTAGACATTTTTGCCTGGCAGCCAAGGACTCCAAGAGAGGAATAGGAAGTTTATCAGGCTTGGCCTCACAGATTATAATGTCATTTCCACCAAATTCCATTGATCAAAACAAGTTCGCTAGTCATCTAGACTCAAGGGGAGGGGAAAATAGATTCTAAAGTTTGACGTGGGAGTAGAATGGGAGCTACTACTGTGGCCCTTTTTAGAAACACAATCTAAATCAGTTGAATATATTTTGTTTTGATATTCAAAAAGACCATATATTTTATAGCAGGGGTCCCCAACCCCCGGGCCGTGGACCAGTACCAGTCTGTGGCCTGTTAGAAACTGGGCTGCACAGCAGGAGGTGAGCAGCGGGCCAGCGAGCAAAGCTTCATCTGCCGCTCCCCATCGCTCCCCATTGCTCTCATTACTTCCTGAACCACGCTCCCTCCCTGTCCGTGGAAAAATTGTCTTCCACGAAAACCAGTCCCTGGTGCCAAAAATGTTGGGGATGGCCGTTTTATAGAATAACGTTTAAAATTATATTAGACACACAGACATTGTCTCCAAAAGAGAGATGAGATAGATCTTGAAATAATTGCTTGGTACATATATAAATTTGAAATCATTATGAAAAATAGTTAAACAGGAAATCAGAAGCTGTACCCTCTTTGCCCTGAAGCAGTGTGGTGAATGCTGTTTCAACAAGAAGCACGTGTTCACCGTTATGAAACCAGACCTCAATGCACCTGGCCTCTCAAAGAAATCTAGACTGGAAAGAATGATGTAAATTGTTATGGGTGAGAATTTTCACCCCACTTAAGAATGGCTTTTATTTAGAAACAAACTACTAACATCTTGTGGGGCCATATTGTGGCCTTGAGCATTTGAGAGTGGTCACTCCAGGTATTTTCTAGTAAGGTATCATTGAAATCATGGTGACACCAATTTTCTAAAGGACCTTAAGGACTAAATTCTATACCCAAGGGATGAAACACATTGTTGTCTTAAGAAGAGATTTTTGCAAAGAATGGAACTGAAAAAATAAGCTTTAACTGAAATCAAATGCTCTTTCCTTTGTGGATATCTATTTTTAGTTCTGATAGGTAATAAAATAGAATTTATTGCAAGAAGAGAATTTGATTTTCATTTATTTCAACACTCTCATTTCATTGGTTAAAACAGTACAGCATTGAGAGGCAGAATCTTGTTCAGAGTCAAAGAGCTAACAAATTGTCAAGCCTGGATAGGAACTCAGGAATTTGATCTGATTCCTCTCCACTGCCCAATGCACCATATTGACTCACATGACTAGTATTGTGACTCTAAGTCAGGAGTCAGCAAACCATGGCCTGGGGACCAAGCCCTGCCCTCTGTTTTTGTAGAGTTCATAATGAGAATGTTTCTCTTCATTTTTAAAAGGTTGAAAAGAAACAACAAGATGAAAAATGTTTTGTGACATGTCTTGAAACATACACAATTTAAACATTAATGTCTATAAATAAAGTTTTATTGGAGCATAGCCACACTCTTTCTTTTATGCATTTCCCGAGGCTGCTTTCACACTGTAAAGGCAGTGTTGAGTAGTGACGGAGCTCCCTTTTGGCTCATAAAGCCTGAAATATTTACCATCTGGCTCTTTAGAGAAAAAAAACCTTTCTACCCCTACCCTAGGTTTTTTCTTCCCTTTGATTAATTATCTATTGTCCTTCCCTTTCCTACCTTTTTTATCTTTACTTTCCCTCTCCCTGCCCTCTTTCTCTCTCTGTCACTTTTTTCTTTCTTTCTTCATTTATTCCTTTTGTTCCTCTCACACATTTCGTTTTTTATGGTACCAAGCCCCTCAGCTTTTCCTTTGATTTTACATGTGTTTATGTCCTATGCATGGTTCTTTACATATATTATGCTCAAATCAAGACTTTGTCCAAGTGTTTTGTTTTGTTTTGTTTTTTTCAAAATGGCATTCATTCCCATAAGCAGAGATTTGTTTGCTTGTTATACATATGGAGAAATTCAATCAGCAGTCTCTTGTCAACATTTCAAAATTCACCTAAACGAGAAACATGTTAAACCACACAATGTTAACTAAAACAGAACATTCCTTACACTTGCACTTATGCCCCAAGCACATGTGTGGCATAGTTCTTCCCCTTCTTCAGCCCTTTGCTTCAGTGTTTCCCTTTCAGCAGTGTTCTCCCTGACTGCTTCATTCACAGTGGCACAGACCCTCACAATTCCTTCTCTTCCTCCCTTTCTTAATTCCTTCACTGTGCAAATATCTGAAACATGTAACATAATTTACTTCTTTGTTCGATATCTGCCCCACTAGAATGTGAGCTTCATGAGGTCAGAGATGCATATCAACTTTGTTTACTGCTCTATCCCCAGAGCCTAGAACAAAATAAGGAGTCAAACCTAAATTGTCAGGATTTTTCCCAAAAGAATACTGCATCTTCTGAAATTGTATTTTCATTTTCTCTAATAAAACAGGACCAACTATTTAGTTGTTTTACTATATCTTAAAATATTTAATGTGTTTAGGTTATAATACGTAAAATCCACTGACCCATTTTAGATGCCAAGAAATAGTGAAAGAAATGACAACTATCAGGTGAGAAGAGAAAATTATATAAGCTCAAATTTATAGAAGAATTGAAAGTACAGTAGAATGAACAATATTTTTCTTAATCCATGGCCCTAAAATATCTTTATAGCAAGAAGATCCATTTTAGACTCAGGGATTTAATTTACTTGCCATGCCTAGTTTCTTCAATTTGGAACAACTCCTCCATTTTTCATTGGTTTTTTTATCTTGATACCTTTGAAGTATACAAACCAGTTATTTCATAGCATGTCTCTCTTTTGAGTTTGTCAAATGTTTCTTCATGATTAAAATCAGGTTATGCATCTTCAGCAGGAATAGCATAGAAGTGATGCTATTTTCTTCTCATTGCATTCCAACAAGTGTTATATGATTTTGCTTTGTCCTATTGTTATTGATAAATTTGATCACTTGTTTAAGGGGGTATCTGCCAGCTTCTCCATTGTAAAATTACACATCTTCCCTTTCTTACTGGTAAGAATTTGGGACAGGAGTAGGGTAGGTACTCTGAAACTATAAAATACCTTAATCAGATTTCTCATCAAAGTTTCAGTTCATTCATTTAATCTATTAATATGGGTTTATGGTTTTCTAATGTATTCATTTGGCATAATTTATTACTGACATTGTTTATTTTGATACTCAATGTGTTCTTTATTTGTCCAGTGGGAGCCCTTCAAGTTGGCTTTTGTGTTACTTTGATGTTTCCATCATTTTTGAGTATGTCATTGCTTTCTGGCATAATAGCACATTTCAGGTTTATTTTAGACTTTCCCTTCCTTGCCCTGGTATCATTTCCACATTTCCATCATTTCTTTTGGATTATTACTATTTCCAGGTCCTCTCAGTGGACAGACCTAGGGAATACATGTTTGTACATCATGGCTTATTTCCCACATGAGCCTCTTCATGCCCACCAAACCCACATTACTCCATAATTAGGTAACAATTTGTTCTCCTAGAGCATTCACAAATGCAATTAGTCACTTGATCTTTCAATAAAAGAGGTGAGTGGCCAATTTCACCTGCAATTAACCAATTACCTCATGGTTTCATTTGCTATGTGTGAGTTCATGTATTTCAAAACATTATTTGTACTGCATCCAAAACATCCAAAGGAAAGTCGGGGACAGTTTTTCAAATCCTAGATTAATGCACTTGAGGCAGCACACACTTTCTCTAAAATAGGGGCTAAAAAATTAGAAGTAACACAGTTAGATTTTTCTTATTATTGTGAAACAAGGAATCCTCATATAGTAAAGTGCATAACTGCAGGAGAGACTATCAACGTCACAGTCTATAAAGCTCACTGGCTTGTGCAAGGGCTATCATTCCATAGATCATTCGTTGCAGTATCTCCACTAAATCAGCAGATTTTAAGAAATGAATAACAGTGCTCTTAGTTTCTTTGTCTTTTCTATTTTTAAGGTAAATATACACATAGATAGATGATTGATGGATAGGTAGAGAGATGGGTACATGATAGATAGATGTGATTGAAGGTGACGGCTGCTAACTTTCAATATTTTTTTCTTGATGCATTTCACCTGTAACTAAGATATTTCATTTTCTGTGAGAATCCCACCTCAATCTATAATTAAAACACCTTAATTCAAATTTAAGATAGGAAGAGAATAATTGTTTCTGTGTTTTTCTTTGGTTCCCATCCCTGTGCTCACCAAGATCTAACCTAATCTCCACCTGGTACCCCAATCCCTTTCAGTTACAAGATTAGATTCTCCTATTCCAGTAACTTGTATAATAAAAATGAGGGAATGACTGTCTATAAATGGTTGATTGTGCCACATAATGCTTGAAAATTGCTGTCTTACAGGTTAAAGAGTCACCTTGGCCGTTTACTATGTGATGGATCTTCCTTCACCTGAGAAAAATGGGATTTGATCAACTGTTCTAGGGAAACATGTGAGTACATGAATTGGGGTAGTCCATTTCCAGAGATAATTTTTTAAACATTAAAGCAATGGAGAAAAGGAAAGCATGAGATATTCTTCAAAGTCTTCCTACTTAGCTCTATTCCATGAGAATTAGAAAATATTAAGATTTTGGTTGCAAGTATTCAAGACCATTTAATAATCTTTTAAAAAGCTTATTCTTATCTCACATTTCATAAACTTACTGGCAATTCATTTTTTAGTCACAAAGGATAGAAGAGTCTTCCAAATTTGCCTGGCCAGCCTACCTCTTTTAAATAGATAGTAGAAGTCCAAACATGTTGTGTACAGACTCAACCTGTTGCTCTATATTATGTTTAGAGAAACCCCATCTTTCCATTGGTTTAAGCATACCTGCAGACTAAACACAGTTATTAACCACAAGAAGCCCAAAGTCTAATGGGAGAGGCAGGCACATACTCAATAATTTAGCAAAGCAGATTGTGATTGATTAGTGACTATAAGGTAATTAAACATGAAAAACAATAAGAAAATAAGGGAAGGGGAACATGACCAATTTCATAGGGTAATACATAAGACATTGGTATGTAGAGTTGATAGAAAGGCATTTCTAGAAGAATTAAGAGAGCTATAAAGTCATCCTTTGAACAACGACTAGAGGAGCAGAGGCATGACAATACGGAAATGTAAGAAGTATTTGGAGACATTAAATAACCATTCACTTAATTATTTTCAAGCACCTCTGTCACAGCATAAAGATGGGTACAAAATCTTTGCCACTCCTTCCCTTGAATCTAGGAGGGCTCTTCTTTAATGTTATATTTTATATAGTATAATATAGCAGAATTTATATTGTGCTAGTTTCTGGACCTAAGCCTTAAGAGACTGGCAGCCTCTACTTCTGTCTCTTGGAATACTTGCTCTTGGAACCTAGCTCCCATGCTGTAAGGAAGCCCAAGCAGTAATGTGAAGCAATCCATGTGGAGAGGAGTCAAGGCACAACAACTCCAGCTGAGCTCCAAGCTGATGGCCAGCACCCACTTATAAGACATATGAGTGAGCCATCTTTGACATGTATTCTCCAGCCCCAGTCAAACTGAACCAGCTTCATCAGAGGTGCCCAATCCCACCAATTCTTAATATGCTCATAAAGCAGATTCATTAGTAAAATAGTATATTATTTTTGTTTAAGCCACTGAGATTTTGGGTAATATGTTGCAAGATCAATAGATAACAGAACAACTACCTACATACCAAGATTGCACCAGGCTCACCATAGGTAGGGAAGAAACTGACAAATTTATGTCTTGTGTTCATGAAGTTTACAGGCATCATGCAGTGCAGCTGGAAATGGGGTGTAGGTACGGAAAATACTGGGATGTTGTAGAACATAAGTTGAGAAAAGTAAGTTTATTAGTGATTATATTGAGAATGCAGGGGCCCCTAATACAAGTATTTATAAAAATGTCTAGATGTGAATGTAAACTATTGAAATTTTATTAAGTGGAGAGTCATGCTTTAGAACAGTGAAAGTGTTGTTAGTATTTTGGTTCAACTGGAGAAGGCAACACTGAAAGTAGATTCACTCTTTAGGAGACCCAGGAATCCGAGAAAAACATAATGGGATCTTAAGCCAGAGCCAAGAGGATGCAAAAGAAAAATTAGGTTTGAGTGATACTGTCACATCTCCATGGAGCAGATTTGATCTGTTCTGTTAATTGATATATCCAATTTCTTAGAACACTATCTGGTATATAACAGGTATTCAATATCTATTTGCAGAATAAATAACTTTTTAAAGAATAAATCAATGTGACAGAAGCCTAGATATCTTTTAGGAAAGTTATACTTCCATTTGGCTCAGTTCATCTTCACCACAGCCCAACAGAAATCTAAGGTAGTCAGTCTACTGCACTCCATGCCTCTCTTCCAAAGATACAGATCCATGAATTGGTTTAAGCAAGGATAAAGGAAATACATCACTTGACCATGTCTCTATCCAAAGTGAAATTATCTAAAACACTACTTTGGGCTACTTGTACAGTATAAAGTTTAACCTGTACTGCATTTAATTTCTCACCTTCCAGCCTCCTGCATTTTGTTTTTGTGTGTTTCTTTGTTTTTGTTTCCTTAATATATTCCAGGAAATTTATTTGTAGGTGGTTATGTAGGAGAAGATATGATAAATGAATGTAAAGAAGAATCCTTTATTCACACTCTCCCGAGAGGAAAGGGCAAAAGAGATATAACAATAACCAATATATGATTGTATAGAAGGGCTACATACCTGATATTATAAAATACCATATTTTCTTATAGACTTCTCATTCGTAGGCTAAAATATTGCCTTCTTCATCAAACTTGCCTGACAGTATATTTGTTGTTTGATGAGTAAAAGACAATAATTTTTTATCTCCCAAATATACAAATGAGTATTGCTATAGGATCTATATTCACTAGCCTCTAAAAATCTTACATAATTAGAATGACAAAAGAAATTTGCTGAAAAGAATTGGGAACAAAGCAAATGTATTCGGTCATACTTATCTAGTTACTTAGTCTACATGGTGAAAAATGAAAGAAACTAACAAAGACTAAAAAGATAAGAAAATTGTGTATTTATTTCTTAATCTAATAGTGGACCACTAAGTGCATGTGTAGAAGTTCATTGTGTATTATCCAATGTTTGGGAATTATTGACACTACTCATATTCTGTTTGTAGCACTGTTTGATTTGTTTTGCATCTATATATTCAAATTCATCTAGAACAAAAATAAAAGCAAAACATATTTTGCCTGATGTTTGGAAAAACAATTGGTAACTATTTGCCTAAATTCAGCTTCTTATTTTAAAATTTTTAATTAAGAATGTAACTTTTAATGTTTAAAATCATTTCAAAATAACTGAAGAAACAATGTCTTTCTATTTTTTTAAAAAGTGTGCATATACATATATTTAGTTTTTAGATGTTATGAGGGAACCTTTACCGTATCTGGAAGCCATATGCAAAAAATGTTCAATTATTATCAATTTATCTCTGCATAAGTCATCACAAATGATAGTTCATGTCATAATTCATCTAAGTGTTTCTTTCCTTGGAACACTGCTTTCCACAGATAGTAACAGGACCTGGAAAAAAAATAAAATAGCAATATTATACACATTTTCTATTTCTGCATTTTTCCATTTCTGGAAATGGTCATAGGATAATTTTATGACAGATTAATATCATCTATGATCCTAAATCTCTAAGAATAAAAGTGTTAGATTCTTTTGGTAAAGTTGCCATAAGGACCACATTTATTTTTTAACCAGTTCCTTGGAGTATCAACTCATTTTTAGTTTTACGGCATATGTATCACATCTCCAACCATTCTGCCCCCATTCTAGTTCTTTTCATCCTTCAGTTGTGAGGATGAGAAAACCTGGATGCATATGGATATGGTTGATTTGAAAACTACTTTTTAAACATTTGGAAGTTTTTCAAAACCAAAAACATGTTTGCCAAGTGATCTTTTTCCCCTACATTTTAAATCCATGTGTAACTTAAAAGAAATTTAGTCCATATGCTAGTTCAGATTCGCTTATATTAAAATCATGAAAATTATGTTTAATAGCTATTTGACACACAAGAAGCTTTTAAATTAAGTTTCTCTAAATTTTATATCTTTCAAAACACACTTTGCTCTCTGTCCACTCTCAGCACTCCTCACTACCCTCCCAGAAAAGATCAGATTTAATTCAGGACCTATAAATTAGATGCTTTCAATCTACCAATGATGATTAAGTAATAAAGAAAAATGCATTCATTATTTTCCCTTTCTCTATAGTATTTTGTTTCAATACCTCCATGAAAGTTCAGAATGGTTTGATTTTTTTCAGGATCAATAATCTGAGGGATAAAGTCAATTTTTCCATTTGTGATTTTATACTTCCTTTACAGTACATGAAACACATGTACTTTTTGGTGTTTAATTACAAGTAATACATGAGCCTTGTATCAGCACAAATAATGCAAAATTGTATAAAGAGAAAAGTAATCTCTTTTTCCTCATCTTCTTCCTCCTCCAATCCCACCTACACTAAGGCAATCAACGTGAATCGTTCTGTGTCTATCCCTCCACACTTTTAATAGCTGGATTTATGTAGTATAATTCTTTTTCAGGTACAACTACACATGAATAAAACTATGTGTGATTTAGAACCCAGGATTGAGATTTTTAAGGAGTGAGGGAAGGGGAAGGGAAAATGAGAAGTTAAGAGTGGAATGCAGCATAGAAAGAAGTCTTCTTTCTATGTGACATCTGAAGTCCTGACCACCTAACTAACAACATACTCACCTGAAATAGTGAACAGATAAGCACTCTGAAAATTATACAGCATGAATGAAAAGTGCTTGTGAGCGTATTACTATTATATCATTTAATCTTTGTTTTCCCAAGGATGTGTAAATCAAAGTTGTTCATATCCATTAACAAAAAATTCATGAATTCACAAATTAGATAAAATTCTGACAATTTTTAGTACCTTTACATATAATAATTTGGTCCATGTGGTGCTCACTGCTCCTGAAGTTCCTTCTAACATTGAATAATAACTCATACTGGTTTTCAATAATAGTAGTAATTCAACATTCTGTATCCAAGGTTTGTGGACATTGATTGAATATGCAGTATTCCGAGAAGTTGGTGGAAGAGATTTGTGCTAATATGTGAAAGACAGTATTCTGAGGAAGGACAGAAAAAGGATATACATATAAAGAAAGGATGGGTTCCATACTATAATTTAATTTGAGCACCCTCATTCCTGTTTACAAAAAAAAATCTACTTTGTTTTATCAAAAAAATTAACTTATATGAAGTCAATTTAACAGGTTAGAAAAATTCAGATTTGCAATTACAAATGATTTTTTTTAACTACAGAAATTTTAATAATATAGACTTTTCTTTTATAACCATAAATGTATAGTTATAAAATCTAAATATGAATAAGCCCCTGCAATGTTTGATTAACATTACATTAGATATTGCTTAAAAGCAATGGCCTTCCTTTTGCTTTTACCCCAGTAACATTATCATTAGCACAGTGTCTCATGCACACTTATTGTTTCTATCACCCATTGTTATGATTGACAAAACACAAGCCATGCTCAAACAGTCATCTACACGCACAGAGCTGCAGTTATCCTAGAGTGGACTGCATATTGGGTTTCTTAATTTATAAATCTTTATTTCCAACGCACAATTTGTAAAGTTTTGCTGTTGGAAAAATGTCTGAATGGCTATCAAATCCCTGTCTGATTCCTTCTCCCCAACGTGCACACCAATTCTTTGGTTCATTGTTACAACTGTAACTGTTCCTTAATTTTTGACTGAAACTAATCCACATTTGCATCCTTCAGTCTGATACCATTGTCAAAAGTCTACCCTCCAAAACTCTTGTTTTGGTTTCGTTTTATTTCCTTTTTCTTCTTACATTTCCTCAAAGAAATATAGTTTTTCAAAATAGCAAATATTTTGTCTGAGTCTTTATGATGCAAGTATGAGGACAGTAGGAACTTTAAAGACTTTAATTTATGTTAAATTTTGGGAATGCCTGGAACACATTTTCATCCATGCACAATGCAGTCACCAACACAAACAGTTTAATGGGGAAAAAAAGAATTCTTTCTATATTTTATCAGAATTTTAAGTTTTATTCCACAACAATCCCCAGATGTTTTAGAAATGGTAATACTTCAAAAATCAAAACATCACTATTATTTTACTACACATGAATTCAGCCACAATTATAGGCAAACCAGATAGAATAGGATTTTCTCTTTCTATTTAGTTTTCACTGCTGGATACCTGATGTGCTGTTTGGTAGATCAGGTATCTGCACTGGAGAACTATACCTGCAAATGAGGTAATTATTGGTTGTGTGAACATACCCATCAGCCGGAAGCAACAGTAACATTCTCTCATTCTGAACATGCGTAGGCTACTTCCTCCCCAGCCTTCTAATTTAGTAATAATAGTGAAAAATAGCCAACATTTATTGAGTACATTTGTTGAGAACTTACTATGTTCCAGATGTTGCATTAAAAACTTTATCTGCAACATTTAATTGAATGCTCACCACCACTCTCTGGGAGGTGTTATTGTTATGCTCACATTTATGTAAAGGGACTAAGACTTGGAGAGGCAAAGTAACTTGAGTATGTTCACATAGCTAATGAATTTAGGAAAACATGATGGTTTAAAACTGTGAATTTCAAAGTTACAGCTACGACAGAAGGGTCCTTCCTCCCCCGCAAGACCCCTTGCCCACCACATACACCACCACCTATATTTTATTTGCAGGTTGTCATCCTGGAGATTATACCACAAATTTTTTTTGTATCAGAATGGTTTCATGACATTCAGTAAAAACTAAGAAAATCTGTTTGAATGAAGTTTGAACTTTAGTCAATCTATCAATATTGGTTCCTTAGCTGTGACAAAGGTACACTATGAATGTCAGAAGTTAACAGGAGAGGAAACTGGGTGTGGGGTGTATGGGAATTCTCTGTGTCATACTCACAACTTTTCTGTAAATCTAAAACAATTCTAAAATAAAAACGTATCAGAGGGGCTTCCCTGGTGGTGCAGTGGTTAAGAGTCTGCCTGCCAATGCAGGGGACTAAGCCTGTGTGCCACAGCTACTGAGCCCACGTGCCACAACTACTGAAGCCCATGCTCCACAGGAGAGAAGCCACCACAATGAGAAGCCTGTGCACGGCAACGAAGAGTAGCCCCTGCTCACCGCAACTAGAGAAAACCCACACACAGCAATGGAGACCCAGGGCAGCCAAAAATAAATAAAATTTAAAAAAATAATTAAGATGTATCAGATACAGTGACTTCATATGCATACCCAATCAGTGTTTAAAACAATCCATCCTACTACCAACAGTCATTTTCCGTTACAATTTTATTATGTTTTTGTTTAAAGAGGGACATAATAATAATAATAATCTCCCCAGAAACAAACCAAAAAAAGAAAGCTAGTTTCATTAAATCCATTCTTCTTAATGTCAGAAGCCCTTATCCTTCTCTCAAAATCCATGATATTGCATGGATCATGGATAAATATGAAAGCAAATTACAGTAGTCAAAGGAAAATTGTTTACAAAAATGTTATTAATGAAACAATCCTTCTACACAGATGTGAACATATTTTAATAACCTTGGATATGGCAGGAAGAGTTGTAATGTAAAAAGAGATTTACATGTACAAAAGCTGAGGGAAAAAGTTTCAACTTCCAGCATTAAGGTCTTAGTTCGTAAATCTGAAGGGAAATAGGTAGAAAATAAAGGCATTAGAAGAAGATATGAAAAAATGTAAAAAAATAAATGTCTCTTTCATGAATCTCTGTGAATATATGGTGACACACAAGCTACAGAAAAACAATTTACTGTTTGAAGGATGAATGTGAGTTCGGAAGTATCAACATGGAATTTTCAAGTCAATAGAAAATAAACTCATGTTATTTATGCAATAATTTATAGTATCCTGGTTGAATTAAAAGGGATTCTAGAACATACCTTTCCCTATGAAACACATCTTGCTGCTTTAAAACTGCAAGGTGTTTTGAGAACAGATTAGGAAGATTATAAAATACATACTAATAAATCAAAAACAGTTATCCTAAAATCAAATTAAAACCTATTTTTTGCAGAGTTTATTTAAAAGTATTTTGTTTATTTGCTCTAAATGGTTTGTGGCCAACTAAAATTTAAATCATATTAATCTTAAAATATGCTTTAGATGTAAACTAAATCTAATGCCTACAAAGTTCTTATTTTCCTATTTAATTTAATAGAAATTCCAAAAGACCACTTTCTTTTCAGAGAGAAACTTGTTGAAATAATTACCTATTGAGGACTAGAAATCCCAAGGGGTCAGCTATGGATACAGAGCTTTCAAGTTTCTAGGTCACTGCATGGAATCTGAAACCAAACCCACAGGGACTAAAAGGCATTATCAGGAAACACTGTCAAATGACCTTTATCATATGGTCTCGGTGAGAGACAGTTGTCCACTGTTGTTGACCATCTGGGTTAAGAAGCAAGAACATAAAAGGATATGATTGCCCCTAAAAATGATCTCCAGAGATTTGGTTTAGGCAAAACATTGACCATAGACAAATTCATGCACAATGACTTAACATAATCCCTCTCTCTCTCTCTCTCTCTCTCTCTCTCTCTCTCCCCACCCCCGGACAACACACACACTCTGCATAAGCTTCACCAAAAGGTATTTATTGAGAAGATGCTTCAGGGAAATGGGGAATTACCCCTATGATTTGGAAAGGAAAAGACTAAATTTTCTCAAGGGGAATTAAGATTTGGATCAATAGAAAAAGATGATATATTAAAGACTTACATATGAAAAAAGAAAACTTGTGCATGTATTAATTACACAGGTTTTAAAATTATGAAGACAAGTGCAAAACTTATTACAAAATAGTTTCAAATTGCACAAGTTCATAAGTTGATTTTCCTCTGGTTTAGGAAATTTTGAATCAAGTTCTGTCTTTCAAAGCTTTGGTGAGTAGAGAAGAAGGTTATATAATGTGGGATTGGAGAAAGTGGGTAGAACAGTAATCCACGTACAAAATTAGGGATGAAATTGAATCAAATACATTTAATTTATTACCATCAAAATTGTTTTCATAATCAGAATTGAAATTGAATCTTTATGCTTACTATTGAGTACAAATATCGATGAAGTTCATATAGTAACATTGGGGAGTAGAGTAATGGTTACAACTCTCCCCATCACCAAGAGAAAGCAAATTCAATGCACAGTCTCTGTTACTTATTTTGGCCACAATCAGTGTAGAGACTTGTGTCTGGTATTCAAATCATCTTTCTACGTAGCATACTAATTTTAGCTAAGCTCCTTCTTTGAAAAATGTACTTAAAAAAAATTAGAGCTGCTATACAAAGACTTGAGAGTGAGATGGGGAAAGAGAGTCTGTGGTTGATGAAATGCAAATGAGGCTTGGCTCAGGCAGCTGGCTGCTTTGGATGACATGGGTGATAAATGGTTCTTAAAACATGAGCAGGCATCAGGCACCCGATTCAGTGTCGAACTGGCAAAAACAGTAGTATTACTAGATGCTTCCTTTAATTAATGCAACACTACTGCATTAGTCCGGACACTGCCGATAAACGGGAAAAAAGTGATATCGAAGGTAATATCAGAAATCTTTCAACCTTGAAACTGGGATGTCTTGGCCAAAAGCCACAGTATTGTAAGAGGTTTAATTGTATTTGTAATGTACCAGAGCACCATGACAAAAATGGGGAGATAGTGTAGTCAGTACCAGGAAAGGCTGTGATAAATGAGAGAATGAGTGATTACACAGCCAGGAGGACTGTGAAAACAGACAAAGGACAGGCAAATGGAAAGGGGAAATTTAGCCACCACTGTAATTTGAAAGAACTCAGAGGAACTTCGAAGTGCACAAAAGGGCAGTATTTTGTCCTTCAGGATTTGTCAGGGCTAAAGGATGCACATAATACGTAAATAATTCAGTGTGCACCCAAATATGGTCAGACAGCATATACCTTGTAATAATGTATACACTTTAACCTATATCCAAATGGAAATGTGTATGTTATTGAGACAGTGTCTGAGAAATAGCTTTAAAATATATACACTCACACACACACACACACACACACACACACACACACACACACACACACACGATATTTTAAAGAAAATATATCTGGACCTCACTAGCTTTTAAGAGTGTCACCTAGCTCTTGGCTCAAATTTCCACCTAGAAAACAAATAAAATTTTTCAGATGGCACCAATATTGTAAATATGCTGCATCAAAGAAAGATTTCTTTTGAAGCAGATAAACCAGTAAATAATTTTCTGCAACAAGCAAATGACACAGAATTGGCCTCAAATCTCACAGTGGATGCCAGTGAGAATTCCCTGAAATCACATCTCCCTTCGCATTTTGTTAACTACAATGACTACAACCTCACCTACACACTACAAACTGCCACACCTACAAGCTGCCCTTTCTAGACAATCTCAACTGTACTTTTCTACTCTGATCCTATATCTTCCAGCCATGACCTCCTATAGCATTTTAGAGCAAGAGTAAGCAAACTTTTCCTGAATCAGGTGAGATCATAAATATTTTCAGGTTTGCAGGCTCTAATGTCTGTCTCAACTACTCAGCTCTGCCATTGTAGAGCAAAAGCAACAACAGAAAATATATAATGAATGAAGGTCCATGTTCTAATAAAACTTATAAAAACAAACAGTGAGCTAGTTTAGACCATGGACTATAATTTGCCAATCCCTGATGGAACATCCCAACTCCCCATGCTTCCCTGAAGTACAGATGTGAGTTTGGCCAATAATGATACCTCTCTGAGCACTGCTTACAAAGAGAGCGGAAGAGCCAGTCAGGAATACCTCCTCTTGATACGTGTTCACTCAGGAGTGTACTGCAAAGTCACTACATTATATTTGGGATAGTAACTTTCCTTCCTTTTTGTTCTCATCTTTTGCCCTAGAGTAAAAGCGGTCACCAAACCAAACTGTTTCAGATGGAAAAATTAACATGTCCCCTAAACCCAGTCCTTCCTGCCTCTTTTTTTTTTTAATCTTTATTCAGGTATAATTGACAAATAAAATTGTAAGATATTTAAAGTGTGCACTATGATGATTTGTTATAAGTATACATTGTGAAAGGATTCCCACCACCTTAATTAACATATGCCTCACCTTACATATTTACCTTTTTTGTTGATGGTGGTGGTGAGAACACTTAAGTTCTATTCTCTTAGCAAATTTCTACTATACAATGCAGTATTATCAACGATAGTCACCATGTTGTACATTAGGTACTCAGAATTTATTCATCTTATAACTGAAAGTATGTACCTTTTTACCAGCCTTTCGCTATTTTCCCTACCCCCAAGCCCCATGGCAACCACTATTCGACTCTCTGCTTACATGAGTTCAACTTTTCTTTCTTTTTGTATTCCACATATAAGTGATACCATGCAGTATTTTTCTTTTTCTGTCTGGCTTATTTCATTTGGCATAATGTCCTCCAGGTTCATCCATGTGTTGCAAATGTCAGGTTTTGCTTCTTTTGTAAGGTTCAATAACTTCTTTATCCATTCATCCATCAATGGACACTTAGGTTGTTTCAATGTCTTGGCTATTGTAAATAATGCTGCTATGAACATGGGGCTGCAGATATTTTTTTCAAGTTAGTGATTTTGTGGGGTTTTTTGGGAAATATAGCCAGAAGTGGAATTGCTGGATCATATGGGTAGTTGTATTTTTAATTTCTTGAAGAATCTGCATACTGTTTTCCATGGTGGCTGCACCACTTTACATTCCCATCAACAGTGTACAAAGGTTCTCTGTCTCCACATCCTTGCTAGCATTTGTTATCTCTTGTCTTTTGGATAATAACCATCCTAACAGGCATGAGATGATATCTCATTTTGGTTTTGATATTTGTTTCCCTAGTTATTGGGGATGTTGAGCAACTTTTCATGTACATGTTGGCCACTAGTATGTCTTCTTTGAAGAAGTGTCTAGTCGGGCCCATTTTTCAATTGGTTATTTGTTTTTTGCTGTTGAGTTGTATGAGTTCCTTGTATATTTTGTATATTAACTGCTTATCAGATATGTCGTTTGAAAATATTTTCTCCCATTCCATAGGTTGCTTTTTCATTTTGTTGAAGGTTTCCTTTGCTGTACAGAAACTTTTAGTTTGATGTAATCCAGCTTGCTTATTGATTGCCTTTGTTTTCTTTGCTTTTGATGTCAAATGCAAAAAATAATTACCAAGACTAATGTCAAAGAGCTTACTCCTATGTTTTCTTCTATGAGTTCTATGGTTTCAGGTCTTATATTCCAAGTCTTTAATTTTGAGTTGATTTCTGTGTATGGTTTAAGAGAGGGATCCAGTTTCATTCTTTTACATGTGGCTATCCAGTTTCCCAACACCACTTATTGAAGAGACTATCCTTTCCCCATTGTATATTCTTGACTTTGTCATAAATTAATTGACCATATATGCATGGGTTTATTTCTAGACTCTCTTTTCTGTTCCATCAATCTATGTGTCTGTTGTTTTATCAATACCATACTATTTGGATTGCTATAGCTTGTAATATAGTTTGAAATCAGAAATTGTGATGCTTCCAGCTTTCTCTTTTTCAAGATTTCTTTGACTATTTGGGGGTCTTTTGTGGTTCCATACAAATTTTAGGATCTTTTTGTCTATTTCTGTAAAAAATATCATTGGAATTTTTTTAGGGATTGCATTAAAATCTTCAGATCACTTAAGGTTGTATGGACATTTTAACAATATTAATTTTTCCATTCCATTAACATGGAATATCTTTATATTTATTTATGTCTTTTTCAATTTCTTTCATCAATGTCTTATAGACTTCAATGTATAAATCTTTCACCTCCTTGGTTAAATTTATTCCTAGGTATTTTATTCTTTTTGATGTCATTGTACACGGGGTTGTTCTCTTAATTTCTCTTTCTGTTTGTTCATTATTAATACATAGTAATGCAACTGATTTCGTATCCTATAATTTTACTGAATTTACTTATTGGTTCTAACAGTTTTTTGATGGAGTCTTTAGGGTTGTCTATATATAATGTCATCTGCAAATACAGGGGGATTTTTTGTTTGTTTTGTTTTTTGGGTTTTTTGTTTGTTTGTTTTTACTTCTTCCATTCTGATTTGGATGTCTTTTGTTTCTTTTTCTTTCCTGATTGCTCTGGCTAGGACTTTCAGTACTATGTTGAATAGAAATGGCAAGAGTGAGTATGCTTGTCTTGTTCCTGATATTAAAGAAAGAGCCCTTAGCTTTTCACTATTAAGTATGGCATTAGCAGTAGGTATGTTATATATGGTCTTTAGGACCATACACCTATAGTTGGGTGTTGTTTTTTTATTTTTTTAATCCTTTCAGCCACTCTGTGTCTTTTAATTGAATATTTTCCATTTACATTTAAAACAATTGTTGATAGGTTTGGATTTACTATTGCCATTTTGTTAATTGCTTACTAACTGTTTTGTAAGTCCCTGCCTCTTTCTTCTTCTCTTGCTCTTTTCCTTTGTGATTTGATAATTTTCTGTAGTGGGATGCTTTTTTTTAGGGTATTTTGAATATAACTACATGTTTACCTTTACCAGTGAGTTTTATACTTTTACTTGTTTTCATGTTACTAATTACCATCCTTTCATTTAAGCTTCTGAAATATCTGCTGGGGACTTATCAGAACTGCTTCTTTGTTTACTATAGTCCTATGAGTCTTGTGGACGCAACTCTCTTCAGCTTCCAGAGCTAGATGTTTTCAGGGCCCATCCCTTGGGTGAAAGTCTAAAAATGTGATGTGCTAGACACACAGTCCAAACCCTTTATTTTCAGGGGGAATCTGGGAGTTGGACATTTCCTCCTGATGGTATGGCACTGTGCCAGGAGTGGGGTTTATGGTGAGAGTATTTCTCAGCCTTTTGTATTCATTTCAAAGTGGGTATTTTCTCATTCCCCTGATGTGTAGGAGCCACTCAGCTAGCTTGTGGATTTCTTCCAGAGGAAACTTCCATGTGTACACACAGTGTGTCCACAGAAAAGGAAAGTACAGGAGACTCCTAGGTCACTATCTTGGTCCCTTTCCTCCTGCTTCTTAACCTTAGTGTTAAACTTTCCTTACCCAAGGATAGTAAAGATACTTCAACACTTCTATAAGTTTCTATCAGGCATTGTGTTTCATTTCATTATCTGCAATATGCTATGGAAAGGGCATACAATTTTGTATATGTTATCTATTGCAGCATAACAAACCACCCCTCCACTGCAAACAAAAATTGTTTATCCTTTCAGCTCACATATCTGTAAACACCTCAGACGCAGTTGGTCTAGGCTAAACTTAGCTGGGTTGACTGGATTTATTCATGTGCAATTTGCTAGTCTAGGAGAGTTCTTCTCTTTACTGCTTACCTTGGGTAGCTTAACTAGAGAGGCTCTGCTCTTCATGTCTTTCATCTCCTTCCTGGAACCAGGAGATTGACTGAGAATATTCTTCTCATGACAATGATAGAGGCACAAAAGATCAAGTCCCATTGTGTAAACTCAATTCAAGCCTTTGCTTGTATCATGCCTGCTGAAATTCCATTGGTCAAATCAAGTCCCATGGATAAATTCAGTTCACTGAACAATAGTAGGAGACACCATAAAGAGGATGGATTTAGGGAGATATGAAGATGTTAAGTCAAATATGCAATCTACCAAAGACTAGGAACTAGGCAAAGTTGGGTGTAACTAGCAGCCCAGCCAAATTCCAGCTATGTGATGTTGAGCTCAGTTTTTTCAACTGTAAAAGCAGGGAAGGTTATGCTTAACAAAGAAGATCATTTGTGTGATTGTGAGAAATAAATGAGATAATGTAATGTGAAGGGTCAACAGTATAGTGAAAATTAAAGATATCGAAATGCATAAGCAAATATAATTTATCCTTGAACAACATAGGTTTGAACTGTGCAGGTCCACTTACATGTGGATTGTTTTCAATAGTAAATACTACAGTACTATGCAATCCACTACTGGTTGAATCCATGAATGCAGAACTGTGATATGGAGGAAATGCATATGGAGAGCCTACTATAAGTTATCCAAGGATTTTTGACTGCATGGGTTGGTGTCCCTAACTCCCTCATTATTCAAGGGTTAACTGTAATAATCTGGAATGCCATGAACTATGTAACATCAAATTTATATTAGTTTAATCCACAGAAAGTTAAGAAAATCTAGTTTTCTTCAACACGCTTAGTTTTGGAGTTGACGACTTGAAAATTTACTCCTTTGAGAAAGATACAGTATCAATAACAACTTGGATATCTATTAATAAATCTATTAGTCTAAAAGATGATTCTGTGGTTTTTATAGAAGTAATAATATATTATTCAGCCAAAAACTGATTCTTTCTTGACAACTTTTAATTTAGGGTTAAGCTACAAAATTCTTTCCACGTGATTTGAAAGCAAAATATTTGACTTTTCATATGTTTCATGTAGTTATAAAGTCTTCAAAAGGCATACACTATTGATGCATTATCTTTAATTCTTTATCCTGTAATGACCATGATTAATTAAATATATGGAAAAATGTAGTCTTAAGACCCACATCTATCTCTTGGATTTCAATCAATAGCACTCGTTTTAGAATTGAATGCATTATTCCTAATGTAAAGTCATTAGTCTCTAACTTAGAGTTTTTTACATGGCTCCAGCTGAGATCAAGCCTGTGCTATTTCTTGAGAACTTTCGTGTGTAACTTTAAAACTTATTTCAAGGAGTTGGAGTAACTGAAAAACTAAAGATTAAAGATTTTTCTTTCTTTCTTTTTTTTTTTTTTTTCCTTAAATGGCTTCTCGGGGAAGATGGATTGGACTGGGGTAGGTTATAATTCTTTTTTCTACAACGCTCATGACATGCACTAATGAAAATGTTCACCTTTATGTTCCTCTTGATTATAACCAAGGAATTTTTGATACTACATAGGCATAAATTTTTGTTTCTTGATTGGAAAAGGGCAGACTGGTTGTGGAGTCTAATTGCTGAAAGATGAAATTTGAGAACTGGAGGTCATTATGAAGTTATATTTCTTTCCCATATCTTGAGAAATAACTAAAACTCCATTTTTTTTAAAAACTTGAGGTTAAGCTTTATTTTCTGAAGTTACCTTTTGCATTAGCACTTTCAAAAACAACTATCTACATTTATAGTGAACTTCAATATAAAACTCATATTCCAACATAATATAAACATATATGTATAAGTTGGCTGAAGAATACCTTTCTGGAGTCTTTAGCAGTAAAGGGCCAACTGGGGATAAAAAGGAAACGAACAAGGTTCATTTGACTCTTACACTATTGAAAATAATGCACTCATTAACAGAAGACTTCAGAGACTGGCTAAAGACCCAGAACAGTGACTGATGTCTGATTTGTTTCCCTTGTCTAAAATGTGAGATATGACATTCATGTGCAAGTGGGGATCATGAATAACTGCCATCAAGGTGAATCAATTATATAAGAAAAAGTTTTATCATAACTAAATTTTATCAGTTTGCTGTAACAGAAAAAATTATTCCCTGTGATATGAGAAAGTTTCCAAACTTTAAATTCTCTAAACTTCAAATCCTTAAATGAACCTATCTATTTACCCATCAATTTATCAATGTATCCATCTACCTAATGTATATGGAATAAAATTTTTCTTTATCCAAGACTTTATCAAAATGTAACAACGGTTATCAAACATTCAACTTGCTAAGGCAGGTGACTTAGAAGTTAGTTGCTTCTCCAATCTATAAAAAAAGGAAGGGTAATTCTCTACTTTTCTCATTTGCAGGCTTATTCTGAGGATCATATGAGATCATGAACAACAGCAATACTTTGTAAGCTGTGAGATCTGAGATACTATAATACAAAGGAATTACTTTTTGTTTTGATATTTATGATACAGTGGAAAGACTGCAGGCTCTGGGGTTAAATAAACAAATCTCATTGGTTCCTTCATCTATGAAGTGGGAAGAAAAACGTATTTGGATTTGAAATATTTGGAAAGTATCTAATGCTTTTCCTGAAAAATAACACATGCTCAATAAGTGATAATAATAATTATTATTAATGTATCAAAATGGATGAAGATGTGATCTAAATGAGGAGGCAGAGTAGCAGGCAATTTCTGGTATGTGCACTACTCAAAGTCAGACAGGTTCACAAGACACTGCCCAAATTGTCCATTGAGAAACAAGACCACAGGCAGTAGCTGGGAAGATATGAGGACTAGTACAGACCCTCAGTAGGGAAGGAAGCAACAAGATGTAGGGAATTCAGGGAAAGCTTCTTTTGATAATAAGGGAATTAATATAAGGCTGAAGGCTGTCACAGTGGCTGCACACATATGACCGAGGTTGGGGGGGGGGAAGGAAATGTTGAGATCTCTGTAGTTCAGTCTAGGTGCATCATCATCTGGCAAAGAAACAAATTTGCTGAATGACAATAACATCCATTATTTTACATAATTATAAAAATGTGTGTTATGGACATTTAGTACATGTGTACCCACATGCAATATATTTAAACTTTTACTTCAATTTTCAAAGCCCTTTATATTTCAAAGTCCTGTTATCACCACCCTTTATTATTTAGTTTTTGCAAGAATCAGACTAGCTATCTGCTGTCATCTACCTTAATCTAGGCCTTTACTCTTGTTGTCCACCTGCATTAAATACCTTTTTTTCTATGTTTGTTTAATTCCTACCATCTTTTAAAGCCCCAGCTGAAAGCTGAGTTCTTCCATTAAGTTTCATTCTCTGAATTCTCCATTACACTCTAATCCCCTTGTTCTCTGATCTTCTATTGCACTTAAGCTGTAACACTCCATTTAGCACATGCCCCATCTCTAATCTTGTCACATTATGTTAATCTTGTCATTCTATTACGCTTGTAAACCCCAGTGAGCACAGACTATGAGGAAGGCTGAGAACTGGTTCTCTCAAATGCCATTCTATCTCCCTTCAAGTTGAAGAAATTAGAAAGCTAAAAACATTCCTAGACTTCCTGGCCACTAAGATTCCAGAAGAGAGTTGGGTTCCACCAATTAGATTTACTTTGAGAAGAACTGGAGGGTAGGAGGTGAGGCAGAAACCATTCTCTTGCACATCTTTGGTTATGCTAATGAGAAATGTTATAGACATGTGCTGTTTTTCTGCAGTAACATTCTTGTGTCCATTCTCCACTTTACCAAACACTTGCATCCGTAGCAGCAGCTAATATGGTGGTGGCTTTTTCACTTCTTCTGCCTCGTTCAGCTATAGCGGTGTGTTTTTGAAATCCTGGCAATAGTGATGATCTCTACATCAGTAGCTCCAGTAAAAATAAATCAACAGACACTTCAATTAAAATACAGTCAGGAATGTCATTGTTACTTCTTTTTCATTTCTAATTCTATTGATTTGAGTGTTTTCCCTTTTTTTCTTGATGAGTCTGGATAATGGTTTTTCAATTTTGTTTATCTTCATAAAGAATCAGCTTTTAGTTTTCTTGATCTTTGCTATTGTTTCCTTCATTTCTTCTTCATTTATTTCTAATCTGATATTTATGATTATTTTCCTTCTGCTAACTTTGGGGTTTTTTTGTTCTTCTTTCTCTAATTGCTTTAGGTGTAAGGTTAGGCTGTTTATTTGAGATGTTTCTTGTTTCTTGAGGTAGGACTGTATTGCTATAAACTTCCCTCTTAGAACTGCTTTTGCTGTATCCCATAGGTTTTGGGTCATCATGTTTTCATAGTCATTTGTTTCTAGGTATTTTTTGATTTCCTTTTTGATTTCTACAGTGATCTCTTGGTTATTTAGTAGTGTATGGTTTAGCCTCCATGTGTTTGTACTTTTTACAGACTTTTTCCTGTAATTGATATCTAATCTCATAGCATTGTGGTCGGAAAAGATACTTTATACGATTTCAATTTTCTTAAATTTACCAAGGCTTTATTTGTGACCCAAGACATGATCTATCCTGGAGAATGTTCCATCAGTATTTGAGAAGACAGTGTACTCTATTGTTTTTGGATGGATTGTCCTATAAATATCAATTAAGTCCACTTTGTTTAATGTGTCATTTAAAGCTTGTGTTTCCTTACTTATTTTCATTTTGGATGTTCTGTCCATTGGTGAAAGTGGGGTATTAAAGTCCCCTACTATGATTGTGTTACTGTTGGCTTTCCCTTTTATGGCTGTTAGCATTCACTTTATGTATTGTGGTGTGCCTACATTGGGTGCATAAATATTTACAATTGTTACATCTTCTTGGATTGATCCCTTGATCATTATGTAGTGTCCTTCTTTGTCCCTTGTAATAGTCTTTATTTTAAAGTCTATTTTTTCTGATATGAGAATTGCTACTCCAGCTTTCTTTTGATTTCCATTTGCATGGAGTATCTTTTTCCATCCCCTCACTTTCAGTCTGTATGTGTCCCTAGGTCTGAAGTGGGTCTCTTGTAGATAGCATATATACGGGTATTGTTATTGTATCCATTCAACCAGTCTATGTCTATTGGTTAGAGCAATTAATCCATTTACACTTAAGATAGTTATTGATATGTATGTTTCTATTAAGATTTTCTTAATTGTTTGGGGTTTGTTATTGTAGGTCTCTTTCTTCTCTTCTGTTTCCTGCCTAGAGAAGTTCCTTTAGCATTTGTTGTAAAGCTGATTTGATGGTGCTGAATTCTCTTAGCTTTTGCTTACCTGCAAAGTTTTTAATTTCTCCATCGAATCTGAATGAAATACAAAGGATCATGAGGGATTACTACAAGCAACTATATGCCAATAAAATGGACAACCTGGAAGAAATGGACAAATTCTTAGAAAAGCACAACCTTCCGAGACTGAACCAGGAAGAAATAAAGAATATAAACAGACCAATCACAAGCACTGAAATTGAGACTGTGATTAAAAATCTTCCAACAAACAAAAGCCCAGGACCAGATGGCTTCACAGGTGAATTCTATCAAACATTTAGAGAAGAGTTAACACCTATCTTTCTCAAACTCTTCCAAAATATAGCAGAGGGAGGAACACTCCCAAACTCATTCTACGAGGCCACCATCACCCTAATACCAAAACCAGACAAAGTTGTCACAAAGAAAGAAAACTACAGGCCAATATCACTGATGAACATAGATGCAAAAATTCTCAACAAAATACTAGCAAACAAAATCCAACAGCACATTAAAAGGATCATACACCATGATCAAGTGGGGTTTATCCCAGGAATGCAAGGATTCTTCAGTATATGCAAATCAATCAATGTGATAAACCATATTAACAAATTGAGGGGGAAAAACCATATGATCATCTCAATAGATGCAGAAAAAGCTTTTGAAAAAATTCAACACCAATTTATGATAAAAACCCTCCAGAAAGTAGACATAGAGGTAACTTACCTCAACATAATAAAGGCCATATATGACAAACCCACAGCCAACATTGTCCTCAATGGTGAAAAACTGAAACCATTTCCACTAAGATCAGGAACAAGACAAGGTTGTCCACTCCCATCGCTATTATTCAACATAGTTTTGGAAGTTTTAGCCACAGCAATCAGAGAAGAAAAAGAAATAAAAGCAACCCAAATCGGAAATGAAGAAGTAAAGTTGTCACTGTTTTCAGATGACATGATACTATAAAAAGAGAAAGATGCTACCAGAAAACTACTACAGCTAATCAATAAATTTGGTAATGTAGCAGGTTACAAAATTAATGCACAGAAATCTCTTGCATTCCTATACACTAATGATGAAAAATGTGAAAGAGAAGTTAAGGAAACACTCCCATTCACCATTGCAACAAAAAGAATAAAATACCCAGGAATAAACCTACCTAAGGAGACAAAAGATATGTATGCAGAAAACTATAAGACACTGCTGAAAGTAATTAAAGATGATACAAACAGATGGAGAGATATACCATGTTCTTGGATTGGAAGAATCAACATTGTGAAAATGACTATACTACCCAAAGCAATCTACAGATACGATGCAATCCCTATCAAACTACCAACATAATTTTTCACAGAACTAGAACACAAAATTTCACAATTTGTATGGAAACACAAAAGACCCTGAATAGCCAAAGCAATCTTGAGAAAGACAAACGGAGCTGGAGGAATCTGGCTCCTGGACTTCAGATTATACTACAAATCTACAGTAATCAAGACAGTATAGTACTGGAACAGAAACAGAAATATAGATCAATGGAACAGGATAGAAATCCCAGAGATAAACCCACACACATATGGTCACCTTATTTTTGATAAAAGAGGCAAGAATATAAAAAGGAGAAAAGGTAGCCTCTTCAATAAGTGGTGCTGGGAAAACTGGACAGATACATGTAAAAGAATGAAATCAGAACACTCCCTAACACCATACACAAAAATAAACTCAAGGTGGATTAAAGACGTAAATGTAAGGCCACACACTGTAAAACTCTTAGAGGAAAACATAGGCAGAACACTATGACATAAATCACAGCAAGATCCTTTTTGACCCATTTCCTAGAGAAATGGAAATAAAAACAAAAATAAACAGATGGGACCTAATGAAACTTAAAAGCTTTTGCACAGCAAAGGAAACCATAAACAAGACAAAAAGACAACCCTCAGAATGGTAGAAAATATTTGCAAATGAAGCAACTGACAAAGGATTAATCTCCAAAATTTACAAGCAGTTCATGCAGCTCAATATCAAAAAAGCATAAAACCCAGTCCAAAAATGGGCAGAAGACCTAAATAGACATTTCTCCAAAGAAGATATACAGATTGCTAACAAACATATGAAAGAATGCTCAACATCACTAATCATTGGAGAAATGCAAAACAAAACTACAATGAGGTATCACCTCAAACCAGTCAGAATGGCCATCATCAAAAATTCTACAAGCAATAAATGCTGGAGAGGGTGTGGAGAGAAGGGAACCCTCTTGCACTGTTGGTGAGAATGTAAATTGATACAGCTACTATGAAAAACAGTATGGAGGTTCCTTAAAAAATGAAAAATAGAACTACCATACAACCCAGCAATGCCACAACTGGGCATATACCCTGAGAAAACCGTAATTCAAAAAGTGTCATGTACCACAATGTTTATTGCAGCTCTGTTTACAATAGCCAGGACATGGAAACAACCTAAGTGTCCATCAACAGATGAATGGCTAAAGAAGATGTGGCACATATATAAAATGGAATATTACTCAGCCATAAAAAGAAATGAAATTGAGTTATTTGTAGTGAGTTGGTTGGACCTAGAGTGTCATACAGAGTGAAGTAAGTCAGAAAGAGAAAAACAAATACCTTATGCTAACACATATATATGGAATCAAAAAAAAAAATGGTTCTGAAGAACCTAGGGGCAGGACAGGAATAAAGACGCAGACATAGAGAATGGATTTGAGGGCACAGGGAGCGGGAAAGTTAAGCTGCGATGAAGTGAGAGAGTGGCATGGACTTATATACACTACCAAATGTAAAATAGATAGCTAGTGGGAAGCAGCCACTTAGCACAGGGAGATCAGCTTGGTGCTTTGTGACCACCTAGAGGGGTGGGATAGGGAGTGTGTGAGGGAGACGCAACAGGGAGGAGATATGGGGATATATGTATATGTATTGGTGATTCACTTTTTATAAAGCAGAAACTAACACACCATTTTAAAGCAATTATACTCCAATAAAGATGTCTGTAAAAAAAATACAGTCGGGAGGCAAATGGGGGAAGCTCTCATGCCCTAATATGATGGCAGAGCCCAACGGGAGAAGAAAGACTCCTCTTCTTGCCTGACAAGAGTTCAACTCATGAGATACTGTCACAATTCAGCCAATGGAAAGCCACTATACTTTGAAGTTTTAGTTCTTCCAGTGAACTCTGTTTACTTTAGCTCTCCCAATTCCTTTTGCCCTCTTTAAAAGATTTCTCCTCTCCTCCCTGTGTGGAGTCTTGCACGTAGCTCACCATGGTTGCAGATGCTGAATTGCAATTCTTTGCTGATCCTGAATAAGCCCATTTTTGCTAGAGAAATAACTGGCAATTTATGTTTTTGGTCAACATTCCTAAAGGCCCTGACTTGACCATGCAGTTGAAGTTTTCCAATATATTTCTAAGCATCTATTTCCCTCTATTAAAACTCTTCCAGGCAATAATTCCTACAGTGATTTCTATGTTCAGCGTTGAGTCCTGACTGATATAGACATTAGATATTATTTTTCATTATTATCTCTGACAGCTCCTCATACAAAGTACGAGATCTGATAAGATATCAATAAGCACTTGGATGACTGTATGAGTTATTTGTTGCCATGTAACAATTTACCACCAAACTTGGCAGCTTAAAACAAGAGTTATTTATTTTATCACACAGTTCCTGAGGGTCAGGAATCAGGGAGTTTTTTAACTGGATGATTCTGATTCAGGTTCTCTTGGGATGTTATAGTTGAGATTTAGGCTGAAGTCTGCAGCAAGTTTGAGTGAGACTGGAGGACCCATTTCCAAGTTCATTCATGTAGCTGTTGATAGTAGCCCTCAGTTTCTTACTGGTGGTTGATCTTACTGGCCTTAGTTCCTTAACACGTGAGTGTCTCTATTATGCTGCTCATGACATGACAGCTGACTTTCCCCAGAACAAGTGATCTGAGGGAAGGATGGAAAGTGAGGGAGAGGAGCATCAAGATGAAAGGCATAGTATCTTTTGTAATCTATGTTACACATGAAATACCATTACTTCTCATAAATTAGTCACAGAGCCTAACTCTGTTACAATATGGGAAGGGGTTGCAGTCGAGTTTGCATTCCAGGACATGGGGACTATTCTGGAGACAGTCTGCCCCTTCCACCAATAATTCATGTCTGTCCTATATGAAAAATACTCTCCCCCACTCCCAAGGACCCCAAAGTCTCACCTCATTCCACCTTCAGTGTGATATACAGAATTTTGTCTAATCAGGTCCATATGCAGGGGAGTCTATTTGTGTGTATTTCCTTAAGGAAAGCTCTTTGAGTCCAGATCCTCTCAATCTGGTGTCCTGTTAACTAAAGAGACAGGTGATCTGCCCCCTTCCCCCAACAAAAGCCAACATACATCACTGTTGGGACAGGAACAGGAGAACTGCTACAGGAACTTTTATTCCAAAAGGGAAGACAGGAGGTACACATACTGACCCACAGCAGTTCTGAAATCCATCCAGATACATGTTGAACGTTCCTTGATTAGGACTCAGTTCAACTCCTGCGTGCAAATGACTTACCATGGTTCTGGCCTCCACACTCTGGTATCTTGGTTCTGCACTGTTATCATTTTTTTTCACAAAAGGAAATGTATGTCTCTAACTGCTTCCTGCTTACAGAAGTTTGGAAATCCAAAAGCTTTCATTTTCTACTCTCTGTCCCTTTGAGTCAAGCTTTCTGCAATTCTTCAACTACCTTACCTACAAGGTCCAGGCTTTTCGAAGAGACTGGTTTGTTCACATACAGTAGAGTGCAGGCACAGTAATCTTTTGCAATCTGATGGCATGTGCATGTGAGGAGAAAAATAACTGAGTGACTGAGTGAGTGAATAGAAAGAGCTTTCATTTTGGTGCCCTAGAAACCCTACTGCAAGAACATCAAAAAAAAAAAAAAAAAAGGCCAGATATAGCATTTCCTCTTCTCAAGAGACTGCCATGCAGTGTTGGAATTGGAAGGGGAAAGTGGAAGCTGGCAGCATTGGCAGGACTCCGAATAGAGGAGGACAGGAGAGCAAGGAAAGCCTGCACTGGTGCCCAAAGGACCAGGCAGAGATTTTCTGTCTAGAAGACCATGGTGAATAGAAGTTTAGACTGGTTCACAGTCATTGTGGAGAATATCAGCAACCCTAGTGGTGAATTGTGACCAGGATTAGAACTTCTGTGTGAAGAATTAGGGGCTCAAAGCTAGTGAGACTGCAGTAGTAATGCAAAGATGACCTAAATTGCACCCATGGGTTAGGGAGTGCTGGAGAAATTTGGTTTACAAAGAGTATGTACATGATTTCCCATTTCTTTATTTTTGGAACAAAGCCATATCCTTAAATAGAGCTCTTTGTCTTTCAAAAAGACAGCAGTCCACACTCAGCAGTCCACATCCATCAAATAGTCATCTTTCTTATGGCCCCATTCAAGAGAGAAAAAAAAATTATATAATATATATGTATATTTACATAAATGCACACTAACAAGAAGCAAAGATCTAGTCCTCTATGTCATGTACTAAGCAAATAATTTCACAGAACCTAATTTTTTCTGCTGTAAAATAAGGATACTAATCCTATCATTGGAATATATACTAAAAGGGTTAAGTGAGATACTATTTGGATAGAAAGTTCTATAAAAACATAGTGGGAGGGGTGGGATAGGGAGGGTGGGAGGGAGGGAGATGCAAGAGGGAAGAGATATGGGGACATATGTATATGTATAACTGATTCACTTTGTTATAAAGCAGAAACTAACACACCATTGTAAAGCAATTATACTCCAATAAAGATGTTAAAAAAAAAAAAACATAGTGGGAAATAATTATTTGATTGACTAGCTGGCCCCAATCAGGAACCAAACAAGATTCTGCCTTTCGGTGCATACCTTCAACTAGAACAGTCTGTGGATGAGTAGAAAGATGTGATCTATACATTTAATAATTCCATTAGCACTTATTCTTAACTAGACCCTGTATCATCTCTGTTTTTAAGGAACTACATGATATACTTGATGCTAAATAATTCTGCAACCCATCTACCCACATTTAAGCAATGGATTCTAGTCACACAGTCCCTAGCCAGATTTAATGAGGCATCTCTTCTAGGTAAAAAGGATTTTTAAAAAACCAAATAGTAAATATTTGGGTCATGTCATCTCTGTTGCAATGACCCAACTCTGCCATTATATCAGGAAAGGAGCCATAGACAATATGCTAATAATCTCTGTTTTCTAATATACATTATTTAAATAAGCAGGCATCAGCCAAGATTTGGCCAGAAAGCTCAAGTTTGCTGACCCCTGATTTGAACAATTACTAGAAGATACTTTGATGAGTACGTTTATATAGTCTAAATAAATCTCTTACTTCTTGTTTTAACATATACTTATCTTACAAGTAAAAAGCAATCCAAATATATAAATAGAACATAGATAGATGATAGATAGATAGATACATACATATGTAGTTTAAAACCAGCCCTGTATCCCACTTCCCACAGTAAAAACTTGTTATTGTTTTATTATTTTACATATTATGCTTCCAGGCTTAAAAAAAAAAAGGAGTATAAATTGCAGGTAAAATAAAGTTCATTTTATTACTACCTGAAGTCACATACTCTTTACAGTCTCTCTTCTTGAGGCAATCATTGTGATGATTTTGATGGATATATTTTTGGATTTTAAAAGTATTTAAAATGCATATTTATATGACTATAAACCTATCCAGAATATATCCATAAACAATATATTGGATTTTATTTATATGTATGGACATGGCCATCTGCCTTTTTTAAATCTATACAAATGTATTCCCCTACCAGTAGTATATAAATGTAGCTTGATTCCCCACATCCTAGAAAACACTTGATAACATCATGTTTTTCATTTTTGCCAATTCAATGAAGGAAATAAAGTTTAATTTTTAATCCTTGTCAATTTGATGGAGTCAATTCAACCACATATCATTGTTTTAATCTACATTTTCTGATTGCAAATTAATTTAAAATAATTATCATATGTTTATTGGCTGTGGAAAGCCATATAATGCCCCTTTAATATCCACTCCCCAATCTCAGAACCTATGCACCCAGAAACTTATATGGAAAAAGGGACTTTGCAGATTAAGGCTAAAGACTTTGAGATTCATAGATCATCCTGGAATATCGGGGTTCTCCCAACCCAATCACATGAGCTCTTAAAAGCATACAAATGAAAGAAGAGTCAAAGAAATTCAGTGTGAGAAGGAGTCCGTCTACCATTGTTGGCTTTAAAAATGGAGGAAGGGGACCATAAGTCAAGGAAGGAAGTAACCTCTGAATCTGGGAACGATTCTCAGTTTATAGTTTGCATGATAACAAGGACCTCAGTACTGCAACCTCAAGGAACTGAATTCTGCCAGCCACCTGAATGTGTAGGAAACATTTTCCCAGAGCCTCTAGAAAAGAAACAGCCTGCTGACTTGATTTTAGTGCATTGAGAACTATGTCAGACTTGTGACCTCAAAAACTATAATTTGTGTTGTTTAAGCCTCTGAGTTTGTAGTAACTTGTAATGACAACTGTAAAATTGGATGTTAGTATTCTACTCTTTTGTGACTTACCTATTCTTATCATTGGCCCATTTTTCTATCAGGTTGTTGGGTATGCTTTATTAATTTGTACTTCTTTGTACACTTTAATAATCCTTTGTTATAGCTTCTATTATATAAGTTGCAAAAATCTTCTCTAGATCTGTCACTTGACTTTTTTTTTTTTGCCACTAGCAATTGGAATTTGTTTCTTAACATCTTTATTGAAGTATAATTGCTTTACAATGGTGTGTTAGTTTCTGCTTTATAACAAAGTGAGTCAGCTATACATATACATATATCCCCATATCTCCTCCTTCTTGTATCTGCCTCCCACCCTCCCTATCCCACCCCTCTAGGGGGTCACAAAGCACTGAACGGATCACCCTGTGCTATGCAGCTGCTTCCCACTAGCTATCTATTTTACATTTGGTAGTATATATAAGTCCATTCCAATCTCTCACTTCGTCCCAGCTTAGCTTTCCCCCTCCCCATGTCCTCAAGTCCATTCTCTACATCTGCATCTTTATTCCTGTCCTGCCCCTAGGTTCTTCAGAAGCTTTTTTTTTTTTTTAGATTCCATATATATGTGTTAGCATACAGTATTTGTTTTTCTCTTTCTTACTTTACTCTGTATGACAGACTCTAGGTCCATCCACCTCACTACAAATAACTCAATTTCATTTACTTTTATGGCTGAGTAATATTCCATTGTATATATGTGCCACATCTTCTCTATCCATTCATCTGTCAGTGGACACTTAGGTTGTTTCCATCTCCTGGCTATTGTAAATAGAGCTGCAGTGAACATTGTGGTACATGACTCTTTTTGAATTATGGTTTTCTCAGGGCATATGCCCAGTAGTGGGGTTGCTGGGTCGTATGGTAGTTCTATTTTTCATTTTTTAAGGAACCTCCATACTGTTCTCCATAGTGGCTGTATCAATTTACATTCCCACCAACAGTGCAAGAGGGTTCCCTTTTCTCCACACCCACTCCAGCGCTTATTGTTTGTAGATTTTTTGATGATGGCCATTCTGACTGGTGTGAGATAATACCTTACTGTAGTTTTGATTTGCATTTCTCCAATGATTAGTGATGTTGAGCATTCTTTCATGTGTTTGTTGACAATCTGTATATCTTCTTTGGAGAAATGTCTATTTAGGTCTTCTGCCCATTTTTCGATTGGATTGTTTGTTTTTTTGATACTGAGTTGCATGAGCTGC